>NC_135618.1:33430382-34171632 GCF_053574225.1 Canis aureus
GCAGATCAGTTGGGAAATCCCATCCACATTCACTGCAGAGGCACTTTTTATAGCCCACCTTCATGGCTGATTACAGATCAAAGAGAATAAAGGGTAGGGCACATGCCCTTCTTGGTTCAGAAGTATGTCTCCAACTCACCCAGAGCCATTCAAATGCTCTGTGTTTCTCCCAGCTCCGCCCACTTCTCTAGCCATGGTGAGACTGGGAAGTCAGCAGATCACAATCTAGAAGTTGGAGCCTTTTCTGTGTTCCAGAGGAGGAGATAAAGCATGTTGAAAAGTATGTAGTGTTAATATCAAAGGAGAGCATGACAATCACCTGCTTAACCTCAGCACTACAGAGAATGCAAAATGTACAAAATCCCATAATGTATAATAAAATCTTTAAATAGCCCAGAGAATGTCAAAATGTACTATAATTTATTTTTTTAAAAGATTTTATTTATTTATACATGAGAGACACAGGCAGAGGGAGAAGCAGGCTCCATGCAGGGAACCCGATGTGGGACTCGATCCTGGAACTCCAGGATCACGCCCTGGGCCAAAGGCAGGCGCCAAATCTCTGGGCCACCCAGGGATCCCCATATACTATAATTTAAAAAGGAAAGGAGTCATTTTTGGAAATAGCAGCAACCATTTGATTAAACATGTTAATGCAATGCAGACATTTTGCAATTTCAATAATTTGTGTCTTTAAAATGAATAGTCATGTTTAGTTAAATAAAAATGAGGCTATAAATTTTTTGGAGAACATGGCAATATGTAAGAATAAAAAGGGGTAAAACGTCATTTATTTGAGACTCAAATCACCTGGACTCGAATTCCAGCACAATAACAGGAGAAATAATAATACCTACCATACCTCCCTTCCAAGAATTGGAAAAAAATGCAAAATGCAATACAAATAAACAAAAGCACTTCGATGTTTAGTGCTTAGTAGTTGCCAGCAGTGTGCCAATTGCTAGAGATACAATAATAAAAAGCCACAACCCCTGTCTTCAAGTTGATACCATCTGGATGAATTGATAGACATTTCACAAGGAAAATTCTAAGGCAATGAGAACTGTGCAGTGATAAGGATACAGATAAGATTGCTATAGTAACACCAGGGAGGAGGTGGAGGATGGGAAGGAGGAAGATGGGATGGGGGACGGTTTCTAGAGTACTGTCTGATAGTCTTTTTTTTATCATGGTTATTTCTAAACAATTGCCTCTATATGTTAGGTTAGACCATAAGAAATTGTTGTTAATAATCAATTAAAAATGGTTGAATATGATCTAATGGTTGAAGATGTCCTGTTTTAGAACCAGTACACACTTAGAAAGGCATGTTTTCCTTCTTCTTTCCCTAATATAGGCATATCCAGAAAATTTATTCACAGTAGAGTTACTTCTAGACACCCAGGAATATTGAGTAAAATGCGGATTTGCAAGACTGCATGTTGTTTAATCAGACTGAATGACAGGCTCAATTTTCAATACAAAGTTAATCCTGTTTTCATTAAATATAAATGTTATTTATGGAAAACAAGAGTCCTGCAGAAGCAAAAAGATATCTCTCAGGGTTACACATCTTATATTTGCTTAGCATTGATGAGTTTAAACCAAGAGTCTTCTTTGCAATCTGATTATTTGCTCCTTTCCTTGATATTGATTATTCTATTAGATTTTGCTACTAACAACAGCATATGAAAAGATTCCAATATCATTTTACTGCCAAAATAAGATGCCAAAGGAAATTACATACTATAGTTGAGTTTTTGATACAAACTAGAATAAGAAAATATTAAGTTGAGGCATATGCTTCTGGTTTACATGGAGAAGCAGCAGAGGTGACTTGAAGTAGGACAGACCTGGGATCAAATCCAAGCTCCACCACTTGCAACTGGATAGACTTCAGAAAAATTGCCTAACCTAAATATCTCAGAGTCTTAGTCCCCCTCATCTATAAAATGGAAAAAATGCTACCCACATAGATGAGTTACTTTAACGATCACTAAGGTATATAAAATGCAACTACATGTTAAATAATGGTGATTATTATCATGGGCCCAGGATGGTATCTACAATTGAGTGTTAGGACTCTGAGAACAGTTTTGCTTTGTTTTCAATTATTTTTTATTAGTCTCACTATAACATATTGGCCTTATCAACATTAACCATTAATATTTTTTGTCTACTAACTCCACTTTCTTATATTACTGGACTGTTTATACTAATATATAATTCATACTCTATCGTACCTTCATTAGTGCACTTACGTTATCTGTCTTTATTGCTTCCTTTCCCTTTGAAGACGTAAACAGGTTAAATTTATCTTTACAGTGTTTCTAGGGTTCTCCATCAGTAGAGATCACCATGAAAATTAAAACTGGGAATTGTAAAAAGAGCAGAGCAAGTTCAGGTTTTCTAAGGTTGGCTCCTTGAGTTCTGGGTAGATGTGGTTATATTATACCCCCTTTCCTCTAGGTTGCAGACATGCATTTATCCTCCCTGATGATATATGGCCTACTTTGACATTTTGCATGGATAACTCTTGAGAATGAACACTGCAGTTATAAAAGATTCATTGGTTCATCCAACAGTTCTAACCCGGTCACCTTGACACATAGTGACAGTGTTGTAATGTCCATTGACACAGTTGGTCAGCAAAAAGGAGAAGAAAGTGTCTCAGGATCATCTAAGACAGCAAAAGAGTTTGGGGTTTCTTTTCCATGGAATGTAATGACTAATGCAATTTGTAGTTCTATTTTTCCTCTGGCTTCAGGGAATCTGCTTTTAAGAGGCAGCAAAATCCCTTATGTCCTGGGGAAGTTCAGGGATTGCCAATTTAAGAACCACATCCAGTTTAGAGGCAACTTCATGGATTGTGAGGGAATTGGAGCAGGGATTTAGCAGGTGGAGTTAAAAAATTATGTGAGCACACAATAGTGGACAATTTAGTGGAAAATAAATGACACTCAAATCCATTTAAAATTAGTCACTTTTTGTAAATCATCCTTTTTGATTAGGAGTCCTATTTCATCTCTAGTATATACTATCTATTTTAAAGGCAAAGTGGACTTCTTAAAATACACATTTTGGTGAACTTGGGAATAACTTACAAGCATTCTAACATTTAACAATAAAATGTGACTCACCAATCAGTCCCAAGGGAAATTCTGACGTAGAAATCTTAACCACTCCCCCGCAAAAGTATGACCAAAGCATTAATAGAACCACGATAACACTATTACCATAACTGAAAGATGAATGTCATAGTTCATATTTAAGTGCTTTACACAAATAAAACACTGAACTATGAAAAACATAGTCAGAGGAGGGCTCTGTACATTGAGATATGTGTCTTTACACTCAACTAATTAGTCGCTACTGAATGTTTTTGCTTTGCTCAGTGGCATGTGGTACATAAATCATTGCAATATGTTCAATGCAAATGGTTGTTAATAGAGGAACCATCTGCTCCGTGCTGGAGAGTTTGTTAAAAAGAATGTGGTGAACCTACTTTGGATGATGTTGAAAAACTCAAATACCAAATTTCTAAAATGAGCTGCCTCCGTTAACCCCAACATTACTAATGCTCTTCTGGCCTTTTGAATTCTACAAATTCATCACTAAACCACTAGTAACACAGTCTGTACTGTTTTAAAGCAACCCCATTGTACACTTCTAAAGACCGAATATCCTACAGAGGCTTCACAGCACATGGAGACCCACGGTGTCCTAAAATTGTGCTCAGGGATTTAGAACAACCAATAAATAATGAGACGATCCTCTCTAGAACATCTTTGCTCACATGAATAAGACAGACTCTCCATCCCTGTCCCTCCTGGAAGCTGTTCCTTTAGAGCTGTAGATCACTGGCAAGTTGCAGGCTGATGATGAATTGCCATGGGTATCATCAGTGTTTGCAACCTCCAACTCCCATAATCCACAATACTGTATTTCTCCAAAAGATCATCAGTGCAAAAGGGAGCCGTGATTTCTCTCCCAACATACTTTATTAGATGCTGTCACACAGCTTCCTAATAATGTCTGCCGGACTCACCAGTGACAGTGTAAAACATGGGAAAATTAGTAATAGGACAGGAATCAGAGCCATCAAGTTTCCAATGTCGTGCTCCACTTTCTGGCAAAAAGGGAATACTCCTTAATCCTGCCCTTTCTAATCAGTTCCTGGTCAAGGTTGCTATCGGTATATTTAAGAGCCAGCTGCCATGATGATCTATTACATTAATATCCATTGGAGGTGTGCTCAAATGATACAATACTCAAAATAGAACTTTGGCCATGAAAGAACAAGCTTAGAAATTAACTGTGTGGATGAAAATCTTCAAGTACACAACTTCACTAAAGCCAGATGCAAGGTATGATTATTGGCCTACTGCTAACTTGGCTTTCTCTACTCTACTTTTTTTTTTTTCCTTCCTTCCCCCCACTCCTCTCTCTTTTGGCTTTTACAGTATCTGATTTAAGACTGTGCTTTTGGGGATTCGCCTGCGGGAGAAGAGGCTGCAGGAGAGCTCATTAGCCCAGCAGATGCTCTATCCCTGGATGAATTATACAATGAAAAGCTTGCTTCTGAGGGCCACCAAAAAGAGCCAGGGCTTTGTGGAGGTGGGCAGCCCTGCAGTGCAATACAAGCTTTTATTTGTTAAAAAGGGATTTTGTACTAAAAACATTTCCCTTTGTTTGTTCTCCTGAAAAGAGGAGCCTCCTGAAGGCTGCATGCATTTGATGACTCCATTTCAAAATGAACACTTGTCAGTTTCCAAAGGGGGCTGCTGCACTTGAAAGTGACACAAAACCATTAGGAGATGGGGAGACTGGCAGGATAATCAGACAGGCAATGCCTTAAAGGCAAAGTGTGCTGGCTGGGAATTTGAGAAGCTCGAATATTGAAGTGGATTCTAACAATGATCCTGAGCCTTTACAAAGCCCATACTTTAGATTTGGAGCCTTGGAAAGAAAAAAAACCTTAGGTTGTCTAATTACATTAGTTTATTGAGCTGTAGTACCACTTTGGTTCCCAGAACACCACTTTAATTTAATTTAGATTTTGTTACTTCTTCCCCTCCAAAAGGAAAACTTCACCATGGAGGCATATTTATTGTTTTTAATGTTTATGTTTGGAAACATTCACTAATTCATTTTCCCACTTAATTACAGGAAACAGGAGGATTGATTCTTTAAAACTACAGATGATATTTACCAAAAGTTTTTTTTTCCTTTTTTTTTTTTATGGAAGTATAAATGGAAAGTTTCTGTGATCCAAAAGTATAGTCTGATTTTCTGGTTAGTTTGTTTGTTTGTTTGTTTATTTATTTATTTATTTATTTATTTATTGGAAAGGGCACCCAGGGAAATATGAAGAGCCAACAAAAGCCAGCTGCAGAGACATGGCATTCATCAACCTTGAGTCTTTTGTGTGGGGAAGTGCATTTGGGTCATTGCTGCTTCCCTTCTTGGCAGGATCCTATGGGGCCTCCCCAGTATACTCTGTTGATATTCAGTGACACACACACCAGCAGGGAGGGCATTCAGACACATTCCATCTGTTGGTGGTTTAATTTTTTTCAAGTCCACTTGATGAGGTGTTTGTCAACAAACTTGTCAGTCTGTTGCATTTTTGAGGTTTGGGCCCTCTTCGAGGACCCAGAGATATCTAATCGACGTGAAGCAGAATTTCATAACCCTCTCTCAAATACTTTTTTATACTGACGATGTCCTCAATTCCGAAACACTTACTTCACTTCTGTTCTGAAAACTCCTCGGGGTTGTAAAGTTCAAGTTGTCTGTTAGGTGAAGGCAGGCATTTATTCTCCATAATAAGGGTAATTTTTAAAACCTTGCCGTGTCCTTCACAATGTGATAGTCTGCTTTAAAATAGCAGGAAATGTTGATTAGTGAATAAGATATCTAGTTAAAACAGATCAAAACAATATATTTTGTTTTACTATCAGGAAGAGCAGTCTCAAACCATTCAAACCTTGATATTCATAGAGTAGCTCCAAAATGTCGCTTCTGATACTTTTTTCCTAAGGATAAGACTCAGTAATTCCAGGAGAGAGTAGGGATCATGTTGTATTGATTTGATCATGAAAATCTCTCCAAATGTTTGAGTTAGTCTCATTTATTTATCTGGGAATTAAAATCCAGTGTTCAAAAGCTGTATGGAAGACCTGGGTAGTATCAGGTACCTCTGTGCTGCTTGATGTCAGAATTAGTTATTAAAATAGAGGGGAGCTAACATTTTTAAAATAGGTTATTAGCAGGAACTACTTCTTGTTATTTAATGTTCAGAATAACCAACACTTCTTGTTCTTTGTGTGAACCCAAAGAGCCCAGAGGGTGATTTTCAAAGTTCTGTATAGTTCCTGCTGGAAGGCAGCAGGCTCAGCAGGTCACCGGACAGGTGTGGGCTGCCGTGGCATCGGAGTCATGAACACAGCAGCAAGGGGAATCAAGTTACTTTGGCTTTATCCTTTGAAATGGCATTTTTTCTGGGATGAGAATGTCAAATGGCATTTCATATTATTCATGATGGCAACCCTTCAGCCCAGAACCATTGTTCTAGAAAACCCACCTGCAGACCGATAACTATCTTCGTAGCCAACAGTCTGAATGCAGCCTTTTAAGTACCTCGGAGACTCTTTCCCCCAACCAGTGCCGCCTGCCCTAGATTTGTGCTATTCTTTCTTTTTCTTTTAAAAACTTTCTGAATTGAAAGCTTTTCATTTTAAGATTGGGTATCTGACATGGCAAGCAACACCCTATTCCCACTTCAGACTAAGGGTATGTAGAGTCGTCTTAAAATTGAGGATGCTCATTAGTTCACCTGGCATACATTGCACACTTTGCTCCCCTGTTTTCTGAGAAGGGGTTTCCTGGGGCTGCTCAGCCCCCAAAACATCAGGGAAATACAGTTGTAGCGACCAGGAACAAACAAAACAGGCACATTTGAGAAACCTGGATTTGGTCTGGGGTCTGGGGTCTCTCTGTCCATGTGGTTGAGGTGTCGCACTCTGACTTGCCCAGGCAGTGCAATTTCCATAGGCTTCGAAAAGAAGAAAAGTCTCAGGCTAAGAAATGCTGAACTACAGCCAACCTGAAGTGACTGAAGGTTTTCTCCATCACTAATACAACTCCAGGAGAAGATTGCTCCCTGGACACACCAGCCCTGTGAAGAAACTGCATTTCTTGGCTCCAAGTATGAATTTAGTATAGTTGGCTGGTCAGGGGCAAAATGGGGCTTACGGAAGCCATTTTGGCACCGTTGGGGATTGCAGGCTATGAAAATGACCAGCCATTCGAGAGCAACCCAGCTGTCGAGTGAGTTTACCCTGAAAGTGTGTTTCAGACAGCAGCACAGGCACAGCCTGTGGCCCCTTCTTTGGAAAACAGCTTGACTACATGGGTTGGGGTGGCTGTTCTGGATACAAAATACATTTCTCTCAAGGTGCACTCACAAATACGTTATATATTTAGATTTTTTTTTGGCAAGTTTTAAAAAAAAATCTTCAGAGATGTCAAAACAAGTGAAAAATTTATATCCAAGATAAAATGTTCAGTGCCTGGTTTAAAAAGATGCTTTGATCAGGCTTAGGAGACCAGAATAGCATTTGGAAGTTATTGCGAGGCAATCTTTATTTAACACATTCCTTCAAAATTGCTTAACTATGTCTTTAATCTTGCCCGATAATGGCCAGGACTTTCTTATCTTGTATTTTCGTATGTAAAGAACTGACACAGTAGGAATTCAAAAACAGCAGTCCCATCTTAGTCCCCTATTCCTGCCATCATCTCTTTCCTGCCCTGGGGCGGGGCGGGGGGGAAGGTTCCTTTCTTTAGGGGTGCACTGACTCTGGGAAATGAGGTACAGGAAGCGGCTACAGCAAATGCTAGGGATAGAAGGCAAAAGAAAGTAAAAAAGAACCAGACAGAGCAAGCAGGAAGAGCAGACTTCCAGAGTAAGAACGGAATGCTTCACACTTAATGGTCATCTTTGTAGTTGGACAGACTGGGTTCACAGCCATTTCTCCCATCATTTACACTCTCTGTAATGTGGGCAAATGCCTTGCATCTCTAAGCTGTATTTTCCACATCAGTAAAATGGGAATAATAACTGGCCTTGTGGAGTTCTTGGAAGAATTAGTGTATAACATCCATCCTTTCCTTTGGGTATGCAATGCTACTTCTGTCTTATATTGGATTTCTCTCTAGATAAAACTCTCACTAATTTTACTTCATGAGCATATCTTTTATTTCTAAAATTGTATTTAGTTTTTTATTTTTCCAACCTACCTGAACACTTTTTTGATAGTCTCTTGTTCGCAACTTCTGTTTTCAATTTTCTCTTTATTTCTTAAGGCTATTGAACATACTTATTTTGTATTTGATCTGATTATTCCAATTTCTTTTTTTTCACTTACAAGGAGTTTTATTTAGAGAATCATCCCATATCAGCTCATATAATTATGTCAAAATAACCAATATAGTAAAAACTTACTCAGCAGTGCTGAATGCAGCAGGAAATGGAGTAAATAGGAAAAGACAAACATTCCAAAGATGTCCAGACCATATTTATCATGTTGCCCCTCTTCTCAGGGCCAATAGGAGGTGATTTGGTCACACCTAATAGAATTGATTTTCTGGCATGTCAGATCTATCAATATTAGAAAGTTAATAAATCCACTAATATAGTTTAGTAAATCATGTAGAAAATATACAGTATTGGGCACCTGTGTGGCTCAGTCGATTAAGCGTCTGCCTCCAGCTCAGCTCATGATCCCAGAATCCTGGGATTGACCCCTGCATCAGGCTCTCTGCTCAGAGAGGAGTCTGCTTCTCCCTCTCCCTCTACCTGCCACTCTGCCTACTTGTGCTCTCTCAAATAAATAAATAAAATCTTAAAAAATATATATACAGTATATCACATAGATATCAAATGACATTAATATTAATTTCATTTTTGATTAAAATAATATAAAACAAGTTGAAATCATCTGTTATTAAGAAATTAAAGTATGAATTAAAGAAATATTACATTATCAATATAATTGAAAATATTTATTCTTACATCAATAGGCAATATTACTTAAGCATCTCACAGACTATGCCACAGAACACCAAAAACTAGTATACTAGAGTATCCTGAAATAGATAAATCAGCCTTGTTAGAACTGGACTCATTCCATTTCCCATCGATACTTGTAAAAATTCCTTTCAAAAGCTGACTGTTTCAGTTTGGCTCAGAATCAATCTCCAGTTTCTTCTTTTTCTTTGATGGATCTATTTTTGATTTTTTAAATGTATTTATTTATATATTTGTATTGAGGTATAATTGACATACGTTACATTAGTTTTAGTTGTGCAATATTACGGTTTCATATTTGTATATATTTCAAAATAATCACCACAATAAGTCCAGTTAACATCCATTTCCAAACATAGTTACAGATTTTTTTTCTTAAGGTAAGAATTTTTAAGATCTACTCTTTTAGCAACTTTCATATATACAGTATTATTAACTGTAGTCACTATTACTGTACATTATACCGCATGACTTATATATTTTATAACTGAAAATTTGTACCTTTTGACTTTCTTCACCCATTTCACCTATCTCCCACCCCCGGCCTCTGGCAACCATCATGTGTTCTCTGCATATGAGCTTGTTTTTTGTTTGTTTGTTTGTGGTTGGGTTTTTTTTTTTTTCAGATTTCACATACAAGTGAGATCATTATTTATCTTTCTCTATCTGATTGATTTCACTTAGCATGATGCCCTGGAGGTCCATCCATATTGTTGCAAATGGCAAGATTTCCTACTTTTTTTGGCTGAATAAAATTCCATTGCATATATACATGCACACATTAACTTACCTTTTCCTGCAAAACTCCAATCCTTCATGGATTCCATCTTTATTTAGGGTAGTCTTTGATCCACTGGGCTCAAAATCTTGTCCCAGTACTTCTAACTCCACCACCACTACCACCACCACCCTGAAACTCTAGGCCACAGAAATCTAATAATCCAATGGCTTTAGTATTCACTTGATTTCTTCAGGGTCTTTTTGGTTTATTCCTGACTTCAGTGGATTTTCTATATTCTTACAGTTTTAAAAGTATATGTCAAAGTATTTTTAGATCTTGCATTATAAGAAGGTTTTAGTATGTTCTAGATTGCCATAATGGAACAAACAAAAGTCTATAAATATTTCAGGCTGTTTCTTTCACAAGTACAAGTACAATTCCATTGTGTGGAATATATATATTCCACATATATAGTTGTATATATGGTGTGTATATGTATATATATATGTGTATATATAGATGTGTATACACACAGTACATTTTCCTTATCTACTTATTTGTTGGTGGACACTTAGGATTTTTCCATATCTTGACTATTGTAAGTAGCACTTTAGTGAGCATAGGTGTACATATATCTTTTTGAGTTAATGTTTCCATTTCCTTTGGATCATACTGGAAATACTGGACCATGTGGAGTAGCTCTATTTTTAGTTTTTGAGGAAACTCCATACTGTTTTTCACAGTGGTGGAAAACAATCCAAGATTATATAACATCTGTTTGGATACCTCAGTCCTAATATCTGTTTGTCAAAATCCTGGGCCCCAGAATCTTCACACAGATATAGAAGCTTAGCCAATTTTAAATTTTAACTACTTCATTTCTTTTACAGACATCTCACGGTTTCTTAAAAACTTGAAATGATTCCGTTTCTATTAGACCAGTCAAATAAAGACTGGTCTAATAGAAATAGTTGAGAAATGCCAGAAATTCTAGATCACAAAGTTAATATTGAAAGAAAGAGGATGGACTGGTTTTAAAAGCTAAAAGAAAGGAGAGAAACTGGGGGGGATATGTGTTTTTTGACATAAAAAGATAAACATAATGTTTTTGTCAGTGGTATTTAACAGTTTGTTTTTCACAGTGACAACTGTAAATTATTTACAACAGGCTATCTGGTCTTAAGCTTTTCAATTATATGTGCTTATAATGGTGAGTTAATATGAAATGAAGGAAAATATTGATCAGAAACATTTAAAATATAGATGAAGTCTTCATTGGAGAGAATATTGAAGCTGTGCTTTATTTCATACATCTAAGGGACATTTAGGAACTAATAGAATCTATGGCGTTATATCTTACTCAACCGTTGTAGGTCAAATTACTTCTTTTAAATTTCTGACTAGTCTTAAAGAATGGATTACTTCATTGAAATATAGCATTAAGATTTTGAGATATAGTGACTTTTAAGTGAACTATTCTTGCGAACTCCATTTTAATCACTGTGAGAAAATATGAATGCAGTCGAGATTTTAAGTACAACAATATGCAAAATCCGAAAGTAAATATCAAAATATGGCTTTTCTATCTTTATGGGAGGAAATTGGGAGAAAATATTGCTCTCTTGACTAAGGGAGCACCTCAATTAGACTTACTTTGAAAGTTTAGTTTATCAAGCCTTCTCAATAAAGATGATACTCCAGAGTTGAGCATTGTAAAATAGATGGGTGTGAGGAGAGTATGTAATTTGTTTTTCTTGATGTCTGTGATTTTCTCTTTGAAGAAGCTGGAATTAATCAACAGCAAGTGGCTGTTTGCACATAGGTTTGGTCACTAGTGGGGCTTTCTGTTCTTTTGTTCTGGATAAGTCTGTCAACAGTAACACTCACCTTCATCTCCAGCTCATCTGCTATATTCCTAGGGTTGCTCTAGCCCACTGAAAATTTGGTCATCTTTTTCCAATGTAATATCTTATGATAATTAGAATATCTGTTTTGAAAGTAATGAATTCTAGAGTGCACCTTGAGATGGTAATCAAATCATTCCAGGAAAAAAGGGCAGAGAGTTTAACAATATCCACAAGCTGAGGTTGCTTGAAAATACACAATTTGAACTGAAATTTGAGCATATTTCTACCCTTTAGACATTATAAACTTGCCATAACCCCCTGCTGTGAGGACAGCTTTGGTGCCCCAGAAGTAAAAGGGTTTAGCTGTGATTAAAGGATTGAGGTCTGTGCCTTGAACTGACAGATTCATTTTTGCTAGGCTTTCCCTGTTAATTCTAAGCTTGACAGCCCCACCATAAATTAATCTAAATGATGGCAACCTACCACAAGGCTGATCATTGTCTTGCAAAAAATCATAAAGTACCACTGAAAATGCAGACATCTCTATCATAGAATACTTTCGCATGTGGTAAAAACCTGAACAAGGCAACTAAAACCACAGGAAATTGCAGCTCCCTCAATACTGGTGGGGAAATAGAGATGTGGACACTCAAACAGAGCTAATGGGAAGAATGTGCCTGGCTTCCGTGGTCTCTGCTGTGATCCTCCGTGTCTGTCTTCTAGAAGCTCATGACAACGCAATTACATCCTGCCTGCCCACTTTTTCTCATAACTCAGGTTGATAAATATAAACCACAGTTTATGATTGTGAATCACAGCCTGAAGCAATGTGGCATGGACATTGATTGCAGAGAAATATAAACAGCAGATGATAACAGATTGATTGACTCAATCTGAACCCTATCACAGTCCAGTTAAGACATCAGGAAATCCGAGCACCATCTGAAATCAATCTTAGATTCTACAAATACAGAGTGGACAGGTCCAATCGTCAAATAAAGGCTTTATAGCCTCATGAGCCTTACTCATACTTTTATAAGATGATCATTCCTCTGGGAATTCCTCTGCAGACCTGAGAGTAGGTACCAGAAGTTAGAGGTGGCATTTTCTATTTTCTGTCTTTGGCAAGCCCCCTCCCTTTTCATTTTTATAATTGACCCTGCGTTCTTGAGTTTGGAACTTCCCATTTTCTGTGATTATAAAACCTAGAGGGCAGCCCAGGTGGCTCAGCGGTTTAGCGCCGCCTTCGGCCCGGGGCATGATCCCAGAGACCCCAGATCGAGTCCCACGTCGGGCTCCCTGAGTGGAGCCTGCTTCTCCCTCTGCCTGTGTCTCTGCCTCTCTCTCTCTCTCTCTCTCTCTCTGTCTCTCATGAATAAATAAATAAAATCTTTAAAAAATAAAAATAAAAAATAAAAAACCTAGAGATATTGTGGCACCTGGGTGGTTCAGTCGGTCAGGTGGTTGACTCTTGGTTTCAGTCATGATCTCAGAGTCAAATAAATCCTAAGGAAAAAAAAAACTAGAGATGTTTTCATTCATAGTCACTACTCATTAAGTCACTGAATAGTCAAGAATTGAACACATGAAGTGTGCTAATTTACCTTCAGATCTTAATGAAAAATGCGAAGGTAGAGAAGACTAAATAAGGGAAGAAGAGAAATGGGAATACATTATTATTGGGAACAATATTTTTCTCCAAAACCAACTACCTTTTCGTGATAATTGCTATTTATGAATTTGTATATTATGTAAAGTTAAAGAGGTCAGGCCCAACCTTGTCCTCAGATGTATTTTATTTGGTCAACACAGTGTTTTAGTTTTCTTTCTTTCTTTCTTTCTTTCTTTCTTTCTTTCTTTCTATACCCTTTTGTGGAGCCTATAACTTTCCAGGTAGTTGTATCTCCCACAACACCCTGCTGTCTTGCACTGGGTGTGTTTACTTGCCTGATAGCTGAAGGCAATTGAATTGTGACCCCCTTGGTCTAATACCACCCAGGAGATTGCATTGAAGTTTTGAGGGAAATGTTTACTGGGTACTTACTACATGCCAGGTACTGAATTTGACATAAACAAAACAAACGATTTTGTCATTTCAGGCAGTAATACATACCGTGAAGAAAATTAAATTTGGTTAAGGGAAAGAGAATGAGAAGACAGCCATTTCAGAGTGGTCTAAGAAGGCTTCTCTGAGAGCAGGATATCAAAACAAGAGTTAAGTGATGTGAAGGAGCCAGCCTTGTAAAGATCTGGGGAAAGAACTTTCTAGAAGGAGGAATAGCAAGTGTAAAGATCCTGAAGAGAAACAGGAAGTAGACCACTGGAGGTCGAAAGTGATATACACTGGAGGTGAAGCACTAAGCAAGTGCCAGATTGCTTAGGTCTTCTAAAGCTACTTCAAGACAAGGGAAAGCCACTGGAAGATTTTTAGCAAGGAAATCAAGTAATTTAATTTATATGGTAATGAATAGATAATTTGTATTCATAAGTAGCACACAAATATTTCAACTTATTTTAAATTCGTAAAATATTTGCAAAATTAAATAATGCTCCTGACATTTTATCTGTATTCTTAATCCACTTAGCTAATTACGATATGTTAGGAAACATCTATTGAGCTCCTACTGTGTGCAAAGTCCTAGTCTAAGCTCTGTTTGCAGCATAAAGATCACTTAATACGTGGTCCCTGGCTCAAAAAGCTCAGACACCATTTTCTAACATCCATCCACCAGTTAACTGAGTATTTTCTGCTATGTCTCCAAAACAGATTTGTTACCATTTTTATTCCTATTATTATTAAAAAGCGAATTAAGAACCTTCGTTTTGTTATTGATCAAGGACTATGACACATAAGTCTCTTCTAATGGAACTCCTGTTACTCCTTTAACTCTTTTATTAATTACCTCGATTTTTAAAAAGCATACTGCAATATGAATGTTCACAGCTTCCAGAAAAAAAGGCAAAAGATCTTTGAACTGAGTTTGAGAAAACAAATCTTTTAATCACTGCTAGCTCTCCTCATCCTGCTGAAAGCTGGTATCATTTTAGACACTGAGGAAATGATTTCTGTATGGAAGAAATGAGGAACCAGTCTGCATCCTACTGCAGTAACCCAACGAAAGACGGTGACTGCTATTTCAGTCCTGAGGATCACTTCATAATTGTAGAGTTGTATCAAATTAGCATCATGGTTTCTCTTATCCTATTTTGTAGAATCCTAAAGTGTGACTGGCAGGGTCTATGGAACACTGAGCAAGAACAGGCTGATTTAAATATGACAGAGATGAGGACAGGGACAGGGAAAACCCTTAACAAAGTTGTAGAGTCATCTCACACCCATGCCTCATGCATATAGTGCTTTTGTACAACCATAAGGAATTTCTTGAGCACCCCACGAAGCATCCACCCCCAAAACCCATCCATCAGAGTTACTCTGACCTCTATCCACTTTCCTTAGAGTCTTCTCTCTCAGAAATCTCTCCAAGTCTGTGTGCCATGGTATTTCCATCCAATAACATAATTGTTTTTTAAAAGGTGTGCTCATATCTTACCTAATGGAATAACTTGAATGGTGGAAATTCTAGATGCAGTAGCAGACAGCACAAGTTACGGACAAGAGGTCTTTTGTTCCCCACCACCATTTGATGTCATCTGTGTGGTTTGGGGGTACACGTTACCACCTAACACCCTGGCTGGATATGACAGGTGCTATGTAGTTCTACTACTTTCATTACCAAAGCCTGAATATTCATCCGTTAATCCTCATTTTAGCTACCTCAATAGTGCAGCAGGATCTAAGGAAAATAAATTTGTCTGCACATTATCCCAGCCAACATGAAGCCAAAGATGACAGGCACATGATGTGGCACCGTGGAAAGAATCTTTGGAGTTCAGGGACCTAGATGTGCCCTCCATCCCCACTGCTTGTGGAAGGAGAGGTGTGGGGCGAGTCATTGAGTCTCCGAGACTCTTATGTCATCTCTAAAATCCCAGAGTCGTTGTGAAACTTAAACACAGAATATATGATAAAACACTTCGTAAACTGTAAAGCGCTAGGCAAATGCTGCTATTTTCATTTTAAGCAAAAATAGAATAAGGGCAGATGAAGATTTCAGGATCTTCTTTGAGATTTTTCTTTTTTAAGTTTCTCCACCTTTTTAAACAATCTGTGTTTATAATGGCTGATTATTTGAAGAGGCACTCAGGAGACCTTTCTGAATAAATGCAGGAGTCTTGTCTGGTTGCCCTTCCGCAACCCCCCACCCCCGCCCCTTCTGTGTCTTGGTATTTCTTCTGGTCTTTCTCTGGTCAGACAGGAAGCTGGCCGCAAGTGTTCCTGAGGAGCCCTCTGTGTATCTCGTCAAGTTAACTGCCACTGTTCCATCACTTTGTTTCTTCTCTTAAAAAATTACTCAAAGAGTTAAAGTTAATTTTTTAAAATTTTGTAACTATGAATTAGTTTGATTATGCTTTTTAAAATAAAGCCTATTCTCATATGAATTTCATCCATGTATAAAACAGTAAAGGCAGGGCTTATATTTTGGATTGTTTTCTGGAGGACACAAAGGAAAAGAGCCCCATTTCAAGTGCAGATGTAGTAGAGCAGCATCCTGACATAATCCTACCAAGGGAGTGTAAGATTGCATAGTCTTCGCGTCAGAAACCTGCAGAGGGTTTATCAGCACAGAATTTCTTAATCATGAAAGACGTATGGAGGACCATCCAATCCAACTTGACCATCATTTGGAATACACAGGATGCACGATTTAATCTGCAAAGTACCCTGCTTTCCATATCATGCCTAATTTGATGGCTCCTCATCTGAACCATAGTTTGCACTTAATAAATGTTAGCTAAGTAAAATGAAAACTATCCCACTCTCCTTTCCCTGTCAAAAAAAGAAACTTGCTAATATCATCAGTCTGTTTTCTCACTAACTCCATTCACATCATGCTTTTATTTACTTTCTCCCCTTTTAAAACATGGATCCTCTCTTTTCATTTATACAGTGACTGCCTGTCCTTTAAACTTCAGCTCCAAGGGACACCTGGGTGGCTCAGTGGTTGAGTGTCTGCCTTTGGCTCAGGGTATGATCCTGGGGTCCTGGGATCGAATCCCATATCGGATTCCCTACATGGAGCCTGATTTTCCCTCTGCCTGTGTCTCTGCTTCTCTGTCTCTCTCTGTGTCTCTCATGAATAAATAAATAAAATCAATAAAAAATAAACTTCAGCTCCAAGATAATCTCCACCAAGAGAAACCATCTTGCATTGATCATCTTCCTTCTTACTTGAACTCAATTCAATTTAGTACTTAATCATATTATATCTCTATAGATATAGATACATAGTTTCTGAGATACTGTACACAATGCTTTGATTATTAAATAAAGCAAAATAAGACACAATGACATGTCTATCTTACATTTTTCGTTTTTGTTTTGACTATGTTATTCCGTAAAGAACTGTTCCTTTTTTTTTTTGGATTGCTCCCCTGTGACCAGTGAAGGGAAGAACATAGAAGAGATGCTAAGCAATCTTTGTGCTTGGCTGAACAATAAAAATGCATGAGTATTTATGTAATAAATTGTTTACACTTCTTTTATTGAAAATGTGATATAATGATATTAAATAGTAGCATAAGTCACTTCAGTCTAATACAATTATTTCTACTTTTGCAAATTACCTTTCAAGCCTTTCCCACATCTCTATGTATTTTATATAGTCATTATCAGAATGCACTTACCATTTTGTATTCTGAATTTTCATTTGTATTTGGCATAATCACTTCAGCAATTTTACATAATCTTCATGATTATCATGTTAACTGCATAAAAATATACGGCAGAATATTCCCTTGTAGGAGAGAACCATAGTTTTATTAAGCTATTCACTCATTATTAAACTTTTGACCTTTCCCATTTATTTTTCATAAGTAACACTTCAGTGAAGACCTTTGTAATAAAGGTTTCTTATTGTTGTTGTTTCACTTGAATTATTTCATTCAAATATGGTCTAGGAATGAGTTGACTTGGTAAGAAAACACATTTAATATTCTTATTAAATGTTACATATTGCTTCACAAGGGGCTTCTACAACCATTTACAGTATGTCCAGGACAGTATAGAGTATTCTCAAGTGAAGCCCCGAGAGTAGTGAACACAACTATACCCTTTGGTTCCCAATCAAGAAAGCGTGACGGTTGTCTTATTCCTAGAATTTATTGAGCAACTGTTCTGTGCTGAGCCATGTTCTTTTCTTAAAGATTTATTTATTTATTTATTTATTTATTTATTTATTTATTTATTTATTTATTTATTTTTATTCATGAGACACACAGAGAAAGGCAGAGACATAAGCAGAGGGAGAAGCAGGCTCCATGCAGGGAGCCCGATGCAGGACTCGATCCCAGGACCCTGGGATCACATCCTGAGCCAAAGGCTGATGCTCAACCACTGAGCCAGCCAGGCGTCCCCGGGCAATGATCTAAGTACTTTGAATCCTTATTGTTTATCTAATCTGAATCAAGTATTATTATTCTCCTTTTACAGGTGAGAGTAGCCCAGAGCACTAAATTCCTGCCCAACATCAATTATATAGTCAAATATAGAACCTGGAACCCCAATTCAGATTTGTCCGTTACACACCTAATAATCTCCCTACTTTTTGTCAACCGCACCCCTCATTATTTAAAAACATATTTTCCAAAATCTAACACCTACAGTAGTGATGCGAAGCAAAAAATGTTTACATGATGCACTTATACATACATTTTGATGAGTATTAGGAAAAAATATTGAAACAGTCATGTTTTGAATGTTATTGGATTAAATATACAATTAAAATTAATTTTACCTGTTGCTTTTTACTGTTTTTGAATGTGGCTAGTTAGAAATTTTAAGTTATATATGTGATTTGCATATGTGACTCACATCACATTTTTATTACAAAGTGCTGACCTAGAAAATGGTTGACATCTGGTATATCGGCTGGGACTATGAAGCATAGTTCTTCTCCTGAAAGACTTCATTCAGAATGGCCAAAGTCAACCCTAGGATCTTATCTTTATTCGCACTATAACTGCTAACTTGAGTTTGTGATAGGAATTGTCCCTCCACCCATCAAAAAAACAAAAACAAAAACAAAAACAAAACTGATGATCCCTACCAATAAAAAACAGTGAAAGGGCCATCAGTGGGGTGAATGATTTACTGATGCTACACATTAATCCTTCTTGGCACTCTAGAGCCCATAAGAAACAAGTGGATTTTAGCCCCATTTTTGGGAAGTTAAACTATAATAAAAAAAATCACACACATGAATGAATATATTTACTAATTTGCATATAGGTAAACCAATAAAATTTTATATATGTATATTTTACCACCACTTACCATATGTGATGTAATGATGTCTATAAATTAAAAAATTCAAATTCAGCCATAATACAAAATAGAATCTTCAATGAAACATAATCATATTTTTGCATATTTTTTTCTATATGCCACTTGGCATAAGATATGATTTGTAAGAACTACTTAACATAATCCCTCAGGATCTAAATTCATAAGAATTTAAAATGTATTTTAAAGGTCTAAAACTACATTGAGTTTGTTTTGCTTGGGGGAGGGCAGATTTTAAGCATACCACTGTTACGCTCAAGCATTATTTTATTTTACATTCTTTCAAGGCTATATTAAACAGTATGAAATTAACCTCTCTTATTTCTCCAGCAGCAGTAAACAATTCAACAGAAACTCAATTTGTTCTCAGTTCATAAATGTACTATATTCTCGACTGTGTCAAAGTACCTTCTCCACTTTGCCTCTTCAGTGAGCTGATGACAGATAAAGATTCTGCTACCCGTGTCTATTCCAGGCAACAATGGCAGTTGACATAGATCTGTAACAACTCACCTGGGTAGCTCTACTGGGGGCGAGGTGGGGGAGGGAGTGGATAAAAACATAGCCGAGAGTTAAGTAAGATTTTTGAATGGTATCATAACCATGTCCACTCAGATGATAATTTAATCTCCGCGATTTTAGATCTCCCACACAACAAATTATTCCCTTTCAGTGGCACAGTAGGGAGAAAAGTGCAGGATACCAGCTGGCAGTTGCTGCTATGGAATACTACCTACAAATATAGATCGGAAGCTGTGGGTCATCACTCACATCTCAGAAGGACTTTTATAGGATAGCTACTGAGCAGATGTAAGGGCACTTTTAATTAAATATGGACCCAAAAATCTGTCTCAAAGTAAAGTTTGTTGTGACACATTCTCTCCAGAGACCTGGAAATTCATAGCTAAAATTAACTTTAGAACAAGAAGGTTTAGAGTCAAGGATGATATTCCAGTGGGTCACAAAATGCCAACCTAGATGTATAGATCTGTAGGCAAAAGCTCCTATAAGGCTGTGTGTGTGTGTGTTTATATTTAAAGGCACTCAAAATGAAAGGATAAAGTCAGATTTCAAATCTTTTCCAAGTTATTAACATATAAGCTACTGGGATAATATAAGATCTTCCACACTTTATATCTAGATTGAAATGATGCAGAATTAATTCATCTTATCTACTGGGGATTTAAGATGTTTTCTAATTTTTAATTTTTTTCTGGGAAATTAGGGTAAATTGTATGGAATAATTTTGACATATCCATTTCACGATGTTTTCAATTCATTTTGTCCACAAAAGGTGTAGACCTTTAAATTTTTAGTCACTGAGAATCCGGTTTTGTAATCCAAGAAGCCTAGGATTCTCTGTCAGTGTTACTGTACAACATCTTGATTAAATATTTATAAATTTCTTAAAATGTATGTTGCTTGCTTGATCTATTGAATAAGCATATATTCATTAGTCTTCTTTTACAAAGGGCCTCTAAACAGGAACAATGTCTTTTATCTGTTTTCTGTGTGTCTCGCACACTATGGGTGCTTAATAAATGTTTAATGACATTAAGCTATATGATGAATCACTGCTGTCCTACAGATATAATTGGAAAAGGGGCTGCGTCTTGAATGGGTACTAGGGCATTTTAAACATGTTCCTGCCAAAAGCAGGAAGTGTAGATCTTAATAGTTGCCCCAAATTGATTTCTTTTTTAATACAGGACCCTAAGAAATGGAGATAGAAGTAGAAACATGCAGATTTGAAATTCTTTGGAGAAGGGCATTGAATCTTCTAGATATCGAACACCAGTATGCCCAGTTCATATCAGATGCCTAGCAAATAGTTGTTCAGTGAACTGCTGTTGTTATAGTCTAACAAACTTCATTTGCTACTGTGATCAGATTTACCCTCAGGAAAATGTTTTTCCCGTGTGATTCTTAAGTCATTTGTTATCATTGTGCATATAGATTCCTGTTGACTCACAGTCAAGCCAGGAATGTCAATGACATTGTTTTTTCTTGTAATACAAGCAAGTTTACAATTATAAATTATAAATATATTTTGTTATATATGTATATTCATTAACATATTAATATAAATGTATAAATCATAAAATAATAAACAAAATATATTACCAATATATGAGGCATGTAAATATCCCCTAGTTCGTAGCCTACTAGTATTATTCTAACCTAAGATCTTTAAATGAAAATGGCTGAGACATCCATCCAACACAGAGTAGGAAACCCTTAATTCTATTTGGCTCAAACCCTATTGTTTTCAGGGCTCTTGGAGAATTTTTCTATCTCCTCATTACTCTTTGTTACATTTTCCTACTTCACTGGTCTTCGTGGTGTCTCTCCTCCCTTACCGGGTCACTGTGTCTCTCCTCTGTCTTCCTCTCCCTGCCCTCCCCACCACAGGAACATGGGGTGTGCGATGGGGGTGAATACACATGGGTGAATCTCAGTCCACAATCTCAGGTGTGCAAAATACCACATTTACTTCCTTTACCTAAAGAAAAAAATGGATGACGGAATTCTTTAGTACTTGTTGCTCATTTCAGCTGCGTTCATAACATTCCTGTGTGGCAAGTACTGATGCTACTACCCCCATTGCACACTTAGGGATACTGCGGCTGAGAGAAGGTAACTGACTTTTCTAAAGTTTAACAGCTGGTAAGGAAAAGTGCAGAGTTGTATTTAAAATTCCTATTCCTGGGTGACTCAGTCGGTTAGGCATCTGCCTTTGGCTCAAGTCATGATCCCCGGGTCCTGGGATGAAGCCCCACTTCAGGTCCCCCGCTTAGCAGGGAGTCTGCTTCTCCCTCTCCCTCCGCACCCCTCACCCCCACTCATGTTTTCTTTCTCACTCTCTCCCAAATAAATACATAAAATATTTTTTTAAAAAAAGACTCCTGTGTTTGACTTCTCAGTCTGCTCAGATTCGTCGCCTCCTTCATTAGAGCTACTACATAAGTGATATGCTAACAGTGAGCACTCCCTGAGCACTATCTGTTTAACAACATGCTTCTGAGTCCTTCCCATGTATTATTTTGTCTTATATTAACATACCATTTCAGTTTCCTTTTGATTAGTATTAACAGGATATATCTTTTTCTTTCCTTTTGTAGGCAGCATATAGTTGCTCTTGCTTTTTGATCTGTATCTTAATTGGGTGTTTGGATTTAGATTTAATGTGATTATTGATATGGTTAGGTTGAAGTCTAACATCGTGATATTTTCCATTTGTCCATTCATTTTGTTCCCTTTCTTCTTTTTCTGCGTTTGGCCATTAATCAGTGGCTCCTAGTTCATCTCTGCCTAGAAAGTAATAATAGTAACAGCAATGGTGAACATGTGTTAAGTATAACACATGCATAAGCACTTACTCTTATTAACTCATTTAATGATCACAACATCCATATAATATTATTATTATATCCATTTTATAAATGGGGAAACTGAGGCAAATTGTCCAAGATCACATCACTAGTTAAAAGGGCAAAGGCCAGCATTCCAACAGGAAACCCCACCCCAGTGCTCACGATCCAACCCACTCTGCTGTGCTACTTTTGTTCTGCACAGACCCTCTGAACTCTGGATGTTACACCTGCCCTGAATTCTGTTTTGTTTTTTTTCCCCTAAGTTTCTGGCATGCTTTGCTCTGAATTTCAGTTTGTATGATGAGGTGATTTCTAACCTGGTTGTTGATAAATTAATTTTATTAAATAATTTCTTGGCTTTCTCGGTCCCAAGCCCCAGTCTTCTCCTGCTGCTCCCCAGCTATCAATCCAGGCATGTGTAAGTGCCCATTCTTCACGTTCTTTCCCTACACTTCATATTCACAGCTCTGTTCACTCAGAGCTATTTGAGTAATACCCCTTCCTCAAATAATACCTCTTCTTTTCTCACTTATTCATTAGTTTCACAGCAGAGCCTCATTTAGAATAACACTGAGGCAGATAGAGCAAGGAGATGCAGCTCTGCCAAGGGAAGATTGAAGTCCCCTGAGCCGATATATGTGGCTCTGGCGTCCCTCCGACCCGTTTCATCTGCTTATAAGGGGCTAGTCGGGTGCTTGCTACCTACCTGTTTTCCCCAGTTGTGGACACCATCTTCCTTAAAACAAGGTTGCTAAATTTAACAACACTCCATGGAAGGTTTGGGGGACGCTGAAGAATTGCATGGAGAGTGGATGACTAGTTTTAGAGTCTCACATTCAATCTTAAACAACTCCTAACACTCAAAATGTGTTACTCAACGGGATATTTCTTCAAGTCTAATCCTCCATAACATCATCTTTATGGCACCAAAATCCAGTCCGTGTTGGGTGTGCTAACCTTTGTCCCATTCCTCTTCATGGAGTTTTCCCCCAATACAGGATAAGAGATCAGACCACCACATTCCTCTTGTGTCATACGCTTCCCTAATTTCCCACGAGCAAATGCTTGGGCAAAAGGATGTGTGCGTCTCCCAGGGGCAAGTGAGTCGTATCAAGGATGGGATAGCATGAGTTATGATTTAGTGAAGAATTTCCTCAGAGGCTTGGGTCTGCAAACAACACACCAAATTTACATCATTAACCAGAAACCTTACCATATCAAGCTGAAGCGTCTGCATTGGAGTTAATTTAACAGGATCAAGGCTTTCCCAAGAACAGTGGGTAGGTACATGCATTACTGTGCATGAATGAAAAGCTCACCCAAGTGTGTTTTCCAGATTTTGCCACATAGATGTTATACTGCAGATGTTTCTAGCAGAGGCCCCAAGCGACAGCTTTGAAGTTTCAATACATATTAAAATACATTTTGTACTAAATATCTTCATTTAATGTAAGTACTTATTTCTTTAAAGATGAAAAATGAGATATCGAATGTTTATAATGTGAAAAACTGAAGCTCAGAGAATTTAAACCTCTTTAAAGCCGCACAACTTCTTAAATGGTTGCCAAAAAACACAATGCTGCCCAAGGTAAGACACAGGTGCTTCCCATGCCAGGTCATGGGGAGCACCTGTGTCAACAACAGAAGCACACCCCCCTCCCATTCTCAGCACACTGCCTGTGACCCTTAAGGATATTTCTGATGAGGTGAAAAACTGAGGGCATAGCTAAGGGGAGAAGCTCAATCCAGAGACATACCCATGTGACTGCTTTAGGAGAAAGAGCACGTCCTAAAGAACAAGGGTGTTGGAAGTGATCAGAATGAAAAAATCAGGGCCAGACACTCCAAATCAAATCATCAACAAATGCAGAAACCAGGATGCATGCATAGTAATCCTGGTTAAATGTGGAGATTAGAATCTCACGTACATAAGGAGGGGAATGGAGTCACAGCCCCAGGAATTGGGAACCAGGCTGTTAACCCGAATGCACCAATGCAGGAATGCAGGGGTGTGTGCACAGCCAACGGCAGAAGCACCAGAGGAATACTGGGAAAGGAGAAAAGCAAAGGTACAGGGTCACAGATCAGGACAGACTAGAGACAGGGAGGCTAGCCTGGCACAGCTGAGTGTCTTGACAGCCTTAAATCCCTAGAGCCATCTCTGAGGCACCTGTTCCTCTTGGCTCTGTCTGGCGGGTTGTGGGGCCAGCCTGCTTGCTTCCCGGCAGGGTCCTGACACCAATCAATGGTGACCGCTCGGTCCCACACAGACACCTTCATCGAACAGAGGGCACTCTGTCGGGCAGGTTCACTGTCAGCTCCGTATCTTACTCCCTGTCATAAAGCTTTTGTGTTTACCAGTGCATTAAATATACCCCTGCAATAGAAAACCCTCATTTTCATGCTTGAAATATATTATCTAATGGCATATCTATTTGACTTTTACTACATGCCTTTCATTCCTCTAAGTGAGGTAATTGACCTTTACTTTGCTACCCTGTGGATTAAAAGGCTGCACCACACTCTGCATTTGATATTTTCAGTCCTGCAGGAGAAGCAATTTTGATTTGCTTTTGTTGCAGAGCTGCTCTTTGGGCGGGCCCTCAAATGAAGAGAAACCTCAAGGCCTGAGACTGCATTGTGGCAGTTATTGTCACCATCATGTGGCTTTTATTAGAAAAAGCATAGGTCACTTCATTTCTATGGCCATCTCTACGGAATCGAAGGCCTGTGGGCCTGTAAGACTTCCAGAACCTTCCACCTCAGTTTCAGAGGACATATCGTCACTCCCTGCCTCCAATGATGTTGTTTAGGGATCAACAGCATTCTTCAGATTTGGTGCAAGCACCCGAAAGTTTAAAATCGTGTCCAAACTACACAATTTGTGTGAGAGAAAAGAAACTTCTCATTAGAGCTTCAGCTCTCTCTCAACCACGTACGCCCAGAAATCTTTTGTGTGATGCTTTAGCATGAGTGTTATATAGACCTCTACATGTCAAGAATTTGGATGCCTTGGCTTTCTCTGGTGCCCCTTTACCTTCCCTTCCCACAACCCAAATGATGACAAGAATGATGAAGACCATGATGATGATGACAGGGATGGCGGTAATGACAGCCAGCATTTACTATGTGCCAGATACTGTTTTTTAAATGCTTCAAAGTTTATAGTTTGTTATTCTTCATAACAACCTTATGAGTCGGGGGCACCTGGTGGCTCAGTGGTTGAGCATCTGCCTTTGGTTCAGGTCGTGATCCCGGGATCCTGAGACCGAGTCCCACATCGGATCCCTGCATGGAGCCTGCTTCTCATTCTGCCTATGTCTCTGCCTCTGTGTGTGTGTGTCTCATGAATAAATAAATAAAAAAAATATTTTTTAAAAATCTTGAGTCAAGTACTATTATCTTCCAGTTTTACAGATGAGGAAACAGAGGCATATATAAGTTTAGTAACCTGCCCAAGGTCACACTACAAGCAAGTAGTGGAGCCAGAATCCAAATTGAGGCATTTTGGACTTGAGAGATAGAAGATCCTACTATAAGTTTGGATCCTAATGCATTTGGACAAGTTGTATACGCAATGAGGGTATTTTTACTCATTAGCATCTTAGTTCTAAAGAGTTCGCAGGCTAAATCAGTTAACCTCTGGAGGTATAGGATTCCTTCCTGGATACCCCAGGAGGGATTCAGAACCCCAGGGAAAGGCAGGCAATCAGTGAAAGCCTATTACATAAGGAACAAAACTCGTTTCCGTGTGCTAACAAAGGATCAATAGACACGGTCAATGTGTACAGGGAGCTTCTTACTTGGAAGGCAGTGAGTGATGGTCGAGGTCTTTGACTTAATGATCTCATAGCGTTCTTTCCTATGGCTCCTCCGGCAGTCTACTAATGCTTCTCTGTCTTCCTAGTTCTGGGTCCCCCAAGACAAAGATCTGGATGCCAATGATATATCTGGGAAATAATTCCAGAAAGCACTGTGAGAGAATGGGAAACAAATGGAGCAGGGAGGAAAAGTCAATCAGGGTGCTGTTCCCAGAACTATCTTCCTAAGAGGCAAGGAAACTGGAGTATTTATCCTCAAACATCCATTTCTTCATTGGTAGGGGGTTGCTCCTGGAAGTTAATTCACCTCTACCTTGTTCAAGCCAAGCACCAAGTATGCCGAGGCAAGAAACCAGGATCACTCCAGGGGCCATGATGCTTCTGTTACGTACGTTTTTATCTTTTCATACACTAAGTCCTATTTCGCTCTCTGTACCTCCTGTCAAGTGACTTTGATAACCTGTTAAAACCAGAGCCAAAATCTTTAGCAACAAAAGCAGGTTAGAAAGAACTTTGAAGAAAAAAGTATTGGCTTACTCTGTTTACAGTATCCGTAATGGGACTTAGAAGGGAAGGCAGGGAGGTGTGGGGAAAAAAAACTAAACCAGTATGTCTCCATATTAAAAAAAAGTTTGGGGGGCAGCCTGGGTGGCTCAGCGGTTGAGCAACTGCCTTTGGCCCAGGGCATGATCCTGGAGACCCGGGATAGAGTCTCACGTCTGCTTCTCTCTCTGCCTGTGTCTCTGCCTCTCTCTCTGTGTCTCTCATGAATAAATAATTAAAATCTTTAAAAAAAAAAAAAAAAAAGCAAGTTTGGTTTTCTATCTTACTACATGTAAACCCTCTAGGTTTGAGTTTTATCTTTATAAAATGAAGATAGTGATTACTGCTGACCTCTCTCTCACAAAGTTGCTATATAGATGAAATAACACATTGCTGGAAAATGATATTCTTATGAATGCGCCTTTAAACACAGAACAAGTGGGGTGCGTGGGTGGCTCAGTCCGTTAAGTGATCGACTCTTGATTTTGGCTAAGGTCATGGTGTCAGGGTTGTGGGATCAAGCTCTAGCACAGGCTCCTCACTCAGCGGGTGTCTGCTGGAGGGTTCTCTCTTACCCTATCCCTCCCCCCTCCCCACTTCTCTCTCTTTCTCTCTTTCTCTCTCTCTCTCTCAAACATGACCACAAAACAAGCTCAAAAAAGGCCAGCTAATTTATTACTTTATTGTTATTATTGCTGTTATTATTTCTCTGAACCTGTGTTTCCCACATTTCCACAGCGAAGACTTCTTTCAGTTAATATTTACAAAGAGCCTATTCTGTACCAAGCACCATGGAAGGTCCTGTTCAGGAACTAGGGGTTCACTCTGCCCACTGCCTGACCTCATGATGTCCACAGTCCTGATCCCATTCCTTCACACTTTGGTGCCTCACACACACTAAAGTTTCTTCTCATTCTTTTGTTAAATTTAAAACAAAAATTAGAAGATTTCATGACCCCAGAGTAGTTAACAGGTGCCTTCCTTCTGTGGATTATCGTTCTGAGATTGTTCAGAAATAGTAAAATCTTAACCACAGGATCTTCTGTATTGTGTTTAACAAATATTTCATAATGATCGATGATGGCAGATCAGGTGGGAACTAAAACTGATCAAGTGGACCTATTTATGAACTGTTCATGGTGGCAGTTGACTGCTAGCTCATTCAAAAGTTAAAATAAAGCCTAATGAAATCATTGACTATCATCTCTATTTTATAGATGAGGAATAAGCCTGAGGTCAAACAAGTTAAAAGTGATCGTAGAGATATTCAAATTTAGGTCTTTTGTAACTCCAGAGTACAGCACTTTTCACCTTAACTTAGAAAGTCAGTTCATTTTACAAAAACAAAAATAAAACCCCAAAAAACTCACCACTTTTTATAAAAATCATGTTAAGGTTAGAACCAGCATACTTTGAAATCATGCAGCATATTCTAATGCCCACCTCCTAATGAAAACATATGTCTATTTCCAAGTCTAAATCCTTGGCAGAAAAATCTGGTTGACCCGATTTTTCGAGCCAGGCTGTACATTTTAGGTTGTTGAACCATTTACGTAATGACTGCTTTTGGGTGGTACATCCAGTCTAGTTCAGCCTGGGAGGTGGTGGAACCATAAAGAAGTAACACGGTGTATTGTTTTAGGTTCTTTTGGTAGCTAGTCACCAAAAAAAAAAAAAAAAAATCACACACAATTCAAACTAGTTGAAACAAAATAGAGACTATTTTGGCTCACATATCTGGGAATCTGGGACGCAGTTAGATTCAGACTAGCTGGCAGCATGGGCTACACAAAGTTGTCAGGATGTTGTCTCTATCTCTTGGCTTTGCTCCCCTCTGACTTGGCTTTATTCTAGGCCGAGATTCTCCATGTTGTGGACAAGATGGCCATGAGCAGTTCCAGGCCACCTGCGACCAGGTTAGCAGTACCATAAGGAATAGGACCTCTCATCCTCACAATCTCAGCAAAGGCTTCAGGGTCGATTTTCATAAGGATTAGGTCCTCTTCCCGTCCTCAAACCAGTCATTGTGTCCAAGAAAACAGAATGGATTGGCAGGCTGAGCAAAGCCTCTCTGCGCATCCTGGACACTGTGGATTGGAGTCCCCCACCCCAACCTCCCAGCTTGAGGATGGAGAGGGGCGATCCCACGAAGGTTGTTACGGAAGGAAGAAGAAGGAATCGAGGGGGTACTAACACTGCAACATGCACACTGCCAGAAGGTGGGGTCAGTCACCCAGCCAGTGTAGGACATTTTTCAAACACAGACCAAACCCTTTACATGTCAAAGAAATTAGCCTTGAAAGGCGGTGTAATCCCCCCAAAGTGACTGAGCAGGTTAGTCATTAAGCCCAGGTCTCTTGATCATGTATCACTTGACTCTAAAATATGACCATGGTCCATATTAAATTATGTGAAATTCCACTTAATGACACTTCACTTCTCACGTATTTGGGGCAACCCCACCTCTAAATCTGTAATCATATAGATGGAGAGACTTTGATGACGACAGTATTGATAAACCTCATAGCTAACTACCATCTAGTTATTTTTTCACTGACCTTATTCTATCTGTTGGATCTTTTAAGAGCTCATTGCCGTTCTTCATTTCTATTCTCAGGGTTCTTTGTTTCTTTGCTTTAGAGTCTTTGTTTCCAATATTAAGTGACACACAGTTCGGGTCATCGGTCACAGCAAGTAAGATCAGCCTCTTTTAACAGATGGGTCTTTTTCCTTCCCTTCTTTCTCTCTCTCTCTCTTCTTTCTTTTTTACTTCTTTTTTTTTTATCTTTACACTTCAACTTTCCAAGGCTTGCTAGCAAAAGTAGGCCACCAAATAAGGGGAAAAAACAAAAGCTTTGCTAGGTGCTGTCTTCTCTATTGGATATTATTTTATTTCTCAGAAAAGGGAGAATTAGAAGAAAGCTATTTCCCCCAATTTTCCATACCACCCATGGGAATCTAATTCAATTTCCTCTCAAATTCTGTAGTGAAAAGTAAAAATATAGAATCCGGTTGCTCTATTGTCTTCTTTTGCACAGGTGTGGCTTTATTTTTTATTCCTAGTCATAAAACTGTTTTTTCAGGCTGAGTCATTTTTAATCAGACTCTAATATAACTATTTGAGGAAATAAGACCTTTTTTGAATGGATAAGATTTACATATTTAAAAGATTCCAAAACATATCTGACAATCTAACCTGATGGAATCCTACAGTGTCAGATGGCTCTCAGCTCTGTAGCCAGAGCCTCACTGAACTCTGTGGCTTTGCAGAGCATGAAAGAACTTTAGGTTTATTCCTGCCCTATTTTTCTTTTGTTCCAGTTTCTCCCAGAAAAAAAAAAAAAAAAGGAGAATTATATTTTTTTATCCCAAGAAATATATCAGAAATTATCATAGTATAGTTCACATCAATTGGAAGTTAAAAAGAAAAGAAAAAGATGAAAAAAGTATTTCACTTATGTGGTTCTATGAGAGAAAAAAAGAAATCTAACTTGGCAGTTGTTTACTGTAAACCACAAAATGGACACGTATGTGTGAAAATGACTTGAATACATCAACAATCTTCATTGTTGCTTCTTATGTCAGGAATATATTCCATTTCTAAAAACAAGAAAGCCTTCTTAAACAGAGTGGAGCTTGTTTTCGTCAAGGAAGAGCACATGGGGAGGTCGGCAGGCCCTGGCTTGGTGGGTAAGAACACCACCAGGCCTAGCTTCCTTCTAGCTCCTAGCTTGCCCTACATTAAATGGAGCTTCTATTCTTACAGCTATAAAGCCTGAAGTCCCTCTAGCATTTCTGTCTGGATCCCAGATAAGAAAAAGGAAGAAATGGCAAAATGAGAAAAGTTAAACAAAAGCAGAGGAATGATTCCTTTTAAGCTGCCACTTTTAAAAAACTTTCCAGAACATCCCACCTAGTGACTTCTGGCCATATCTCATTGGCTAGCCTATATGACATGCCAACCTTAGAGGCAGGGAAGCCTAGGAAATGAGTATTTTAGTTTTCCCATGTGTTTTATAGAGACTCAAGTGAGAAAGGGACGGTAAAAGACTTTTAGGTAGCCAAGCCATGGATTTGCCATCTCTCTCCCTAATTATAGCTAACATTTTTTGAGTACTTACTATCTAGCAGAATTTGTGATACATTCTTTACATGGATTATTTTATTTAATCTTCATAGCAAACCTATGTTATTCGTATTAGTAACAGTCCATACTATAGGTAAGGAAACTGAGACTTAAAAGGAGCCACCCACCAGGTTCATGCTAGAGCTAGGACTTGAACTCAGACCCTTTGTCTCCAGGGTCCAAGCTTTTAACATCATGTTGTCCTATCTCTCTTATAGAATCTGTTGCCTTGAACAATGATTATCTCTATTTCTGGGACAGAAGACCCCTCAATTTTACATTTTCTCAAAAAGAATTAAAATGTGAAGGTTCACCATGCATATCTGAAATATCTTGGGTCATCTATTAGTTGCTAATTGGCCTTGGATTAGTTTAGTTTTAATTTAACAACCTCTTTACCTCCCAATCTCCAGATTGATTCCTTGTGCAGAGAACAGTGGCAGTCTCAGTTGCTATAATTATCTTGCTATGTCTTTTATCTTTCAACACCTCTTATCTAACCAGATTCCTCGTGAGTGTAATAAACAGGTCACAGAGCACCATCGTATACCTACTCCAATCTTGGACAATGCATTATCTCAAATAATATATATATAAGCTCCTATTTTTATTTTATTTTACAATCATGGTACTCTAGTCTCCCTGGCAAACTTTAGAAGTAGAAAAGGGCTATTTTCAATATTATCCAAAAGAATCAGTAGTTTCGTAAGTCATGTAATCTGATGCTTCACTATGGGTAAGTTTAGGGTTTTCAATAAGATTTAAGTGGAACTTCTACAAGATTTCTTAAGTACCATAAGGTGTCTAAATCATTCATTGCTTAAGTGTACAAGAAGGACTTCTAGTCCCTGCCCCACCAATTTTTGGAGCAAATAAGTTATATATATTTTAAAAGATGGTAAGATCTCAATGTCTGTGAAGAAGTGCTAAGATCTCAAGCTTTATGTTATACTCCCAGAGGGAAACTGTGTAACGATATATTTCTTTGCTCAAAAAAAAAAATCTAGTCCCATCACTTTTCAAAAATAATTTTTCTAAGAAAGAGTTCAGGAGAGGAAAGCCCCCATCAACCAGGGGCCATATTAGGTATTCAGTCTATTGTGAAAGAGCACAAAAATTATGTAGAAACCTGCCCTCTGGGTTTGCAAGGCAGATACCTGGAGTCCTAGCACCCCTCTTTCTTGTATGCTTCTGCTATAATACAGGAATGCAAAGACAAATTAAACCTCCAGACTCTTTGTTGGTCTGTTAAGTGTGCGGCTGCTTTCCCAAAATTGTTATAAGTATATATCTATTTCACATTGAACTTTGGCATCACATAGTTTATAAAACTAAATCTTCTGAAAACATCTTTGCTTACCAGTGGTAACTACTGTCAGACTCCAGGTTTTATTAATGAAGGAAGGAGTAGGAGAATGCTGGAAAGATTTGAGCCCTTTGTTCCTCATGGGGTCAGGATTAGACCAGACCCATTTGATAGTTGAAGATCTGGTCTTTTGCTGTGAGACAGAAGTGATAATAGCGATAGCTTATACTAAATTATTAAGTGCTTACTATATACCAGGTGCTGTGTTCAACTGTAAGTTCAGATGTGTAAGAGAGACTCGCATTAACAGTGCCTCAAACAAACTAGAAGTTTACTTCTGTCTCCTTTCTGTTGGGCGGTAGGTGCTCCGCAGCTGGAATAGTGGCTCCATCTGGACCTGCCTTCCCCTGACTGTAGTGAAGGCTGCCCAAGGGCCCGATTCCACTATTTGTGGTTACTGCCGTGGCCCATGTAGTCCAGGGTGGCTTAACACCATGTTCATGTGTTCATGGTCCATGAGTAAATTAAAGACAGAGGACGGAGTTCAGCCTAACAGGAGTGTCACAGACCTCACTCTCACTAAGGTGTCAATGGTGGGACATAGTCACATGGCCACCCCTGGCTCAGGGAGGTGCCGGGAGATGTAGTCGTTACACATGTAGACTGTGCACCCAGCTAAGACTGTGGTAGTGTGGGAAAAAGAAAAGTTCATGAATCAGCAGTCTCAGCTACCTTGTCCTGTATCATTTAAGGCTCCCCCAAACCCCTAAGGGTAGATATTTTATTATCCTCATTTTACAGAGGAGTAAACTGAGCTTAAGGAACTTGCCTAACTTCCTGCTAAAGCCAAACTACTTGACCTCAGACCCCAAACTCTTATCCACTGTTTTTCTGCCATCTGTTTTAGATAAATACCATATTTCTTTTAGTTTATTTTTGCATTCATTGAATGTACAATTGAGTGGTTTTTAGTATATTCAAAAAGTGGCGCAGCCCTCACCATTATCAAATTCCTGAACACGTATTATCACTCTAAAAGAAAACCCCATCCTTCAGCAGTCACTCCCTGTTTGCCCCTCTCCCCAGCTCCTGGATATCGTTCATCTACTTTCCATCTGTACAGATTCACCAATTCTGAGTATTTTCTATAAAGGAAAGCATACATTATGTAGCCTTTTGTACCTGGCTTTTTTGATTTAGCCAAATGTCTTTAAGGTTTATCTATACTGTAGCATGTACCGGTACCTCACCACTTTTTCCCCCCAAATAATATTCCATTATATGAGTATACTACTGCCTTCTGTTTATCCATTCATTAGTTGATGGATGTTTGGGTTGTTTCCACTTTTTGACTGTTATGAATAATACTGCTATCAACATTTGTGTGCAGGTTTTTGTGGGGTCATGTTTTTGATTCTCTTGGGTAAAGACCTAGAAATGGAATTGTTGAATCATATGATAACTTTATGCTTACCTTCTTGAAGAACTGCCACATTGTTTTCCAAAGTGGCTGCACAAGTTTACATTCCTACCGACAATATGTGAGAGTTCCAATTTCTCCACATTATTGTCAACATTTCCTATTGTCCTTTTTAAATTATAACCATCCTAGTGGATGTGAAGTAGTATCTCGTTGAGGTTTTAATTTGCACTTCCCTAATGACTCATGATGCTGAGCATCTTTTCATTTGCATATTGGTCATTTGTATATATCTTCTTTGGAGATATATCTTTTAAGATCCTTCACTCATTTTCTAACTGGGTTTTTTTGTTCCACTTATTGTAGTTGTAACAGCTCCTTGTATATTTTGGAAATATATACCATTTTTACTAGTAAGTGTAAACAGCTTTTAACATAGTTAAATTATTCAATTAATATATGAAATATGAATCTGCAGATCAGTGGACTTGACATAATTTACAAACAAGATGGTCGATTAGGTTTGAGTGTACAGCTAGCACCTTAGTGATGGTCAGGTTTAGGACAAAGATCGCCAAACAGAATACAGGTGGAAGAGGAGTTTGCATGAGGATCACACATGTGATTTTAGTTTTCCTGTTCGTCAGGATTTTGACACACTGGTGACTCAGCAGTGCTTCTCAACCCTTACTCTGCACATGAATCATCTGGTGATCTGGTTAAAATGCAGATTCTCCTTCAGCAAGTCTGGGGAAAGCCTGAGATTTTTATCAAGGCTTGCGGGGGGTGGGGGGGATCCTGAAACTGCTGGTCCAGGGACCACTATTTAGGTAGCAAGTGTTCGAGTATCAATATCACTGTTTAGAACCACTAGTCTAATTCTCCCGAGAACCAGTTTGCTTTGTTCTGCCTCAACAAGTGTGATGTCCTAGAATGAACCTGGCCTTTGGAATTGACTCTTGATTACCACTCACCAGAAGTGTTTCTTTGAGCAAATCACTTTACTGCTCTTTGCCACACTTTCCACATCTGTAAATTATAGACACTTATACCGCCTGCTCCCAGGGGTAATGAGGATGGGGTGAAGCAGCACACATAAGGCACCCAGCACAGCTCCAGGCATACAGTGGCAGGGAATCACGCGTTTTCCTCTTACCCCCACCTTCAGAGGTAGGAGCTGTCCCTAAGTCTGTTCAGTGCAAATACAGCATCAGTGGAGAGACAACTCAGTGTTACCACCCTACTTCCCTACATTGTCATAATTAGATAGAATATTGTTCCAGGAGTTGAGATCTTGGGTCCCACAATGGTAGAAACGAGGCCAGACCAAAGGTCAAAGGCACAGGCTTTTTGGGGGCCACAGCTCAAGCTGCACGGAGACACAGCAGCAACACCCAGCACTTGGCCGAGCCTCACCGCACAAACAGGAGGCCCTGCTTGTACAAAGGTCCCCTGGGAAGTTCCTACTCAGGTCCGTTATGCTGAAAAGGGCTAGAAAAGTACCTTGTTCTGATTGGCTGATTTTGGCAGGCAACTCACACAGCTTGTTGGTGCTTTTTGGAGCGGGAGTCTATCAGGTTGGTGGAGCCTGTTTGCTTCTCTTCCTACAGGATGGAGCAGTGGCTGTTGTTTTTGAGTTAGGCTTCTTGGAGATTAGAACTCTATGTCATCTTCTGGTGTTGAATCCCATGGGCCTTCTCACGACACTATCCAGAGAATATGTTATTAATTAAGGCTTACAGAATGAATCAGATAGTCCATTTCAGTCATCTATTATAGAAATAATAATACTTGAAAATAACATTTGTCAAGAACTTTGTGTCAGATGCTATCCTAAGGGCATGCATACATTTTCTATTCAATACCCAAAACCGTTCTTTGAAACCCATCCATTTATTGTCTCTGTTTTACAGACGAGGCAGCTGAGGCCTAGCCATACTTAGAAAGACAGCATTCCACTTTTGGTGGTAAAAGCAGAGCTCTGGAGGCTGGCTGCCCACGGTCTAAATCCCGGTTCCATCTCATCCTAGCTGGGAGAGGTGGGTTCCTTAGCCCGTCAATATGCAAATGCTTCATCTATAATTAGTGCCAATCCCACAGTACTATTGTGAGGTTTGTACGAAATAACGTGTGAAATATGCAAAAGCACTTAGCACAATCTCAGGTACTTGGAAGTATTCAGTCAACATTAGTTCTGTTTGTGTGTTTGTGAAGTCACTTACCCAGTGCCCTCACAAGTAAGTGGTGAAGGTGGGATTTGAACCCGGGCTGTCTGATTTCATAATGAATAGCACATAATTTTTAAATGGTGTTGCCACAGGTCTCCTATTGCAAATAACATGTTGAGGTGGAAACCAGAAATTCATGTGTCGGAGTGAAAAGAGAAAGGTCAAGGGGCTGCGGAGGCAGAAAAAGTATGTGAGAGGCATTTTATAATTTATCACCTTTTGAAAAAGACATCTTTGAGGCTCCAGTGTTTGTGCTAACTCACTTTCTAAAAGCATTTGTGTAGCTGCCAGTCCAAGGCAGGGAGTGCAACCAGAGACTGATCTAGATTTTGTGAGGCCTGAAACTTACCTTCACTAATTTTAAAAAATGCAAAAATATCTTATTTGTGAGAATTATGCAAAAGCACACGACCACATGAACATATTGGTAGGTCTTCCTCGAGGCCCTGAATGGGCCATGATGCTAAACTCCATTCGCTGCGTGGTGAATCCTCCCTTGGCACCAAAGTAGCCAAATCTCCGACCTGCAGGGCAGCGAGCCTGGCTTCCTTTCCTGTTTTGCTTCAGAAAGGGCCAGTTTCAAACTTCTCTGTCTTGGTACCTCTAGTTGAAACACTAGTAATAGATGATATATATAGACCTCTAACTCACAGGAAATTCGGGTGGATAACATGCTTCCCAGAATAAATATATTAAATTATGTTTAAGAAAAAAACAGGCAGACTGTATGGGTTTTTCATACCTACTGGCAGGTGGCACAGATCTAAACGTTGGAGCCTTTTTATAAGCCAGATTAAATTGACTCATGACAGCTGGTCACTAAACTACAGGAAGTGCAGACCCGGTTGAAAGCAAGAAGATGCTGGTTCTCATCATTTGCACCGCAGACTGGAGCTCACTTTTTTTGGAAGTCCATCTTACCAGTGCCGTTATTTGACAACACGTACGGCTTGTCACTTAGACACAAGCAGATCTCCGAAGTACAAGCAAGTCCATTCTGTCTGCAAGTGTCTTGTGTGAGGTGTGTGTGTGTGAACAGGATCGGGGAATAGGCTGAGCTCTCCAGAACATCAGATAGCTCCCTGCTCGCAGAGCCTGGTAGCTCTCGGCTTGGGCAACGTGCTGGTAGACGTCGGAGCCGGATGCCCATGGAAGTGGATAATGAACCTGTCGGAGACAAGGGGACGCCACAGAAATCTGCCCTCCACCCCATCACAAGGCGGGAGGTCATGGCCCTAGGAATTGAGAGCAGTCTCTCACCATTGTAACATCCCTTTCTTTTCTTTTTTCTTTTCTTTTTTCTTTTCTTTTCTCTTTTTTCTTCTTTTTCTTTTTTCTTTTCTCTTTTCTCTTTTTTCTTTTTTTCTTTTTCTTTTCTCTTTTCTTTTCTTTTCTTTTCTTTTTTTTTCTGGAGGAAAAGCCACTCTGGCAGGGCCTCTACATAAAGAATTTCAGCATCTGATTGGAATGGGGTGATGCAAACAGGCTGAGCTGTGGATAATGAAAGGGAATCATTTTCCAAAACCAACCCGTGTTGGGATACCTCAGCATCCACTGTCACGGGCTCAGCCCAGGCACGAGAGTTGTCGGTCGCAAGGGCAGAGAAAAGACAGCCCAGGAGCTGGGCTAGGTCAGCAGATTTACTGCTGGGCAAGTTCTGGTTCCTGCCAGTGCCCAAGCAACATTGCCCAAACACCTGAACCCGGGGGGTGGGGGGGGTCATCCCTGCATGAGAAGTGGAAGCCAAAAGATGCATATTCCAGAATAACTATGTTATGCAAATGATTTTTTTTTTTTCTCCTCTAAACTGTGTTATTTTCCTAAGTCTTTCAGGCATTTTTTTTTTTTCAGGCATTTTCTTCTTGTGTTAGGTTTTAGGCGTTTGGCAAATTCTCTGGAGTTTAAATTAAATAGTCTTACCAATTTTATAAAGTTCCCTTTGCCCATTATAAAAGCCAATGATAAGGGCATGTGGCAGTTTTCAGCACATGTCATGGAGTGTTCGATTTAATACGATGCCTATTGATTCTCTATTTTCAGTCCATCACCAGGCTAGACATAGTAGGACAGACCCATGCACTTCCTGCGCTCAGAGAGTTTACTTGCTTATTAATCATTTATTTATCTTTCAAATATTTTTTAAGTACTTATTATATGCCAAGCACCTTAACACACTCTGGGGATGTTGCAATAAATAAGGCAAGCGTGACTGTTGCCTCCGGGAGTTTGCACTCCAGTAAAGGTGATAGAAGAAGCAATGACAACACAGTCTCTGTCTAAGGCAGAGATAGTGTGGGCTTTATCAAGTGACTGGCCTTGCCAGTGTCACAGGAGCACATAGGAAAGGCATGCTGGTGGGTCAGAGAAGCCCTCAGATAGTTGGCCAGTGGATGTTTTTTGAATGTCATTTAGGAGCCAGGCACGGAAATTTACAAGTTGACACCTGAATGATAAGAATTTGGCAGGTAAATGAGGTAGAGGTAGTTGAGTAGAATGTTCTAGGCAAAATGAACAGTTTATAAGATTACCTAAAGGCAGGGACACCTGGGTGGCTCAGCGGTTGAGCATCTATCTTTGGCTCAGGTCTTGATTCCGGAGTCCCAGGATCAAGTCCCACATAGAGCTCCCTGCAGAGGGAGCCTGCTTCTCCCTCTGCCTATGTCTCTGCCTCTCTCTCTGTCTCTCATGAATAAATACATAAAATCTTAAAAAAAAAAAAAAAAAGATTACCTGAAGGCAAAGTTTGAATAACTGAGTAGTATTACCAGTGGTGCAGATGAGACTGGAAAAGGGAAGAGACACAAGCTTTGAAGGGACTTGGAGGCCACGTTACAGAGTGTGAACTCTACTCTGAGAATTGTGACAAGTCTTACAATGGTTCGAAGCCAAGATGACTCTGATATTTTTGTGTAAAGGATTATGTTGACTGTTGTGTTGAGACTGAGCTGGGAGGACCATGACTGGAGGCAATAAGGTCTGTTCAGAGGCCATTGTAATAAAACAGATCGAAGGTGATGGCGATCTCAACTAGGGCAGTGGCAATGGCTAGAACTGTACTACGTGTTTGAGAGTTGTCAAGGAGAAGGGATCTTACAACTTGGTGAGAGACGGAACAATGACAAGTTAGTTATTGTAGGAAAGAAAGAGGGAGGCATTCTCAACTAACTGGTGATGCAATTTACTGACACAGTAACCCCAGAAGGAGGAATGGGTAGGAGAGGGAAACCCCAGAATTCAATATGGGATCTGTTGAGTTTAACATACCCAAGAAAGAGATCCATGAGGGAGATATAGATCCAGGATTTATCAACATGTCGATCAGATAATCCTCACTGGGAATAATGGAAAGAGGGTTCTATGGATCCCTATGGGTAACAGAATCTCTGAATCTCCTAAAATGTTTTCAAATGTTTAAGCTTATTTTGTATATGCTTATTATTTCAGGGTAGAGGAAGATTACGCAAGTTTTCTTTAAAATGCGAGTTTGCTATAACTCAAAGCCATTAAGGACTGCAGAGGAAACTGAAGGGACAATCTGTGTTAAGAGTATCCAAAGAGGGTGTCTGGGCAGCATAGTTGGTTCAGCGTCTGCCTTCAGCTCAGGTCATGATCCCAGAGTCCTGGGATCAAGCCACACATCAGGCTCCCTGCTTGGCGGGGAGTCTGCTTCTCAGTTTCCCTCTTCCCTACCCCCCCCCCAGCTTGTGTTTTCTCTCTCTCTCTCTCTCTCTTTCTCTCTCTAATAAATAAATAAAATCTGAAAAAAAAAAGAGTGTCCAAAGAGAGTCACTTAGGCTGACAGTGCTCACAGGCCAGAACCCCAAGAACAGCACATAAAGAGAACACAAATAAGAAGAGGATTCTGAATATGAGCTTGAGAATCCAACAAGGACAAAGCATCAGAAGAAAGGGAGTAGCCCACAGATTCAAATACTACTGGGAGGTCAAATAAGGCAAAGAAAATTATCCATTGGATTTTCAACAAAGAGGTCATGGATGACATTGGCAAGAGAGGCTGCGTTTGGTGAGAAAGAGAAAGTGAGTGGGGGATGAGAGAATGGAAAATGTAGATATAGGAAACTCAAGAAGAGAGGAGAGTGTTAAAGAGGTAACTGGAAAAGAAGACCAGGGGTACAAGGTGAGTATTTCTCCCCTTAAGATGGGAGAGATTTATGCAATGAGTCAACGTGTTCTAAAAGCTCAAAGAGCCTTAAGTAACAACCAACCCAACCAAATACACAGAAGCATTTAACGAAATCAGAAGATAGAGCTCAGGGTGTCTGCAGTGAGCAGGATAGATAACTGGGAAGAGTTTGAATTGAATTGAGCCTTGAATGATTGGGTTTTGAACAGGTGAGGATGCACCATGAATTGGAAGAAATCTGAGGGAAATGAGACTAAATAGTCATCTATTTTTCTTTCACCTTCTTTTGTTATTTAAAGAATATTTTCTCAGCAAATATAAAGTCTTGAGAATGGAAATTGTCTGTAACTCAGAAAGGGACTACAAGTATGAAAGTATTAGCAGCTAAAAGATATTTAATCCAGTTTACAGTTACTACTTGTGTTCTTGATCTTCCTGTATGAAACACGCATATTCTTTGGGGTCATATTGTTCATTTCCTCCGTTGGATTTTTTAACACCAGATAGGGTGCTAAATCGGTATAAGTTTGTGCTTCTATCACTTAGGTTTCTAACATCTTCCATATTTAAAAAAAAAACACACCCATAAATAAAGGTGCTAATGTTGGAAGGAGAAAGATCCTTTTATAAGCAACCTAACACAAGTGACTCCCTGCATAGAGGAGACTGTTACGAGACCTAACTCATGATTAAACACTGTCTATTTCACTTAACTGAATCATGTTTTTCTCATCTTTTTAGAACACTGTACATCTGTTAATTTTAAAGGTTCTTTTTATGTATCTAAGTTGAATAGGTATTGTTTAAGTAGTAGACTTCCGGCTTTTTACCATATATAACTATACAGAGGGCAGAGTATAGCTGTAAGTATTGCAAATTATAGTAGACCCTTGATAAAGCGGACGTGTGGTCTTATCCAGGGAGGTTTGGGTGGCGAGGAGTGGGTATTATTTCAGGGGCTACACCTTTGAGTTAGAAGAGAGCCCAACAGTTCTCAGTAACAATCTTAGCCACTCCTTCACTTTCTTGCCATGAGGATGGGTCGGTGTTCCAAACATCATCTGCACACAAGAAACTTGGATATTGCTTACAGATGTCAGAGAAACCAACATCAGTTCTTTTTTTTCTTTAAAGATTTTTATTTATTTATTCATGAGAGACACAGAGGGAGAGGCAGAGATATAGGCAGATGCAGACTCTCTGCAGGAAGTCCGATGTGGGATCCCAGGACTCTGGGATCACGACCTGAGCTGAAAGCAAGCACTCAACCACTAAGCCACCCAGGCATCCCAACATCAGTTCTTTTTTTTTTTTTTTTTTTTTCCAACATCAGTTCTGAAAGAATCTTCTTTTCCTACTAAGAAAGACTACTGTTAACTTTTTCCAATTCGCAACATACCCCGCAAAGGAAAGCAAATGTAAAACATTATAATCTTTCTTTGTCTTCATGAAGTTTGGCTTTCTATATTTTTGTCCTACTTCCTAGAAGAGGCCAGTCTAGTTTAAAAACACACACACATCTACACACAAACACACATACATAACATTTTCAGATGCTGGCCGTAACAGATCTTGATCCTTTATGCCCCATCACAGATGTCCTAGTTCTCCCCTCTATGTGGACACATTGCTTCCTGCCTACTCTGTCCTGGCCCCTGGGTCATGGTCATCCTTGGTTTTACTTTTCCAGAGGATGCAGAATGCTTGGGATGTTACAATTTATAACCTGCTACATCAACAAATATCCAGTTGGCCTTTGAGATTTTATAGTGCAAGACTTTGGATAGGGGAAAGTGTTTTTGTGGAACCTGCATATTCCACTGTTGCCTCTCATATATCACAGCTCTCTTCACAGGCACCAAAAGCAAGGCATTTGCAAATGACCTCAGACCCCTGCCACATAGTTTTATTTTATTTTATTTTATTTTATTTTATTTTATTTTATTTTATTTTATTGGCTTCTAAGCATCTTTTATCTGAGTCATTTGACCCATTTCTGAGAGACCTTTGTAATTACCTTATTTGCTGTGAGTGGGAAATCTAAGGACCACTCGGATTGATTAGAGGCCTTGGTGGGAAAAATTTCTGATCTGGGATAATGTCATTTTAGACAATCAGGAATACCTGATTTTGATCTCCATAGGTCTATAAAATAAGTCTGAATAGCAAATTGTCTTAATGGTCATCGTTTCTTTTAAACAAGTAAGAATTGTCGTTCTGGTTTAAGGAAAAAACAGAAGATAACATTGCTTTTCAAACCCAGATGAAATTGTCATAGATTTGATAATATAATAAGATCACTGCTCATTGGTGGCAATATTTTGAATACCTGTTGAGAAACCCTTGATTTTGTAGCACAGTTGTCTTACGGGACCTTCAGGCCCCCACTGAACAGACCGACTAGTATTAGGATTCCTCAAAGTGTGGTATGAGATAGACTGTATCCTAATCCTACCCTTTGTCCCTTGTTGAGAAGATTCTGAAGGTGGGGACTGCAGATCTACATTTTGCCCAGAGCCTCTATGTAGCGCAAGCACTGCAGGGTGTCAGAGCCGCCACCCCCCAGGAGATAGATGGGTAAGCCTCCATGATCACCTGACTTACAATGAACTCTTGTCTCTCTTCTGTTTAGGTGCAAATGTAATCTCCACGCCACCGTGTGTGTGTATGACAACAGCAAACTGACCTGTGAATGTGAGCACAACACTACAGGTCCAGACTGTGGGAAATGCAAGAAGAATTATCAGGGCCGACCTTGGAGTCCAGGCTCATATCTCCCCATCCCCAAAGGCACTGCAAATACCTGTGAGTAACTTTGCTCTGTAACACTGGATTTTGTGCACGATGAGCTGATAGTTCCCTCAGTTTCACTTGCAATTGTGCTTTTACTCTCACGGTTATCTTGTTCCTCTTCGAAATGTGGCTAAAGCTTTAGTCTCTATTTTACGACTTGTAAGCACATTTTCACACTCGGATCATCTGTTAAATTCAGTCTTCCAACATTCACATCAAATGTGTTGGGAGATGATGGAAATCAGGAGACATTTTTTCTAAGTGGATGAAACAGGAGATGTTTGTTTTCTTGCCCCAGATTACTTTCCTATTAGAATGACAACAGCCTATTGTGTTGTTTAATAGGTTGCTTAACCTATTAAAACTCCCAACTATAACTTAATTTTAACCATAAACAACTCCAGAAATTCTCTACATGGTTATAATCCCATTTCCATTACTGGGTGACTTGAGTGATGCTTTTTCTGGAAGATGCTTCCCTGTCCTATTTTAGCTACAGCCTAATTTTGCCTAGTGAAATAATTGGCTTTTTCCAAATTCCAGCACTTGAGGTCATGCCTGGCATGGATCCTACAAGGAGAAGCCACCTTTTGCTACAGAGCGTGACTATAGGTACTGCATTAAGAAAAGGAATGTCTGAGCACGGGTATTTACAGGAACCATGAGAGATGCCTCATTACCACTCATGCGTATACCCCACTAAAATCCCTGAACATCTACAGGAAGACATGCCCTGACACGCTCAGGGAGAGAAATGATTACTTCCAGAATAAACTGCCCAATTCCATGGATGGACTGAATTAGCCACTTGCAAAAGCCCCAGGTTCGCCCTCTTTCAAAAATAGAGGAGGGGTGAGGTTGGGAAGACACCCACGAAGTGAGAAGTAACAGAAATAGCAGGACAGTGAGCAGTGGGGGAATGAGGGCTTGAAAAGCCACTGGCTCTCTGTGAGGCTAAGAATGTTATCAGGTACTTCAAAGCAGCAGCTGTGAGAAACCAAAACCTAAAAACTAATATCACAGGAACCAGGACCTTATCAAGTTAAATGTAAGACTAATGGAGCGAGTAACAAGCCATGAAGTATGGGGGCATGAAATTATGATAAAATTTCTATGAAGCAGAAAAAAATATTCTTCAAAAGATTTAAAAAAGCATCCCTATTTGTAAGGGTGTTCGGTTTCTTTCTGTGTTAAAGAAAAAAATGGACAGTCTAGCTCCTAAAATTAATACATAAAGCTCTGTTAAGCAGAAATGTTGGCTTTTCAAGGCAATTTTATTAGCAGAGACTCTGTTGGCTGTCCTCAATTGTTCAGGGCCATAGACTCACGAATTTGGAAGGCATCATGAGGTTATTTGTTTATGAGACCCTGTGGCTGGCTACCAAGAATCCCTATCACCACACTTGTCATATTTACTTTAAAGGTCTCCCAAAATGAAAGTGGCTCAGATTCCATTTTCAGTGTCTGCTGCTGCTTTAGCGTGACAGGATGGAGCAGAGGAAGGCTCACCAACACTTGCTAGCATTCTGGCTCAACCTCAGGGCCGGCCAACTTGTCAGAACTATCCCAGAAAGGCAGGTGGCCTGAGCTGCTGTGTTGGCTTCTATGATGTGAAAGTAGTAACAGTTCTTACCTCATAGGAATTTTGAGAGACTTGAAAAGCTACTGCATGTAATGTGTTCAGCATAACACCGGACACAAAATAAGTGTTCAAAACTAATTTTAATTTTAGGATTTTTTTCATAAAGTATACTTGTTCATTATTGGACATCTTTGATTGTTATAAAACTTATTTCTTAATGCTATTTTTGAGTATGTCCTAATTTCCAATGATTTTTTTTTCTTTAAGTAGTAAAAGAGCTATATGGATGCCAGTTTCTTTTCTACTCCAGATTAACATCATCAAATTCTATTTCATATAATAAGATTTTCATGTCTCCTGCTGGGTTGCTTGCCCTAGAGGCCCTCTAATTTTTTAGTGTCGAAATGTCAGCCAAACACAGGACTTTGCCAGTCCTATGATTCTTATTTCATATCGGCTTTTTCTTATATGCATGCATACATGCTTGTGTGTGTGCGCACATACACACATACACACACACGACTCTATGTGGTGCACCACGAGTCAGTTATTTAAGAGGAACACTTAGGATATGCCATATCCTAATACAAAAATACGAAACCTAAGAAGTATAAAAAGAATAGCTACAGTCTCTGAACCCTCAACATCAACTCTTCAATGGCCTAGAAACACCATGCATCTTGGATAATCTCTTGATTTAGCAGAATCTCAGCAGCCAGGATCATTTTTTAATAGGAAGGTCAGTTCCTGCCTACTCTTAGCAAAAGAACTAAAAGAACTTTATTAAACCATGAAATTATAAGATCTCCCTTCACAGACAGTTAACCCATCATTCAGAGGACCCTAAACTCGGAAGCATATGACTTTGGAAGTCCTGAATTCTGGAGCATCACCAAGGCCACATTTATAAGGAGCACATAGAGCCAGGAGAGAAGAATACAGAGCCCCAGCATTCTAAAATAGAGCTGTCCCTATAATGTGCGAGACACATCACGTTTCCCTATGCTCATCACTACAACAGACTCGGTGGAAGCAGAAGTAATGACTCTTGTGATTACACTTTATTCACCATGCTTTCTAGTGGAGACTCAGTGTGTTTTCTTGGGAGATATATATATATTATATATAATATATATATATCCATATAATCTCAAAATGTTTTCCTTATTTCTCTACAAAGCTTGTGTTTTCTCTGTAAGACATCTTTCTTCTTCTCCCTGTTGATCTGCATTCTATTTTTGATAGTATTCCCAGTATCCTTTGAAGTTCTTTTCCATCTTCTAAGTAGATAGCAACTCTGTCCAACTTTGTGCTTCCTTATGATTCACTTGATTGTTATTGTCCAGCTCGTGAATAAAAGTATTAAGTAAAAAAAACCTCTTTAAATTTTTGATCCGATCCCTATGGATTAACACACAATATTTTTTATATCAAGATGCTGAAATCTCAACAGTCAACCTTTAGGAACTATAACTCTAAGAAAGATACAATATCGTCTATGCCTCTGCTTCCTGAGGTGGGTTCTGTGACCCTTTACAGAATTTCATGGCCAAATAAGTTTGGAAAATGCTGTAAATTATAATGACTCTAAGATACTCATATTACCTTATTAAAAACATTTGAGAATCCTATAGTAAAGTATTATATTTTGCCCTGTGTTTCCCAAACTTAACTGTTCATGGAACACTTAATAACTTTCTATAAAACACTCTTTCGGGGACCGACTACTCGAAGCAATTTCTACAGCCTAGTGATAACAAATGTCATGAAGAAAGACTTAGAAAGCCCATCCAGTTTCTCTGTATACAATCTTTCACTTTCTTCTTACCTACACAGTCTAATATTCTTCAAAGAGAGAAAATTAAATTGTTCTGACATTGACATTATTTGTTTGTTCAGAAATCCAACTTGAATTGTTACACAATATCTAGAGCCCCTCTGAGTAATGGAAAGTAATTTGGTGATCATTCTATTATTTTCTCTAGGATTAAATTCACATTGACCAATTTATATTTTCCCAGGTGTGCACATGTGTGTATCATTATCCAGACAGTTTCCTAAGTGCTTTACATGCATTTAGTTCATTCTTAACTCACAACACTCTTATAAGGTAGATGCTATTAGTTTCATTTTATAGATATGGAATCTGCTGACTGCTGAGGGCAGATATCTTGTTTAAGGTTTCCAAGACTAGTCGGGGTGAAAGGGAGGATTTAAACCCACGTATGTCTTGACTCCAGGGACTGCACATTGCACTATATTGCTTCTCAGGTTAAAGTTCAGTGACTTCCTCTATTCTCCACGGGGCTAGGAACATTTTGACACCTGTTCAAATAAGCCAGTCTTATCCAGAGACTCCACTTCTGCCCTTGCCTTAAATTTTTCGAGCTCTCCACCCCCACCTCTTCTCAGTCCATGGTTTTCCCCTTGTCATTTCCATCTATTCCTGTGGTTTTAGTTCTCACTGATACTGGTTTAATAGTAATCAGTCATTACAGCCTGGCATCCTTCTAATGAATCCAGACTGATTTTTCCAGCTGTTTACGAAGATCTCAAAGTCAACATGCTAGATACTAGATTTATTCCTTTCTCTAATTGCCCTTCTCTCATCTTTATTTTAACTCTCCTTTTTCAAGGCTGCCCCTTAAGGCCAACTTCTCTCTGCAGCTCACCTAGATCCTCCCAGGCAAAATCAATTGCTCTTTGCGCTCTAGATTCTTGATAGTGTATGTCCACTTACAATTGGTTGACTTTCTATAACCAAAATTGTAATAATAATAATGGCCACTTCTATCAAGTTTGCCATTGACTTTTATAGTTTGTGAAGGGCTTTAAGTGCATTCTTATGTTAAATCCTTATACTAGTCATCATGGGGTATGTACTATTTTTATCCACATTTGACAAATAAGGAACCACAGCCACACAAAGATTAATAAGTAAGTTGTCCCAAGGTCCCACGGCGAATGCATTACAGAACAAGACTTAAACTCAGATCTATCTGACTTAGAAGCTAAAATGTTAGCAATTTAAGAATGAGACCATACTGTATTCCTGGCCTTTATAAATATTTGTAGAATCAACTATTTGGTGAATGAGTAGGTAAACCTAAATAATGCTGTAATGTGCACATGGGTACATTGACCTCCCATCCATCTTCCCATGTCTCCTGGAATGTGTGGTCTTCACAGCTCAGCAGCTCTAACACAATGGTCTTCAATCTCCTACAGGAAAAGTCAGCTATCTTGGAGGAAATAAAATGGGAAAGTGACTCACATTTTTTTCATGGGTGTTCATGGCCCATCCAGCCATCTAGAGATGGCACATTGGCTGACTGATCTTCACAGACCTCCCCCATGGCATTCATGGCCTCAGTGACTTGAGCATTCTCAGGCTCTGTCCACCAGCCTTTCAGGCTCAGAACCCCGATTCTATCAGCACCTTAAGAGAGTACTTTCCTCTCAGAGCCTTATTTGTGTGAACCAAGCTGCTGGCCCAATATCTAAAACCAGAATACCAAATTATTCTTGTATAGCATTAATCCACAATCCTTACCTGAAGCTCACGGGACCAAATATGATTTGAAATTCAAAATTGTTAGGATCCTAAAGGTAGTACATATATTATAGACATATATTATGTCCATACCCACAGCACAATGTAAGGTAGCACCATTTAATCAAACATTTTAATATTTCAGCAGCAAACCCATGATTATTCTCACCTCATACCCCTTCCAGTCAGGTTTGGCCACCAAATTAGCTCAGAGCATGTTATGTTGTGCTGCCAGTGATTTTTTGGGGGAGAAAAAAAACTTTTAGTTTTTAGAACTGTTTTTTTGTTTTTGTTTTTTGAAGATTGGAGAGAAATACAACAAATTAAGAGATTATAGTATGGAGTAGTTGTTAGAGGCACAAGCTCTGAAACCTGGACCTCTGGATTCAGATCTCAGTTTCCTTCCCAACGGGTAGAGACGATCTTGGGCAAGCTTTTTGTGTTTGGATTTCCCCCCTCTGAAAAATAAACCTGAGTGCTGACCTCAGAGGATTGTCATAAAAATTAAATGGATTAATACACATAAGGTATTTAGAACAGAGGCAGGCACATAGTAAGCACACAACAAAGTGAGATGCTACTGTCATTATAATTTCACTGAGATCTAACACGTCGACTCATCCCAGCCTGATGAGTAAATTCTCCCTGTGGAGACAGCAACTATATAGGGAGATAAATTGTGTCCAAAACCCAATTTATGCATCCAGAATATGAGATAACAGTGATGGTATTCAGAATATTTAAGTCCTTATGACCAGTGTATTCTCTGCCTCGTAATTAAGACTCTTTGCAGAGCCAGATAATAATCAGAAGGTTGTTTGGTGAGCATGGGATCAGGAAATTTAAATGACTTTAATGCTAATAACATGAGGCTGAGACATCCTGACGCATCCATCTTGCCACAGAGTCAGCCTGCCTAATGCCAACAGAACACTGAAGGTCTGAAAGCTTTCAGGTCACCCTCCCCTCTTCCTGAGACAATGCTGGGCCAGCAGTGCTACCATATGCCTCAAAATGCTCCTCATTCTAGGCTTCTCCCTTCTGATTGGCTGTTCTCCCATTCTTCAGATATGTCAATAGGCTACATCAGGTTGAGGTCACCTCTGCCAAGTCTGTCACATACACTCAGGTCCTAAACCCCTTGTGCTCTTGTAAGATGAGTGTACCTAACTTTGATTGGATCATTTATATGATGGTTTCATGGCACAATTCTGTGAAGGCAACTTTATTTCCTTCACCTTCGAGCTCCTAGTAGACAGCTCACTGTACCTCCTCTCAACACAGTGGGCTTCTGTGTTGACCAGGGTTAGAAGGACATTGGAAGCAATTCCTCCAGGATACAAGTGAGGCTGCAGAATGGTTTGTCCCTCATCACTCACCTCTTATTCAACTGGGTTTTTGGAGTTATAGCTTGTGATGGCTGCAGCCTGGCTTCTTCTGAAGATCCAGTCATCTGCTTGATAGGCTTTTTTCAAGCTATCTATCACAATAGTGGCAATATTTCCTCTCAATCTGAGGCATGCCAAATCTGTGTCCCTTTTGATTTCCTCGATGAAAAGCTGCTGACTTTGCATTGATTCTCAGAAGGAATTACGACTTTTGGCACTGCATTAGTCTGCTTCAGAAGATTAGGGTGTTTGTTTTGTGGCCTAGCTATGCCCCCTTTAGCCCTTTACTTAGTGGGAGGGTTAGAAAAATCACAGGAAGAAGGAGAAGGAGAAAATAATTATATAATTCTACTAAGTGCTCACCCTTGCAGCAGACTCCCTTTAAAACGAACGTTAAAATAAATATAGGAGTGGGGAGGGCTAGTTAAGGAGTCAAGTGCCTACAAGCTGAGCACCTTCTAATTTTTTTTAGCACATGAAGCTCTTCGGCTTATTCAACATGTATGTGTATCTCTGACTGAAGCAGCATTTCTCTTCTAGAAGAAGCAACAGTATTAAACTCATAGACCATGTATTGAAGAACCTTCTGGTGAAGCTCATGCATACGTGTGCTTCATTTCCTCAGTGAAAGCTTAGCAGTGTTTCAGTAAACAAGAATTAGGAATTACCAGTTCCAATGTTGAATATAAAGGTGTTGGCTTGGACAAGGCTCTTGCTTCTCTTTGTGCCTTCAGTTTCTTCTTTTGTAAAGTGAAAGGCTCCATGAGATTATTTCATAACTCCCTTTCTGCTCTTCATTTTTAAGTTACTCTTTCTAAATCAGCTTACCTGGTCTCATGCTTCCTTTCTGTCCACCTATCATGTATTTATCTTTTGCAAGTATTTTTGAGGTTGTTTCATAGATGGATTTGCCCTAATGAAGCTTAAATTTCAGGATTCCTCACTAGAATCCTTCTAAACTTTAAAAAAAATGACTTTCATATATAATTTTGTATTTTAAAGTTAATATTCCTTTTCTCCCAGATTTGACTATGCTTTAGACCCACAACATCTGGATTTGCCCCTGGGTGGCTTAGGGAAAAAGAGAGATACAAATAAGAGTATCCAAATAGGAGTTTAAAAGGAGATGTGAGAGAAGGAATAGAAGGAAAAGAGCCAAATACTAAATGAGTTTACCCAGTTGAGCACCAGGTTGCGTTTTGAGCCTCTGCTCCACTTTCTGGAAGGCAGAGTCGTGAGGGGCATCTGTACATTGTATAACTCTGGCTACCAGAATGGAGGAAATGTCCAGAAAGAACAAAAATTTCCATTAATACTGAACTCTGAGAAATGTTTCCGTGGAACATTTTATATGGGCCAAGATCATACTATGACCAAAAAGTATTTTCACTGTGATAGAAACCTTCTTGGAAATAAGTGACAAAGTTTTGATCAAATATACATTGAACAGCTTCTTCTGTATCAGACATTGTCCTGAGCAGATTCCAGAAATACAGACAGGAATGAGGTGTGATGATTGTCCCTCAGAACTCTCAGGCAAAGACACAAACAATTACAAATAGAAGTTGGTCAGTTTCTCAGGGAGGACTCTACAAGGGGTGTGCAATCACAGGGAGTGGCTAATCCACATCAGAGAGATGAAGAGGAAGGGGAGAAATAACTTCCAAGCTCAATTTTAAAGGTTAAAAAAATATATTCTTTACATAATGCTTGTCACTTCACAGGGAATGTTAACTGCCAACATGTGTCTAGACAATCTTCCTGAGAGTAATGTGACTCTCCTTCCCATGGTTTACAGGCACTGTCTCTGTTTTAAGATGGAATTGTGTTCATTGATTCATCCCTTAGAGACCCCAAAGAAACCCAGCCTTTCACGAAATGAATTGTAGCCTTGTCTTATTCCAGAGGCATTTGGAAGACTTCTCCTGGCTTGCCTGTAGCCTTTGTAATGGATGTAATAGGTTTATTAAAATCTTTAGTTGTCTGTAGGGAATCAAAAACAAGGTGTTTGGATATTATAATAAGGAACATTTGGAAAAACCATAACATTTGAAAATATACTAATGGACATCCCCTGGTGTTCAGTTATTTGCCACTTCAAAAATCTTTATCCTGATGAAAAGTTTAAAAATCTTTTCAGCAATTGCCATTTTATAGCAATGGAATAGAAAGTGACTCACCTGGCAACACCTCAAAACACTGTGAGCCACAAAAATGAGGAAGAGGCTGAATTTTAAGCATCCAAAATGTTAGGTAATAGAAAACATCTTCATGAGGAAAATAGGATCGTATAATGGCCCTGCTTGGCGAGCTTTGTATAGCTGCAGTGAACATTCCTCCCTGTACTGGCATCCCCAAAGGAATTGAGACATTTCTACATCTTTCTAAAGTATTCAGCTGCAGCAAGTACTGCATCAAATAGTCTTGCAGGTTTGCTCTCCATTGTGTCTGGCCAAACACCCTGAGAACTTCGCCTTGCATTATGCATGGCCCTCTAGCTCCGTGTAAGTTTGAAAATACCAAAAAAGTCTCTTCCTGCCACCCTAACTTCCATCCTCTTTGACGGATTACAAAAGGCAAGCGGTTCCAATAGAGCAAGATTTTCGATCATGGGGAAATTTGGAGCTTCTGCAATTGATACTAAAATTATGATGCTGCCATCATACCTCACTCAACAGAGGATTTACAAAGAGGAAAAAAAGGAAAGATTCGGTACCAAGTCACTGTCACGCTGCAGCAGACAGTCTGCTGACGTGTTGGGTCAGGAATTCAGCAGTCCTTTGAAGAGATTGCATTCAGCTTGAAATGCAGTTCAGAGGGCAGAGCTAAGACACAGAAATGGAAATTCAGATTTCCAGTTTTGGTTGAAGAATGATCGTAATTAAGCTGAAGCACTATAAACTGTGCTTTAAAATCAAGAGATTTTTAAATGTATTTAATAACTAAAGATAAAATTTTATTCCTTCCAAGGTTTTAAAAAAAATCATGGTAAGCTTTAATCCCTCTTTAAAGCCCTCCCTTTAAAGAAATAGGAAAGTAGCTCTTGGTTTTAAAGAACAAACCTAGAAATCTCTGAGTAAGGTACAATGATTAAACAAGTTATGTTAAATGTTGAATGTTAAAACAAGCAGAGGGCAGTTGTTTGAAGATAAATACGAAAATAGAAGTTTAATGATTCCTACGTTTACCACCTGTTAGGAGTACACTCCAGTGATGTGGAGAACAGGCCTGAACAGCTCATTAACAGCTATCACTTATTAGCTGTGTACCATGTGTCAGACATTTTTATGGATTATTTCATTCAATCCCCCCAGCAGCCCTATGCAGTAGATATTATTAACCCCTTTCAGGTGAGGAAATAAGCATAGAGAGGCAAGGAACTTGCCCCAAATCACCTAGCTAGTCAGTAACCAAGCAGGACTCTCACCTGGTCCTGTCTGAGTCCCATCTCCTGCCCTCCTTGGCACCACTACCCAAATATAGTGAAGAAGATGTAAATCTCAGACTCTTAATCAGCGATATCTATCATAGTGTTGCTTGCTTGGTGAACCAACTATATTAATAATAGTAATCTGCAGCAAAGATGGGTATAATACACACTACCTGCCAAGCAGCAGTTTGAGTGCTTTGCATTCATCAATTTGTGTAATCCTTGCAATAACCCTCAGAGGTAGAAAATCAGGCTACAGAGAGCATAAGCAACTTGCCCCAGGTCGCACAGTCAGTGAGTCTAGGAGCAAAGCTTCAAACCCAGACAGCCTGGCTTCTGTGCCCCTGCTCTTGGCTAGGAGTTTTCAGGGGACAGACTAAATGCCCGTCCACATTTGAACCAAGTCCACTACATTCTAAAATGGTCCCACCACCTTAGCACAACCTGTAAATTAAAGTGGAAGCTGGGAAAATGGATGAAGTCCATGATCGATATGAACAGCCTAATGTATTCTTGAATTATTCTGCTCAATTAAGTTTCTATTACACACTTTAATTCACATATCTGACAAGTAAAAGAGGACTAAAAATGATGGTTATGTGAAATTAATCAAATAAAGGGCCAAATGACTTTCAGCAGCCAACCTATGCATCTCATAACACATTTAAAGAGATCTAGTGCATTTGTGGGTATATTTGCACAGGTCCACTTAGTGTATATTTGGCACTCTGTGCCCAGAACATAAGCCTCGCTTAAAATCTGTTTTGCACCACATACAAACGTCCGTTAACTTTACAGGCAGGCACAAAATGTTTGATGTCATGAAGTTGTCTTGAACCAGCTGTTGATTGAAGTGGAGCATTAGTCTTCCAGCCCTGATAAGTTCAGGAGTTCTAGAATGAAAGCAAAATGTTTTTGATGGATGAATACAATCTTGCTTTTTCTGTGCATATTTCCTAATGATCTGAATGCTATTAAGTGTTAAGTTTCTGAGATTTGTATTTAAGTTAAAGATGGCATGTATTAATAACTGTCTAACAGTTTTTCTTTATTGTTTTCTTTCTCTCTGCAGGTATCCCCAGTATTTCCAGTATTGGTAGTAAGTAAAAAAAAAAAAAAAAAAAAAAAAGAAAGAAAAGAAAAAAAAAAGAAAAAGAAAAACCACCAAACCAAGTCTAGGCTAGCTTTGTTTTCTTGTTGAGCTCCTAAGATCTATTTTCCCAGTGTCCATTTCTGATGTAAGAGGGTATTTTCTTTGTGGATTGAACTGTTGTTCTCTGCACAGATATAGTCAAAGCACAGATAAAATAGTCATCGCTGTGTAACCTCGCTGGGGACATGCCAGCACCACAGCTCCCCCGACTGCTTTTGACCAATGAAGCCACCTCTCCAGAGGTGCGATTGCTTAGGAAACCATTTCTCATTTAGCAGACATATAAGCCGTCCTATTTACCCATACTTAGTAACCCACAACAAATTGAACTTTCTCCTTAGGACTGGATGGATTTCTACCGTAATTTTTAAAAGCAGAGAATGAATACCAATGAATGCTTTAGGCATATTCATTAGAACCCAGTGAAAACACCATGAAACCAGAGGGAGGGAATTTTAGTAATTTATTACATGCCAGTTTTTGTGAAGGCCTGAAAGAGGCAGGTTGGTGATCATTAGTCTTTCTGGGGGAACGAAGGGAAAAAAAAAAAAAAACAAACCTCGGTATGTACATTTCTCCCTATGAAAATACAGTGATTCATCTTTTCCTGACCACTTAGGCTTAAGTTTGATAGAGAATGGGGTATAGAAAATATATACAAAATTTAGGAATCCAACTAACCAGAAATTCCTGCAAGAAATCTTTTAGGAGAAATAGAAGCAGTTGAAAGAGAAGTCCCTCTTCAAGCTTCTTGGAACATTTCTCCAGTCCCATTGCAGTGTCCCTTCTTCACCCATAAAACAATGACACTCCAACACCAAGCCTGAGGTGCTCATTCAGGAAATGCCCCCCACAGCTTTGCAGAGCAGCATCTCACATTTCTGTATTTCCCACCATGTCTCTCTGATGGCTAAGTCCTTTGCAGGCTGCTGAATCACCCATTCAAACAAAGAGCTGAGGAGGCAGAGATTACACCCTGTAAGTGATCACTGTGGTCACCCCTCGCAGCCCTCATTGTCGTGGGTGCTGTGGCACCCAGGGTGACTGCGTGCGAACAGCCGTTGAATACCCAACATCCATCCTCAAAGCAGTACTTGATAATTTGGATAAAACAGCTTCCCACTTCATATAAATGCACCGTCAGGTCTTCCACTTTGTAAATCAAGCCAGTTTACTTAAGCTCGCCAACAGGCCTGGACGCAGATTTGTTAAGCACGAGCCGTGTGTTAAATGCCATGAAAATCAGCAGCTCTGTCAATAGACGTAGCGTTCACAACCCTTTAGATACCAGCCTAATGCTACCAGCCTGGCCTTTCTGGTCTTGTTGAAATGGCACCAGTTCTACAAACTGGCAGGTGAACCTTCAGCTCTCATAGTGTCTATGTTCTGCTTTAGTATTTCCCTGGCATTTGCCTAAGTGTGTGTGTATACACACACACACACACACGCACACGGCCCACAGCGGGCTCCTTTCAGGCCTTGACAATCTCATTTACGTATATGCATTTTAGGACGAAAGGGAACCAAATGGTAGCCAGCAGAGACAGCTCATTGGAGGCCGCGATGGCCGTCTGACCTGTCAGATTGTCAGAAATGGATGGATGGAAAGTAGTTCTTGGGCGCTGGGTGTGTTTCTGTTCGGAGTGTCAGTCGTGTGTTGCATGGACCCTCTGACTGTACCGCTCACTCCCCATCTCATCCGGCCGCCTCCACCACATGCCCCATGTCTGAGCATCAGCAGATGTTGACCTTTTACACACTGATTCAGGAAATTCCAGTTTTGTTTTGCTTCATTTTATTTTGAAATCAGTGGTGACCCGAAAGGATGCTGTGTTGTGCCTCTAGGAAAATTTAACTCCTTAATACCTCACCAAACCTTCTGACGAATAACATCCTAATTTGTGACCTGCCTTCCTTATGCCTCTGGCTGCTCTGCTAGGATGGCAGTGGGAGTCCCCTCAGATTTCTCCAGCAAATAGGACATAAAAGCTGCCAGGATGTTCCCAACATCCCACACAACTGGCTTGCCTATTGCTGGCTTTAAAGTCGAGAGATTTACGATCAAACCATCCAACACGAGAGTATCTTCTGGGCTGCTTAAACAGCATTCGCATGTTCCTTCTTTGTGGGCTCATAAGGCGCTTGTTGTATGCACTAGTGGATTCCTTTCCTCTCCAAAGGGCAAGAATTCATGCTAGATGACTCGCTGCCTATTCCAGAGGGCGCAGGAATGGGCTTCCAAGGTATGAGCCAAAGAAAAGGGAGTCGCTTGGATTTTTAACTAAGTTTGGGGGTTCACCAGGGCTTCTTCCTTTATCCCAAAGAAGGAATCAATGAGCATAATTTCACCAAGTATATAGACAATGCCATTTTAACAGTTGTAACACCCCCAAGGTTCCTATCATCAATGCATACCGCAAGGAAAGTGAATGATACATACTTTTGATGTAAATTATTGATGTATGTAACCATAAGTTGACATACATATACTATATACACAATAACTGAGGACTTCGGAGCCCTAGGAGATTTCAGTATAGGTCTCCAACTGTCAACACTGTAATTAAGGTTCAAATGCATGGACAGAGTGGTCATCCTTTCTGATCATCTGCTAAAAATGTTTTTGAAACAGATTTCCCATCAAGGTCATTTGTACCTGCTGTTGTCTATTTATTAGGAAATGGGTTTCCCAATCATTTCTAAGGTACTTGATTTAAAACTTGGTCATTTTGATGTGCTTTGGCCGTGGCTGAAAAAAACTGGTGATATTGTCAGCAATTAATGAATCCCAAAATAGATGTATAGTCATTTGAGCCTTGTGATCTCTGTTTTTACCTAATGTGGCAGTAATTCATTCAGGCTTCATTTTTTATATATATATAAAATGCATCACACACTTAGAAGTAAACATTCATGATTTTATCCAAGTGAACATTTGTTGATGTTGATGATGCAAATTAATAGTCGGTTTGGTGTGGATGTTTTTGCTAGAGTGATAAACTAATCATTACCTTCTAGCATATGTTATCTGATCCTTAGTCCCGAAAAGCAAGCGATTTCACTAATTATGTTAAACAGTATATTTTAAAGACCATAATTGGAAGACAAACTGGCCTAACGTGCAAATAGCTTTGTGTGGATGCTTATCACTTAAGAAAGCAGGTGACAGAGGAGTCAGAGATGAAAGGTAGGCCAGCCACTGAAACGAAAGATCACATCAGGAAACACCATTTCAAAAAACTTGGCATTTTTTTTAAGTAAATAAAAGTATGTCTTGGAATAGCAACAAAAGAAGAGAAATGTAAACATTCTATGAACCCAAGTATGCATTATTTCTTTAAATTCCTTTGAAGTGATTGAGGTCATGATACATAAAGCATAGAATATTGATGGAGGTGTTTGGCTGTCCCCTCCTGTCTACCTCATTCCATGAGAAAGAGTGGTTCACTTCAGGGAAATATTCCATTTTCTTGTTTTCCCTTATAATGAGCATTGCCTTCATCGTGGAGTTAAAACTTCATCTCTAATTTGATTTAATTGACAGGGCTGTTAAACAACGGAAATGCTACCCACAGGGATCCATCAGCCTGTCGAGAAAGCCCAGAGATGTTTTCTTACTTGAAAATATTTGATGCCAATTGGAGACCTTATAAAGGTTGTTTTCCATACAGCATCCAAATATTTTTGTTCAGTGCCCATTTACTGTAGGAACCTGGATCGTGAGGAAAATAACAAGGTTAATCATTTCCCCACCCAAGGGTTATTAATAATCATGTTGATGCTATCCAGAGAGCTGCTGAGTTTGTTTGTTTTTTTCCCTTTGCTTTAATACTTCTAAATCCCCCCAAATAAAAGTTTCATTTGAGTTGCCCTTTAACTAATTAGGTTTTATATAATGAGGGAAAAAATGATCAGGCTAGTGTAGCTATATGGCAAATTGCATGGTGTGCTACATTAATTTTGAACTGTTTGCTGATGTTCCGGAAGGAAATCTCAGGTCCCAGGTGAAATGCCTTTGGGACTTCTGTTATATCATGTGCCCAGTATCCTCATCACAGATCCATTTCATATTTGTGTGACTAGCATTTCACATTCACGAAACCTTTGTGGTTATCCTAAAACTGAATGAACATTAGGACATAGCTACTGCTTTAATCCTGAAGAATAAATAAAATATTACAGTGAAGGAGAGGCAAAGATCCTCTACCTAAAAAAGGGGGAAAAGGAGATGTTTAGTAATATTATCAACAATTGCTCACCTTGAGCAAATTGACTTTTTTCATATGTTAACCTCTTCCCAGGTGAATTTAGAATGCCAAGCCACTTTTTAAGTGTGAGCTGCTATCTGTACCTTTGCTGTTATCTCTGTGGGGGGCAACTGGAAATTCCTAGCCAAGGCCTTTGAAAGACCCCATGATGAACCTTCAAACATGTAACTGTGAACTCCCGCACTAAGTGTGTGGGTATCATTGACATCTTCTTGGAATATAAATAAGGAGCTGGCCAACTAAGTGCTTCACTTCCTGGGAAGAATTAGACAGAGCTTTTGCTCAGAACTGGAGGGAGATGTTCCCATATGTCTATAGAATTCCATTTTACAAATGATGAATCTGAGGCTCGGAGTGGCCTAGTAACTTGATCAATATAATACGACGAGAAAGGCCCATTTGACTTCACAAAAGTTATAACGTTATACCAAATAGAAGAGGTTAGAAAGAAAAATTCTAGATTTTATTTACTCTTACTGCAGACTCTTTCCAATCCACCACACTGCACCTTAGGCCTGTTGATCCTCAAATTGATCCATTTTTGTGCACAAAAATTTAGTGTCCTGGAGAAAAACGGTTTATTTTCTGGTATCTCACTGTGTTGTCAACAGAAGTTTCAAACATCTTGTGTGAGGAGAGGAAGTAGGGGACTGCGACCCTCCACCACACTAATATATGCCCTTCCTCTACCATTACACATCCTCAGTACTCGGAGGAAGAGGTAGAAATGGAGAGATATCAAGTATATTATAGAACATGAGACAGTTCATAAAATTTGCTATGCAAATTGTGAAACATGTTTGTGCATATTGTATAACAGTGAAAATCTAATTTTTTTCTTTATTGAAATAGCCACCTACAGCAAAAATAAAACACTGTGTGCCATCTCAAGGACAGGCCTATCAGTATCACATGAAACTATATCTTCCCCACCAGTTTAATGACACTGTATTTCTGAGGGTAGGCAGCTTGCTTGTAAAGATGGTAAGATTATTTCCAAGGTCCTAGGGACTTCTTCTGGAGAGCTTTAGGATTTTCTATAGATTCCTTTCTAGGTATCAATAATGTTTCTGGATTCCCTGAGTAACAGCAGCAGTAGCTATATAAACCCAAAGGGACTTTGTGACTTTGCTTCCATCTGATATTTTCCTCACTCATTCCCAGAAGACGGATGTTTCAGGAAGGTTCACTAACATCCCCTCAGCAATGGCCTTTCATACCCATGGTGGCACCCAGTTTCCCACTATGTTTTAGAACCAAAAAATTATGTAAAAATTAGTATTTTGAGGAAATGTCAAGAGTACCATCCAACATCATCCTTTTACAGATAAGGCGACTAAGACTTAAATGAATTGTCTAAGTCATCTGGACAGTGGCCAATGCAGGATTCCAGCTTAATGTCTGATATCCAAAATAAGACTTCACATTCTACCATGATATTAGAATTCACCTACCTTCTCATTTGATGAAACTTTACTACTTAATAGACACGTTCATTTTGACCAGGTCTGCGGCTTCCATTAGCAATATATTTCCTTTCCCTAAAATGCAATACTTGCTTTATTTGCTCAATTTTGTGAGTGCTTTTGAATTTAGATGATTGTAAGACTCAAGAAGATCACTTTTTTATCTTGCTCAAGCTGTGCCTGCGAACTTGTCATTTAATAAATACGGGCAACCCTCAGCCAAAAAAAAAAAAAATCCCTTTCTAAAAAAAAATTTTTTTTGGAAGATCATGGTCACAATTTACTCTGTTTTTAAAGGGTGCCCACAACGTGAGTTAAAAACCCCTACAGTTCATGCGAAGGGGGTGCCATGGATGATAGAAGACAACTTAATATTCTAAAACAACCTTACCTCTAAAGCTTTCTTGATGTGAATAAAATTTTAGCCTTCCGCTTCAAACTTGCTTTCTAGTTGATCACTATGGCGTCAGCGATAGATAATTTCAGCAATTCCAACATAGTTCTCTCCAACATACAGCATTGTTTTCCATGGGGCACAGAGGAGAAACATTTCCTTCCAAAGTTTCACTTTCATAACTAGAATCTCAGTGCTTCTGATACATGAAAATGAGTTTGAAGTGCCACAACCAAACTGTCATACAACAGTCTTCTGAATTCTCTCCCTCGTGAAAAGCAAAATTCAGATAAGACATATTTGATTCGTAGTTGAAACCATGTGCTTCTAAACTGAAAGAAACTTGCAAATTAACATGTTATCTTTAAATATTAAAAATTAAATCTCTTCCACAGTATCCCAAAATAACTTATCTTGCTTTCTGAACAATAGTATTAATCAATGGAGGCCCTAAAACTGGATTATCCCCTAAAGTAAACTATTATCTTAAGTGAGCTTTTGTCCATATCAGAATCATTCAGGTTTGGGAATAATTAAGACTGCAACACATAGAGGGAGCACATTAGTTTCTCTGCTCCAATTCAGCAAGAACTGTTAATACTACAGGGGCGCCTGGGTAGCTCAGCCAGTTCAGAATCTGCCTTCAGCTCGGGACATGATCCTGGGTCCAGGAGGGAGCCCCGCCTTGGGTCCCAGCTCAGCAGAGAATCTGCTTCTCCCTCTCCCTCTGCCCCTCCCCACCACTCGTTCTCTCTCTCTTTCTCAAATAAATAAAAATCTTTTTTTAAAAAAAGAACTGTTAATACTCTAGTAAGCTGATTTTTATTACAACAGCAGCCACAAATGGGAAGAAAAGAGCTACACTTACTGACTGCTCACTACAGTGTCAAGCAGATACTAACTCACTGAGTCTTGAGAGCAACCAGCAGCTAATGTCATCATCCCCATCTCACAGATGACAAAGACCAAGAGAAGTTAAGGAATTTGTCCAAGTGATAGAATTCAGCTTGACTTCTACTTACATTCACCATATCTTTTAAAAATCTCCTCAAAATAGATATTTTCTAAACTTCCCATGGTTGTGCTTTGAAAATTCAACAGTGACAATAGTGTAATAGCATCTGATGGACATTCCAGATATTTTGTTTCTTTTTTAGGGAGAGAGTTATGGAGAATGTGATTATGGTCCCTGTACTCCTCGAGCCAGTCAAGGAGATCGTTGTGATGAGTCTAGTCCATTTCCCCAGATGTACTGTGCTAGCATCCTTAAGAAATAGGGATTTCCATAAAAGGCTATTCTTGAATGACTGACCATTTATAACCCCCACTGGACACAGTAGGGAGCCCTCCTCTGAAATAATAATTTCTCAACTCCAGTTTGGGTTTCACTATGACAGTCAAAATATCCATTCTCAAAACATGGAGCAATAATTTTCCCTTCCCTCTCAGTCCCATAGATTCTCCAAAGAACAATAGACTCCATCCTTCCATGAACTTGAGTGGGACCCTGCTAGACCGTGGGAGAACCACTAGAGTGATGATGGAACTCAACAGCTGAGGGAAACCCTAGAGATCTTTTAGTCCAGCACCTTTATTTACAGATAAGAAACTGAAGTCCAAAGAAATTAACAGCCAGATGGGTCCTCAGTAGTAAAACTGGGACCAAACCCTATTTTTCTGATATATATATATATATCCTGATTAGTCCATGAGAAAATGAAATTAATAAATTCTTCCACAGTTTTCCCAAAGAGGAAATACAAATACTTTTAATGCAGTATAATTTTTGTCTTCTATTTGTAACTTCCACTTACTCGAAACAAGTGGCCCACTGGCTAAAAATTCTCAGAGGCTATATATTACACAAAGATTTTCATTAGAATTGGGTATGATAACATAGAATTTATCTCAATTGTACTATTGATATCATCTCCAATGTGCCTGGTTTACTCCTGGTAATTAAACATCTGTTAGTAATATTGATTAAATATTGATTTGAGCCAGGATCTTAGAGTAACAGGAGTAAACGGAGAATAACTGCCTAATTTTAAGTTGTTTTCTTACGTGGCCTTGCAATTATAAGAAAAATAAACTTTTTAAGAAGTAAGATGAAAAAAAAATTTAAAAAAAATTTAAAAAAATAAAATAAAATAAAATAAAATAAAAGAAGTAAGATGAGGGCCACCTGGGTGGTTGGGTCAGTTAAGCATCCATCTCTTGATCTCAGCTCAGGTCTTGATCTCAGAGTTGTGAGTTCAAGCCCTCCATTGGGCTCCACACTGAGTGTGTGAAGCCTACTTAAATATTTAAAAAAAAAAAGATGAGATACCATATTAAAGATCTTATGATGGCCAAATATTGAAACATGTATGCAACAGACAGTTACGTGCCATAGGAGTTTAGGGAGAGGCCACACATTTCAGTATCTTTTTTTTTTTTCAGGACATTTTTTCCTCCTAAGGAATAAACAGCACATAAAATTTTGTTCCACCAGCAATATGTATAGATTAGATTAGGAGTTCCACATGGTATGACTGTTGGTGGTTCTGAGTTTTGATTGTTCAGAAAGTTAGGCAGCCTACATAATGGAAATTATTTGGGGGAAAAAATGTCTAATTATATTCCCAGGTGAATACAAGGGCTACCTTCCTCTACTCCTGCAAGAAACCATCTTAAGTACACAATAATATTCTAGGTAGGGATCAGACTGTAACTGAGGTATCTATCTGGACTATTCCATACATTCAGGTAGTTAACAATTCAAAAGCAGAATGACTTATGTTAACTTTTTATACATATAAGAAGATCCTTAAAGTGGAACCTGAGCATCCTAGGGAAAAATTATAAAACATTAGGTAAACAATAGGCTAAAAATAGGCATAAACAAATATTTAACATATTGGAATATGGACTATAGTTTAACCTATGAAGCTAATTTTCAAACTCACTTTAAATTGATTTGGTATAAATTTCTATCTTAAATTTCTTGGCAAAGCTTATTAACAAAATAATCATACTACTTAATCTCATTCAAGACAAACAAATCACTGAATATCTAACATTGAATTTATAAACAGTACCTCGACTTATGACCTGTATTTGTCTATCCTACAAGGATGGAGAGAACAACTTCAACAAACTAAAATATTCATAAATTGAAGCTAATAATATAAATAAATATATTTTCTATATACAACCAGAATTTTTCTAAATAATATCTAGAAATCATATTCTAGATACGATTTTCTGGATGAAAATCATTTCTCAAAAGTGATCGCCACAGTTGGAGTAGGCTTGTCTGTTAGTTCAATACCTACCCAGCACCAAGATGCTCAAGTGAAAAGCAACTCAGTCAATAGCTTGAATATTTTGCCCACATGTTACTGAGTATCTATGTATTTAGTAACACTTGAATACAAAAATGGAAAGTATTATTACATTCCTTTTTCATTCTTTAATTTTAATAGATACAGTAATCCCAATATTAAGATTTTGTCTGCCTTTGTGTACACATGCACACACACACACATGCACGCACAGAGCAACAGTGGAACAGCTTTTCTAACAAATACTTAAAAACCAAAGTTATAGTGAAAGTACCATGTCCTGCAAGAATGTTATTTGTTATAATCTAATTAAGGCGGAAACAATCTGATAATACCTGTTTACAGTAGCCTAGCCACTTGATATCAATTACTCAATATTAGATATTTACTGAGGCCTCCTGCTAGGCTTTGCCCTTCCTCAAAGAGATCCAATCTAATTACAGAGACAAGAAATAGACCTATGAATTTTAAACTAACAACATTAAAACTCATGCCTTATCCACATATCAGTAAGAAATCAGGAGCACAGACACATGCTATAGGAGTTTAGAGGTGAGAGCTGTTTTTGTGGACTTGGATGGTCCCAAAGGATGACACAAAGGTTGCAGTTTTGAGCTGATCTGAATGGGTGGTAGATTGGAGTCATGAAATGACTGCTTGAATAGTTATGCACCTTGGCAAAAGTCATTTAAAGCATCCAATACTAAACCTGGCTGTTCTGTTTTTTCACAGTTATGTATACACTGGTGAATCTCAGAAAGAAAAAGAACATCAATTCTCAAATTAACAATGTTTATAATTACTTCCGAGTCAGAACCAAAAACTCTAGAAACATAGGTTGAGTTAAAAAAAAAAAAAAATCACGAAGTCCTATATACATTCATACCCACAAACCCTAGCTATGATCAGAAGCACCTTGCATTATTTTCTTTAAGCCAGAACCACCAGTATTCCCTTTCTTTCTCTGAGAAATTGCATAAATAAAAATAGGAAATAAATCCACTTCTTTGCAGAGATAATGGCTCACACTTAAAACACACCCCAAAGAATCTCTCATGAAAGACTAATGCAACCAGTTCATATCTGTAAATATAAATTGCAGAGAATGGAATCCTCAAGTGAGAAATTATTTCTTTCATGTTATCTTCTAGTTTCAGGCACCAGCTTTATATAACAGTTGGAAATGCTGAAGTCTCTATTTGGTTATTTGTAAGAACACTCTAGTTCATTGCAAAAGTAAGTGGATATGGCTTTGTTAGTGAAGGGGCTATATATTTAATGTCCATTCAATGTTTTGGGAATCATCAATTGCTTGCTCTTGTTTGGTGCGGGAGTCATGTTATGTTAAGTGCATCCACAACCAAGTTGAAGAGCAGATGTGTGGTTTGTGTCTTTGTCCATATAATTTTCTGTTTAGACCAAATGATATTATAGCTGAAAATAACATACCCTGATTTTTCCTGATGCGTGCAGCTCCTCCAAAGTTTAATAGGATATGGCCGAATATTTCTTCCCTTGAGGTTTCTAACCCCAAACAAGGTAGGAGCATGTAAAATTCCTACTGATATAAACTCCCACATGGTTAGGGGGAAAATCCCGTGTACTGTTGCTCAGCACTAAACACAAGCATTATCATGAATGCCGTGTCTTTGAAAGAATCATGAATCAAGTATTATTTCTAATATGGAGAGTGTCCTGGAACTATTGTAGCGAAAGATACAGGAAGAAATTAAATGGCATAGAGGAAAAAAAATAAAATAAAAAAAAAATAAGTGACATCGAGGTTATAAGCACTTTATCAAATTTAGGTCGAATGGCATTCAGTCCCAAGAGAAGCCTAGAGTTTTGTTGCCATCACAATTTGGAATATGAATAAAAAGCCTTAAAACCTTGTGAGTTGGTACAGGCATCTTCCCACCGCCCCCCCCCCCCCCGGCCTTTACTCCTCTTAACTAAACTGACCAGTACATCAGTTGATTGAAGATTGGGGATGAAAATTCATAAAGGCAGTATTGTAACCCCTAAGAGAGTCGTTTTCTTTTACTGTTGCTCCATATTGACTGGCAGAAATTCGAATCTCTCTCTGTCTCCCTCTCTCTGTCTCTGTCTCTCTGTCTCTCTCTCTCTTCCACATCACAGTATAGTTTCTCTGTTGGGGCTTCCCCTTTGAATCCTCTATGAATGAACAATTATTCCTATAGCATCAAGGGCAAACTGCTTTCCATCTGTCCTTAGAGCAGTAATTGTTTTCTGACTCCAAACATCAAAAAAAAAAAAAAGTAAATAAATAAAAGAGACACCGACCGCAGTGTGATTACACTGGAAGGAATAGAACTTTTAAAAGCTGGACAGTGAAATCCATCAGATGCAGTGCAGTGTTAGGTCCCCGTTAACATTAGCATCTAGCTGATAGATATACATAGACATGTATAAATAGGAGTTTATTTTAATAGAAAATTGTATTCTTTTGCCTTCTTTCTTCTCAAAAAGAAAAAAAGGCACATTTTTGGCTTCCACCTTTCTTCATTACATACAGGATGTTCCTTTTAAACTCTAATGAATACAGATGGAGGAGGAAATGAGCAAAAGGAGGAACCAGGAAATAGCTGCTAAGCAAAACAAAATATATTAGCAATTTGTTGGGGAGTCAAATTGGAAGGGCTGCATTTTCAGTCCTTGATCAGAGTGATGAAATCGAGACTGTCCTAGATACATATATTAGTAGCAAATAGAATTATCTTAATCATCTGCTCCAAATGAATTTTTTCAAGTTTCTGCATACATATGTGAAAGAAGAAATACAGATCAAGCTCACCCCTATTAGTATAATTCTGTGAGGATTCGGGGGAGGTTTAGTGGCTTTATTCCTTGGCAAGTTCAATGAGAGCATCCTCAGTGAAATGTCACTCAGTATTTCCCATTGAATTTCATAGCTCGACAAATTATACAAGACAGGATCTAAGACTTAACACTTCTCCACAGTGAGTTTTGAGATGAACAAGATTATGCATTGTTCGAAACCTGAAACAGACCTAACTTAATTATTTTGCTATGTTTTCTGTCAGTGTCCCAGTACTGAAAAACTTTCAGAAATCTCCAGCTACTATCAGGTGCAGTTTTTTAGAATGTGGATAATGAGTTCAAATGAATTTATTTGAGAGGCAGCACAGTTAAATAAAGTGCTTAAATTCGAAATTTTAGCTAAAGGTGCACTTTCTAGCAGAGGCCAGTTCTCTGCAGCCGTAATTTATCTTGTCAACATCTGCAAAGAGCATCAGGCTCTCCCTGGCTTTTGCTATCTTCACAAACAACTCATCATGAATAATTGGAAAAGAAATGGCAGGCAACTTAGAGAGATATCTCTGCCATTTGCAAGCCGATATCATCACAAAGGTAATACATGTTGAGAAGATGATGACATTTTTTAAAGGTAGACAGATTCAAGGTGACTCTGAGCCTGAGTCCAGCTGGTTGATCATTGTGATTATGTTCTGTGATATCTCATCAGTTCAACAAAAATAATCTGACTGGCTTATATGCCCATGAGCTTTTGGTTACCCAGAGAGAATGACATAGTGAATTGGGGCAATGATACCAGGAATTACCTCAACACAACTACTCCTTTAGGAGAGGGACAGTAGGGGATCCTAATATCCATATTGTTACTGGAATAATCCTTGCATAACTGGATTCTTAACTTAAATGGTGATTTTTTTTTTTTTTTTTTTTTTTGCCTCTGAAAATAAACTTCTAATGTTAAACAGTTTTCAGCCAAATACGAGACATCCTTTGTGGCTGAAAGCATCTCCCAGAAATGACCTATACAAATAGTCTCGTCATTCAGGGCTACTTTTCGAGTGGGTTGATGATAAGTTATTATAGTCTGAACGTTTCACTATTGTTTCTAATGTGCTGTTCATTCTTTTAAACCTATCCAGTTGCTCCCAAATTAGCTTTGTCAACAGTTTCTTCTGTTCAAGTTGCAAACCACAAGAGAGGTAGGAATTCTTGGATTCATACAGTGATTTCATGGTGTTATGTGTTGTGAAACATTGCACTGTATGAATCTGGAATATCTGTGAAGTGTACCCATCAGCTTATTGGTGAGGCATGTTGACTGATTCCAATCAATGCATCACACAGTACTAAGATTGTCATCTGTTAGAGAAAAGAAAGCTTCACTCAGAAGTTTGACTGCTGTAAGTTAAAAATGCTGCAACATTTGTTTTCTGAAAGATTAATGTGTGAATAAGCATTAAAACAGTTTAGGGTCCTGTTTCGAACATGAATGTTAGAGTATTAACATTGTTGCTCATTGGCATTGAAAATAAGGAAACCCACTTTCAGTGAGTTTCAAGGATGCTTTTCATGAGAACAGAATGGCAGGTTCCATGTTTTGTGCCCATTTAACTTTGTGACAAATGAAAGACCTTGTAATTTCTATTTCGACTGTTTGGAATGAATTTGAACAAATACCAGTGAATCTGCACTGGGTTCGGCATTGATTATGACCTGAAAATAATAGTTATACTACTTTCTTTAAATGAAAGCAAGCAATATCTCATCTGTGACTCATGAATAGCCCATTCCAGCTAGCATCTGTCATTCACAGAATGAAGATTTTTCAGGAAACATAAAGACTCTTGTTTTGATTTTACCATTTTCTTTTAAATGTCCTATGTGACAGGTGTGTCTTGTTTTCCATCCTTGACTGTTGGGCTTATGTCATGATTTTGGTTGGGTTTTTTGTTTTTTAGTTTGTTTGTTTGTTTGTTTGTTTGTTTGTTTTTTTCATGAAACACCCCTTACAAAGAAATATATTTATTAGCAAAATTGAATTTAGATTGACCCACTTGGTGAAAATGACCATAGTAGTTTCTTTATTCCTTATTGAATAGAGTCAAATCATTTTCCAGATTTCAATTAATGTTGAGTTGATCCTTCTGTGGTGTATAGAACAAAAGATGAAACTGTTCCGAAGATGGGAAGGGGAAACTGACAGTATCCTGTCTTCAACTTTCCTTACAATGTACTTTCACATGTTAAACATTGAAGGAGCCCTTCTGAGGGGAATGCAAATGGATTTGAAATTTGGGGACTGGAAGTTCTTTAGGAACAGAACAGCCACAGGTTCATAGGGTCTCAAGCCTGCTTGGGTATGAATGCACATCATAAAGCAGTCATTGAAGGCACAGGAGGGAGATCTCTCTTTATCTCCCAAATGCAAATCTACACAAAGAAACCAAGGAAGTGGAGGAGAAAAGGAAGAAATAGGGACTTCCACAGATTCCATCTCATTTATGTCATGTCAAGCACATTGGAAATACAAGAGGCCTCTTGACCTGGAATTGGACCCTGCATCGTTGAATCTCGAGTTTCTTGGGGTCACAGCACTAATGAGGTTTGAATACATCTCCAGAGGCAGGAAGAAGCCACCTAATGACTTATATTAAAAAAATCCATATCATCATCAAATGATGTATGTGGAAGAACTTCAAAAGCTACATAAGGTTGCAAGATAGGGTGGGGGGTGGGGTAAGGACCAGCAAAATGCTACAGCCACTTTATTGCCACCCCTGGAGGAGGCCCCTCAGAGGCACACTGACTCTGTGAATATAGTAAGGGGGAAATATTTTTCAAGAGTTTTCATTCCTTCACTTTCTATCTAAACTCTTTTTCCCAAATCATCCTCCTCCTCCTCCTCCTCCTCCTCTTCCTCCTCCTCCTCCTCCTCCTCCTCCTCCTGCTGCTGCTGCTTCTTCTTCTTCTTCTTCTTCTTCTTCTTCTTCTTCTTCTTTGTGACTAAAATGAATTTTCATCAGCTTTCCTCATTTGGCCAAGAAAGAAAAAACAACCTGGGCAATTCAGAGTACTGATCTCATATTTCCATAGGCAATGTAACATATGATTAGAGGCAACATGGGAAGAGTCAGGAAGAAGACACCAAAGGGAAATTTAACCCCTCCTCTTCTGACATTGCACTCTTTCTCTCTCCAACCTCTTGTTTCTGGAAACTCCTCCTTTCCTGGTCTTCCCTCCAGCCAGGGTCAATCAGAAAGAACCTTTACCTAAGAAGATGGGGTCTTTCCTGATCTAGAAAGCCAACTTTGAACTCTCCTTCTAAAACATCCCTAGCTTTTATTGGTCTTGACTAGCCAGTCACTAAGTACCATATTATCATAACTGCTTTATATGTTCTCATACAAGTCACATATAAAATCCCCCATAGAAGATTTCCCACCACCACCACCCCCAGGGGACTTTGGTTGTCACAGCTCGGAAGTTGCTACTGCATCTAGTAGCAGAGGTGAAGGATGCTTCTGAATATCCACCAGTATATAGGAAAACAAAGAACTATTCGGACCAAAATGTAAATAGTGCCAAGGTTGAGGAACGGCACTAGACTCTACACGGCTGGTTCATGTTGTCCCTTGGCACCAGGTGATTCTCAGGAAATATGTGTTGCCAGTGCTTGCATGCCACACCATGGAAATATGTTGTAGAGGACCCCAAGAGTTTGTCTACACAACAGCAATTAAAACTTGTCTACAATGTAATTTGAGTTTGAAAAACTATAAAAAGCCATAGCAATGTTTACAAATCTCTTTTTTTCTGCCAAAACAGATCTTCATAGACATATAGACAGCTCTCAGCTAAAATAATCACTAACTCAGTTATATCTTGTTGTGTGGCTGTTGTTTTTCTAAGCTCTTTAATATATGGATATAGCCAGACTCTTATGGAATTCAAATGGGGAGAAATGAATTTAAACATCATTTTCCTCTTGTGTCTTCCTCTGTTTTGCAAAGGAAGGCACCCCAGAATCATCACAGGTTCATTGATATGTTCATTTGACAACATTTTTTGAGTGCTTAGTATGTGCTAGGAGGTGTTTTGAGTTCCATGATTCCATGGTGAACAAAACAGATACAGTCTACACTCATCCAATTATGCTCAGAGTATGGGGGAGAAAATTGTTTTAAATATACTTTTCAGATACTACAAATTCTACAAAAAAATTAAATAGGCTTAGAAAACTGGGGATTAGTATGTTTAGGCCAGGAGCTGTTACTGAGTGAGTGGTCACAGAATATTCTTTGAGCAGAAACCTAAAAAACAAAGTGAAGAAGGAAGTCATAGGGATGTCCAGGGGAAGAGAATTCTACATGGAAATAACAGCAATAACCCAGGTGCCTTTAACTAAAGATGAAATAGTAAGAGGTGGTGAGATTCAGAATGTATTTTAAAAGCATAGTCAAGAAGATCTGCTGATTGATTGATTGATTGTCGAGGATGAGGGAAAAAAAGAGACACCAAGAACAACTCCAAGAATTTTGGAGCTAAGCTCCAAAGCTAAGCAACTGGAGGAAAGGAATTGCTATTTACTGAGATAGGGTGAGCTGCCTGGGTGAGTAGCAGGTTTGGGAAGGTAACTTAAGAGCTCAGCTATGAACATGTTGAAGTTGAGGTATCCATTGAATGTCCAAGTGGAGACTAAGAATGCAGTTGAGAAGGTCAGGCTGGAGGAAGTCTCACGAGTTGATCTAGGCTGAAATAATTGTTTTGGAAAGGTCAGCATAGAGCTGGTATATAAAGTCATGAGGCTGGGTAAAGAGCCCTGGCTCTTGGGTGAGTCTAAAGAGCAAGAAGTTCCAAGAACTAAGCCCTGAGACATTTGAGGAGAAAGGACAAAAAGGAAAAGAGAGGGGGAAACAATGGTGAGTAGGGAAGAAGAAGCAAGAGTGAGTGGGTGGCTCCAAAGCTCCCTGTTTCAGGAAGGGTTGCCTGACAGCCTTAAAGGTCCCTTTGAGGTTTATGGTCATGAACTTAAAGTGAGACTTGTTTCAAAATAGTTGGAGAAATGATCCAACTACATTTTAGCTGCTGGGGTGTAGGCATGGAGAGATGGGGAATTGGATTTAAGCAAGATCAGGTTTTCCCAGGAGACTATAATGGGATGGGCACTAGAAGGGCAAAGGAGATGAGAATGAATGAAAGGAAGTCACCATAAGGAAGGACCACAGACTCCATACTCTGTAAGAAGGGGAAGGAGGACATGGTAGGTGAATGAATTAGAAGATCAAAGAATTATTGAACTATTAGTATCATCACTGCAGGGTCTTAATATGTTAATATAGCTCAGACCACATCATTAATGATCATTCAAGGATTCTGTGCCTATGTGGAAAGACCAGTTCCTAAAGAGTGGAAGATTAACAGAATACTAAAATATAATACAGCTGCCTGATAATTACATTTGAGGTGTCCTCTCATGTTTTTCAAAGATCTTTTTCTCATTTTACATTCTCAAATATGTCATGGCCAGAGAAGACAGCTTTATTGAAGTCTCAAAAGAGTCTTAGAAGTCTTAAAAGAATTAAATTGCTACCCCATTTCCTAGATTATAAGGCATATAGATATCCACTTATCTTCTAAAATACATTTATTAATATTGGGTGTGTAACTGATAGGTTCTATATATAATTACTTATACAACTTATATTATTCGCCTTTTCCTATTGAAATTGAGAAGTCGGTTCTCAAACAAGATGCAGAAACAAATCATCTTATCAAGAAAATGTATACTATTCATTGAATTCAAAGAATAGTAGATGTTAGTGTGACATTTGACATGTCCATGGAGACTCATGGGTTGGGTCCTGAAAGTGTCAAACTTGGATATCTACGGATATGTTTTCTTTGTTTTCTTTCTTGGATAAAACTGTCTGTCAGATGGAGCTTAGCGTGTAGCTCTGGCCATTGGGCGGATCTTATGGAACCCTTCAAACACCCACAAAGGAACTCTATTAAGAAACTTCTCCAGCCTTATTCTCTACAGTTACCCCAGCTTCATATGTGTGCATGCTCTGTTCCTTTCTCATCTGAAGTGCCCATCCCCCACCCCCATCCTCCCTTTTTTTCCTAATATACCCACCTGCCCTCACAGAAGATTCAGTGTTAAGTCCATTGTTAGGTTGTTTTTTCCTCTTTTTTTAAAGATTTTATTTATTTATTCATGAGTGACACAGAGAGAGAGGTAGAGACACAGGCAGAGGGAGAAGCAGGCTCTCCACAGGGACTGATGTGGGACTCGATCCTAAGACTCCAAGATCATGACCCAAGTCAAAAGCAGTCACTCAACCACTGAGCCACCCAGGCATCGCAAGTTAGTTTTTCCTAATTCTCCTCGAGTTATTTGAATTTCTCCTTAGATCGCTTTGTGTCACTGTTTAATTTTCTTAGCATATGCTCTTTTGTTTTCTATTCTAAGTGTGTGTTTGCCTTACCCACAAAGCAAGCTTTTTGACAACAAGGACTTTTGTGTGGCTCCAAAGTTTCTGGGACAAATTTATGCACATAAAGGATACCTTTGGGAAAAAGCTGGTTAAATTATATTAGGTGAACCAAGGGCTGGCCTGGGGTCATGAATGTGAAGAACAACCTCCACCAAGGAACCTGTTCCAGAGGAGGAGAGTCAGAGGACAGGGCTGTAGGTACGCACTCCTCAGCAATTCCAGACAGCTCTGAAGAAGTCCTGAGGAAGCAATTAGATTTGGCAGTTGGGTCTCCTTCCTGCAACCTCTACTCTTGGATGGCTCTAGCCCAGAAAGGTTCTCCGTATTTCAAATCCTCAACCAAGGAAGGTTCTAGAGATCTTTTAGAGTTCCCAGGAAGTCAGAAATGCCAGCATAAACAAGGTGTAACTCGAAGTAGAGTGTATTGGAGCGAAATATTTGTTTTTTAAGAAAATTTAATTTGGTGATCTGTAATTGTACTACTTTTGTTGCTATTATTTTATTATTATTAATTTGGCATGCCTTAACAACTGAATTTATACAGATATGTTCTTATCTCATCTCCCACATCCGAGTCCCAAGGCCTCCTTCCCACTCTGTTCTCCTTCTCCCTCTGCTTCATCCCTGTCCCAACACCCAGCACACTTGCACACATGACAAAGTTAGCCTCCTCTAAAGAAAGTGGCTTGCCTTCAGGAGCCTCCCTCTTCTTGCTTCTCTTTTAAGCATCGAGAATCCCCAAGGTGTTCACTCTATTTCTGGTGTCTTCCACTCTTCACCATTCCCAGTGTCCTCCTCTACTTTTTCTATCCAAATTTGACTTTATTCTCTCAGGACCTTGACCTCAGCTGTCTGTAGAGTAACTGGCTCTGCTCTAAATGAGTCCACACCATTCTGATGAGTAGCAGCATTAAAAAAAAAAAAAAAATCTAGTCACTCTTTCTTATTCCTCCTTATTCATTTTGACAGTGACTATTCATTTTTACTCTGCTCATCAAATGCAATACTTCCAAAATTTATCTAGGCCAAAAAGAGTAATTCAGCCCCTTGCATAGTGCCTGGCACATGGTAGATCAACCCAATATAATATTTATTGAATGAATGATTGAATGAATGGGCTCAAATAGTGGTTGTGTTTGGCTTCCTAGTGAGATAAAATAAAAGCTAGACATTAATAAGAGGAGTATTTTTAGATTAGATAAACAAAGTTTACAGGATCATGGTTGACTTTCCTCATAAATGTCCAGGCCTATCCCCATATTTTGAGAAGGCAAATTAGCTTCCTTTCCTACTTATTTCTTCCACCTCTTTTTTCTGTCTGATTTGATCATTATTGCCACCAAAAAAGGCTTTGTCTTTACAACTTCTTTGAAAAACGTTGAATTAGATGAACAACTTCTTGCTTCACTGAGATGCAACAGAGAGAAAATCGAGTCACTCTCCACCCTTCCCCTGGCTCTCCTCCTCTTCCCTCATCTCCTTGTCTAGTTCTTCCCACTATCATGCCTCAGCCTCAGAGGCTCCTTCTGGGGGAAACAAATAAAAGGAAATCTGGGGTATTGCCCAATAATTAGCTACCTAATTCTTCTTTTGTAGTGGACTAGCTTGAAACTTGGGTGAAAAGGAAATCTTAAGAGAATGTTTCCCATATAAATCATCTCCCTGCTTTTTATATTTTCTCTCACACATAAACAAACTTCAGATTTGGCCTGACGAAAGGCTCACAAAAGCTGTCTTCCCTCTTAGCATTTGGAAAAAACAAAAATAGAGAATTGTTTAGTTGTCTCGACCCTTATTAAATTTGCCACCATTTCTGGGAAACCCTGACCAAGTTACCATCTTGACGCAAATGATAATGAGACTCAAAACAAAGGAGTCATGGGTGGATGGCAGGCTCAGGCTCCAGATGTTCACATACTCCCTCCCTCTTTTTAAGAGTGCAAATATGAAGAATAAATGAGGGAAATGACAAAGACAGTAAAGCTCTCGATGTGCAAAAATTAGAACTTTGCATCAATGGCAACTGAGCCTTCCCAAATTTTAAAAGGTGTACACCTGCAAATGCTTCTGTTCATATTGTATGCCAAGAATTAACACTCTCCAGTCATGTTCTGAATGTCCAACCTTTCTATCCTGCTTGAAACAGATGCTACTTCCATGCCAGTCACAACCACCTGTGGTCGCCATGTGTCATGTTGCATCGCATAGATGTAATGCCATCCCGCCATCTTTTCTCCACTCTTCATTTTATCCAAGCATGTAGTGTGCTATTACTCTGCTACTGTATACACTCTGTATACATTTCTGTTCTTCCTTGCAAGATTGTGAATGCTTCGGCCACTCCAATCGATGCAGTTATATCGATCTGCTAAATACAGTCATTTGCGTGAGCTGTAAACACAACACTAGAGGGCAGCACTGTGAGTTATGCAGGCTGGGCTACTTCAGAAATGCTTCTGCACAGCTGGACGATGAGAATGTGTGCATAGGTCAGTTCCATTATAATTTCAGCTATTGTTCTGTGCCTTTCGAGGTATGGGGAGCTATTTAAGGTGAAGAGGCTGTTGATTTGCATCATGGCTGAATCAGAATGAACTTTCTCAATGGAGAGAACATCCTTGTGGTAGACTTAAAATTCTCTTGTGCTGGTTGAATTGGGGGATATATTCTGAATCCTTATGTCATTGTTGCCTTAAAGATGATGAACAGAAAATCATGTTTAGAAGATGAAGAATTTTCTATTATTCTTCTCCCTTCCTTTTTTTGCATGAAATCTTAAACTCTGGTAATATTGAACTGATCATAAAGTCTTAAGTTGTACATTCAACTTTTAAAATGGAAACTCACTATATGGAATTTAATTATAGATATGAGAAATTAGGACAAACTCTTGCATATAATTGGTAGCCAACAAATATTGATTAAATACTGCCATTTGGAATTGAAAGCCATTACCAGTTGGTAATATAGAAGTTTGCCAGACTTTTCCATCCATAGTAATGAAATTCCATTTATTTAATTTTCCTTTAGCCTCTAAAAGGAGAAGCAATTTCTCAAAGCTATTCTAGGCAACTAATTCTCTTAGTTTCCAAGGTAAATAAGCTCTGGAACACTGGGTCTACAGAGTTCTCTCCAGCACTCTCCCCCACCCACCATGACTACTACTTGTAGTCAACTGGAGAGAACTTGCCCTTCCCACCCAAAAGAAGTTTCTCCTACCTTTTGCACAGTAGTATCTGTTGTTAAGAATGGGAGCTGATGGAAAAATAAGAAACAATAAATGGAATTTCACTCCACGATTTACTTTGAAGAAATGGCATATATTTAAAATGATCAAGTGTATGTGCATACCTGTTACCTCGCTGGTAGATAACTATGCAGGCAACTAATTTTAAAAGTAGAATTTCTCACATAGAGATTAATTTAAATAGAAAACACATGCTGAAAAATGACAGTCTTTTCATCAAAAAAAGAAATCTAATTAATCTACTTTTCTGGGATCATTGTTTTCTGATCGGAGTATCAAGGTCATATAGCTACTTGCCCAGGATCACCTAAGATAGCCGTGCGAGTTATTTTGAAATCAGTTAGGCCGAGTTTACATAATACTATTTATTTCTACAGTATGTTCTATTTTTCAAAGTGCCTCCTTATTTATTATTATTTGTGAATTAGTGGAGAAATCACTGGACTTAGAGGCCGGAGAGCTGGGTTCAAGTCCCAGTTTGCTATTTAATAGCTGTATGCTTTAGGTAAGTCATTTCAGAATTCCTGGTCAAACTGGGATCATATGGGATGCACAGGAAACACTTGGTAAACTGTGAAGTGACTTGCAAATATTTTTTTTTACTTAATCCTCATTAACAAAATTGTGGGGGTAAGTATTCCACTGATAATTTCCTCTACTTTTTAGTTGAGAAAAGTAAGGCAAATTGACCCAAATCATACAGCTTCAGCAAAGAGTTAGTTTCCTGACTTCAAAGCTTGAACACCGTCTCCCAACTATCCTGACATAATTAGCAAAACTAAGCTTGTCAGACTTCTACTTATGGTACGTGTTTTGGATGACAGTAGCAATTCCACTGTGAGCTTGCGAACAGAAGTTCAATTGCCTTTATAACTAATGGGGTTACAAAGATTTGAGGTTATTAATAACCCAAAAGACATGTAGCTGTTGGAATTTTGAATGCAGTTACATTTCAATGATGTCATTTGTAAAAATATATAAATGTCATACTATAAATATGAAAACAAGAGAAAAAGTAAAATAAATAAGGACATAGGAATAAAAATCATTTATATAAAACACCTGAGATTAAAATATTTTACAGTGTTAATTTCATATTATTTTAAGTAAATCAAAGAAAAAGCCCTAAATGAAAAGATTTTATTCCATATAATCTCTACTAGCAAGTAACTTAGCAATATACAAGTGTTTTACTCAGAATTTTCTATTCTTATGAACTTTGGCCTTTTTCCAGTCCTCAAGTAATCTTATAGACTATAAAATCTGTGCTTCCTATTCAATTTTAAGAGGTATAGTTCTGCTGTAAATCTATGTTTGATTACCTTCAGACAGGAAGACAGCCTGTTTAACTTTTGTCTTTTAAATTGTAACATAAACTAGAGACGAAATATACATTTTCCCTACTTAAAAAAAAATTGAAAGTAGTGGTTTTCTCATTTCTAGAAAGTTTGTTCATTAAAGTTATAAACCTTTGGGGAATTTTATTTTATTGAGGCAAACGTGTTTCTATTCAGTATTTTATACTCTTTAAACCAAGTAAATTGGCAAGCCGAAAGATGAGAATTTTTAGGTACCATTAAAATTAGCTATAATATTCACCCACATACCAAAATTCTTTAAATTGCTGCCCTTTTCCTAAGAGGAAAGATTATTTATAGAGAATGAGTTGAAAAATGTGGCTGGCTGGTACATGCTACACAGTCTATCTTTTGTTTTTAGTCTATATATGCATACAATCAATCAGTAACAATTTTCTAAAAAAGCTATGGATCTGCTTTTCCCGCTTGAGGGGCCAAGGGTCGAGGTATCAGCGCTGCCTTACTCACCAGGCTAAGGCTGGAGTTTGCTCTCTGAGGGCCACTGGTAGTCTATGGCTCCCTATTGCCAAGGTTTGCCATATGGAAAAGTATGAACCGACACCCTCTTTTCCACGGTTCAGCTCCCCAAAGGGCTTGAGGCAGAACTGAGAATTAAATTTAAGAACGTACACCGCAAGTAATTGAGAGCTTAATACCTTTTTGTATAGAAAGCACAAATGAAAATGAATGGATATGTACCCAATTCACTTTCACGGAATTAAGCACCAATCTCGGAAATTTGAACTTCATCCAAGTCTTCTCTAATTTTGAGGACAAGAAAGGCCCCCTGCCATTTCTTTAACAAATGACAGTGAAACCCACCACACTGGTTATAAGGGAACAGACCCTATCTTTGACAGAATGTAGACTGCATTGAAATCGATGTCACAAACTATTTGCATCATTTTATATTATAGCAAATATAAAATGCAGGCTATTCCGTGTTGCCACAGTGATTGCGGCTTTGTGACTACTGAGGAACTTACCCATTTTCATATAAATTCCAAGCACAGTCATATCTCCAAAGATGCATGTAATTACCCTGTATGACGCAGCAATTACATGAAGATGACACTCTTGCATGCTTCTGTCTCATATAAACTCAAGCATTTAGCAGGAAGCTAGAGGATATGTGGTTCATGACCTTGAGTAATCACTGCTAATAATCTCTGATAACAAGCTTGACATCAGAATGAAAAACAAGGCTCAGCAGTTACCACTAAACATATCTCAAATTATGCTGTATTATTTTTTAGACCCCTTGAAACCCAAGATGAGGTAACCAAAGATACCTTCTATAGACAAGACTCTTCTAACACCTATAAATCAATTGTAGTATAACTTTTTAATCAAACCTCCAAAAATATGTCAGGTTGTTTTCAGCCTAACAGTCCTGCATAATTCTTCTTAATTTCATGAAATAAAATATAATACTCCAAGACCATCACCAATATCTACCATTGACCATGGTCTCACAAGTGTTATTTTTTTTTTAAACTAAGTTATTTGTACATAAAGTTGCGTGTAGACCACACCTCTCCTTGTCATTTATTTTCATTACCGTTGGAATAACACTACACTTAATCACCTTTTCTTATGACAACCACTGGGATGTCTTATGGTTTAAATGCTCCACATTTTTTTTTTAAATTGTGTTTACTTTTTTTGCATCTAGACCCTTATATTAATATAATTGCTATGAGCTAATTAACTAGAGAATCTATGAAATCAGCTTGGCCAGATATAATTATACTCTCTGGTTTATGAAATGTTGGTGATTCATTGTCAAGCTATACACTTTAAATAGTAAGAAACATAGGTACATACTTATATATATGCACATACAACATTTTTAAAGCCACAACAAAATTACTATTTTAAAAACAACTCCCATATACATACACATTAAAATTTAAAAATTCCCACTTAAAATAAAACTCTAGCTATTAATCACAAAGCAAGTCAGGCAAGGAGGGAGCATCTTAGTTTATTTAGTTTTACTTTTACCTACATATGTCACTATTAGTCTTAGAAACATTTGTATCACAACAATGCTGAACTCAAAAATTGACTTAGTCAACATGAAATAAGTCATAATTCTAAGACCTTCTACAGTCTTAGAAGAACCTATCTAATTAATTCCGATGACAAAAACAGAGCCAAATCTCCGGACCTTTCATAAAGTTAAATCTTGAGTCTCTGTTGCCAATCTAAAATGCTAAACTTGATGCTAAGAAGGTGAAGTTATCAGGGCTTGTCCTGATTGGTTGGTGGTTGTTTGGTTGGTCAGTACAATTTTATCTGGTTTTTAAAAAGAAAACCTCTGAACAGGGCATTTTAATATAAAAGAAACAGAGAGGCTTGCCCAAGATCATACAATAGGATAACACAGAAAGGGACTTTGGCTCCCAAATTCCAAAAGCTGCAAACTAACTATTGTTGCCTTTCAAATGGAAATCTAAGGAATATTCCATTTTAGGTTCAGCCTTTCAGCAAAATAGAGCTTCAGAAGCAAAAATATGCTATATAAGAATATGTAAGGAATCAAGAAAATATTCCATTTCCTTTTTACTAGACAAAGTTGTATTGTCCTTCCAATAGACATTATAATGAAAAATGTATGTCTCAAATTATGCCTATGTTGAAATTTACTTGGGATGACAAACCTCTTTTCTTTCATGATTGTTCATCTAGGCTGCATAAAAACTACTAATGTGCCTAGTATCTAAACAACATGTGCAGGCTCCCCACAAAACAGTGTGTGTGTGTGTGTGTGTGTGTGTGTGTATATATATATATATATATATATATATATATATATATATATATGTGCTCTCCCAAATCATAAAGTAAAAATGCCTTTGAATGAGCAAAGTGCATTTATATTACGCTTTAAAAATGTTCAGCAGTTCTCAAATATTGAATGTAACAGATAAGGCCATTTGAATAATTTAAAACAGATTTTACACTGATGGCATATTGATTTATACTTGATATACAAACTTCTCGTGGTGTTCATTAAACCATCTAAAAATGCCCTAACAAATGGAATCTCTATTATGATCTGTTAGCCATGAAGAGCGTGATGTCTTATTTCCTCGAAAGTTTTCAGTTAATTTCCTCCCATATCATAAAAATGGCACCATAGAAGGCTGAGCAAATAAATAAACAAGCCCCAAATAGCCATACTTGCCAAAGCATTTCATTAGTGGACATCTTTCTCTAAGTAAGTGATGCATTTAAGTGACGCTCCTGTGTTGATAACCTCTAAGCCATGCAGACTTGTTTCCAGCCTGTGTGTTGTCTTGTTTCTACAGAGTGTTATTGTAACCCTTTGGGCTCAGTCCATGATCGTTGTAATGGCTCAGGATTTTGTGAGTGTAAGACGGGAACGACAGGGCCTAAGTGTGATGAGTGTCTGCCGGGAAATTCCTGGCACTACGGCTGTCAACGTAAGTAACTCTGGGAGCTGCCCTCTGCCTGCTGCAGCATGGCTGGTTCTGCTTGTCCAGGCTGGTGCGTACAGCTTCTCAGAGCAGAAAAAGACCCAAACCACTGACAAGCTTTGAAAGCTACTTAAGGCCCCAGCCTATGTGTAGGAGAGAGAGCAATCTATCAGCTGTCCAGCTGGCTTCTTTGAAGCCCATCTTCTTCCCCTCTGAATGCTGGAGCAACTTATATTGAAATATTGTGCTCAGATCCAGGTACCTGGCCAGACCATAAATTAAGTGGCACAATAGGGACCCCGCTTGGAAATTCTCACCACAAAATGAAGGGTGATGTGGATGTGGTTAATATATTTCTTGAACTGAAAGCTACCCCGGAGCTCCAGAGTTCATAAATTAAATGATATCTACATAACTTATTACCACCCGTACTATCACACCCATCACTGAATCTTAACCAAAAACCTAAAGGTAATAAATCTAAGGGATATTTAAATGCCAGGGTAAAATAAATGACAAAAATCAATATTGATTTTAAGCCTCTGAGGTTAGGCACCATGCAGTGAGCCTTAGACAGATGCCATTTGGTTCAGCCTCATTTCTCTGAGGATTATCAGACCTTCTTAAAAGCTTGTCAGGCAGGTGGCATGTCGGTGTATTCAGGGAACAGAAATTTAAAAATCTGAGCAGAAGTCTCCTCCTGTCATTCATAACCTTTTCTGCTTTTTTCATTATGCACTAACTTTCCGGGCTTATCTGTACACATCTAGCTTACTAATATTAAAGAGTCACCAGGCAAATCCTCTAGAGCAGTGCAGTCCAATAGCAAATCGTGCAAGCCACATATGGAATTTTAAATGTTTTGTTATCCACATTTAAAAGTAAAGATAAAAAGAAGAAATTGATTTTAACAGCTTATTTAACCCAAATATCTCAAATAGTGTCGTTCAACATATAATCAACATCAAAACTATTAAAGATATATCTTACATTGTCTTCATACTATATTTGAAATCAAGTATGTGTTTTATACTTACTGAACATCTCAATTAGGACTGACCATATTGCAAGGCTTAATAGCTACATGTGTCTACCATATTGGACAGCACAGCTCTAGACCTTCTTTTGCTTACTCTTCACTCGAAAACAATGTCAGCATGCAGGAACTGTCTAAAGCCAATTCCGAGGCTACACAGAGTATGTCACCCACTACTTGTGGAATTAGAGTTATCTCTAAGCTACTCTTCTACATAATGTAAAGCCAAAGTGAGATTTACTGCCATACTATTGCCATAGGCAGCAAAGAACTGTGGTGATAGGTTGAGAAATCTGGCATTGAGTATGCTACGCCAAGGTTAAGATGAGATCCAGGAGCTGGAGGTGAGCGTCTCCAGCCACGCTGGAGAGGAACATTAAAAGACAAATAGGTAGCACACCTCCACATAAGTTCTGCATAAGGCCATAGTTTAAAAGTCCTGCTTGCCGTAGACTCCTAGAAAACACCTTAGGGGTACGGATGACTTGGTGGATCCCAAGGACTATATGAGAGGCCAGAATTCAAAGGCCAGTCATTGATCCTGGAACATCTGGATGTGGCCTCCAGCAGTCAAAAGAAGAGAAGGAGGGACAGAGGAAGCACCTAAACCAGCCCAAGACTCAGGGCATACATTATAATGAAACTTTATGATTAAGATAGTCTTCTCAAAAAGAAAAGCTCATGTAAACTTCCTGATGCAGCAGACCTAATGAATAGGTATAATCAGGGAAAGATATTAAAGAGGAAAGCTAATCTAGCTTTAGCAGAGATATATCCCAAAAAGATCATAACTTGGTTTTTTTGTATTAAATATTGGAGTATTATTTTTAAAAAGTACAATGTCACCAGATTTTCCCTTCTGGAATTGGAAGGCTGGATTACACATGGCCCTACCACATAAGGGCTGTGCAATGTACAAAACCCTCTGTATCTCAGCCCCAGCACCTCACATTCTGGGTATGTCTAGATCAGTGAGATTAAGGAAGTAAATGCTTTATCCTCTTGAGTATTTCTTGAGTATCTACTATGAATTAGGCATTGAGCTAACAGTAGTGGCTACAAGGATGAAATAAGACAGCTGCTGCGGACATACGGGTATGGAGTTCACAATCTGAGGTGAGAGGCTGACAAACAACCCAAAAGTTTTGAAAGAAGGTAATCAGAACTATGAAAGAGCAATGTATGTACTTTTAGTGAAGCCCTGACGGAAGTAAGGCTTCCCAGAGAAGTGATGTTTGGTTCAGTTCTGAAGGATTAGTAGGAGTTCTCCAGGATGGAACTTCTTGAGCAAAGTACATGAGCTAACACACTATGTTCCAGAAATAATCAAGTGATTTTGATATGATGGAAGGATAAGGTGTGTGTGTGTGTGTGTGTGTGTGTGTCTGTGTCTGTGTCTGTGTGTCTGTGTGTGTCTGTGTGTGTGCGTGGGGAGGGACGGAAGATGTTCAAAAGGCAACCAGCAACCAGATCACATGGTTTCCTGAACCAAGCTGAGGAGTTTCTTCTCATCAGGAAGGAGACAGACAAGGGATCCATCATACAGTTTTAGACAGAGGAATGAAATGGTCATAGTTTGTTTTAGAAAGATTACTGTGGCTGCTAAAGGAAGGACTGGAACAGGATGAGACTGGATGTGCTATATCAACTTAACATATTTCAGATATACCTTTGAGTATGCATGCAATAGCTTTATCTCACTCTGAAAGCTTTTTTCCTTCCCTCAGATCCACCTATATTGGGCTGATATTCTGTGCAAAAATATAGAAATTCTGCTGTCAGTTGATAAATGGCTATAGCAAAAGGATCCCTAAGTGCCTTCCCCTGGGATCTCTCAGACTACCCCTAAGAGCCAACAACTAATGGGGTACACCTGTCATGGTAGGGTGCCTCCAGCACCAGTGTTATAACAGATATTCATTCTAATTAGTTGTTAATTGCAGGTTGACAAGTATTTTTCATATTACTCCTGTCTGCACACACATGAATGCCCTCAAAAATGCCCTTCAAAAAATGCCCTTAAAGTCAATCTCTCTCTCTTCCCTCTACCCCTCCCCCAACACACACACTTCTATTGAGTTGAACACATCCTTGGGTTAGCCGCATTATCAGTGGCAGTGATTAACCCAACAACAACAACAACAAAAACTCATGCCAAGAAGAAAGCAGTGGTCAATAGAGCTGGCAATGGTGCTGGCAGTGAGCCATGAGCTTCGGTAAGCAGACACTCTTAGGCCTTGGGCGTGAATTGCCTCTCCACTTCTTACTACCTGCAAGACATAGAGGAAAACCTGTGGCCTGAGTCCAATTTTTTATCTTTTAATGGGAGGTAATACTAGGACATGACACATCTGGTATTCATGAAGGTTCAAGGAAAATAATGAATGTGAACCCCATGGTACATATTAAGCCCTCAATTGTTACTTATTCCAAGCACATGTTGATGTGTCAAAATGCTAGGCAAAAAAAAACTTGTGTTTAAAAGCTATTGTACAATGATAGTGCAGAACATGCAGCAGGATCAGCCACCGCTGGAATTCCAAATTGTTGACCTAGGAACTTCTAAAAAGCCCTTCCTTGATTATAGGCAAGGCCGATTTAAGAGACTGAAGTGAAGCTGATCTGCAAATCAACAATGTGGCTTCAGCAGCGGAAGTGAAGAGCTCCAGGCTCATAAATGAGCCTTCTGCTTCAGGAGGCCATCAGTTGTATGCTCCATAAGCGTAAGCTGGTCTCTCTGACATAAAAGGTGAAAACCATCAGAATGAATGGGCATTAGACAGCCTGGGGCACACCCAATCCAGGAAACAAAGCAGAAATAAAAAGGTTTCAAGGAGACCAAGCTGAATCAAAATTAGTGTCGAGGTTACTAATAGAATAATCAAACAGCGAGGAGAAGACAGGTTTGTTTGGTTGATTTTTTTTTTCCGTGCCTCTTCAAAATTAGTGAAGAGAGTTGAGCCATATCCCAAAGAATAAAGCTAAATCTTCCCAAAGGGAAGACACGTTCCATGCTTCACATAAAATATGGAGGGTTAATATGTATTGGGAAGTGATGAAAAACTTGTCACCAGCACCAAGGAGATTGGACAAGGGAAGGTTTGGAAATTTTGGTTTGGAAAATGGAATGGAAATAGCCACACATAGAACCAATGAGGCTGAAGAGGAGGTATGTGGTTTTCCTGGAGGATGTAGAAGATTCATTAGAAATCATGCAATGTCTATTAAAGCTAACAATTATCCTCCATTTTTATCTAGTTTATATGAATACTACTGGTGCTTTCAAAAGAACTTATAGTCTGAATATTTGAGTTAAAGTCAAAAAAGTTGGTGACATAGTTCAGTGTTATGATTTTGGAAGATAACAAAGCATATGGGAATTAAGAATTAAGTACACGTAGCAAAGGGAACATGGAGATTCAGTTGTTGGACCATGGCCTATATATCCTAATAATCCTAGAAAATGGGTTCTTGGAAAGGATCAGCACATATATTACTGAGAACAGAAGAACATGTGTTTAGTACAAGGCTCAATGGCCTGATCAAGAAGATCCTTAATTCAGTTTGAGTCGAATATTGTGAAAATACCCTTATAAAACCGTAAAACCAGACAGTGTGGCAAACCACAGAGTTTGAAAGAAGAAAAAAGACAACAGTTATTCTCAGGAGAAGAATAAGGAAAGGTTTGTGGAAAAAACTCTATGGTTTAGATGTTTTCCTTCCCAGAGAATGCACAATAACTATATTCATTTTCTACTGCTGCTCTAGTAAACTGCCACAAACTCAGTGGCTCAAAGCTATAAGAATGTATTTCTTACAGTCCTGTATTTAGGAGTCCAAAGAGGATCTCACTGGGCTAAGATCAAGCTGTTGGCAGAGCTGTGTGCCCTTCTGGAGGCTCTAGGGGAAAATCTGTTTCCTTGCCCTTTTTTAGCTTCTAGAAGCTACCTACATTCCTTTGCTTATGGCCCGTGTCCTCTACCTTCAGAGCCAGAAACTTTCCATCTCACTGTGTCTTTCTTCCATCATTATATCTTTCTCTGACCACAGCTGGGATAAGATCTTCATTTTAAGAACTCATTTGATAGGCTTGGGCACACACAGATAATCCAGGGTAATCTCTCTACCTCAAGGTCCTTAATGTAATCTCTATAAACTCCCCTTTTATATGTAAAAGAACAGGTTGCAAGGATCAGGATGTAGACATCTTTGGAAAGACCGTTGACACTGCCTACCACAATAATCGTTGAGAATGGCAACTTTTAATGTCAACCATAAATATGCCAGTATCTTGGAGATAGAAAGTAACTCATGCTTGGAATAAAGATATGCAAAAGAAAAACTCACTTGAAAGAAATACATAATAGAACAGAAAAGGGGGCCATGTGTCAAGAAGGTATAGACTTGCATGGTCAATTAGAAGGTAGAAACAGTGAAATACTTTTCAGTCAAGAGCAAAGAACTTTTCAAAAAGATATTGTGAGTGTGTATTGCAGACCACACAACCATTCAGAAGATAAATATATTTTTCAAAGCCAAATTAGAAAATCTCAATACTCTGGAATCTTCCAAAATGGAGGTATTCAAATATCGAGACATTCACTGAGAGATGTGTTCTGCTAATTGCTGACTTGAACTGACAAGAATTTCCTTGCTCAAAAGAGTGGAAAAAGCAGTCAGGAAACTGGTACTACCACTCTGGGGTGGCACAGAGATGCTAATATCACCTAAGAGAAAAAATGTTAATGAAAACCTTTAAGGGACATTGTCCCAAACCTTAAGAAAAATTCAAAATATCCTTAGGGAGAAAAAAGTAAGATCTTAGATACTTTTAAATACACATACAGGGATCCCTGGGTGGCGCAGCGGTTAGGCGCCTGCCTTTGGCCCAGGGTGGGATCCTGGAGAGGCGGGATCGAATCCCACGTCGGGCTCCGGATGCATGGAGCCTGCTTCTCCCTCTGCCTGTGTCTCTGCCTCTCTCTCTCTCTCTCTGTGACTATCATAAAAAAATAAAAATAAAAAAATAAATAAACACACATACACACACACACACACACACACACACATTGATTTTTTTTAAGAAATAAAAGCACAAATTGTTCCCAATAGGCTACACAGAGAAAATAGGAGACTTCTAAAATAAACATAGCTATGCAAGGGCTCCCAATGGGGTTTTGACAAACATTTATTTAGTCCCTACTATGTGCTAGACACTGCTGCAAATTAAGGCTTAAAAATAAAAATTGCAAATATGCAAGATGGCTTGAAGTTGTGTTCACAGTTGTCCAGGTGACAAAGATGTGGCAATCTCAGTCCACTTTCAAGCTCAATTCTAGAGAGCAGTGTGTCATGAGTAGCAAAGAAACTAACACAATTTCAGGTTGAACAAAGACCAAAAGTAGTTACAGTCCTCTGACACGTGCCCTGAGCAGCCCACATCAAGAGTCTAGAGCTTGGAGACCACATTCTAAGGCAGCAGACAGTGATGTAGGAAAGTTCTGTCTTTGATGAAGGGATTTTCATAAAGCCAGCTGAAGCAGGTCAGGAAGCATATGACTTGACACATTACAGGTGTCAACCAGGGTTCGGAGGGCTCTTGTGTACCAAGTGGACATGTTGGCTCAGAGAGAGAATGGAGACCAGTGGGTAAAAGGAAGCTGGGTTTCAGCTCAGCATTTTCCAACAATGATTCCTTCCAGCTGTCTAAGAAAATATAGTAGAGTGCCTTGGATAACGATAAATCCTCAGGCTCTGAAAAACTTCAAAGAGAAGCTGGACAGGCTCCTATGAGTGATGCTTGCTTTTTGGCGAGTTCCTGCTTAAATAAACAGTTGAGTGAAAGACCTCTAGGACCTCTCCAGCTTTTTGGCTCTTTCAGAGCAATCTCATAGGCCAACGGAAGGTGTAGTAAGATATTTAGTTCAAGTTGTATTAAGAACTAATTTGGCCACTTAGCTGTCCTCTGTGCTCACCTCTCTTTTCCAATGGGTAAACTCTCATACCTCCCACCAGCCCTGTTCTCAGTCCTCACTTTTGGTTTCCAAGAGTCAGGCTTCGAACTTCCATAAATCCTTTTTTGGTTCCTATCAAAGCTTTTCTGCTACTATAGATCAGAAGGCTTTCTTTTTTTTCCTCTTCTTCTTTTTTTTAGTATGAGATTAATGTCTACAGGCCTGACAACTTGTGATTATTAAGATGATGCTTCCAATTGCTTCTCTGAGATGAAGATTATACCTTCCTGGACAAATACCTTGAATCAAACTTGTAGTTTTTCAATTACCTCTGGTTGTAGTCTCCTGCTATTTGCTGTGTTACATTAAAATGTCCAGTTTACATTTCACCAATTGACCTCACATTTTGAATCCATTGACAGGTGGCATGTCACTTAAACAAGGATGTCTGTAATGCTTCAGAGCATTTGCAGTCCCAGACACGATTTTACTTGTTTGGCTCTTATATCTTTATCACTGAACATGAATGGCATCACTGAATCCAAGTTTTTAATTTCCTTGCTAGCAACTTGGACAACAGTCTCATTTCCCTTGCTGAGTACCACATACATAACAGTGATGAAAAATAAATAGTTGGAAGGGCCCTTGATGTTACTGTTGTTCAACTCCTAAGGGTGGGAAGGAAGTGCTCGTTAAACAGAACCAATAGGAGCCTCCCTAAGGTAATTTAAAAAGGAAAATATTAGGAAGACAGAAGATAGAAAGTGGCAATTTGTAGGCATTACAAATGTGTTGGGTAGTCCTCCTGGGGGGAAAGAAGGCTCATTTTGTCAGCTAGAAGAGCAAACCCCAGGGTTACTGCCAGTTGTGAAATTTCTCCTGATTCAGCAGGACGAGGCCGAAGCACTCAGTCATGCTAATAGCCATCACTTTCTAGTTCCAGTCCTTTTCCCTTCCATTCTTAACCTAACTCTAATTTGAGATTGGTAGAAAAAGCCCCCCAACCTCATGTACATCAGGGACCTGATACCTCCTGTGAGCAGGAGAGTCCAGGGCTTAGAGTCACGCCATAGAAAGTGCTTTAACTCTTCACACCACTAATGGCTCCATTTGGAGCGACCCTAAGAGGCAAAGGCGGGAGCAGCTTGAGAGGAGTGAGTTGTTCGGAATGCCCTTCACAATTGGGTCATATCCTAAACACATTTAAAACCTGACGTTCTTGAATTGTTGGAGTTTGGTATAAGACACACAGAGATAGTGGGTATACTGTCCACTGGATATAATAGCATTCTAGATCACTTCCTGACAGCCCGAGGTTTGCCTGCTACCCAGCTGCCCTGGGCCCAGTTCAGAGAGGGGTCTCAGTTTTGACCCCGGTGAGAAGCTTTCCATATTTACTTGGTTATCTGCACTGTTTCCCCATTTATTTGAAGACAATTGTGAAAATGACAAGGATGCCCAAACTTTACCATTTCCCACCACAGAACCAGTGAAAGGGGTGTGAGATGCCAAGATAGGGAGAGATGCAGGTACAACTTTATCTCCTAGTAACTCAGAGTCAAAGCACAGCCTGGTCCTGTCTGTTCATAGGATGATCAAGAGGCTGGGCAGAGATACACTACATGAAGTCCTTTCCTTACTTCAGCAATATGTACCTGGAGTGTCACCCTGAGCCACTCTTTACACACTAGTGAGTGTGGGTGTGGGTGTGAGACAGAGAGAGAATCTCCATCTTCTGAAGCTGCGTACATGAAGATAATGCCTAAGCATGTCAGCCCAATTGGAAAAGGACTGCTCCACTTGAGATTTGTGGGAGAAAAATATTTAAGTGAAGACTCAGTCCCCTGTCTCCATCAGAATGGAATTCTGGGGCAGAGGAACCACAGATAAACCAGGGTGGCAGGTCTCCTGATGACTAGATTCTAGGAGTAAATGCAGTGAAATCGGGGATCCTGATTCTGGCTGGGATCGTTACCAGCTCTCCAAGGAATGTTCACGGAACACCACAGCCTCTTGTGTGCATCTCATATGAAGTCCTAGACAGGGCTTGGGTGTTCTCAGGCTCCTTGTTCTGAAATTCTATGATCCCAAAAGCTCACAAACGGTTTGACCTCCTTGCATATGGACCAAGTGCTGAGGAATAATCATTATTTTAGAATAATAAAAATGGTTATTTATTGTGCACTTTCTGTGGTCAGGAATGTGTATGCATTAGCCCCATGTTCCAAGGGAGGTAGCAACTATTTTCCATATTTTAGAAACAGAAAAAATTGAAATTTAAAGAAGGTAATTCCCCCAACTCGAACGTCTGAAAATGGCAAACCAGTTATTAGGAAATATTTATTTATTGAGTTTGCTGCAGCATTTTATAGGATTTTAACATTTTTAATCTTAAGATGGTGGGTTTGGTGATTTATTCCAGGGATCAGCAAACTTTTTCTATGAAAGGTCAGATAGTAATTATTTCAGGCTTCCTGGGCTATACAGTTTCTGTTGCAGCTATTTCAGCTCTGCTATTGTAGCCCCAAATCAGCCCATGATGACATTGAAATGAATGAACGTGTTTATGTTCCTTTAAGACTTTATTTTTAGGGATGCCTTTTTAAAAAAAAGACTATTTATGGACAATGAAATTTAAATTTCATGTATTTTTTTAAGATTTTATTTATTTATTCATGAGAGACAAGAGAGAGAGGCAGAGACACAGGCAGAGAAAGAAGCAGGCTCTTCGCAGGGAGTCCAATGCAGGACTAGATCCCAGGACCCGGGATCACGCCCTGAGCCAAAGGCAGATGCTCAGCTGCTGAGCCACGCAGGCGTCCCAAATTTCACATAATTTTCATATGCCAGAAAATATTATTCTCCATTTGATTCTGTTTCAAGCACTTAAAAATATAAAAACCTTTCTTCGTTCTAAGGCCATCGTAAACAGGAGGCAGGCTCCTGTTTATTTATGTCAAAGTCACACAGCAGTTAGAAAGGAAGAAACAGAGGACCTGGTTAATACAGTGGAGAGAACATGAAGCAGAAGACAGAAAAGAACATTAAGGAAACACACACGTGCCACTTTTCATTAAAGTGTGTCTTCTATCCTGATGTAGGTATCACAAGGGGTTGGTCTAGCTGATTCATATTTACCAGGCCCTAATTGACCCTAAGAAAAATGTTAGGTTTTCCAGAAACATGAAGGCTGTGACCATATAATTTCCAGGACAAGATCACAGGCACAGTCACTGCCAGGTGTTTAAAGGCTTACGAGCTGGCCAAGTCAATTTAGCATCAATTTAGTACAATCAGCAACTAATGAAAGAGAAGTCAGGGTGGCCATAATCCAATCAGGGTTGCTCATGTTGGTGTGAGGAATCATTCTGTCGCACTCTGCAAGAACAACCCATCACCTTGAATATCAGCAAAAAGCTCTACTAAGAATTATAGTAATAATATCAGCTACAACACCAAGGGCACAAGAAAAAAAATACTTAAAGAACCTGTCGAGAATTTTTTTTTTTTACCCTCGGCTTCAATATCAGAGGTAATTATTCTAAATAAAATGCATGTCAGTGCCATGAACCTCTGCCTTTTCTGTCCAATACTCTTTGGAATGTAACTGCATCTATTGAACCCAGGGCGTTCTGGATCATGTGGCTCTATCTGCAGGAATAGAATTATGTCATGACCATCTCTACTTAAGGGCTGTGTGCTCTTCATCTCATCTTTGTCAAATTTTTTGTTTTTAAAAATTATACTCAACCTTCAGTTTTCTATTGCTGCAAGGTGGGAAGGAGAGGTATGCATTAGTACAAAATGATTACCTTTTTTTGTATATGAATGATTTTTTCCTTTTTTAAAATTTGAATTCAATTAACACATAATGTATTACTAGTTTCAGAGGTAGAAGTCAGTGATTCATCAGTCTTACATAAGACCCAGTGCTCATTACATCACGTGCCCTCCTTACTGCCCATCACCCAGCTACTCGATTGACTCGGTTGATGTAAATTCCTATAAAGTTCGATTTCACCTAGAAGAGGCACATACACATAGAAATTCAGGCCCACACACGATTCATCTGCTCTGCATCCAACTTCAATCACAGACTCATCCTCCTAGTTAGCAGTCAAGATCATCCAGACATCGCTGGATGCTTTAAAACAGAAACAGTGGCTGAAATGTATTTTTTACAAAATCCCTCCCCATATTCTGCAAGAGTGTAGCATAGGTATTATGCATTGCAGTTCCCTCTTCTGAGCTACAACTCTCTGGGGAAAATGGGCATATGTCTCAGAGACAAAAACCACAAAAATAATGAAATATTGATGTAATTATTTTTAAGAATCACATTTAGACCTCATTTTAATTAGTATTTTGACCCTATGGACTTAGTCTTACTTAGTTAATCTGTATTCTTTAGAATGAAGATCAATAATATGGACAAACTACATTGTTCACATAATTTTGAGTACAAAAAGACAAAGTTTGGGAGTTTGTAGGAGGGCTTGTTACCAGGATAATCTGGCAGTTTATTAGTGATGTAATGTCACAATCACTGCATTTTCAGTTTTAACAAATGCCCATGTGGAAGATATTTGGTTGTATTATGAGGTCTTTACTGAGATATCACATCCCTCTTCTTTCTAATTAAAATAAAAATTAAAGTTGCTGATTTTGCACCAAGGATGCTAAACTACATATAGGCATTTGGATATGAGCTATGAACCATATCTGATCATATCAGGCTTTGAAATTTCTGAAGTCACATTTTTACTAAAGACTGTCTAGAGTCTTGAGATGGAGGAGTTTGTGTTTCACCTGTTGATAGGCCTAACAAAACATGATTAAATCAATCGTGGTCAGTATGTTCCTTCATATACAACAAATGAGGTCAGATCGTAGCATACTCTATGGGAAATCTAGACCTTCAAGTTCATCTTTGGTTACTAAATTCAATTTAACCAAGGTGATGGAAGAGCTTCTTAACAGAGTCTTGGAAAATCTTTTGAATTCCCCCCCCCCCCCGGCAAACTGGGCTGCCTAGAGGTTTGTCTGATTCATGCACTTATTCATGCAATCATTCATTTATTCATTTCCTAATTCATTCACTCATACTGTCATCCTTTTTAAAATATGAAAGCCCAACTGTGTGCCAGGAATTGTGCTAAATTTTAGTACCAAAGACAACTAAAATGTGAACCCTGCCCTCAAAGGGCTAGCATTCAGAAAGGTCTCAAATCAGAGTCCTTCACTCTTGTTGGAATCTGAGAAGACCAATCTCCAGCACTACTTTTCGAGCTCATTTTTCTGTTCACAGAAATCTCTGCTCCAGCCTATAATCTTCGAATCTTATATATGAGTTCGAGTCTTAGGCATATTCTAGTTTAGCACTTATTTTAAGCCATAGGTGAAAACTGTTTAGGGCTCTCCTTATGGCAATTAATAAAGAAGACAATGGCGACAATTAAGAGCTTGCCATGTGCCAGGAACCACGCCAGGCCATTTACAGTGACTTGTCTAATCTGTATAAAACCCCATTAGCAGTTATTCCCACTTTATAGGTAAGTGAACTGAGGCTCAAAGAGGCTAACTAACCTGCACATGGTCATCTAGATTCTTGCAACCTTAAAGTGTGATCCTTTAACTAATTAGCATCAGCATCACTTGGGAATTTGTTAGAGATGAAAATGTCAGGCCCTACCCTGGATTTCCTGATCTGCATTTTAACAAGATTTCCAGGTGAATCATGTGTATATTTGCATTAAAAATTGAGAATTTAGAGGGTGACATGGAAAGTGTAGATTTTAACCTTGAGGTAGGCTAATTCCAAAGCCCAGGTGTTTTGTTTATTTGTTTTTATTACTTAGTGTTCACAGAATGTTGGTGGCTGGGAAACCAAGAGCAAACCTATGCCTTGGTAAAAATTATATAAGGGGCAGGAACTCGTAGAGTATCTCATGTCATCAGTTTTTACCAGCATGTATTCTACAAATCCAAATCCTATTAAAATAAGGAGAATCATGAAAACTTAAGCAAGTAGCCTATTTGTTTTCTTTCATCCATATAATTTAAAAGTGGTTAATATTTGATAGGTTAATAATAAATATTTTAATATAGTATATTGCATTTGGTTATGAATATATCAAAAGGAAATACAAAGTGAGTTCCAAAAGATAAACTTTTATTGGGCACATGAAATAGAACATAAAATTTGATGGCAATTACCATTTAATCTATTCATGTTTGGAAACGTATTGAAAGAGAAACTCATAACTCAGTTAATTGTTATGAATTATTAATTGCTCATTTGAAAAGCGATGAGCAGAACTGCTCTTGTTGAAAAACTTTCCTTCTCAGTGGCTTTAACCTTTGTGTCATTGGTTTTATGAGAACAAAAGGGAAAGAATGACAGCAAGATTCTAATCGTCCAAAACTAGGAACTGACAAGACTGTGAACATCTCAGTGACTATATAAAGGTTAATTGAGATTGAAATGAAATAGTTATCGCTGGCCCCACTCTAGCATACTTAAGTATGATTCTCTGGGGGGAACACATCTGTATTTTATAAAAATCCCCAGGCAATAACAAGACGCAGCCAGGATTGAGGACTACATTCTCAGTAACTGCACGTTGTCAGAGAGATTTCAGCCAGTCATGAATTTGCCTCGATATTCTGAACCCCAAGTGAATGCAAGGTGGGCTCCAATTTGCCACTCCTCGTTAGAGTCTGAGGTAAGAGGGCACTCAACCAAGGCCAGAAACACTGGAAACCATGGGCAACTTTATGAAGACATATTCCCTAGATGGCAAGTGATTTCTAATCCATACAGGCTAAGATCAAGAATATATCTGGATTCAAAGATACCTCATATAAATAGCCCCTTCTTTCTCAAAAAAATCAATGTTATGAGTTTCTTCTGTTGGATTAAAAAAAAAAAAAAACCTTCAAAACGTTGAAGGCTTTTTTTATTAACTAAATCCAGGGATTTATTGTTTAGTGTCAGCAGCGTAACTGCTTTATAATTGATTTTTCTGAAGAGAACTGAAAACTTAAGCTACTTTAATTTCCTTTATCTTGACACACATGATTAGCATTACTCTGAAGTATATTTTATCAGGTTCCCAATTACCATTTTTAAAAATCAACTTCCTCATGCATACTTGTCTTGATAAAATATTTCTAAGAGAGTAAGAAAGTGTATAAAGATAAAAATATGGCTGCTTTATTCCCATTGATAGCTTTATCCTTTTTCTTCAAAAATTATGTTTATATTCAGTTATGCTTTTTTTAAATGAGTGGGATTATTAAAATACATTATACCTGTTAATTTCTAAAGTCTTAGGATAAAGTAGTAAGAACATTTGGGCAATGGCAGAAATTTAAAGATAATGAAAGAAAATGTAAATTTGCAACCTAGGCTAATATGCCTAGATTCTTGTAGAGGCAATCAAATATTTGGTGTGAGACGGTTACAGTCCTGTACTACTAGTCAGCCTTACTCAGCCTCCATTTGCTCATGTAAAACGACAATAAGAATCAGATCTGCCTCACTATCTGTGAGAATTAAATAACATAATGATATTTAACCCAGTTTCTGTCACACAGTAAGGACACATGGTGAGTTAATAAAACTGTAAGCGATGGTACCTGCCTTCAGAGTCTCATTTAAAATGGTAGAGATTGGATCAACAAATTTAAGAAAGCAATCCAAACAAATGACATGATAAAAATGGAAGTGATCATAGTCCCGGCTGCTTCCTGGAAAAATTTTTAAAAAGACTAAAAAATGAATGGGATTTCATACTCATTGTGTCATCTTCTTCTGGATGTTTCAAGTCTTAATTGCCATCTGCAGATGCAAAATTTTAGTTAACATTTTGTCTAAAAGCAGTACCTCTTAGTTCTGCAGTTTCCAAATAGAGAAATAAAGCCCTCACTATAAACTTTTATCCATTAAATTCACCTGACCCTTAGCAGCACTTCTTTGTCAATTTTAGGATCATCTTAAATCCTGGAAATTACCCTGTAATGCTAAAATGCCTGCCTGCTAGCCAGGTCTTGAAGTATGGTGACCTCCTAAACAAACCAAAGCAGACTGGGTTCTGTACCTGGACATAAACCAGTTTCTCAGGAGTGATGATGATTGGACACTTACAATCTGTTGTGCCATCACCAGACCCATCAGATACTTGACGATTTTCAGCTTAGTGACTGTTGACACCCTTAGGGATTTGTATGTCAGAAATGCATTCAGAGCCCCTTGGTGGGTTTTTTTTGTTTGTTTGTTTGTTTTGTTTTTCATTTTTTTGGTTTTTTTAGAACTCCTCAGGAGACTTTTTTTTTTTTTTTTTTTTTTGCTATTCTTAGCAAATTCCTGTCATGTGCTATTTTTCAGCAAAGTTCAGATTTCTCTTCTTACAGTACAAAGATGCTCAAATTGAGATTCTTACTTTGAAGGGAATAAGGTTGTTTTTTCCTGCAGAAGATTAAAAGAAATAATATGAGTAACAATTTAACCACATGTCATACCGCCCTTGAAGAAGGAAGGCTGAATTTTTAAGGTGAACCAAAGGTACCGAGGAGCAGAAGATGAGTTAATACTTTCTCAGCCCTAGCAGTGTCACTACAAAATGTGAAAATGAGAAGGAAACAAAACCTCCAAAGAGTAAGGAGAGCATGAGGGAAATGTTAGTGTCGCTCGCAGCAGGATCACAGGGGACTCACTGCCAGGGTCAGACAATCTGGGTTTAGTCTGTGCCTTTGAAATGTGTTGTCCCTCTGTACACTATATTGGCATGTTAGTTTATGCTTTAAATGAATGTACTGGATTAGTTGAGGAAGAATTTATCAGGGCAGGGAGAAAGGGTGTAAGAAGTACCAAGCTCTAAAGAAGCAGGGTAGGAGGAAAGACCCTCGGTTGAGGGATTCATCAGCACATAATCAAACATTTACTGACCTTTTGCTATGAAGCCTGCGTCATGATAGGTGCTATATAAGATGTTAAGCAAGTTTTATACAGCCTGTGCCCTTCAAGAGGCTACTAAATTTGAGTTTGGGGTAAAGCACATAAAATCATGGGGTGAAGCCAAGTTTCCTGTCCAGAGTACTCAGCGCCCTCCTAAAGAGTCTGGTTTTAAAGGAAACTGGAAACTACTCTAGGTCTACTTTAGCTGAGTGGCTCTGTCTTGAATAGTGATTGGAATCCTGGCCCCGCCTCATCCTGTGTTGAGCAAATTATATAACCTCTCTGACCGAAGATTGTGCTTCTCTGAAAAAGAGATGATTTCGTCTCATAGAGTTCTCAGGAAACCAAAGGCAATGCTTGTGAATTACTGAGCCCAGTTCCTGGGGTGCAGTAAGCTCTACAGCTGATCGCTGTTATTGGTATTGCTCCACTATAAGCAAATTGCGGTAAGTAATTGCAATTGATAAGGAGCTTGGGAGGATTTGCAACCGTCAATGAGCCATTAAATCTGTAAGTGGAGATCCCAATCATAAGTGTGATTTTTAAACAATATTTGACAAGACAATTAATTATGTGTGCTCAGAAGTCATCAGTAGAAAGTGGGAAGTGTCTGGGTGGTGGGCAGGGAACTTTACATGGATTCTCTGATGTTCTGAAATTCCCTGGGGGAGGGAGCTGTGGGAAAGATAAGTAGTTGAAAGTGTGCCCTAACATCACAGGTCTGCTCCCCTGGTCCCGGGGAAGTGACCAAGTTCTATGAAATGCCTGAATCTCCCCACCTTGCTCAGAATTCTTGAATAGTCTCCTTAGGCCCTTGAGTGAGGGGATGGAGCTTCCATTCACTGTGGCTCACTTCTCCAGCATGAGTTTAGCCTCTCCAAACATTAGCATCTGTATGGTAGAAGAAAGAGTTCTCTTTTGTGTCCAATTTCAAATTAGAATTTTATTGTTTTGTGGGACAGCACAGTCAACTTCAAATTTGTTAATAAATCTGAAGGTAGAGGTAATCTTGTACTTTTTAAACAAGATGGCAAGGCACTCCCTTTTCTCACTCCAAATTTAACATTAGGGCAGAAAATAATGTTCCTTTAGAGCACGACTCTCTAAAAATTTCATCAGGAAACTGACAGTCAAAAAGGACACTGAAAACACATTTCTTTTCAAGAGCAGACGGGAGTTCGCGGGGGATTTTTTCTTTCCCTCAGGAGGTGCCTAGTTTCCAGCTACAAGAGTATGCATTACTCACTGAAAAATGTGTTTGAAAACACAAGTAGAGATCATGACTAACACCCTCAGGGGCTCTCCTCAGGCCAACAGAAGTCCAATTCTGCTCCTGCAATGTAGTTAAGCTTTCCTGCTGACTGTGTCCTTCTTTTCAAACTGCAATGACTTACAAATAAATACACCAGTATTATGAAGACCTCATGATTAAATTGCATTCAAAAATATTTCAGTAATAAACACACCATGTGCTGTAAGCATGCTTGAACACTTTGTGCATATTATTTCAATTCTTTTTCCCTATAGCATACCCATTTTAGAGATGAGAAAACTAAGGCTCAGAGAGTTTAAGTCATTCAAGCAATTGGTAAGGCAGTGGAGCTATTATGAAATCAAGATAAAGATCTGACCCCTGGTCCCATATGCCATGCAGACTCATTGCTGTGCCTCCAAAATAGACACACTCATCAGCCCAATCCTCCTTTGGAACTAGGAAGGTAATAGGAGCTTGTTGCAGTGTTCTAGTCTTGGACCATAGCCCAGCCCCAGGGTCAGTTTGCTTTTGGTGAGATGGAAAGAAGCCTCAGTATTCATTAATAGGAGTGTTTATGAACACAAACACCACCACACAACAGAGAAAGAGCCTTCTGGACAGAAACAAGCATCGACTGACAAAGCTTACTGACTCTCTTCCACTATCAGCTTATCATTTGCTAACAGAAGCAGTTGTTTATTTACTGCCCTCTATGTGCAGTGAATTTGTTTCTCAGAATCAGCAGCTGGTCCACGTTCACTTGGGACAAGCAAGCTATGCTCTTAGATTCCCAGCTCTTGAGGCCCCTGTCTAGAAGGACACAGAGAGGCCCTGCTGTGAAGAGGTTGCATCTCGCATAGGGTAGGGTGTTAACAAATGAGATGGGCTCTCATTGTAAGGTTGCAAATCATTTAATTCAAGCCAAAAATCCTGTGTCATTTCCTGCAGAAAAATCACCCAAGCTGGTCATGGAAAGACTCTCTGACCAATTCCTCAAGCCAGTCAGAAATTCAAATAAAGACATCAAACTGTAGCCCACTGTAGACCACCCCATGTCACTTCACAGGTTAATACTTCAAAGAAGGAAACAGCATACATAAACAGCTGTCAGATACTTAGTGCCCGGATCAGATATGACAACAGAAATAATCTTATCCCAACATCATCATCATGACAAGCACTTTGCATCATCCTATTTAATCTTCACAGCATTCCTGTAACAGAATATATCACTTTCTGAGTTTTACAGACTTAGAGAGGTAAAACAAACTGTCTAGGTCACAAAATTAAAAGAGAAAAGGAGGAGGCCAAACCCAGTTCTCTTCCTTTCCAGGCCACCAACATGTATTCACTGTCAGGTGCCGCACACAGAGCACTGAGCTACAGCAGCTCAGGGGTGAGCCTCGCAGGGAAGGCGAGGGGAGAAATGAGATATAATGAGGAAGACTGTTGAACATCAAACACTTGCAAGATGATTTTTAGAAGCAATAAAAAGTCATTATTCACAGTGTTGTCCATTAACCTAGGTTGGTGCTCCTCGGGATCAAATGAAACAGAGTGTTGGATGCTGGAGACAGCAAGGTGCCCATCGTCTCTAAAGCAGCAGGCTTATTCTTCACCAGCTGTGTTAGCACTTGTGAAAAGTAATAAATGCCTGATTCACTTTACAGGTCCAATATTCTCAGATGGGCAGGGCCAGTAACTGCTGTTGCATTGCAGCCGCTCCAGTGAAATAAAGTGACAGTATTAGGTAGCATGGCAGGAAGGATGTGCAGACAAGCCTTGATTGTGGTAGCAACTGTTTCATGATGTCATGTCAGGACTACATGGTCAGGCTCTTTCTGTTGCCCTGGAGACAAGGAATGGCAAGAATTCTCTTCATCATCAAATCATTAGCCCCTGGTGGCAGACACTGTCTCAGCTCTCGTGTCCTGTGCCTGTCATCTCTTTGGAAGGATGTATGAGAAAAATGCAGATGGCTTGATATAGTGGCTGCAAATGCTCTAAACAGGATTTTTAAAAACTTGAGTAGGTGTCATGGAATCCCCTCCGATCAGGTTTGGAAAGATGCACCCATTTTTAGAAGAGATGAGAATGTGACCCAGACCTGAACACAGTGACCCATCATGATGGGAGGCAGGTCATTTCACTTCAAAAACTGAAAACCATCTCATGAAAAGGGAGGTGAGCAAAGAAGGACAAAGAAAATTAAGTAGTATAGTGGAAGGCATCCTAAAATCACTTGAGGCAAGAAGTGGAGTGATCTGCTAAGTCATAGGCTCACTCAGCTGCCTGGGTTTAACAAAATGAAAACCCCTTGGACACCAAGCAGATATCCATATGTCTGTTTTCAAACTTTAGGCGAAGGGGTGGGATTTTTTTTTTTTAAGATTTTATTTATTCATGAGAGAGAGGCAGAGACATAGGGAAGTTGGAGGAGAAGCAGGCTCCCTGCAGGAAACCCGATTCGGGACTCCATCCCAGGACCCCTGGATCATGCCCTGAGCCAAAGGCAGACGCTCAACCAATTAGCCCCCCAGGTGTCCCGAGGAAGAGTGGGATTTAGACACAGTGGACACAAGCAAGTCCTGTCTCACTCAGACTGGCTTTGGAATCTGTCCTAAGTCCATGCCTCCTCCCAAAGGCCCTGGTATCATAAAATCTCTCTTGAGCAAATGAATCAACTAAGCTTTTCTAAGAGCTCCCACCAGAAACAAGTAGACCCACCCAGGAGCCTAGCCTGTTTGCTTACTGGGACTCCTAGCTGGATTTTATTTTATTTTTTTAAAGATTTATTTATTTATTTATTTATTTATTTATTTATTTATTTATTTATGAGAGACACAGGGAGGGAGAGAGAGAGAGAGGCAGAGACACAGGCAGAGGGAGAAGCAGGCTCCATGCAGGGAGCCCCACGCAGGACTCGATCCCGGGTCTCCAACATCACGTCCTGGGCTGAAGGCGGCGCTAAACCGCTGAGCCACTGGGGCTGCCCTCCTGGCTGGATTTTAGACTAGCCTTCGATGTATCTACAGATACCACACTGCACTTCATTGACTCCTTGTGCCCAAAATAGATTACCAACCAAGAAATCCTATAGCCCAGGATTAGAAGTTCCATTTGGTTTCATATTGGTCTGCAAACACCTTTGTCTGGCTACACACTCAGCATGGAGTCTGCCTGAGGTTCTCTTCCTCTTCCTCTGCTCCTCCCCTCGCTCTCATGCACACTCGCACTCTCTCTCTCTCTCTCTCAAAAAGAAAAAAGAAATAAACAAACAAAGAAGGTAAAGGAAGAAGAGCATTCTTGGAGGAAACTAAAGTCCAGTAGGCAGCATCCAGATTGAAAGGAAACACCATACATCTGTCACTCAGCTTATTTTCCAGTATGCATTTTTGGTTCTTTTAGTACCAAATCCTCTATCCAACACTTTAACTATGAAGAACAGCACATATTTGGAAAAGTCTGGTAGCAATGCATTTGAATTCCATTTGCACGTTTCTCATTTCTCCATGTGCATGGCACTCTGCTCAGTGCTGTAGAAACACACAGACACGAGCACCCATTCAACATGGTTACTTTTAATGTGTTATGCTCAATTAGCAGAGAATTTGGGAATATTGTTGAATATTGTGCTTAGTTAATGACATACATGTGTCTATCAGATATTCATGTAACATTCTAAGAGGCAAATAGATTACTTTGTTTGGGGGTTTATCTAACAATAATTTATCTTTTATTGAGTTTTTTGTAACAAGAAAATTGCAACATTCTTTTATAAATATTGCGGTTTGAGTCATACATAAGCTGCCAGAATAAATTATTTATATCAGTAGACTTATGAGTTTGTAGTGTGAGGATGTTTTCGCCTCCTAAGGTATTAGGAAATTATGAATCTAATACTTTACCATAATATCTAAGGAAGCAGAACAGAACATTCATTTCTTGGATTTTTGTGTTATGAGTAGTGTAAGGAGATTTTTCTGAAGATTTCTTTTTATTTATATATTCCAGACTCCTTAGTGATATTAGACAATGAGCCCATCCCCAGGATGGTATGTTTTTATCCATAATATTCAAGGAAAAGACTCAGTTTACTTTTAAAAATTGATCTCACTTGCTCCAATAGCCCAAAAACAGGTATATTCAATTCTAGTCTGTCCTCATATGAAAGTTTGGGAGCGTTATTCACTATATGTCTAATGTCAAATATTAAAAAACACAGTATAATAAAAATCTAGTTCAAAATCCCCTTACTTTCAATCTATTAGATTAATGGGGATGGCACATTGGTTCCACTGTTATACCACTCCAGTGGCAATCTTCTAAAATTAGGAACTGCCAATCTGGGGGAAGCAAAAGAACCCTATATCATTTTAAATTTAACTTTAGCCTGCTCTGAAGCCATTAGAGACGATTAAAGGAGATCTCCAGCCATTATATTCAGCCCAGTAGTCTTCAAGTTCAAAAGGTAAAAAGCACTTTTCCCTATAAATAAACTGAGAGACAAAATTATTTTCAATGAAGTTTCAATTTCAATGAAAATAAAGTAGGTAATTACATTGGCTATTACTGAGGTCACTGCCTTCATTGACCATCTGGCTCAAAACTAAAAAATAGGTATCGTTTGTGACATGGACAGAAATGAGCAAAGTGTCCACAGCTTCCTCCTTTAAAGACCTGCAAATTCAGTTAATTCACATATTAACAGTCTTAATGAAACAGCTACCGAAAAAAATAACCTGATGGCCTTTTTGAACCTGAACAACTCACGGCATAAGAAAGAAAAGAAATGAAAGCTGTGATATCTTACCATGACCATTACTATAGTTATAGTTTCTATATGATGGGTTCTTGCATAACACTTTGTTTGCCAAAAACCAGTGGGCCAGACTTACCGCTCTGATTTCTGATTTTCCTACATATATGGAATCCTATTTGTTGGATGTAAACTTTATTTTCAAGTTGGAAGTGTTATCCCCTATTAAGGAATATAATTTAATTTTTGCCTAATTGTACTCTACTTTCTATAGTTTCAAAAGGCATCAAAACAGTTCAGGAAGTTAGACGGATGCTGTTTTAAAGTCATTCTCAATGCATATTGCTTATTTTTACTAATCTCTTTTACTTCTAAAAAAAAGGCATTCTTGGATTTTTGTATAGCATTGGCTCACATACCTATTATTACCTGAAGTGTATTGAAGAGAAAAAAAGTTTATTGCCTTTTTTTAGGCAGCTTTGCAAAGATATAAATATATTGTTCAAGAAGAGTGAGTTAGAAATTGGATTAATTTGCTCTGAGTCTTAAACTTAGGATAACTTTATTCCTATATCCTTTGTAAAACCCAAAACTTTGTTAAAAAAAAAAAAAAAAAAAAAACAGGTTCTGCTGTGATGTGTTTTGTTTTCCTAACACAGAGGCCACTAGTTTCAGGTTATACTATTCATTCAGCTTCAAAATAGAATATATACTTTCTGAAGATCCCATTCTCTGCATTCATTGCTGCTGGAGAGTCTTTGCAAATACCCTTGCCAGTAGACATAGCTGTCAGCCTGAGAAAAGGAAAGGAATGGTGAGGGCGGGAACAAGGCAGGAGTGGAAAATAAGTTGCCAAGAGAAAAAAGCTGTACTTTCAATTCTCAAATTGAAAGTTATTTCTATTCAGTCAAGTCTTGTGAAATTATTCACAGTAAAGATTAATGATTCCTTACAGATAGGGGTAGGCCTTAGCCTCCCCACTAGTTTCTCCTGACAAAATCCATTATGCAGTGATGCTAGTGGGAAGCCAGCAGGGGTGAGCTTGTTGAAACACCTTTGGGATGGAGAGCTTTAACCTAGAACCTGGCACAAAGGAGCTGTTCCAATACACAGCTTTGGAATGTTGGAGAAAAGGGTTCACAGCAGCATTTTCAGATGCAGCCAACCAGGTACTCCCAGAGCAAATTATTTGCTTGTGGATTTACCAGTGGGGAGATGGAAAACCACAAATAGGGAACCCTCCCTGCCCTCAGCTAGCCAGATGTACAAATGCATTGATGGGTTCAAGTGCAGTGGTGGCTAATCCATTCTCATTTTGCTCTTTGTCCATCTCTGTTTCTTTAGAACACTGAGAGTAGAAAACAATTTGCTTTGCCAGGAGAGAAAAACCTCAAAACATAGTTCTCAGCACAATCAGTGTGCAGGCTGAGACCCATCTCGGTGTCACAGATGGCTAGTCCTGGTTCTCGTCATGATGCTCGTCTCTTTGCCCAGGGCCATGCCACTAAGCCATGCCCTTGCACAGTGCCAAGCTGGCAACTCACCAGGAGCTCACTCTTGGGTCATTAGCAGCCTCTTTTACTATGACATCGTTCCTCTGCTCTCTTACTTAGAGGTGAGCTGATAATTTATTAGGCAGGACAGATTTTACAATTTGGAATAACTTTGGCAATTAAATCTCCCGAAGAAATCCAATAGTTCCTGTTTGGGATATGAAATTATTTCCTCTATGGCCCATGGTTCAATATTGACTTCTTACAAATATTTATATTCCTAGCATCTTAGCTTCACTGCCAGCAAGAACGGCAGTTCTATTGAAATAATAGCTGTAATTATTTGATAGTTTCTTTTTTTTTTTTTTTGAAAGCAGTACATCCTTCAGCTTTCACTTTTATACTACATTAGAAATTAGGAAGTAGCCTAGCTGTGGAAACCGATGCTAGAAATAGTCCATCCATCATGAGGAATGATCTTTTCTCTGAGGGGATTTTTCTACTGGATTGCCAAGTGCATAATATTCCCCTGGAGCGAGGCTGCTTAAACACCACCACTGTGACACAGCTCATGATATTTAACTCTCGAGGGCCTGGCGGCCTGATGCACAGGGGTGCTAATTGTGCTCTATAGTTATCATCATGTCTTCAAGCCCAGAAGGTCGGAAGAGCTTATCTAATCCTAGGGTAGAGGAGCAATTAAAATCCATCCCAGCCAGGAGAGCTTCCACAAAATCCATTACTCCTGCCATATTTTTAGGTCCTCCAAGGAAGGATACTGGATGAAACAAGCCATAGAAGCCTGCACTGTATTCAAGAAATGTATTGAGCACGAATTCTGTGCCAGGTGCTCTTCTGAAAATTGAGGATATGGTAATAGGAAGAGAAACACAGACCCTGCTCTCAAGAACTCACTTGCTGGTGCGAGGCAGATGGGAATTAAGGGAGGGGGTAAACAGTGGGTGGAAACCATTTTAGACTGGTAGTTAGCCAGGCCTTTCTGAGAAGGTAACACTTCGGCGAGACCTACGTATCAAGGAAGAGCCACCTGTGGAAAGTTCTGAGGGAAGAGTATTCTAGGTAGAGGAAACACGTCTTGCAGAAGCCAGAAGGCAGGAAGGAATTTGGCCAGTCCAAAAAATGGGAAGAAGAAAGTGTAGGTGGCATATTGAATCAGAGGGAGAGGGGCTGAGATAGGTAGGAGAGGGAGATGGGCAACAGATCACCTGTCCCTGCAGGCCAGGACAAGAGGTGTGGATTTTCTTCTAAGTGTAGTGGATATTAAGCAGTAGAGTGGCGTGATATGGGGGTTTCAATTAAACAATAATAATTCTGGAAAAGAAATATAATAATAATAATAATAATAATAATAATAATAATAATGATTCTGGCTACTCTGAAGACAATGAGTGATAGGAGGGCAAGAAGGGGAAGGCAAGATTAGAACTAACAAGTGGACAGTTAAGTAGGCCAGGCTAAAGGTTGTCGTGGCTTGGATTTGGTTGGCAGCGAGCAGGTAATGAAAATGCATGGATTCGGGACCTGTTGTAGTCGGTGCTTGCCCTCGCTGAGAAACTCAGCATTAAATCTGGATGTTGAGGTCACCTGCAACCGAGATGTGCATACTCTGTTTTCTGTTGCCCTCACCACCTGGATGCCTTGTAATTGGTTTGTACTGGTTTTGTTTGGTAGAGAAGGAAACAGGGGCAGAAGTAGTAGCAGTGATAGCATTCCAGCATAGGAGTGTAAAGCAGAGCAGCCAAACAAAGTGGCCAAGTCCCCAGAACTGGGTGGGATCCCAGGCTCTACCACCCACTACCTATGTGACTTTAGACTCATTATTTACCTTCCCTGGGTGTTTGTTTCTTAATCTATAATAAGACTATAAGGATAGAATTCCTATCTTATAAGATTGTTAAAAGGATTAAATAAATTGATGCATAATGCCTGACACAGATTAAGTGCTCAATAAATAAATGTTAGCTTTTGTCATTATTGTGGTTCAACTAAACCCCCTTCTCTACCCCACCCCATCCCTTCTGCACCAAGTGACACATAAAATGACATATCAACATGTGCTTTTCCTTTTAGTTACCAAACAGGAAAAGGGACTACATAGAGATTTTTTTTTTTAATTTCTTAAAAGGAGAAGAGGAACTAACATTTAGGAAACACTTGCCACTGGACAGATGTTTCATAGACAATTGTATCTCATTTAGACTTCTCTGTAATCAAAATAGTTACCATTTATTGGTAAGCTTTTTATATGCAGTACCTAATTGCACCTTCAGAAGTACTCTGCTAGGAACATGTGCCTGTTTTACAGATGTGGAAGGTTGAGGGGAGGAAATTGCCCTGCCAAGTTCTCACACCTAGTGAGTTCAAGAGCCAAGATTTGAGCCAGCTTTGTATGACATCACAGCCTTTCCTCTTTCTCCTAAAGAGTGGGTTAGAGACAAACTTTACCAGGTGACTTCCGGTTATCTCTCAGATCCATTAAAAAAAAAAAAAAAGGAAATCAAGTTTCACTCTCACTTTCCCTCATGCCAGCCAACTCAGGTCTTCATTTATTCTTCGACTGGTCTCCAGTCCAGAAGGTCCTGAGCTAAATTCCCAACCCAGTTAGCTTGCATTGATCATTCCTTTTGATGTTATCAGGCAAGGGCCCATCATCAATGTGAATTCATTATGTGCTTCTTAGAAAGTAAACTAATGAAGGTTGGAAATCACTGAATATCTTTTGCTTTTTCATGTGGTCAGTCTTTTCACATTATTCTCACAGTATTGCTCTTGGCAGTATAGCTAAGGATCCATTGATGGTAGCATTGTAAAATAAATCTATATCATGTAATTTATACCTTGATCATACAAACTCATTTATCTTGATATTTGGGCATAATTCTTCATCATAAACTTTCATCTTATTAGTTATTCTTTTTCTAATACTAGAAAATAGACAATTTCAGTTCATGGTACCTTTGTTTCTTTGGTGGTTTTCTTTTTTATATTTATTCCCACAAAATAGAATTGATGAATTAAAATAAAATAGTATTATAATAATCCTTAATATTAAGACATTTTTAGATATTTAAGCATTAGATTAAAAGAAAATTGAAAAATTATTAAATTGTCAGAAAACCTCTGTTGCCCACTCCTTACCCTTGTGAATCTTATCTTTCTTTGCAACCTGTGAATAAACTGCCCTGTTTTGTCTTGCTGAAGCCAAGCCAGCCATAGGCATACAAAGGTATTAGAGCATTTAAACATTGTAGGGGGATCTGACAAGCATAAAGATTTATAACCAACAACATCATTAGCACAAAGGAATTGCCTGATTGAACAGGTCGGAGACCTGCCTGAAACATTCTAATAGACTGGAGTGATATTCAGAAGATGTGACTAGTTAAGGGCACCTAATATAGAAAGCAAGCAATGCATGGAAATGAGTGACTTGGACACAGATGAAAGGTCTAATGTAGCAGTGACAGGTAGCAGGAACCCAGGGAAAGGGGGGGGATGGGAGCAAAGGACTTTAGATTAATCAAGAGACCTACATGGATCAACTGGTACAACACAATTAAAACCCTGGAAGATAAAAAGAGATAGAGTGATCCATATAGGATCACACAGCAAACCAAGCAACACAGCCGGTGACAAGAAACATGTTTGTTTGAGTCAGAGTCTTAGCTTTGGCCTCAGGAGAAGTCAGAAAAGTTGAATTTGTAGAGTGCAAAACCCTGTTCACCCTTTTGCACACTCTTTTATAGGGTATACATGAGATTTATTCATCCTCTGGTCCTTGGAATAAAATAGCCATGATAGAAGCTAAATCTAAGATATAGTTTTAATTTAAGATTTTGAAGGCTTTAAACTTTAAATGTGGTCTGTACTCCCAAACAAGCAGAGCTGAAGACCTTCCACCCCCGCCCTGAGAAGGACCAGCGCAGCATCTCTGGAGAGTTCTATGTGTATAGTTCTCTCTAGATCAACCGAACCCCACAATTCCCTTGCCCCTCTCTCCTCGCTGTTCCCCTTTTCTCCAAAGAATTAAAAGAAACAGAAGCAAAAGGTATTAAAAGCTACTAAGGAAAGGGACATGACTAAAACTACTACTTGGAGTCAGTGTTGAAACTCAGATTATTTTCAATTTTAGTCTCAGGAATGATTTAACCCTTGCATCATCTTAGGAATGCACAGATCGCTCGGAGAAAACCACCCTGAAGAATCTCCTGGTATGTAGCAGGCAATAAATAGACGCTTACAACACAAAAATAAAAGAGATGTCAGAAGATACAAAGATAAGAGATGCCCACCACCCTCAAGAAATAATGTTTAGAGACTGCCCGCTCTGAACAAAGCACCATGCTACTTAGTGCAGATGATGAAAAGAGGCAAGCCACTGCCTTCCCCTCAAATTTCAAGTTTTCATGGAGGAGACAAAAAAATGCATATGGAGAAGGAGTGTCTGTGGTAGGTTTTGAAGAGTCACATAAACTTTGACATTTACCGAAGGACTTTCTGTGTGTCAGGTACAGTTGTGGTTGCCTTGTATGTACTAATCTATTTAATCTACGTAACAGTCCTCTGAAGTGGATACCAGGTATTAAATGATCTGCATTTTATGAATGAAATGAAGATTGGTTGAGTGATTTCATGAGATCACCCAGCAAGTATTTGGTAGAATCAGGGTTTAAATCCACGCTGTTCAAATTGTATCCACATTCATACCTATGCCTAGATCTATATCTGTCTTCAAAAACAGGACTGGTGTCTGAAGGCTGGAACAGTCAGAGAAATCTTCATGGTAGGCGTTTTCCATGAGCTGGATTTCTACGGCTGAGTGGGGAGTTTAGGGAAGGACACACCAGGAGCAGGGGCTCTGATTCAGGGAGCAGTATGTAGCAGCTAAAGGGCACAAAGCCAGAATGGACCAATGGTACTTGGGGTCAGAGAAGCCCAAGTTCTAGTCCTGTCTCTGCTGCTGGGTTGCTGGTAGGGCTTTGGTAAAACCACACATCTCCCACAAAAAGGAAATAATAATAATAATAATAATAATAATAATAATAATAATAATAATAATAATCTGTCCTGCCAGGTTAGTGGAAATATTTGGCAAGATGACATATGCAAAGGTATCTTAATGATACTTTTATTTGTGTGCGTATGTGTGTGCGCACACGTTTAAGACCATAAGTAGATTAGCCAAGATTGGAAAGTTTATGTTGTGCAGTAAAAGCAGACAACGAGGAGATTCTCAGCACGTCGTGGGGGATTCTGACTACAAAATTATCCAATGAGTGAGAGGTATTGTATAAGCTCTGTGAGAAACTCAATCTGGCCATTCCTGCGCATTTGATTTTGGGAGAGAGAAAAGACACAGTGGGAAGGTATTTTCGAAGTAGAAAGGAAGCAATGAGTATGAAATATGTGATTCTTTTCTATAAAATTCATGTATTCACTCACTCAAGAATGCTCAGATATTCATTGACTACAATCTTGTACCAGGCCCTGTTGTAGGCATTGCACTGCAGCAAGGAACGAAACAGCCCAGATCCTTATCTTTGTGGGTTTATATCCTAGAATAACTCATTAATATAAAAGCATGTGTATTCAAAAATAAGAAAAAGGAATGTTGAAGAAAGTGAAATGTGTCAGAACAAGATATTTCAAAGCCAGTTGTGCGATTTCTCTTTAACCAGCCCACCCAAATCTTGTTCATGCCTGCCTGGTCTAACGTTGGGTACACCTTAGTGAGCTTCAAAGGGAGGGCTAACATCTTTTCACTGTGTTTTAAATAATGTTCACAGCCTCTCAATTGCATCCAAACCAATTCCTACTTGTTTTTTCTTTCTGCCGCTGGATCTGAAAGCCCCGGGAGGCACAGCTTCTACACGTTGTTCGCTAGCCTCTTGCTTTTGGGCTGACTAGCTCACCTCTCTCCCAAGACACAACAGCTGTGCTTTTCTTAGGAGAAGCCTTAAAACATCCTTCTCTATGCCTGCAGTGACTCTATTCCCCCTCTTCAGGTCACCTACTCTGGATTTGTTCTCATTCCTACACCATTTTCTTAACCAATTAGAAAAAGTTCCTTTGGATATTAAAAAAGAACTAAGTACCTTTTCCTTCTGCTTCATGTTTGAAGTCTAGTTTTAGTAAAAGCTGTGTTGCATAAAATTATTTAAGTCACTCATGAGCTTGTCTAGCATCCCTGTCTTAGCTAAATGTTTTCCTCAATAAGCGGCTTTTATGTTTTTCCTCTTCATTAAAGAAAAATGAGTAAATAGATCTTCTTCCCGACAGGTAAGCCGTTGTTTTTCCTATGTAAGGAACCGTAAGTGTGAAAGAGGATTGTTTTTCAAATTGGCAAGTATTTATTAAGCCCCAAAGAAGCTAGAAATTATTAACAATGAAAGTGAACCAGAAGACACAAGAGCATACCCTGTGTGAAGTTATGTTCTCCAAAGAGACGTAAATTCATGAACATAAACACCATTTCTGTGGCTCTCCCAGTCTGGCTTTTTATCGCAGGACACTGAGCAGTGCCCACACTTACAGCACTCTTAATAATAATCATTGAGCTGAATGATCCCTCATGCTCACGACATCTCTGAGATGGCCTCTGTTACAGATGAAAAAAGAGAGACTCAGATTCAGCCATGAGTGGTGATGTCAGTATTTGAACCCAGGCTCCTCGACACCACCACGGTAAGCAGTAAAACACCACATCTTGCAGTTCAAATATTGGATGTCTCAGGAATGTATCAATGAGAAAGGACAATGTGAGTTGCAATGGGTCACCATCGACTTTATTGAAAAGGTAGGCCTTATGACTTGTCCCTCCTGAACCTTGCTGATGTATTTTGGAGCACTTAATCAAGTGTTTGGTCCCTGGTGCGGTAGCGAATACATTTTTGAAAATTAGCAGTCATTTTTACTTGGAGTTTGGCATCCCTAAATGACTCGTCATCATTTTGCACATTCTCTTGATTCCATAATGTTGTTTTCCTCACCTTGAATTTATTGACACCGATTCATTTTGCCTTGACATTGGCATTAACAGGGAAATGGCTTTGTTTCATCCTATTATAAAATCACCTCCCAAGACTTGGTTCGACATTGTCAGGAGGTAGTTGTGGTGACAGCAAGGCCACAACAGACAAGAGTGAATTACAGTGATTCCCGGGGAAAAAAAAATCATTAAGAAAAGTTACTGCTGTGTGATTTCAGAAACTATTTGTCATAACTTAAATATCCCTGCTGTTTAAAAATCCTAAGAGGGCTTAGACCATATTTAGAACACTCCTGCCAAGTATATATAGGAAAAATTAAGTCTCTAAGGAGACATTTTAGCTATAGCTTGACAAACAGGAACCTCAAATTATATTTTAGTTTTACACAGTTCTCCAAGCCATTGAAATTCTGTCTCAAAAAAAAAAAAAAAAAAAGTGAATTAATGACACAATTATCTCCTTTCAGTCACAGGTACTCAGATTCCTAAGGCCAAGTATCAAAGGCCTGTAGCATTGCTCTCCCTCCCCCTCAGAATGTGCCTGTTTCACAGATTTGCCTTTGGCTACACGGACTGTCACTCATGAGTCCCATGTCATGTCAAAGAACACCAACTCTTTCTACCTGCATTCTTCTTTGGTGGTCTTTCGCCTCCATCCCTCCATTTCGATTCCATCTGGATTTTTCCTTTAGCCTATGTTCTGAATTTAACTGGTTATCTTCCAATTTAAAAAAAAAAAAGTCACTAGTCTCCTTCAGGGCCCGGTCTTTTCCACCTCCATGTGGCCGACATGCCAAGAGTGTAAGAGCTAATACATTTTGCCTGATGAAAAATGGAGGGGGTGCTTCTGGTCCCCCGGCTCAGCTGGCCCCTCTTGCTTCTTCCCCTCCCTGCCCCCCTTCCCCAGGTACATAGTGTATCTTTGAAGGAAGAAACCCAGCCAAGTCCCCGTTCCCTTCCTGCTGGAGCTCCCCATGGGGAGAGCAGGTGTCGAAGGCCTGACAAGCCTTGGTGGAGGAGCTGGGCTGCTGCGGCCTGGTGGCCGCCACTCCTTCCCGTGTCCCCTGTTAGCTTCCTCTCCCTTTCCCTGCCAGGCATTTCACCCCTGCCCTCAGGATCTCACCTTACCTCCGCCTCCTCGTGCTCAGGAGTGAGATGAGGCCATCGGACTGCTCCCTCACTTCCCACTCTCCAGCCTGTCCATGTGTGTCCATTCCCACCTACCGACCTCCTGGACCATCTACAAGTAATAGGCACATGCCCACCGTTCAGAAAAAGGCAGAGAACAAAAGACGTATTTTATCTGCATGTTGAGTGAATAATTTATTTGGGTATCAGTTTGGTCCCAGGGACAGTTCTCAGTAGGACTCTGCAGCCACGATGAGCAGGTCAGACGCGGCACAGGCACGTAGGGTCTCCTGCAGACTCGAGCTGCTTGCAGTGGGTTCTCTCAGGGCAGTGAGGCCAGCCTCAGAGCCCCTACGGGAATGGTGGGCAGAAATTCCAGCCCAGTCCTCCTGGGACCTGCGGGTGTAAGACGTCCATCCGCCCCGCATCCTCTCTACCAGTTCACACTAGGCGGGCCCTCGGACTACGAATCCCTTTAGCTCAGAGGCTCTGCTGCTTCCAGCCACACCTGACGCTGGGCAGTCTTCCGTAAGGCAAGGAGTCCCAGTGTCTGGGGCTTCCTCAGGATTACAGGATTGTGCAGGAACTCTTCTGTCTTTCCTGAGATTGTGTGTGTGGAGGTGTGTGTGGGGGGGTGTGGTTTCAAGTTTATCTTTAAATCCCAGTTAGGGAACATATTCGGGGATCATTTTTGTAGACATTTAAGATAACTGGGAGTTTGACTAGTAATATATATGAATGGCACAAATACTGAAAGATGGTAAAATTTGGTCACATGGATCATTTCTTACTTGCATCACCTTGACCATCTCGGTAAAACATGCCTTTTATTTTCTCAAGTAACAACAGTTCTTTCTACTGACATTTTTAATATCTTCAAAGGGCTACCTATTTATTCTTGGCCACTTGGAAAAAGTAAAAAGCATAAAGATGGAAATTAAAATTACTAAGACCACCTGCACTCCCACCAGCCAGAGCTCAACACTGGTGGCATTTGGGTGCGGTTGTCCCAGCACTTCCCAGGTCTGTACGGCATGAGGCATGCGTAGAGGTGCATGTCTGTACTTTGGGGGATCGTGCTGGATAAACACTTGGGCTGCTTTTCCTCCTGATATAGTGTCATACACACTGAAACACTGACTGATACCTTGATGTGTGTGCTGCATCGTGTGTGACTAAGCCTTCCAACGAGCACCATCTTTCACCTCGGGCAAAAGAGTAGAGGCCGCACCTGTTTATTAAACTAGACAAGTGCATTTTCTGATACCAGATGAGAAACTCCACGATTCCTCAGCACCGTTTTTATGAGCACTTGCCTGTGCCTGTGTCGGAAGGTGTTGACCTTAATAGGATTTCAATACATCACTAATGATCGCTTTGGGAAAAGATGCCCAGCCTTTGGCTGTGTGGGATTCTCGGTGAATTCATCCTTTCTAAACATAAGCAAAGGCTTTTTTTTAAGGTTGCAAAAGCTGAAAACTTTGGAGTATTTGGGCACTGCTTTCCTGTCCCTTCATTTGAGCCACCTGTTATTTCTCTCAGGCTAGCTTGGTTTCTGCCTACTGCAAACATAGGCTCCTTCAAAATGAACGTGGCTTTGTTTTTAATGACGTTTCGAGTAGTGTTTCCTTTGACTGGACAAGAGCAAGTGTCACTCACATAATCAGTGCTTTGAGAATAGAGGAATATGAATAGAATGGCTTCTCTCTTGTCAGAACTGCTGTACTTGATTACTCACATGTGTCTGACCACCCAGCTGACAGCTCCCACATTGTTCCCTACAGCCCCTTCAGCTCTGCTCCTTGGCCTCATTACACTGACACCAAGTCGGCTGGATGCTGTCACACGGGAATCATGCCACCAGCACCACTTTCCCCAGATGGATATAGACACAGACAGCAGCATAGCTTGAGAGCAGGAGGGCAAGGATGTTTCCAACTGATGGCTTCCAAGTTGGAGTCTAGATCCTGTTTGCCTCTGTACCTCTGCCCTGCCTCACCAAAGCAGGAGCTAAAGCGGGGCTGCGGGGTAGTGCTCCCCACCCCCACTACCCTGAGTGCACGCCTTCTGTCCGCTGATCAGTAAAGGAGAATGCACACTGAGTGAGAGGACACGAGTCACCTTTGAGAAGACAGGCGCTGCCTATCCAAGCCAACCTTGCAAAACCTTGTGGAGGACACGACAGCTGAATACAAATATTCAAGCACTGCGTGTTTGACCCCATGCCACCTCAAGATTCGTACCCGCAGAGGACATACACAGATGCTGTCTTTGAGGGAGGACATTGGCCTCCGTTTTCACTTGAGCACCTTGAATTGGATAGATAGTGATGAATTCCTTGTCTGGCAGGGTTAGAAACAAGAACCTCACTCTTCCACCCTGGGCTTCTAGCACTGGGGTCTGCGGGGAGGTGTTGAACATTAGCAAAGTACACTTAGGCTGTGTTTTCTATTTTTTAAAACACCTCCACCTAATTCATCTTGAGGTGCCCAATAACTGCAGGACAGGCATTACTATTCTTGCTTCAGAAGTAAGGAAAGAGAGGCACAAAGAGGTGAAAGGATTTCCCCAAGTTCATGGGGACCATGAACTACAGAGACCCGACTTGAGTCACAAGTTCTCTTTACCTCATTCCCTTGACATCACCTCATACTTTTAGTACAAATCAGGCAAAAAACTATGTCTGCTCCATGGGGCACCAGGTAAGACTGCTGGGCAAAACCGGCCAAGGCAAAACAGCCACCTGAGTCATCACCAGGACTCATGATACTCATCACGTATTTGATGACAAAGAGGAGGAATGCCTCATTCTTTGCCTCTTAAGACAATAGGCTCTCCATGAAAAACATGCACAAGAATTGTAAAGTCCAAGAGAACTTTAGAAAATACCTACTTCCAACTCTTTCCCTAACTGTCTAGCTGTCTTTAGAATGCGAGGTCCACAGAAGCGGCTGCACTGTCCGCCTGGCTCCCACTACGTGCCCATCGTCTAGGACACTGCCTGCTTGTATGGCGGAGAGACAGATCAGCAGATGCTAACAAGTGGCTGCATGACTTGCCCAAGGCCTTACAGCAAAGCAACGGCTGGTCAGAACTAGAACCCAGGTTTCATGACTCGTAATCAGTGTTTTCTCCACTGTTCCATGTCATGAGTCACGGCCAGACGTAAGTGAGAAAAGATGGGGGGAAATGCAGTTAGTGTACCCAGAATTCAAAAGAGGCAATTAGACACCGGTCCTCAAAGAGTCTTCCGTACCCCGGGAGCTAACCTGTAGGCTCGGTTTCATATCTCACGGCTCACAACCAGGGCTGAATAAATGGGTCATAATCATAGCTCTTTATCTCCCTGCCACAAAATCTCAAATGCCAAAATCAGAACTGAATGTTGGACATATGCCTTTGTTATTAGCCTGTTTGGTAGAGGTTATTCACTCTTTGACGTTTCTTTGAAAAGGACGGGAACAATTTGGAACATCTTTCTCCTGGCAATCCTGGGCTTGTTTCAGGTGGTGAAGGTAGAGGTCACTTTATTAATACAACCATCAAGGAAGGCTGCCATGGCAACGCATTGCATCGATCCCTTGAAGTGCCTGAGACAAAGCCAAAAAGAGAAACTTTCAAGTCTATAAATACAGACCCAGCATTGCTCAAGCATAGCAGCTCACTGACAGGGCGAACCCAAATGTATGGCTTTGAACAAGACCCAAACACAGAAAAGAAAACTTCCCTTTTGTAATGTCATAGATCATCGTGACCATAACGGAAATAAGTGACCCTTCAGGTCACCAAAGAAAAAAAGAAGAGAACAATCAGCAACACTAAGTGCTGGCTGGTGCCCATTTTGAGCATAGGGGTCCCCGCCTTTATCCACCTTTCCATACCTTCCAGAAAGGACGAACAGAGGGAAAGGGGAATCAAGGCCCCATCATTCACATTTTGATAAGAGATTGCAGCTTGGGAAGAGGGAACTTGTATGACAATCAAGGAACCTACAAAAAAAACAGTTAGAGAATTGAATAATTTAGCTACATCCCTGTGGCTCATTATCGAAGCCAGAGGAAAGACAAGAAGTGAAACAGGGAGGAAGAAATGCTGCTCATTCCTATTTTTTTACTTTGAAAATTCTGAGTGTTTTTATAAACTCATAGCAACTACGGAAGCTTATTTATCTACTATTGTGGCTTGCTTACTGAAGCTGTGATCGGAGCTATTATAACACCTTGCCAAATACAGCCTTTCCACCAGGATTCCACACTTCATCTTTTAGCCGCATAACTGTTTGGGTCTAACATTAATACTCTAACCTTGTCTATCAGGGGCCACAGATCATTTCGGTCGCTCCATTTGAAAGCATTTCTAATATTGAAGCTTCGGGGGGTTATAGGTTATATGGTGTGATATTGGACACATCGTGAGTGAATTATTTTTATCAATGGTAAAAGTATCCGTTAGAATATGGTCAAGCTAGTACCAAAGTGGGATCAGCGTTTCTGGTATCTAAGGATATTTTATCATAATAAAAATAATAGCGTCTAGCAAATAACAATTTGCATCCGATACAAGGTCAAGCATTGCAGAAGGGAGCTAAAGACAAACCTTCCCTGTTTGCTGAGATAGCACCCTCTTAGGTTGTCAATAGCAATGAAGAAAGAATAAGGACATGTTTAATGTAAACACTTCCCCGAATAAGGTCAGAGCTTCCAGTTTGAGATGAATCCACACAGAAGGAAGTTAAGGAGGTGATAACGGCAAGGTGTGTGTTGGGTAGCAATCCCTGGTTGGATTTTTAACCTGCAGTGACCTGCCAGTGACATGGGGTTAGGGCCAGGATTGTAAGTGGTGTTTATCCCTGTGCTGGTTCTATCAGCTGGTGGAGGATGCCCGAAACCTTCCGCTGCGAGGAATCCTGAAGGCGATCCATGGCACCCCAATCCATGACTGCCGTGGTAGGTAGCTGTGCCTTCTGCCTAGGGGAGGGGGACGGACAGCTTATCCAACACATTCGCTATTCCCAACCTGGGCCTTTGGTGTTTGGGGTCACATCTTCTGCATGAGCTGATGGGTATTTAGAGCTCCGCCCAAATGCAGTAGAAGTCTGGAAGATGGGAGACTTGATGCTACCGACACATACGGCTCCGTCACAGGGCGGTATGCAGGCCGGCGAGCCGGCCAGGACACCCGGCAACCCGCCGAGGACTGCAGACGTGGCCTGTAGCGTCTTGAGGAGCCTGGGACACACACTGCACCCCTCCGTTTCCTGGGTTTCTCTGAATGTGTCTCCTATGTAAAGAGCACTAATCTGTAAATCAGGAGCCCTGACTCTAGCCCACATTCTTCCCTAAATTGTTTTCAGTTTCCTCATCTAGAACTCATCTAGTTTCTGGAGTTTCCCCAAGCCCTGATTTTACTGTTCCTCACAGAGCAAGGTAGAGCAAATTACACGGCGAGGGTGGTTTTGGTGGTTTTGGTTCCTCCCTCCTATTCTTTGGTTCTTAGCAGTGCTAACAGGTGTGTCTTAAATCCCACCCTTCTGTAGTTCTTCCGCTCCAAGGATACTCACTCCACTCTTCTATTTCAACTTCAAGGACTTACAGTTGCCTCTGATTCCCATGGCTCTGCACCAAAAAACTCACTACCTCTCTGTGATCTGCAATCACCAAGACATCTTCAGTGCCCTTTGCCCAGTATACATAAGGACAATTGTTCCTCTTCATTGTTATGGCTGATACCCTGATCCAGAACGTCATCATTTTGCCATGAACATTAATTGAAGAGGGATTTTTCTTTGTTGTAGGGGGCTGTCCTGTACATTGCAGGATATTTAGCAGCATCCCTGGCTTCTGTCTACCAGAAGCCAATAGCATGCCCTCCCCTGAGGTGTGACAACCAAATGTCTGCAGACATTGTCAAATGTCCCCTGGGAGACAAAAACATCCACTGTTGAAAAGCGCTACCTTAGACTGACAACCAAAGACCTCTGTTAAATGTTTATTCCTTAAATTTCTCCAAACCTTGTTTTAACTATTCCAAAATCCCTTCTGTCAGATTCAGTCAAGAACATGTAATGCCTATTTTGTAATTTCCTTCACCCAAATTCATGTGCCACCCTTCCTCTCACACTCTCCCAGTCTGTTTATTTATCCCTAGATATAGTCACTCACTGCAGGAAGACTTCTAAGACTGATTTTATCCCCTCATATGATCACTGCATCTTGTTGATACCTTTTATTCTCAGGACCCTTCATGAGGGCTTTTCATTCACTTCCAGTGGCCTAAATGCTGACATTCTTCAGTGTTCTATCTGGAGCCTTCATTTGTCCTTACTCTATATTCTACCAAGATTGGGTCTTCTGTACTCTTCACTTCACTTTTTGTAACAACGACCAACATCACTCCTGCTCCAAACCTGCATCTCCACGATGACCTACCTCCTGAATGATTAACTAGTTTTTCTAACTAAGAAAAAGAGCCCAGAAGAAGAGCCTACAGACCCCTCAAAGTCATTAGGTCCAAAAAGGTGCATTTTCTTCCCTGATCAAAGTCTTCCTCCAACTACTTTTCTTAATAAATTATATTTTGATGGATCCAAATACCGAAAACAGGAACCTCAGAATCTCTTGTATCCACTTCAAACCACCTCCATCCAAATCTATCCCCTCTCTCTCCCCATTGCTCTAACCAGACCAAGCCCATTCTGTTGAAGCATCCAGGCTCCTCGCCTCCAGTCTGTCCTTCCTCTGGCCAAGCCTCACCTGTTTTTCTCCCCATTAAAACACCACCCACACATAGGTCTCTGGCCACTTCCCGTTGCCTATTGTCTAAATAAACTCTGTGGTGTGTGTTATGTAGAACCTACATAACCAGACGGCAGCCTGCCTCTCTGGTCTCCATTTGCCTTGTTGTACATCCAACGCTCCAGCCACACCAGTCCACTTGCTAGTGTGTTCCATGTGTCTCTCCCTCAGGCCCTTGTCAGAAAACCTGAGAGAGCAATTAAGCAGGTGTTTTGGAATTTAGAAATGATAAGAGGACACTGTAGTCCCTCTTGTAGAGTTAGTAACTGTGTAAGCAGGGAGCAGCACTACTCCTGGGCAGAGGGAAAATAGGAAAGAGGATGGGTGATTAGAAACTAACAGGACGGAGGGGAGACCCCACAGATATGGGACCTGCATCTCTGAGAAGACATAGTGCCGGGGTGCTGGCTGGTACCTCTGAAACCTGGGCAGGGCCCCTCAGAGCTGAGCTTGAACATCCAGGGAAGGAATGCTGCTGAGTTGGCGTAGGAAGGAAACTTCCAAGGGTGAGAATAAAGCTGGTTCTGAATAAAGCTACACATGGGGACCAAATGCTGCTATACTGCCATCATCGAGTGACACTGTTAGGAAGAGCCATCAAATGGGTAAAAGGAAATCCCTTCACCATCTCTTGTGCCTCTAGTGGCCCCTGTCAGTGGAAGCCAGGAGCCAGCTTGCAGAAGGAAGGGTGGATTGAGAGTTGAGAGACAGTGGCATAATAAGCAGCACTCTGCCCCTGCACGTCTCTTTGTCTGTGCTCATACAGTCTCCCCAACCATGACGCCCCTTCTACCAGTATCTGCCTGGAGTGCACCATTGTTCGAACATAATCTCCTTCCCATCGTCTTTTCTAATCTTCCCCCAAATGATTATTTACACCAGCATCTCAGTTCCCCTAGCATTTTGCAAATATGTCTTTTATTCTCTTTTTTTGCATCACAGTTATTTCTGCATGTGCGCTCTTTTTGTTTTCTGCCAAACTGTGAGCTCCTTCAGGGCAGGTAGAGTTACAGCCGTACAATCAAGCAGGGTGCCCGGCACACAACAGATGTTGGCTGAGGTGGATGGAATTGATAAAGGCATGCTAATGAAATTACTATTAGATCATTTCTTGCATATATTTTATCTTGCCAACCAGGCTTGAACTCCATAAGAACAGAGATCGTGCTTTATCATTTGTTATTTGTTCACGGTGTTTAGTACAAAGCTTCTTATGCTGAAGAAGAGCTCAGTGATATTTGTTAGTCACCTAGTTTATTCATTAAGCACCACAAATCTGGTTCAAAAAGACATGAAGATGGAGGATGAATTCATGAATAGCAGGTAGGATCCGTAGCTAGGTTCAGATGTGCTTCTGGCACATAAGCCCAACAGAACGCTGTACATACAGGGAAGTTCTGTGTTTGTTGAATAGCACAATCAGGAGTCTAAATGTAGAAAGTCTTATAGTGAATTCTAAATAATGAAATATATTCTAGATTTGATTTTTCTGTTTATTTCTTGCAGAAAAAGTGTAGTTCTCCAACCCATGATATTATTAATCCTTTTGTTATATCTGTTCCTTGCATAGTTAATGAATTTCTCACAGTCACCAACATCAACAGCAGATTATTTAAATGTAGGAAAGGTATTGGATTTTAACTTAATCACCAGCTTCTTGGAAAAAAAAAAAAGAAAGAAAGAAAGAAAGAAAGAAAGAAAGAAAGAAAGAAAGAAAGAAAGAAAGAGAAAGCTCTGTTCAACAACTGATTTACATTCAAGTCCAAGAAGAAAAATAGCTTTTTTTTAAAAAGGGGGAGCAATATTTAATTAACTATTGATTTCTTCTCAATTATTCAAGGCAAGCAATTATCGATATTGATAGAACAGATATTTTCCTACCTCTAGTGCCCAAATGAAAGGAAATATCCCATTCAGCAATGTGCTGCCTGGAACAAGAAATGCTGAGAATCTTTAACTGTAAATGGGAACAGTTATTTGGATCTAGTTATTCCATGTTACCCCAATTAAGCATATTTCCTGAAGTGTAAGCAAAACAAAATATGCTGAAAACCTATATATGTTTCTCAAATTAACAACAACCGGTTTTGACCAGGAGTTTAACCACTCTACACTTGGAGATTTTGCCTCACAGCTACAGCTCTTGACATTTTTAACCATGATGCATAAAATACTATAATTTGGGTCTAATATTCAAGATTTCTACCACCCACTGAGAGACAGCTTATATAATCATTAGAACCTCTGGAACACCACCTTGTATGTCAATATTTGGAGCCTGAAGGATGTAGTAGGCCTCAATAGTCACTTCTGACATTTACAGACAGCAAGTGTGGGTACTTTTGAAAATTGTACCAATACATTATGCAGCTGTCTTAGAGGTCGCCAAGGAATTATTGTGGAAGAAGGTAAAACAAGGCCCCGTTTAGGGCACTTTGTTATTAACTCCGGGATCGTCCACTACCATCTTTCCTCAGCTCATTTGCACGCAGGGCATTGGCACGTTTGTGTCTAGGAAGTGTCTTTTGAAGGTGACATGACTACTGAACATGATTAATGGACAAGTAACATTCTCTATTGAATTACTACTTGGGAGATTTTTTTAATACTTTGCACCTTGATAGTAATATTAAGTGTGTGTGTGTGCACGTGTGTATGTGTGTGTGTGTTTAATTCATGTGGTACCCCTGGGGAAATTTAACCATGACATCCTTTAAAAATGAAAAATGTTATAATTTATAAAAATCTACCTTTTCTGCTCTGCCCCTACCCCTCACTCCAGAGTGTGGTTCTATATATTAAGTGCTTAAGCAGCATATGTTGCTGGGAAGTGTTCTTGGCTCTTTTACTCTTTGTTGTTATTTTAATTTCCCTGGGTTCTATTTAACATTCTGCTAAATCAGTGAAACCTTGATTATCTAAAAGAATAGGAGACATGGACTTAATGAGGATAACCAGAACTTTGAAATAAGTAATTATTAGAGATGAAAATTAGATGACAGGGACCATGAATGAATTTTAGTATCTGGAATTGCTTGCTTGATTTATTCAAACCGATTCTATTAATTGACGGACATAGTGAAATTCTGGTAATCAGGGTCTCATCACCGCATTGTTTATTATTCTGGGAAATCAAGGTAACCTTGGACTCGACTTCCCACATTTACAAGGCAATGAATATCCTGATAGGCTTGTCAGGGGCAAATGTGACTGAGTGCTCGTCCTCACTCTCCTCCCATGGAACCACTTTCTCTCTTCTGATGTGGCTGCGCCTGCCTGGAGCATGCTGCCCCCCCCCCCAGTCCCCCTGCCCTCCCCTGCCCTCCCCCTGCCCTCCATCTACCCCCTCCCGCCCCCTGCCCCCCCCCGTCGTCCACCCAGCCCCTTTCCCGCCCTTCTGCCCCCCTACCCCCCCCCCCCCGCCCTCATGCTTCCCCTTTGGCTCTGCCTTCCCGCATGCACCTGCAGGGAGAATGGCCCACCCCTTCCGAGGTTCTTGGTCATTTTAGCAATACTGCTTTGCGTGGGAACTACCATCCATCTGGCTTTAAGACCCCGCATTCTAGGAGCGGGCACTTGTCCTGTAAAGAAGCAGGAGGCCCCAACGGGCCCCACTTCTACGGAGGAAGGACACCTGGCCGACCAGGGCTTCCCATTCCCTTGTGCCCGGTGGCCCGAAACGGGCGACGACAGCGTCCAAGGTCGCAGCCAGAATGTCTACGAAAGGGACAAATGTGATCAAAGCAGCATAAAAATAAGCCACAAAGGCAGCAAACTACATTGGCTTGGAAACTGGGAGTCACCGGCTTAGTTGGGGCGGGGGCGGCGGGGGGGCGGGGGGGACAGCGGCCCCCCTGAGATCCTGTTTTTTAAGCTGGAACCGTGATGTACCGGGTGACCTGAAATTGCTTCTGCTTGTCCTCCCCGCGGCCCGGCCCTGCAGCGAACGTCTGCGACAACGAGCTCCTGCACTGCCAGAACGGGGGGACGTGCCACAACAACGTGCGCTGCCTGTGCCCCGCCGCCTACACCGGCGTCCTGTGCGAGAAGCCGCGCTGCCAGGACGCGGGATGCGGCTCCCGCGCCGGCCTCGCCGCCCGCCCGCCCCGCGGCCCCGCGCCCCCGCTGCTGCTGCTGCTGCTGCTGGCCGCGATGCTCCGCGCCGCCGGGCCCCCGCTGCTGTGAGCCGCCCCACCCGGCCGGGCCCGGGGCCCGGGGCCCCCACCCACCCCGGACCCGGACCACCCCCCGGATCTCCCCCACCCCGGACCCCATCCACCCCCGACCTGCCCCGGACCCCCCCACCCCCACCCAGGACCCGGACCCAGAGACCCGCCCCCGGACCCGAACCCGGACCCCATCCCACCCCGGACCCAGACCCGCACCCCCCACCCCGACCCCACCCCACCCCCGGACCCAGACCCGGACCTACCACCCCCTCCGGACCCATCCCGGACCTCACCCTTGGGCGCGGACCCCACCCCACCCCGGAGCCCCCCACCCCGGACCCGGACCCGGACCCAGACCCCGGACCCAGACCCGGACCCGGACTCGGACCCCGCCCTCCGGACCCGGACCCGGACTTGGACTCGGACCCCGCCCCCCGGACCCCGACCGCCGCGGCAGGGAGGCCAGCGCCCGCGGGCACCTGCCGGCGCCACGGGGACCCCGCCGCCCCGCTGGAGCACCGCGCACAGTCAGGAGGCCTACGTGGACTAAGCCATATCCCCCAGGCGTGGACGGCGCGTCCGGGGCGGACCCGGCGGCGTGGGCAGCCGCGCTCCCGAGCGGCGAGGCCCGGGGCGGCCTGGAAGGACCGCGCACGCCCTGCACGACTGCGAGCCCGCGGGCGCCCACCCCGGCCGGGCGCTCTTCGCCGGGGCCGGAGGACACCGGCCACCAGCTGCCAGACTGGCCTGCTTCGGCCCCGAACCCCCTCCAACCTGTGCTTTAGTGAACGTTGCTCTGTAACCCTTGTTGGTTGAAAGATTTCTTTGTCCGATGTTAGTATTGCACACGTGTAACAGCCCCCCCAAAAGCTGAAGCCAGTCATACCCCGTGTATCTTAGCAGCACTGAGTCACCCCAGTGCGAGCACACACCCACCGTCCAAGAGTGGCTATAGGAAACAACAACAACAACAAAAAGAAAGTGTATCTATCCTTTTGTATTCAAATGAAGTTATTTTTCTTGAAATACTGTAAGATGTAGATTTTTTGTAATCTTGCCAATTTGTGTTACCAGACAATCTGTTAATGTATCTAATTCGAAGCAGCAAAGACTGACATTTTACTTTGTCCTCTTTTTCGTTCTGTTTTGTTTCATTGTGCAGAGATTTCTCTGTAAGGGCAACGAATCGTGCTGGCATCAAAGAATATCAGTTTACATATATAACAAGTGTAATAAGATTCCACCAAAGGACATTCTAAGTGTTTTCTTGTTGCTTTAACACTGGAAGATTTAAAGAATAAAAATTCCTGCATAAATGATTTCAGGAATTTGTATTGCAATTTCTTAAGATGAGAGGAGCAGCCAACCAAGCAGTTCCACTCTCCCTTTACTGGTTTCTATGTGGACTGAATACATTCAGCTGGCGATTTTAGTACCCAGGAAGATGGATCGATGTTCACTAGCTTGGACAACTTCTGCAAAATATGAGACTATTTCCACTTGGGAAAAATTATAACAGCAAAAAAAAAAAAAAAAAAAATCTAAGTGATTGCCAAGATCATGCCAAAGCCTGTTGGCAGAGTACTAAGAGACTTTGATTTTTAAGTCATGCTATTTTCACAGATTGATGTGCTCATGTGACTGTAGGGATGCTGATCTATGTATCTTTGCAAATACAGTGTTTACGTGTAACACTCACGAGAGGCAACCTGGAGAGCCAGGGAAGTCGCAGGGAAATTGAGCGATTAGCAATTTGATTGAATATATTCAGACTTCGTATTTAGAGGAAATATCAAAATATTACAGCAGCAAGTAGGCATAACTGCTGTTCCTGAGAATAAAGTTTGTTTTACGTACCACCCAAGGCGTAATAAATTGTTTCTGCCTTTTATCAGGCCAATTACTGTGCAAGACAGCAAGGGGGGAGGGGTGCAGGGGAACCCTTGCCAGGTCTCGCAGTGGCTCAAAGAGTGTGTGCTCCGTTCCCAGCACGCTGTTGTCCGACAGGTTACAGATGTGTTAGCGGCAGCATCCCTTGGAGTCCAAAACAACGTTGTCAGCCCAGGCCAGGGTCGTTCGGACAATGAAGTCCTACGTGATAGTGTTAGGTTGGAAGCCTGCTTCCAGGCTGAGCTCTTCACCCCACCATGGGGGGTGTCTTCTGATAAATAACCTGGGTAAAAACTAGATGAAGGAACATCACGTCTTATTGGTTTTGTTCCCAGAAAAGCCAATTCAAAAAAGGCAATAAAAGGTAAACAGGTAATGCCTGTGCTGCCTGCCACCCCACGTCTAAGTCGATTGAATGTTTGTTATTCAAACCAACAGTCTCTTTTGATGTAAGAAATAAGGGAAGATGGAAATAAATTAGAGCTCTGGCTTAGTGCCAGAGTGACCAACCAGAAATTGGAGATTTACATTAGAAGCATAAACAGCAAATTATATTTCAGACTCACCAAAGAATACACATGAAAATGCTGATAACATACAGAGTTTGAGATTACTTATAATGAGGTGGATTTCTCATATTAAAATTGGAATTTAGGTTGTCTTATAGTTTATTAGCACAAACCAAAGGCAGACTGTGTTATTTCTAGCAACGATGCACTTTATCATTATCCACTCATGGCTTTGTCACAATGCTCAGGAATCAGACTCTGCACATTGCAATACATGGGATTCCAAAAGCTAATTCGAAAATTTAATGAAGGCTTGATCTAAATCAATTCATCTGCATTTTATCTTTATGAGGCTATAAGAATCTAAATTGATGAGGAATATCTTGCGTTCCATGTATTTAGATATAGTTTTCTGAATTTCCTGAAGTGATGTGATCTGCTTTTAATAAAAATTCACTTTTAGGTATATAACAAATGGAAATGAAATGTTCTTTTTAATCTGGATTCTCAAATTCTTCTAAAGGGTTTATTCCTTTGAAGAAACCCCTACTCAGTGGATTTTTATTCCTCTGCTGCTTCCCAGCATTCTTGCAAAGCGGGTTCCATCTCCCAGACTATGTCTTTGAGAACAGGATCGGGGTGAAAAGTGGGTACGAAGTTGTTTACACACCAAGGTCCCAGCTCTTGTGTTGTCAACTTTCCCGCAAGAATAAAAAGATAATCCTTCCATCAACACCATTAATGAGCATAAAACTTTTAAAAAAATTTGTCTGAAGGTTCAGCTAATATAGAATAGCTAATATAGAACCAGCTAATATAGGTTCGCTCTTTCTAAGACAGTGATTAGACTGCCCCGCTCTGATACAGGAGTGATTTGTTTCTGACCCTGTACCAGCCTAGAGGGAGCCCTTTAGTCCCAGCAAAGAGGAGCCCTGGCTCAGAGGGGCCCATCTTGACCCTCCTTTCACTTGGTCTTAGTAGTTGGAAATCTAGTGTTTCCTACCCAGATGGCCTTCACCCACGTAAAGGGCATTTGTGCACCCCTCCTAGAGGCAAGCGGCATCAGGACTGCACATCCCTGGGCGCAAGGGGTGGCCCTCCGTGAATCTGTGTGGGTAGATTAGTGAAGGGGTCCCGGGAGTGCACACTGGGGAATTCACCCACAGGCGAGAAGAAGCCCCTTGCAGTGAAAACCAGAGCTCGGACTGGAAGGAAAGGGCTACAGGGTGGGAGGGAGACACCAGGGCTGCCTCGGGGCCAGGGGCCAGGGGCCAAGGGCCAGGACAGAACTCTGAGCAGGCTAGGATTGTAAATCTATACCTGGGTTTCAATTCTCACCAGAACATTTGTGTCAAAGTGGCAGATTGGAACGTATTTTATTCAACAGCGTGTTAGCTTACTGTATACCTTTTAACTATTTCCCCATATGGCACATGGGCTTCCGTTGGTACTTTTGTCTTGGCCCCCATCTAGTGGATCTGCCCGGACATGAACACTGCACAAGGTGCCCTTGAATTAAATCGCTAAGTTGGCACAGGTCCCTCACCCAGGTAACAGGAAGGCACAGGTTGGGAGAAGGCGCGGGCCTGTACTGAATGCTCCCCGCACCTTTTCTCAGACCTGTGCTGCGGGTGGCCTTACCGGATTATAAGAAATTTGAGATGGACAGAGGGCAGCTGTGAGGCAACCTGGAGGTCAGATCTCTTGTCCCAACGCCTTCTCTCTCCACCCTGAGTGATCCAGTATTACTAGGCTGTGAAGGCCCCATACTCCGAAATGGGTGCTCTGTGCTCTATGGGATATGGGTTGTCATACGTCACCTGTTGCTGAAGACTAAATAAAACATCTGTTCAACAGTTTCTCTGCTCACAGGCTTGCACAGCATCTGTGGGAACTTTGAACTACATGTTCCATATATTTGTTACTTATGGGACTCTACGTATCTTACCATCTGGGGCAATTTGAAGCTTCAGCCTCAGAAATCTAGAGTTCCTTCCCTGCCATGTGTATTCCCAATCTTCTTGGTAAGGATGGGAAGGGTGGTAGCAACCAAGCCACATGTTAGACAACATAAATAATTTGTAGGAATTTTGTTTTTTGAAAATCCAACTAGACAGCCTTAATGATATATAAGAATGAAAAACATTCTTTTATAAGACTGAAAAAATGAAATGATATATAAGAATGAAAATGATATATTAAGAATGAGGTAAGGACTATCCCCAGAGTTTTGATTCAAATGTCTGGCTGTGAACAATTCCTTCTTGGCCTCAGGAAATCAGGACTAGATTCTAATCCATTTTCTTTCTAAGAAATATCAAATGTTGATCTGGCACAAATAGTCCTACAGTTCGGGCCAGTTCCATAGAGAAGAGCTTTTCGCTTTTAACTACACTTTCACTTTTTTCCACTAACGGTAGTCTTTCCCCTTGGTTACCTAAAACAGATGCCGACAAAATCCCGGCATAAACTACACACAAACATAATATAATATCAGAAAGAATTAAGAATGCCAACTATCACATTTTGAATTTTCACAAAAATCTTGGGAACATGGACAACTTTTACTCTTCACAACACCTGGGAAGGTGTGACTCACATACTATCTTTCATTTGCATCTGAAGAATCAAATAGCTAAGAAACAGATCTATCCCTTGTATAAATCAAATTATTGCATTTAGCTAGATGAGAAAACAACCTCTGTGAAAAAGTCATATTAATATTTTAATATGCAATTATTCGAGATCAATTGTGGCAGAAAAATTCCGCTCCTAACACATTTTTAGAGTGGGTCCTGAAAAAGCCTATCGAGAAGACTTCAGTGATGTTAGGGAGTGTTTACATTTGTACAGTCGGGCATCTAATCCTTCTTCTACTTTCTCCCGTCACCCAAGAGCTGTTTTTAATTGATGGATGAATTAAAATGGAGTAGTAACATTTAAAATGATGTGATGGTTTTATTAACCTGAAATGATAGCTGGTAAAATGGGCCATTATTCCATGAGACCTAATTATGTTAACACTGAAGATGTAGCTAGGCTGGCTGAAGCCAACTGCAGAGAATTGGAAGTAAAAATAAGACCCATTTTCTTAACATAGTCCCAGTTTTTCAGAGGCATCACTTTTAACTATTATCTAATTAGCGAAATATGAATTGTATGGGGGGGGGGGAAACTGACTGGAAGAGAGAAAAAATAATTACTACCTCTCCTACATCTGTCTGCATAGACTCTGCAATTCCTGCCTGGCAAGAAGGTGTCAAGGTACGTTAAAGACATAATGTGCCGGGTGTGCATCCTCCAGCGCCCTGCCCTGATAGGACCACATTACAGCTTTGCGCTCACAAAGAGCAGTCATTCTAATCTAACAAAGGAAGGAAAATGGCAGAAAATCACACACCTGAAGTCCTGTTAAGAATAGGTGATTCTTTTTGCCCCAGGCAGGCAAGAACATAATGTCATTTTTGTTCGTTTGTATTTGTGCTGGGAAGGAGGGCCGCTCCTGTGGGGGAATGGTTTTCCCTCTGCCCCTGTGAATCGCGGCAAGAAAACACTCTCCGAGGAAATAGCATGTTGGAATTTACCAGTCGTGCCTACCCCGTGAAGCCCTGAGTAATTGTTTCGGCTCTCATGGTGTGATAAACACCTAAAGGCAGAGATTAGTGTCATCACTTCCCATCTCTTTTTCTCCCTCCTGGGGTGGAAGGTGGGGGGTGGGGGGGAGATGGGGCCGAATATGGGATTGTCGACGTTTGCAAGAATCCTTCAGTTGGTTGATGCCTAATTATGGAGACCCCAGCTAAATATTTGGTTTATTAAATTAATAGTGTGACAAGCATTGGAGCAGTTTTACAACCACTTAAACCCGTGTTTACATCCTGTGTAATTACAATTCATAATTGGGAAAGCAGTCACATCTAAATGCATTCTGATCAATGGTTCTCATTCTGCCAAATAGACCCAGCAGCACACATTATAGCAAGGGACTCTTAAAAGTGGATTTCTTTCTACATCTAGACTGCAAGCCAGATTCAGGGATGGCAGTGGATGGATTCTAGCAGTAAAGTACTTTAAATTACGGGTAAGGTTTTGTGTATATATTAATTTTTTTTCCTGGGCAGAGGACGTATTATCCTTTCCTTTCCTTTCCTTTCCTTTCCTTTCCTTTCCTTTCCTTTCCTTTCCTTTCCTTTCCTTTCCTCTCCTCTTTCCTCTCCTTTCCTTTCCTCTCCTTTCCTTTCCTCTTTCCTTTCCCCTTTCCTTTGCTTTCCTTTCCTTCCCTTTCCTTTCCTTTCCTTTCCTTTCCTTTCCTTTCCTTTCCTTTCTTTTCTTTTTCTTTTTCTTTTTTTTTTTTTAGCTTTTAAAAGCCTAAAAGTATAAGGATGACTGCTCTAAAATCTAAGATTGAGATTTACCCTAACTAGGGAACTTCCCTTTGAATAATAAATTGTCGGGGCACCTCGGTGACTCAGTGGCTGAGCATCTGCCTTTGGCTCAGGTTGTGATCTTGGGATGGAGTCCTGCATCGGGCCCCCCACAGGGAGCCTGCTTCTCTCTCTGCCTATGTGTCTGCCTCTCTCTCTCTCTCATGAATAAATAAATAAAAATCTTTATAAATAAATAAATATATATATAAATAAATAGTTGATAGGTGATGAGTGAAAATGACATGAAAGTATTTGAAAGCATGTGTTGTCCAGCAATCAGCTCTTTATTCATGTCATACTCACCTTACCTTGCCTAAGCTGCTAAGGGCATCTCTACTCCCTTTTGTAGATAGCTATTTTAACTTGTGCATGGTTGTTCTAGAAGCCAGGTGTGAAGTAAAAGTGAAAATGGCCCAGAGCAGCAGTGTAATGTGAGTGACAAATGATCCAAAGGTCTTGGCGACTTTGGTGCATTTCTCATGGCAGCATGTAGACCAATGGAGCTTCACATCCTCCGGGGCCTCGGGTTAACCTTTCTTCAGGGTTTGAAAGGATATTGGTAGTTCCCTAAAGGGTTCTAAATAAAATTCTTGGGAGAATCTCTGTTCCTGAGTAATTTAAATATTTGCATTAAAATGTTTATAATAAAAGCCTCATACTTCACCATCAGTTCCAATTAAATAAACTCTGGCAATTGGATATATATCATTTTTCATTTGGTTTTAATATGTACATATTTCCATGTAAATTCTCATCTTAATGCACACAACATATTTGCATGTACTATCACATGCCTGCATTATTGATAATGAGTGAGGGCTACTTCCATTAAAGGCAGATAGCAGTTGGGGGTTGATTTGAGACTTGCTTATTAGAAGATGTTATCACATCCTCTAGATTTCAATCCCTCTCCATTCGTCAGGTTCTGTCCCCTGAAGTATGATGATTCTGAAAATGTCTGAAATGATGTAAGTTCTGATTCTGTTGTCAGGGTTGCGAGAAGTACAACTCACTCTGATTTCTCTATTGCAGACATTTTGCTGGAAATGGCTCAAACTGTTTCTTTTCCATACTTGTCCTAACATTTAAAAACATATATATATATATATATATATATATATATATATATATATATATATGACACCAGAACACATTCGTATTGAAAGGCACAAAGTCATTTTCTTTTTTGTCTTGTTTGTTTCATTTTTATGGTTATTCTAGTTTACAAGCATTATTAGATCAGGAGCAAAGGTCTTTCTAAGTGTCTCTATAGTTCTTTAAGTCGTGGGCATTATTCTGACTATTCAGGGCATTTATTTTCATTCCCACTTCTGTCCTCTGGACCAGCATTATCTAAATTGGTAGCCAGTAGCCAACTAAGGCTATTGAGCACTTGAATGTGGTCAGTCCAGGCTGACATGTCCCGTGAATGTAAGATACTCACTGGATTTCAAAGTCTTAGTACAAAACAAATGAGAAAAGAATGTGAATTCTCTCTTTAATGATTTTCATATTGATTACATGTTGGAATGATAATATTTTGGATATACTGGGTGAAATAAAATATATTATTAGAATTGATTTTAACTGTTTCTTTTTGCTTTTCTAATGTGGCTACCAGAGACTTTTAAATTACATATGTGGCTTATGTCCTATCTCTAGTGAACAGCAATGCCTAGACACCTAATTTTCTCATCTATAAAATGGGGCTAATGATATTCATCCTCCAGAGTTAATGTGAAAATAAAAATGAGCTAATGAACATGAACTTACTGTAAACTATAGGAAGAGTCTAAAGTGCTAATGACTATGGTGGTGGTATTTTCAATCTCCAGTTCTACATTTCCAGATTTTTCTGGAAATTTTCAGCCAGGGGTCTTATCCAATCTTCCTCTAAAAACACTCGAGGACAACGAATGCAAGGCTTTTAATGTTTTTCATAAAGCATATGGCCTGAACATGAAGCTTACATTAGCAACAATGTCAACAAGGAGAATACTAATGGTGATTTAAAAACATAATAGTAATAGCAACGACACAGTGAATCTTTACTGAAAGCCTGGAGCTGGGTACTGTGTTAAGTATTTTTACCATGTTTATTCTAAATAATATGCTACATTTCTATTAATGTAGCTTATGAGCACATTGTTGACCTCTATTTTTCTTTCCATACACTTAATTGCTTCTCATAAGCTATGTATGCAGATAATGAATTGAAGGCGACAAAGTGTGGCAATCCAGTGGACAAAGGCAAAACGTGAGTCTACAATGTGCATGTGGGTTGCGTAAGATAGATACCACACCATACTGGGAATTTCTGTAATTAGAAGTGTTGAATCTTTCATTCAAGTTTTACCTGCTTAAACGTTGATTTTCATGAGCTAGCACCTCTGTGATCCCTCCATTCAATAGTCCTTCAAAATAACTGCTCATTCCGCAGCCTTGGACTCAAAACCCACCTTCACGTTGTCCTGGCACACCTCTCCAACCCAGGAGGCCTGCAAACACCCAGCACATTACCATCTTCTTGACTTTAGTTAGTTAGGTCTTTTGAAAAACCTGGAATGCCTTTCAACTTTCTTCACCCATGAAAATCCCACTGCAAGTCAAGCTCCACCTCTCTAAGAAATCTCGGCAAATCATCCCCACGGCCTCTACTCTTGCTTAATGGTCTGACTCATCACTTAGCTCTGATTTATACCATGATTTATGTGTTATCTCTCCTAGCAGGTATAGACACACATACACAGGAGACTCTGGTTTAATAGGGTCCTATGCGTTCATTCACAAATATTTATTGGGCACCTATCATGTACCAGGTGCTGATCTGGATGACCGAGACAACGAATAAATTTGATTGTGTGCCCCTCTCATCATATGTAAGTAATGCAATTTAAGTAAACTATTCCATAATATAAATAAGAAGAACTGAAACAAATGGAATACCCGAAGAGAAAACGCTAAGTACACTAAGGATTTGCAGGTTGCATCTCCTTTGAAAAACATTCGAGGAGTCTTCCCAATTAAAACTTGTGATGTAGGCTTCTGAAAAAGCAAGCAGTGCTTTAGGTGTGATCAATGTATCCCAAGTTACGGTTCTAATTTCAGAGTTTGACACACAGATCCTTGTCTTAAGATAGGAACATCTGTACTTCTCGGTCTTTGTCACACTTTGCCTTTGAACAAATTGTCCTAGACTTGAGCATGCATCAGAACCACCTGGAGGGCTTCAGGCGAACAGTTTGCCCGGAACACACCCCAAGAGTTTCTGACTCGGGACGTCGGGGCTAGAGCCTGAGGATTTGAAGGGTAACAAGTGCCATGTGAAGTTGGTACCTCTGCTCGAGACCCATCGGCTTAAGCTAATTAGAAACTTCACTACAATTTACCAAGAAGCTCACAGGACTTTATCCAACTCCCCTTCCCTGAGGCTCGGTTACCTCACATTAAAGCAGGCATCTTGAGGCTCACACCCCACAGGGCTATGACGAGAATTAATTGACACCATGTCCATGAAACTGCTTAATCTGAGGTTCACACTCAGGAAATGTGAGTTGAAGCTGCACATTTTCAATGTCACCATAAAATAGAGGCAAAGCATTTCTTCCACCAGATTCTCCCACTCATGCATTTCTAGCTAGCTATGAGGAACTCTGGTCTCTAAATTCAACTAATTCCACTGACAAAATGACAAAATAATAGGATCTCACAGTGGACAAAGACCTTAGAGATTTTCTGGAGCAAGCAGTTAAATGTTGTGAACCAGGTAAATTGTCAAAGCTTTTTTGTTTACTTTCTTGATTCAATAAAGCAATCAAAACAATTGAACTGGTTGCATGTATCATTCCTCAACTTGAATATCTGGTTTTTCCAAAATTGAATTATTTGACTGAAACAAGCCACATCCGGGCAAAAAGAAAAATAGAAATAAGATTCTCATTTTTTTCCTGTCAGGTCATGGGCCTAGCTTCCACGCGGACGCTCTGAGGCCCTGTGAAGTCCCGCTTCATGGAAGCCCTGATCCTCCTAACTCCAGCTTGTCCACGAACTCACTCTGGGCCTTCAGTCTGTGATGTTTTTCTGCCCCCTAGAAAGGATCAGGGGGCTGTTAATGCGAGGAATCAATGATCAAAAATTAATTTTAAAGCCCCTGGTAAGAGCACATTAACATAAACGGTGCAGCTTGCCTCGCAGAGTCAGAGCAGCATAGCCAAGATCTTTCAAAGGATTTGAGAACAAAATTTTGCAGATAGAATGTATCTTGAGAATAATGATGCATATCGCTAATAACCTAGTGCTAACTTAGAAGCCTAAATTGGAGACTTTGCAGAGGAATACACAGCCTCCATAATTTCCAGTTTGGTGTAATAATATGGAAATGGCTTTTGGTGCCAGGATTGGATCAGTCTAAATGAGCTGGAATTGATAGCTGCCTGTAATACGAGGGGCAGGAGAGAGTGATCACGTCTGTGTCCTTGCTGACTTATCTAGGGCTCTCCAGACGTGACAGTTTTAAGGAGTGAGCCCTTAAATATGTTATGGAAACGCACTACAATATCCTGCAGCACAGAGCAAGGTGCTTCTAAAATTGTCTCAACAAGAATGCAGGATGGGGGAGTCTCCTTTTTAGGGAGGGAAGGGGCTTTTGTTCCAATGAAAAGTAAAAGGCAATGGTAAGTACGGGGTGGAAAGAAGGTGATAGAGGTGGTCTGAGAGCACAGAGAATTAGCTGTCCCCTTGGGAGATCCCCAACCTCAGTCTGCTCTCTCCCCCTGGAGATGACAGTATTCCAGAAGGCAGGCACCTATGCGTTTCCTTTTGGGGGACAACAAAATGGACTCTCGAGGACAAGACAATAACACTCATGATTAACATGGTATAACAGCAAAATCAAAACTTCTGGTCAATGACTTAGGAAATAAAGGCTTCTTTAGTGGCTTTAGTGGCTTTACAGATACATCTGCACCTCAAGTGTTATGCAACGGGTAACAAGTCATCACTGCATCAGGAATTGTGGAACAGTGGCAAATTTAGAGTTGATGCGATCAAGCACCGCGAGGGCTTTGCAAGGCATGTAAGACTTCCTCTTACCTGGTGTCTGTGTCACATCAGCCTCATCTTCTGGCCAGCCTGTATTCCAACTGAGTACCAGTGGTGGCCACTCCCCAGACAACAGACTTGAATGTTCTGTGTGCCTTTGCATATGTTATCCCTTCTGCCTGGCGTGTGTGTGCTTCCCATGGTGTCCATCTGGTGAGCTCATCCCTTAAGACCTGGTCCAAGTGCCTTCTTGTGGATGCCCTGCTCCAGTTACTTCTCTTGCTGCATAATCAGCCCAAAACTTAGTGGAGTAGAGCAAGACAAGTGAGGACGGCTTGCCTCTTCTCCAAAATGTCTGGCATGTCACTTGGGGGTGATTCAAATGATGGAGGGCTGGCAACTAGCACTAGATGATCCACTCCCAAATGGCCTCTTCACTTTGATGTCTAGCATACTTTTTGGGGTTGTTGAAGGCTGAGCCTCAGCTGGGACCATCAAGCAGTCTGCTCATGGCCCCTCTGGCACAACAGCCATAGGGTAACCAAACATCCTATGTAAAGGTTTAGTATTCCAGCGAACAAGATGGAAGCCACAGGTCTTTTTTTATGACCTTTTATGACCTAACTTCAGAATACACATAGCATCACTTTTGTCACATTCTATCATTTAACACAGTTACAAGCTAGCCCAGATTCATGGGGAGAGGACACAGATTCTGTCTCACATTAGGAGAAGTGTCAAAGAATTTGGGACCTTGTTCCTTTTTTGACCCTTCCCAGACAGGGCAGTACTTTCTTCTTTGCCCACCGCTGCACCTTGAGGTCTCTAGGCTTCAGGCTTCAGGCTGTGCTGTGTGGCTGCCTAGCCCCACTGGCTTCCACACCAGGCCCGACCTCTTAGCGTCACTGTGTCCGTGAGGCTTAGCAACACTCGTGTAACACAGTAGATAGAAAGTGCTTACTGAGACCATCCTGAGCATTGCTCAGTGTGTTTTAAGTCCGCACTCTAAGCAGGAACTCCTCTCTCAAAGGATACGTAACCCTGCCCGTAGCATAGCCCCACTGCGCCCGGTGGGAGGGCGCTGCTTGTGGGCAGGGAGCGCAGTGCCTGAGAGAGTAGACTCAGGTCCCTCGGTGAGAGAGGTAGCCCATAACCTTCCCGCCGTGAGTGACCCAAGACAAATGCCAGCGGCGGCGAAGCCAACCAAAGGCTCCGGGCAAAGAGCAGACTTCCAAGTGCAGAGGCAGCAGTGGGCAGAGGTGACGTGGGCCCAGGGGAGAGGCTTTGTGCCGGCCGGGCACGTGGCACTCCCCCGTCAGCTGCAGTCATGCCTGGCTTCAGCACGAAGGAAGGGAAATAGGAGAAGCACTGTTCTAGAAGAGTAATCTCATCGGACAGGCCAGGAGGAGTGTGTCATTTCAGCAGCAGTATATTCCCATCTCTCATGGACTGAACTGGGCTTCCTCGAGATTCATATTTTGAAGCCCTAACCCCCAAATGACTGATTTGGGATATAAGGCTTTTAAAAGCTAAATGAGGTCATAAGGGTGGGGTCCTAATCCTATAGGATCAGTATCCTAATTCAGTTGGCCTGGTGTGTCCTTACAAGAAAGGGAAGTGACGCCAGGAATGCATGCACCCGGTCCTCACTGGCCCCGCCCCGTCCTCAATGGCCCCGCCCCACCCCGTCCTCACTGGCCCCGCCCCGCCCCGTCCTCACTGGCCCTGCCCCGCCACGTCCTCAGTGGCCCCACCACGTCCTCAGTGGCCCCACCAAGTCCTCACTGGCCCCACCACGTCCTCACAGGCCCCGCCCCACCCCGTCCTCACTGGCCCCGCCCCACCACGTCCTCAATGGTCCCGCCCCACCCCGTCCTCACAGGCCCCGCCCCACCCCGTCCTCACTGGCCCCGCCCCGCCCCGTCCTCACAGGCCCCGCCCCGCCCCGTCCTCACTGGCCCTGCCCCACCACGTCCTCAGTGGCCCCACCACGTCCTCAGTGGCCCCACCAAGTCCTCACTGGCCCCGCCCCGCCCCGTCCTCAATGGCCCCGCCCCACCCCGTCCTCACTGGCCCCGCCCCGCCCCGTCCTCACTGGCCCTGCCCCGCCACGTCCTCAGTGGCCCCACCACGTCCTCAGTGGCCCCACCAAGTCCTCACTGGCCCCACCACGTCCTCACAGGCCCCGCCCCGCCCCGTCCTCACAGGCCCCGCCCCACCCCGTCCTCACTGGCCCCGCCCCACCCCGCCCCGTCCTCACTGGCCCCGCCCCGCCCCGCCCCGTCCTCACTGGCCCCGCCCCGCCCCGTCCTCACTGGCCCTGCCCCACCACGTCCTCAGTGGCCCCACCATGTCCTCAACGGCCCCGCCCCACCCAGTCCTCCCCGGCCCCGCCCCACCCGCGCGGCGCTCAGGTCCCGTGCACTCCGCCTCGCCTCGGCCTCTGCACCTGCACCGCCCGCGGCCTGGAGTCTTCTTTCCCGGCTGCTCCGCACAGTGGCTCAGGACTGCGTCGAGGGCGACCTCAGGAGCCAGGCGCTCGTGTCCCCGCCCCATGTCCCCACCTCGTGTCCCGCCTCGTGTCCCTGCCCCCTATACCCACCTCGTGTCCCCGCCTCATGCCGCCGCCTCCTGTCCCTGCCCCGTGTCCCCGCCCCGTGACCCCATCTCGGGCCCCGCTGCCTCGTGTACCCGCCGACTCATGTCCCCGCCTCGTGTCCCCTCCTCGTGTTCCCGCCACCTCGTGCCCCGCCGCCTAGTGCTCCGCCGCCTCGTACCCCCGCTGCCTCCTGTCCCTGCCCCGTGTCCCTGCCTCATGTCCCCACCTCGTGTCCACCTCATGTCCCCCACTCGTGTCTCCACCTCGTGTCCGCGCCTTGTGTCCCCGCCATGCCTCATGCCCCCACCACCTCGTGTCCTGGCCTGTGTCCCCGCCCCGTGACCCCATCTCCTGTCCCCGCCCCGTGTCCCCACCACGTGTCCCCGCCGCTTCGTGTACCTGCCGCCTCGTGTCCCCGCTTCGTGTCTCAGCCTCCTGTCCCCTCCTCGTGTTCCCTCCGCCTCGTGTCCCCGCCTCATGACTCCGCCACCTCGTGTCCCTGCCCGGTATCCCCGCCACCCTGTAACCCGCTGCCTCGTGTCCCCGCCCCGTGCCCCCGCCGCCCCGTGTCCCCGCCGCCCCGTGCTCCCTCTACCTTGTGCCCCCGCCGCCCCGTGTCACCGCTGCGCCGTGCCCCCGCCACCTCGTGCCCCCGCCACCTCGTGTCCCCGCCACCTCGTGTCCCCGCCACCTCGTGTCCCCGCCCCGTGCCCCCGCCGCATCGTGCCCCCCCCGCCCCGTGCCCCCGCCGCCCCGTGCCCCCTCCGCCCCATGCCCCCGCCGCCCCATGCCCCCGCCGCCCCGTGCCCCTGCCCCGTGCCCCCGCCGCCCCGTGCCCCCGCCGCCCCGTGCCCCCACCACCACCTGGTGCCCCCGCCGCCCCCGCCCGTGGGCAGCCCCGCCCGCCTCCTCCGCCACGATGGGGCGTGTGCGCTGCAGCCTCGCGCGGGCCCAGGAGGCGGCGGGCGCACAGGGCACGCGGTGCACACGTGTGGCCTGGGGGCTCGGGGCGCGACGACAGGGCTGCCACCCGCGGACCCCGGGAGGCCCGGGCCACCTGCCGCCACCGCGGACGCGGCTGCTCTGGGTCCGTTCAGGTGCGAGGGCGGCGCGGCGGGTCCCAGCCTAACCCGGCTCGGGGATGGGCGCGGTCGGCGCGGCGGGCGCAGCTCGGAGCAGAACAAGGCCGCGCGCGCTCCGGCGGGCGGCTCAGCCCGGGTCCCCGCCGGCGACACGGCGCCCACCCGAGTCCGCAGCCACTGCGCTGTCCCCGCACCGCGGGCCTGCGGGGTCCCCGCCCCCGGGAGGGAGGAGCAGGTGCCCGGCGCGGGGTGTCGGGGTCCTCGCCTTCCCGCCCGGCCGCCTCGCGGGGGACTGGCCGCAGGTGGCCCCAGCCCACCTCTACCTGGGACCTAAGGAAGGTGGCGTCTCTGTCCCCGCTTGACGTAACTGTGGAGGGAATTATTGTTCGAGGCGGTGAGGAGACATTTGACATTTGACGTTTCCTGTCTTCGCAGGTCAGCGCCCCGTGGCCCAGGTGGCCGATGGCTCAGCAGGTCCCACGGCGGCCGGCAGGGCGCGGGTGATGGCTCTCAACAGGGACAAGGTGAGGCAGGAGGTGCTGCTTCGTGTTTGCAGACGCTCCTTTAAGCCCAGGCTCTCCAAGCACCGCATGAACATTAAGGGAAATTATTTCCCCCATTTTACATAAAGAGGAGAAACATTTGATTTCTTTAGTAATAGGCTCTTAGAACAGTTTCCAAATGTAATTACATTAGTTGGAAATGCCAATTGGCGCAATCAGATTATCAGCGCGTAACACGAGGCAAATAAAAGGAAACAATGCTTCCCAGGACACACCGGTCCAAGGAGTTTGCCCTCCCTGTAGCCGGGGCCAAGGCACTGCCTTGATGGGCGCGTCCTACTCACCACCTGGGGCCAAGCCTGAATGTGGCAACATTGTCGTCTGAACACACCCGAGCCCGGAGGCTCCCCCCTGGGCAAGAGGGACAGGCTGCCCCCTGCCCGGCAGCCCATGCTCGGAGTGATGTCATGAACAGATCAGATCCACTTCTAGTGAGCACTGGCCGCACAGCCGGCAGGGCGCTAGGTGCATTCACCACCCACCTTCTGTCCACCTGACAGTTCATCGCACCATTGAGGGAACCGTGGCTCAGAGAGGTGCTGGGAGCTCAGCCCTGGACTCCAGGCTTGGTGCTTTCCGTCACCCAGAGCGGCCATCCTCTCAGCCCCTGCAATTCCTCTCTCTCCCGTGCCCGTCCAGTTCCACGCACGCTCCCTGCCCAGCAGCCTGGCTGCGGGGGGGAAGGGGGCTCAGAGCCCAGTGGCCTGGGCTAGAAGCCCAGCTCCTCCGTTCATAAGCCGTGCAGTCTTGGACACCGACTCAGCCTTAGTGTGCCTCAGTGTTTTCACTGCTGAACGGGTTTAAAATTAGATCTACCTCACATTGTTGTTATAGGAGTTGAATGGATCGCTATATATTTTAAGCTCAGAACATAATAACCCTTAAATATTTGATATTATCATTATTCTTTCCACTACCACTTTACTTCTGCCAAATGTCTGTGTCCTTCCAAAATTTAAATGTCAACTTTGGGAGACAATTCACTCGGGAGGGTGGAGCCCTCGTGAATGGAATTTTAGGGACCTTATAAGAAAAAACACAAGAAAGATGATGTCTCTCTCTATCATGTGACAATACAGGAGGAAGGCCAGCCACCTACAAACCAAGGAGAGCTCTCGCCAGGAACCAAATCAGCCCGCACTTTGATCTTGGGCTTCCAGCCACCAGAACTGGGAGAAATAAATCTCTGCTGTTTGAATACAAAAACACTAATTGGAAAAGGTATGTGCACTCCTATGTTGATACCAGCATTATCTGCAGTAGCCAAATTATGGAAGCAACCCGTATGTCCATTGAGGGATGAATGCATAAAGAAAGATGTGGTGTATATGGTCGATAGAGTATTACTCAGCCATAAAAAAGAATGAAATCTTGCCATTTGCAACAACATGGGTGGGGCCAAGCATGCTAAGCGAGATAAATCACTCAGAGAAAGACCAATACCTGAGGTTTTACTCATAGGTGGAATTCAAGAAACAAAATAAATGAACAAAAGAAAAAGAGAGAGAGAGAGAGAAGGGCAACCCAAGAAACAGACTCTTAACTAGAGAGAACAAGCTGATGGTTTCCACAGGGGAGGTGGTGTGGTGAGGAAGTAGGTGAAGGGGATTAAGAAGAATGCACTCACCACAATGAGCACTGGGTGATTTGGGGGGAGTGTTGAATCACTACATTGTACACCTGCAACTAATACAAAGTGTATGTTAATAACTGGAAATACAATTCAAATTTTTTCTGCTGTCTGAGGCACCTAGCCTGTGCTATTTTGTTCAAGTAGCCCAAGGTAATTAAGGCAATTACTATTGCATTTCTTTAGTGGTGTCGTCTTCGCTCACTATTATGACCTCCACTTTCACATGGGCCCTCCTCAAGCTCTCTCTCTATTTGGTCCTCCCCTAGAGTGGCCAGAACCGATCTGATTGAAATGGGATCCGGCAGCCTGAACTGGAGCCTGCAGAAATGAAGTCCGGCAGGATGGCCCCAACATCATCTTCAGCACAAACGTCCAAAAAATATTCACCAAATTTGTCATATGGAGTTCTGAAGGATCAAAGCTGGCACTGAGAATCTTCTGTACCCGCCCCTGGGACCAGCTCACCCTACTCCCTGCTGCTGGCAGAAGGGGCGGCGGGGGCAGTGAAAGCTGAATAAAACGGATGCAGAATTCCAATTCTGCCTTTCAAACCAAATCCTTACAGATCCTTTTCTTAGTTATAAAATCCATGTGCCTTACTTCTTCCTCCTGTCCACTAGCAAAGCTGACTACTCGCTGTCCTCAGACCATATGTACCCTGTGCTTTCACTAAAGACCTACTAATTGAGCACTCTCTCTGTTCTACACCATTGCAGGAACTGCTAGGGACACAAAAATGAATACTTGGTCCTTGTGCACCAGGTCACAGAATAGCAGGAGGGATCAGCAGGGACCAACAGCAGTAAAGTGTGTCAGGAAAAGGCGGACAGGATCCGTGTATCTGGTTGGCAGTGTTCGTGTAGAGGGGACTTCTCACTGAAAATGCTGTCAGTGTTGAGTTATATTATTAATTGTTGAGTCACTTTTGTTTATTTTTTTAAAGATTTTATTTATTTATTTGAGAGAGAGAGGGCACACATGAGGTGAGGGGCAGAGGGAGAAGCAGACTCCCTGCCAAGCAGGGATCCCTATGTGGGGCTCGATCCCAGGACTCCAGGATCATGACCTGAGCTGAAGGCAGACACTTAACTGACTGAGCCACCCAGACACCCCTAAGTCACTTTTGTTTAATGAAAAAATCTGAAAGAGAATGGCAAGCACCTGGGTCAGATGCAGGAAGAAAAAGAGAATGGCACTGTGGCCACACCTGACCCTCCTTCAGTAGTCAGGACCAGTGGGGGCTCCATGGCAGGCCTGGGCACATTCTTCAATATTCTTTCAAAATTCTGTGACAAACTCAAAACCTGAGCAGGGCATGCATCATCAGCCCACTGGAAGCCCGTCTAAGCTTCCCCCATGGAGTAAGAAAAGCCAAGATCCGGAGCTTTCACATCCAGGTGGTGCTGTACCACCTCTAAGGAGTTGTGCGTCTTTGGGCCAGCGACACAAATTCTTTGAGCCTCAGTCTGTTCCTCTGAAAACTGAGATAACAATTCTTACCCCATGGAGCACTGTGACATTCATGTACGTAGAACGCATCTGCCATTATAGGAGGGCTATTAAATCAGGAAAACAGAATCAAACCAATGACCAGGAGAGGGTTTCTGACACGACCTTAATTTCCCAATTACAGGAAGAATTCAACATTCTAAATAAAGTCAGAAGCAATGACACCCAGGGTCCTTCCAAGCCTCCTCCTCTTTTTACCAAGACCTGTCTCTCCTTGATACAGCTGCCTACAGATAACACCCCACTCATTCTCTTCCAACCCTGGCCCACTCCTTGTCTCTGTGAGATGGGAAATTCTCTGAAGATAGAAACGCACTCTGTAAGTGCAGGTACACATTCTCATCCCCTTTGGCAACAAAAACTTGAGGGGAAAAAGAGTGTTTTCCAAGATGCAGTCATAAGACTATTGGGTAGGACCTTATAATCTCAGACCCAAGAGCAAAAAAAAAAAAAAAAAATAGCACAAAAAGGGAAATTTCGAACAATGTTACAGAACCACAGCAGTAAAGAAGCTGTTTCCTGAACAACATAATCGCTAAGCCACGTGACCCTTGCTGCCATGTGAAGAGCGAGAAATTCTCTAAATTAAATCAGTCAGAATGGCAAACCTGAGAGGCACCTCCAGACTGAACCTTCCGGCAGCAGGGCAGAGGGCCGGTCTGGGAAATCAAGGAGAATTGAAGTTCCCTTGAGAGAGCAGTTAAGAGCAGAATGGGTAGGTGTTTATAAGTTTTTGCCCAGGCTTCCCTTGCTGACAGACTGTTCCTTCTCGACTGAGTATTGCACTGGTGTTTTCTGTTTCAGCTTCTGTACCGTGGCCTTGCAAAGGCCATAATGGGATGACAGCATGTGTGGGTTCTCTGAACCTGCACCCAGAAGGTGCCTCCCAGCTACGCATGCCTGCTAGGATTAAACACAGTCTCAGAGCCTCCTGATGCTCTAACGCACTTCTTCTGAAATAGGGGAAATAGGGCATTTGAACTGAGCAGATCCGGGCCTGAGGTCTATCTAGGGATAAGAGTAGGGGACTACTCCCTGACCCTTTTTGTATCTGGCCAAGCTGGAGCTCAGATGCAATTCACAGAGGGTGCTAGGGGGCACCTTTCTCCAATCAGCCAGGAGGGTTTGGGGCTCAGATGCTACTAAGAAGTGGAATAAGGCAAAGTCCTCCATCCTTGTCCCTCCCCACCCCCATGTACCTATTTGAGTCTCTAGTTTTTTCAGAACGCTGACTTGGATCAAATTTCAAGAAAGGGCAGAAGGTGCCACAAGAGGAAAATAACTTTAGAGTCAATGCCACAGCCTAAGACACAGAGAAGAGGCTTGATTCCAACCCGGTCGTCCTCCGACATGGGAGTGCCTTGGGGAAACGGCTCTGGGTGCAGTCAAGCTGCCAGCAGGAACGGATGGCACCCTCAAAGGGGGAAATTAAGGAGAACTTAATGAAGGGACGATGTTTGAAGATGTGGAAAGAGTTAAGGGAAAAGGAATGGTAAAGTATCGGGCTGGGGAAGCAGCTCCTCTCCCCAGGCCTGACAGGTGAAGCGAGTGAGCCCTCCCGACAGCCGGAAGAGCCTGGCAGCGTTGGCAGAGGGAGGCGTGGACCTGAGCAGGGGAGCCAGACTCTGCCCATCTGCAACCTGTAAGGGACGGTCCTGGGGAATAAACCTGCTCTTCTTCTCTGTCCTCGAGTCTCCTGCCAGTGTCTCCCATTGGCCGAACCCAACAGGAATCAAGAGCGAAAGGAGCCTACTCGTGTGATCCCGGAAGGAATCATAAAGGATTACCCCAGGCACGAAGCAGGTGGAGTAGAATGGAGGGTGGCAGATGAGGAACATGCAGCATCATTTTTGTCTGTCCCCAAGATCCTGGCAGATTGGGGCAGTCAGAGAAGTTTCGCTCAGGCCAGCCCAAGTGATTTGATTAGGGACATCCCCAAGAGGCTCTCTGGTCCTGTTCCATTTTGGCAGCCTCCGGGAAGTTTGACAAGTTTCTGGTTCTACCATTAACAACTAGGACATTTTTTTAAAAGATTTTATTTATTCATTTGTTCATGAGACACACACAGAGAGAGAGAGAGAGGGAGAGGGAGAGAGAGAGAGACAGGCAGAGGGAGAAGCAGGCTCCATGCAGGGAGCCGATGCAGGGAGCCGATGCAGGACTCGATCCCGGGACCCCAGGATCACGCCCTGGGCTGAAGGCAGGTGCTAAACTGCTGAACCACCCAGGGATCCCCACAACTAGGACATTTTGCGACGTAGGAGCCAGCGCAGAGGAGGCAGTGACGCTATGGCATCAAGGCCACCAAGGCCAGCGGCACTGGATGACCCTGTTGAAGTGGCACTTCTGTAGGATGTTTGGAGGCCAGCAGCTCCCGAGGCTACCCTCAAAGGGCACATGCAAAATCCCGGTTCCACAAAGGACATCCTCAGGGCAATGACCGAGACTGACATGTGAGCACCCTGGGGGGACCGCAGACATTCTGGGGGCATGGGAATAGAGCTCAGCAAACTCCTCTGTGAAGGGCCAAGTTGGGAATATTTTTGGCTTTGTGGGCTAGAGGTTTTCTGTTACAGCCACTCGATTCTGTTGTTGCAGCAGCCGCAGACAAGTAAACAAATGGGCATGGCTGTGTTCCAGTAACATTCACACAGGTAGGTGGCAGACTGGATCTGACCTCTGGGCAGTAGTTTGCCAGCTGCTGGCTTAGAACACTGAGGTTTAGGGTACTTGTACAATTCTGCCCTCATTCGTACCCGCAAGATGGCAGGGTCGCGGTCATCGCTATTGCACGTACTGACGTTCCTGATTTACACTAGATGGTAAGGCATGTGAAAACAGGGGCCAAGCCTTATTGTCCTGGGCACCCTTAATCCTCAGAATTACAGGAATGAATGAATGAATGAATGAATGATGAGCGAATGACAGTCCACAGGAGGGTTACTATAATTTGTAGTATCATTTGCAGTTCCTACTAAGATAAACCTGCCCTGCTCATGTGCTTAAAAATATCAAATGATCAGAAGATATGTAGAGATAGAAAGTCTGGATGAGTCCTAAATTTCTTCTGATCATTTGATAGTGCATGAAAATGTGCACTAACTGGTGCTGCTTTATTCTAATGAAGGTAGAATAGATTAGCTCAAACAAACAATTGTTGACAGTAGCAAAGTAAACAGGTTCCTAATTAATGTGTTTGCTAATGAGACTCCCTGGTTGGGGGTTTAACCATACACGTGAATTTAGGTATTTATTCCTAACATAAGCTCAACTTATAGGGTTGGGTATTCAGGGCGTTATTTATCATACATGGCCTTCAAAACTCCAGGAAAAAAAAAAAACACCCGAGAACCTCACAATGCTATTTTATCATTTTGCAGGAGTTGCCTTTCTATCGTTCCTCCCTCCTACCCCCAGAGTATTTGTGATGCACCTGCTATCATTAGCACTCTCATGAAAGGTAACTGGATTTGGTCTTATTTTGCTTTGATTTTTTCTTGTCTATGTAAGTAGTCTCTACACCTAATATGGGGCTCGAACTCATGACCCTGGGACCAAGAGTCACATGCTCTTCCAGCTGAGCCAGCCGGGCACCCCTCATGAAAGATAACTTTGGAACTGCCTGTGAGACACTAGTCTTAGCACCCAAGAACTAATGCAGATCCAAAGATTCAAGGACCGTAAATGTCCATTTGCAGTGAGGCAGAGAGAGCTGGAGGAGAGAATACAAAACAGTTTGTGTAATACAACATTTGACCACCACCCCCTTTCCAAGTGAAAAGCAAAAGCAAGGGGAAAAGGTAGCTCTGCCTTCCATATAGTCTGATTTTTCTTTATAATGAATGGAATATAGCCAACAAAGAATGGGAAGAGTGGTTCTGCTTTTTCCTTAAGTAAACAGTAGTTTGAATCATTTGACCATAAAATCTTGAAATAAGGGAGTTCCTAGCTTTCCCCAGCAAACTTTTAGTGATGGTGGAGTTTTGGGGGCACAAGGACTCTAGCAAATGTGTTTCAGCTTGAGTGGCTGGGAATATCTATGAACAGGCATCAAAAAAGAGATATGACCTCCCTTTCTGGGTCGCTGAATTCATTCAATAAATATTTATTGAGCATTCACCAGTACCCAGCAGACATGAATCCAAATCTGGATGCTACTACTTCACCTGTCCTTTGTTGAGCCTCCATACAAACTATTTTACAAGCTTTTTAGAAGGTATATATTTGATACTTGCTGTATAGTCATCATGAAATCAGAAACAAAGTCCCTGGACACTGACACTCTTCTGTTTGTGTTTGTGCCATGTTTTGCCATGCCTCACCTCAACACAGCTAACCAAGAGAATGGAAAAAAAAAAAAAAACCCCACAAGATTTTGTAGTTTACTGACAGACAATGGATAAACAACTGTTCTTATTTTTTGGTGAAAGCAAAAAAAAAAAAAAATTGTTGAGTTTATTTCAAAGTTAAATGTGAATTTCATATTTTTATTTTTTAAAAGAGCAATTCTTAGTTCTTCATAAAATCTGTGCTCCAAGTATTCCTATTTTGATAAATTATAAAATGACTTCCTCTCCTCTGGCCTTTTCCTGCTGAGACCTGGCTCATCCCAGGTCTTGGCTTTCTGCCCTGGCAACCTCTGGCATATGTCTATTACTCAGAGCACCAAGTCGAGGTCAACAAGTTACTGCAAAAGACTAGGCAATGGAAAGAAATCTTTACTGCCTCTTAATAAGCATAGGCCTAAAAGCACAGTGATTGATTTCATACTGTGGGACAATTTCTTGTATGTCACCCTGTGTATGGGCACTACATAGAATAAATGAGCCAGACTATAGAAATGTTGTTTGCACGCAAGTATATTTAAACCTCTACCATACAAAAAGATGTAATCCTCATTCTTCCATCCAAGACATTCTGCTAAAACGAAATCTTGTGAACAGTAGGACAAGAATATAGATCCTAAAAAATACTGGAATTTTAGAATAAATAATTAGTGTAACTGAAGTGCATAGATTAAATCAGGCACTTTCATGATATTTCTGAATTTCCATTTACATTGAAAACTAATTATTTCTAAAAAAGCTGTAAATTAAAATAGCAGAAGATGTATCCAGCTATAGATCTTGAGCCACCAATGGACAGCATCACTGACACCACGAGCCAGTGAATTAAGAGCTCTGTGAGTAGGTAAAGGGCCTATTTTTAATTCAGATTGACACTATTCAAGATACAGGCATAACTGACATCTCTTCACTGATACTGCACTAAGATATATCACAGGATCTGGGAAAGTGTCTGATACTTACAAGCATTGAGTCAAACACGAGGGAAAAAACGCGTTCAACTGTCACAGATGTTCCCAGCAAAAGTGTGTAGGATGTTCAGTTGATGGAAAATTGGACATGAAGGGATTGCTTAATGAGTTAAATTATGTTCTTAAGAAAAAAAAAATACAAGCTAGCCAGGTTTCTGTGTGGTGTGATTCTTTGTTTTGGATTTGGTAATAGGAGATGAGACATCAATTTGAATCCTCATTCAGCTATTACATCTCATCCTTAAAAGAATCGTGTGGGACAGGAGAGATTTTTTTAGATCCTATTTTAAACTCTCTTTGGGGAAATGAGGCAGTGGGCTAAAGAAATGGATTTGACAAAAGTGTTGGAGAAGTAGAGAGCTCAAAATCTGATTCCGTGGTTTCCATGAAAGCATTCTAGTCTGAGCATGTGGTAGAAACAGAACTACTTCACGACCAGTCGTGATGTGGAGGAGGAAGAGCCACCTGCAAGATGGACACGAGCGACAGGCTGCACTGTGAACCCGGGCACTCCGCGCCGACGCCACCGGCCTTGCGGGTCTCTGAGGGGACCCCCCCAATCGGACTGCCAAATTCTCCGGTTTGCCCTGGGATATTATAGCAAATTATTTGTATGATTAATGAAAATAAAACACACCTCGTGGCAAAAAAAAAAAAAAAAAAAAAAAAAAAGAAACAGAACTACTGAATAACAGAGTCACACGGCCCAGAAATTGCTTGATACACTAAAACACAGACCAGTAGTTAGGTGATCACTCAAGGGGCAAAGATTGCAGAAGCAAACTCAGCACGTGGAATGTGATGTCTACTCACCAAAGAGAATTTCAAAACAGTGAATTAGCAACAGTAGCAGCTGAAAGAATATCAGTTGGATATCCCCTCCAGCCCCCTTACCTAGCTCTGTTATTTTACTGTTATTTTACAGATTAAGAGACCAAGGTCCAAAAAGGGAGATCAATTCTTTTGGTCATATTTTTTATTCATTCATTCATTCACTCACTCAAGAAGGGTCTAAGGAACACCTATGACGAGCCAGGTGCCATGCTAAATAGTAGGCAGAAATAAATTCCAGCTCTGTGGATCCTGCAGCTTATATAAATTTAAGAAAAGAATGTAAGGTTAGATAAAAAAATGAAGCTTATATAGAATAATAGAAAAACACAAATAAAAAAATGTTAAAGGCAACAATCATTACAAACGTTATGAAACCCAGAAAAATAGGGCAACATTTTTATTAACTACCTATCACACCTCTATACTTTCTTTTCTGAACACTTTTGGGTGCACATTCCTCCATCACCTTTTCAATGACAATGATCTTAAAATATCATTGTCTGTAGACAGAAAGGGAAAATACATTAGTCTTTTCTTCAGTATCATTGATCAAAATCTGTTTCTGATAATCAGCAATTTGACGTGGCTTTTTTTCTTTCAGCTTCACAACTAATTATAAACAATGTAATATAAAATTTCAGAATTGCCAGCAAATTTGGAAAAAGGTTCTCAAGGAGAAAATTTCTTTTGATTTGGTTCCAGCAACGAGAACCAAACCCTTATGATTTTATATAGCTGATGAATGGAAGACTTTTTCATAGACTAACTTCTAGTACCACATAGTTCAAACCTTGTTTCTCTTCTACTAACCCTATGCCTCCCCTGCTTGGAGCCATGAATGCACTCATTTCCAAGCACAACCTCTAGCCCTTCGTTGCTACATCCCAGCACCCGATCAGTTAGCACAGGAGGCAGTGGGGTTCTATCTGGAAGCTGTTCTTGGATCAGCAAGCAATAACTCAGCCATACAAAAAAAGTGAATGTGAGCCACATAATTATATCTTATTAAACAAAAATCATATATATATATGCAACTCCATCCTCTCTCAGCCGAATCCCAAAATCACTGCTGGCCACATCAACACAACTCAACATGAAGAGAGGGTACGACAGAGAAGTCAGGGGGAAAGACTTGCAAGTTTAACTGACTCTGGGTAACATATATTTTTTTAATTTAAATTCAATTAATTAACATATAATGTGTTATTCATTTCAGAGGGAGAGGTCAGTGATTCATCAGTCTTTTTTTTTTTTAAATCTTTTTTTTTTTAATTTTTATTTATTTATGATAGTCACACAGAGAGAGCGAGAGAGGCAGAGACACAGGCAGAGGGAGAAGCAGGCTCCATGCACCGGGAGCCCGATGTGGGATTCGATCCCGGGTCTCCAGGATCCCGCCCTGGGCCAAAGGCAGGTGCCAAACCGCTGCGCCACCCAGGGATCCCTGATTCATCAGTCTTATGTAACACCCAGTGCTCATTATGTCCCGTGCCCTCCTTAATGTCCATCATCCAGTTACCCCTTCCCCCAATCCCGCCACCCCCTCCAGCGACCCTCAGTTTGTTTCCTATGTTAAAGAGTCTCTTATGGTTTGTCTCCCTCTCTGATTTCATCTTGTTTTATTTTTTCCTCTCTTCCCTATGACCTCTGTTTCGTTTCTTAAATTCCACATATGTATGAGGTCATAGGATAATTGTCTTTCTCCGATTGACTCATTTCGCTTAACATAATATCCTCTAGTTCCATCTATGTCATTACAAGTGGCAAGATTTCATTTTTTGATGGCGGAGTAATATTCCATCATACATATATGCGGTTGAACTAGCTTACTTATGCACATGTTTACCAAAATTAAATGGTCATGTGAACTTTTGTAAAAGGACTCCCTCACTTCCTCCCCCCAAGTAAAGGCACAATGCAAACCAAGAACCAGAAGCCTAGATTATACTAGCTTTATGGTGAATGCATAAAGGGATTCGACAATGAAAATCGAGCAGCCTTTGGAAACCCATCCAGTGGCTTTCAGTCTAAATCAGTAAACCAGCAGTTACCATCCAGTGTGTTGTTTTCTGACATGGAGAATAAACATAAGGCCTACTTGTGAAAACGCAAAGAAGACATATCCCTCTCATTCCTCTCAGGGAATAAGAGAAACTGTGTTATAATTGAAAGTAGAACCTAGTCCCAGATTACTGTAGCCAGCAGTCTAGGACCAGATAAAAAATCCTTTCCAAAAACTGTATGTTATGCAGCTCAGCATTTTATTTCATGACCCAGATGAAGGCTAGTAACCAAGCTGACGGTGAAACTACTTGGTAAAGGAGTCTTGCTCGATTTTTAAGAAGTAATGAACTAGAAAGAGCAGCCCCCCAAATTATTTCTCATCTGCCAAGTAAATTTTCCAAGTATTATAAATTAAAGATGAGCCTCTTGTCCCTAAAACAACTTCGTACCCGCTGGAACCCTGTAAGCCTATCTGTAAGACACCTGTAATCACCTGTATTGATTGCTTACCATCACCAGGCCCTGGGCTAAGGGCCTTCCGTGGTGTGTGCATTTCATCCGCTTGACAGCTTTCGTGTTTGGGATCCTTCGTACCTGTCCAGGTAAGGAATCTGACACTTAAGGAGCTTAAATGCTTTGCCCAGGACACACAGATATGAAGTAGTGAGGTGATACTTGTAGCAAAGACTTTGACTCCCAGCTTTCTTTTTCCAAACTCCAGACCTTCTTGCTTCTGCTTTGGACTTACTACGCGTCGGGCAGGATTACCATCGTTTGAGATACAGAGGTGAAGTTAACACCGTTCCTGTCCTCGTAGAAGAAAGACAATAAGGAACAAGCAAACCCCAAGCCTCCTGTCAGGTCTCCTGGGTAAGTGTGGTCAGAAACTCTATTCATCCCCAGCTACCCCTCCCCCCGCCACCGCAAGCTCATGCAGCTCTGGCACCTGTGCTCCTTGTTCCTCAAATGTTCATACCTCAGGGCTTTTGCATTTTCTCCCAGTTCTCCATAAAATATATCCCTCACCTCACTGAGGTCTCTGCTCAGATATCTGCTTGACCAGATGGCACCCCCTTTCCATCCTCTTCCTCCTCTGTTTTATTTCTCTTCCTGTCACTTGGCACTACCTGTATGCATGAACACTCACGTACACAGACTCATTCATCTACCACTGACTCCCCAGTTAGAATTTCAACTTCATGTGACTGGGGCTTTGTTTTATGGTCTCCTTTATGTCCAGTGCATTGTAGGTGACCAGCAAATATTTGTGAATGAATGGATGTGTCTCTTGCGTGGCCTGGTATCACAAGTGGTCCACAAGATAGGCTGTCCCTGAAAAGCAAAAGCAAAATACAAGTCCCTATACACTTGTTTTGCCACGAAAGGTCTGGATCTATACTCTTGAGTTGTTAGGTTCCCAAAGAAGCCTCCTGCTTCTATAAGACAACATCCCTTTTCTTTGTCAGATAAACTCCTCTCTCTGTGAGAAGACCAGGTTTTAGACCAAAATTGGGATTCTGAACATTCAGTCCTCACACAGACTTTTTCATTCTCTGCCATGAGTCACATGTGTCTCCCCTTGTCTGCAGGTCTGACTCTTTAGATATACTTACTGTGTTTCTCTGGAAAGCTGTTTGTGATATTTAGAGCATAGCTTTATCTGCTTTGCTATGAGGTGATATAGATACGTGCTATGTAAAAATGGCTAAAGTCATTCACATATGCCTAGCAAGTAGGACCGTGGATTTACGTAGCTGAAAAGCTGACTCTGAGGCTATTGTTCTTTGGGCCCTATAATGACATCCTCCTGGTAGTATCTCTTTTATTCCAGTGAAGTCCTTAAATTCAATAATTTATCAGAGAAGTAATGACCTAGAAAGTCCCAGAGGTGAGGTGCTCTAGCTTTGGCAACTAGTAAGTTGCTTCTATTTCCCCAAACTTCCTAAGAACAGAATAGATTCAGAGGCTGGGGTGTATAGAGGTTTCATTGCAGCTCCATGCTCCAGGGTAGGCCCCACCCTGATCCCTGCAGCTAGAGTTGCCAAGAATTTGTGTCATTTCAAAACCAAAATGAAAACAAGAATCTTTACCTTTTAGAATGATGATATACTTCATAGGTACTGGATGCTCCTGAAATCTTTCTTTTTTTTTTTTTTTTTTTTAACAGAAAAGCTATCTTTTTTCTGTTTTTTTTTTTTTAATTTTTATTTATTTATGATAGTCACACAGAGAGAGAGAGAGAGGCAGACACACAGGCAGAGGGAGAAGCAGGCTCCATGCACCGGGAGCACGGTGTGGGATTCAATCCCGGGTCTCCAGGATCGCGCCCTGGGCCAAAGGCAGGCGCTAAACCACTGCGCCACCCAGGGATCCCTCCTGAAATCTTTCTTGATAAGATCTCATCTCTTGCCATTTGGTCCAATTCCAGATACACAGCATGATGGGAAAATGCATTCACACTCCAGAGACATAGATATTGACTTAAAGGCTTAATATCAGGTAAGTGTTGCCACGACCCGATGCCAACACAGAAGCCCCTCCATGCCCTGCCAGGCACTGCCTGTACGTGCCCCTTTTGAGCGTGCACCACAGCACCACATCTTGTCAAAATCATGGGACAGCCTTACCTGTGCTCACCCTATTCCCACGGCCAGGCAAGGACCTACATTCTCCCTAGCCAAACCCATTCTTGAGATAAATTCCCGGCATCTTCGGATGCTGCCTTATCCACCATCATCTCAAAATGTAGACATCAATTGGAATTGAATCTTCAGCAAGTTCTTTGAAGATCAGAAATTCTCTAAGCCCACTCCAAACCCTGGTCAGAGGATTTTTGCATCCAAAGGGCTGTAAATACTTCTTATTTATTGTGTCCACATAATAAATGTGTTAGTGTGGTGGGAGTATTGTAAGCAAAGGGTAGGGAGGTAGCAGGCGAGGTCAACACAGGTAGATAGGGGCCAGATCAAGACAACACTTATTGAGAAGGATTTGGGACCCCTGGAAAGTCTTCTTTCAACAGGTCACACTACTTGTTATTGACAAAGCTGGATTCAAATCCAGGCCTATCTGACCCCTGATGTTGCCCTGATCCCATTCATTACCATTATAAGTCAACTTTCTATAGAAATTTCCATTTTATATTTATATTTAACTTTTTTCTGGTCTAACTTCCCATATATTTTTTTAAAGATTTTATTCATTTATTCATGAGAGACACAGAGGCAGAGATACAGGCAGAGGGAGAAGCAGGCTCCCATTTGATCCCAGGACCCCAGGATCACAACCTAAGAGTAAGGCAGACGCTCAACCACTGAGCCACCTAGGTGCTCCTAACTTCCCATTTCTTAAATCCCTTTACTGGCAAATTTCTTAAAATACCCAATTTCTTAAAATACCCATCTATACCCATTGCTTCCCAATTCCCAGTGCCCCTCCCCCTTCTTTCTGTTTTGTAAAATCTGTTGTGCACTCTGAGCTCTTTCAGTAAAACCCTTCCTCACAGAGTTCCAGTGTGGCTACTGAGCCTCAGCTCTAATGGATTTTGTCAGTCCTTATTTCTCTCAATGTCTCCACAGCATTTAATACGTTTTCCTTCCAGAAAATCTCTTCTCCTTTAGCTTCTATGACAACAAAACAACTTCCTATACTCCTTTTACTGCTCACTCTTCCTTTCCTGTCCTCTACATACGTGATTGGGCTGCTGTCCTCAACCCTATTCTCTAGGTAGTCATTTTCTTCAGGTCGGCTTCACTCTAGAAGCATGCAATTCCTAAGCGCTAAACTCTGTCCTGAATTCATCAACTGTAATTGGCTCCTGGACTGAATTCTTCCTTTGTCCCTGATTCATTTCTCCTATTACGTTTATTTCTCTTTCTCCTTTTTTACTTCTTTCTTCTTTCTCTCTTTCTTTCTTTCTTTCTTCTTTCTTTCTTTCTTTCGGTAATAGTTTATTCACTAATTCAGAAATACTTCTCCATTTGTACTTTGGCAGTCATAACATTCCTTTAAAAATGTCTCTGCCTCTCCTTTATCTATTTTCTTTTTTTAAATTTAAATTCAGTTAATTAACTTACAGTATATTATTAGTTTCAGAGGGAGAGGTCAGTGATTCCTCAGTCGTATATAACACCCAGTGCTCATTACATCACGTGCCCTCCTTAATGCCCTCCCCCAGTTACCCCATCTGCCTCACAGCGACCCTCAGGCTGTTTCCTATGATTAAGAGTCTCTTAAGGGTTGTCTCCCTCTCTGATTTTATCTTGTTTTATTTTTCCCTCTCTTCCCCTATGATCCTGTTTTGTTTCTTACATTTCACATATGAGTGAGATGATATAATTTTCTTTCTCTGATTGACTTATTTATCTTAACATAATACCCTCTAGTTCCATCCATGTTGCAAATGGCAAGATTTCATATTTTTAATGGCCTATTGTGTGTGAATATATATTCTTTATCCATTCATCTGTCAAAGAATATCTAGCTGTTTCCATAGTTTGGTTATTGTGGACATTGCTGCTATAAACTTTCTTTTAAAGGTGACTTAATTCTTCTGCTACCTGAGGCTAGAAAACCTAGTCATCCTAGACCCTTCGCTCACCTCTCACAGCTTACACCTTTCAACAAATCATGTAGATTCTGTCAATGACAATATTTCTCCTACACACCACCTCTTCTATTCCACTGCCATATCCTCAACCTCACCCTCATTATCTCATACCTTGATTACTGAACATACATTTCTGCTTCTCTATAAATTGACATGAGAGTAGTCTTTCAGAAATTTAAGCTATGAACACATATGCCACTGACCTACTATTTAAAAAATTTCCAATAATTAGTCCTCGTGCTCTCATAATAAAATCTGTACTCTTAACTATGACTTGTGTATCAATCAGGACAGGCTAGGATTTGCTAAACCAGCTCTAATGTCTCCATACCTGAATGATGCGTTTCTTTTACTTTTCCTCTTTTATTTTCATTAAGGTAGAATAGAATTAACATATAACATATTAGTTTCAAGTATACAGCATAATGATTTGATATTTGTATACACTGTGAAATGATCACCACAAAGTCTAGTTACCAATCGTCACCATACAAAGTTACAAAAATTTTTTTTTCTTATGATGAGAACTTTTAGGACTAACTCTCTTGGCAACTTCTGAGTATGCTCTAAAATATTATTAACTATAGTCGTCATGCCATGCATTACATCCCCATGTCTCATTTATTTCCTAATTGTAAGTTTGTGCCTCTTGATCCCCTTCACCTTTTTTTCATCCAGGCACAAATCCCCTCCCCACTAGCAACCATCATTCTGTTCCTTGTATCTATGAATTTTGTTTTGCTGTGTTTTGTTTCAATTGTTTTTTTTTTTTTTTGGATTCTACATGTAAGTGAAATTATACACTATTTGTCTTACACAGTCTGACTTACTTCATTTAGCATAATTCTAAAGTTTCACCCATTTTGTCATAAATGGCAAGATTTCATTTTTTTAATGGCTGAGTAGTATTTTATCTATATGGCTGTATATAATGGATATATATATATATATATATATCTTCATTCATCCATCAATAGGACATGTAGGTTGTTTCCATATCTTAGCTATTGTAAATAATGCTGCAATCACATAGAAGTGCATATATCTTTTTGAATTAGTGTTTTCGTTTTCTGAATACCTAGTAGTAGGATTCCTTAATCAATCATATGGCAGTTCTACTTTTAATTTTTTGAGGAAACTCCATACTGTTTTCCACAGTGACTGCACCAATTAATATTCTCAAAACATTACCAGAAACAGTGCTAAGGACTCCCTTTTCTCTATGTCTTCACCAACATTTGTTATTTCTCATCTTTTTTATAATAACCATTCTAACAGGTGTGAGGTGATATCTCATTATAGTTTTGATTTACATTTTCCTGGTGATTAGTGAATTGAACATCTTTCATATACCTGTTGGCCATCTATATGTCTTCTTTGTGAAAATGTCAATTCAGAGCCTCTGCCCATATTTAATCAGATTATTTGTTTTACTATTGAGTTGTGAGTTGTATGAATTCTTTATATGTTTTAGATATTAACACCTTATCATATATATAATTTGCAAATATATTTTCCCATTCAATAGATTGCTTTTTAATTTTGTTGATGATTCCCTTTGCTGTGCAGAAGCTTTTTATTTTGATGTAGTCCCTTTTGTTAATTTTAGCTTTTGTTGTCTTTGCTTTTGTTGTCAAATCCACAAAATCACCGCCAAGATCAATGTCAAAGAGGTTACTACCTGTGTTTTCTTCTAGAAGTTTTATGGATTCAGGTATTACATTCAAGTCATTAATCCATTTTGAGTTAATTTTTTGTAAGATAGTGGTCTATTTCATTCTTTTGTATGTGACTGTCCAGTTTTCCTTACATCCCTGGAATAAATCTCCCACTCATGATGATGTAAGATCCTTGTAATGTAATGTTGAACTTGGCTTGTTCAAATTTTGTTGAGAATTTTTGCATCTTTATTAATCAGGGATACTGGCCTGCAATTCTGTGAGTGTGTGTCCTCGTCTTGTTTTGGTAGCAGGATAATGTTAGCCTCATAAAATAAGTTAGAGGTTTATTTCCCCTTCCCTTCAATTTTTTGTAAGAGTTTGAGAGGGATACATATTAAACCTTCTTTGAATGTTTGGCAGAATTCACCAACGAAGTTGTCTGGTCCTGGACTTTTGCTTGTTGGGAGATTTTTTATTACTGTTTCAATCTCCTTATTAGTAATTGGTCTATTCAGATTTATTATCTCTTCCTAATTCATTCTTGGAAGATTGCATGTTTCTAGGAATTTATCCATTTCTTCTAGGTGGCCGACTTTTTAGCATATAATTGTTCTTAATAGTCTCTTATGATCCTTTGTATTCCTGTGGTATCCATTGTAACTTCTCTTTCATTTCTGATTTAATTTATCTGAGCCTTCTTTTTTCTTGGTGAGTCTAGCTAAAAAGGCTTGTCAATTTTATCTTTCCAAAGAACCAGGTCTTAATTTCAGTTATCTTTTCTGTTATCTTTTTAGTCTCTATTTATTTCCTCTCTGACCTTTGTCCTTTCCTTCTCCTAATTTTGTGTTGTTTGTTCTACTGTCCCTAGTTCCTTTAGGTGTAAAGTTAGATTATTCAAGATTTTTCTTGTTTCTTGATGTAGACCTTTATCACTATGAACTTCCCTCTAAAAACTACTTTTGCCGCAGCCTATAGATTTTGGTATGTTGTAATTCCATTTCCATTTGTCTCAAGCCATTTTATTCCAACTTCAATTTCTTCATTGGACCATTCGTGGTTCAAGAGTATGTTGTTTAATCTCCACATATTTGTAATTTTTCCAGTTTTCTTCTCGTGATTTCTAGTTTCCAAGTATCGCGGTCAGAAAAGATGCTGAATGTGATGTCAGTCCTCTTAAATTCATTGAGACTTATTCTGCGGCTTAATATATGATCTATCTTATAGAATGTTCTATGTCCTCTTGAATATGTGTTCTTCCATTTTTGTTTTGTTTTGTTTTGTTTTTTTTTATTGGTGTTCAATTTACTAACATACAGAATAACACCCAGTGCCCGTCACCCATTCACTCCCACCCCCCGCCCTCCTCCCCTTCTACCACCCCTAGTTCGTTTCCCAGAGTTAGCAGTCTTTACGTTCTGTCTCCCTTTCTGATATTTCCCACACATTTCTTCTCCCTTCCCTTATATTCCCTTTCACTATTATTTATATTCCCCAAATGAATGAGAACATATAATGTTTGTCCTTCTCCGACTGACTTACTTCACTCAGCATAATACCCATTTTTGGATGGAATGTTCCATACATCTTTATTGACACCATATGACCTAGTGTGCCATTCAAGGCCAATATTTCCCTATTTATTTTTTGTCTGGATACTCTACCCATTGATATAAGTGGGGTATTAAAGTCCCCTACTATTATTGTATTTCTGTCATTTTCTCCCTTTAGGTTAGTTAATAATTGTTTTATATACTTAGGCGCTCCTATGTTAGGTGCACATATATTTACAAATGTTATATGTCTTGTTGGATTGACCTCTTTATATTATGTAATGCTTTTCTTTGTCTTTTATCACAGTCTTTGTTTTAAAGCCTACTTTATCTGGTACTTTGTCCAGCTTTCTTTCGGTTTCTATTTGAATAGAACATACTTTTCCATCCCTTCACTTTCAATCCATTGTGTCCTTACATCCAAAGTGAGTCTCTTGAAGGCAGTATATGGATGGGTCTCAGTTTTTTTAATACACTCATCCATTTTATGTCTTCTGATGGGAGAATATAGTCTATCTACATTTAAATTAATTATTGATAGGTATATGCTCAGTGTCATTTTGTGAATTGATTTCTGGTTGTTTTGTAGTTCCTCTCTGTTCCCTTCTTCTCTTGCTCCCTTCCCTTGTGTTTAGATTCCTATATTCCCTGAGAGCTACTCCATAACCTCTAGATGTATGACAAACCTGAAGCTCCAGGACAGGTTAATAGGCCTTTTTCACAAAAAGACTGAGCAGGTATTTCAGCCGGCTGTCTGTGCAGTGCTCTGGGGGGTGATGGTCTGCCAAGAACTGACTCTCCGATTGTTGTAGACTCAGGAATGCAAGTCCTCCCTGACCACTAAAATCAGGCAATCAAGGAGAGTCCCCCTGTACTCTGTACATGCCCACCTGCTTTAGCAGGGCAGTGGATGAGCACAGGAATCATGCACCCCTGCTGGTGTTAGCAGGGCAGTGGGACAACACATTTATTTCTCATTCACACAAAGTCTGATGGGTTCAAAGGAACCTGATATTACTCTTCAAGGACTCAGTCCTCCACATCATGGCTCAGTGTTACACTTCCATATCAACACATGTTTTATAATCTCATGACAACACAACCAGATAGAGAGTTGAATACCAGTAATTAAATGTCTCTTCCAAAACACATTCCATTAGACACAGGAAATCAGATAGCCATGCCTAATTTCAAGGGGTATAGAAGTATAGTCCTCTCATGTGCCCAGAAAAAGAAGGCAACAAGACTTCAGTGAACAGTAGAAAGATTTGCCACAGCTTGCATGTGTTTGAATGGTCTGTTCCCTGCTTCTCTAGCTAAGTTCATCTTTGGCTATTCTCATCCCCCTTTCACAATCTAAGTCCCAGCCTTCCTGAGATAATTCCAGTTTTCCCAAATACAGTATCACTTTCTTCCATATATTCTTGTTTAAATTCCCAGGATTCAGAGTTAAGGTCATCTATACAAAAAAACTTCCCTGACCCCCAAGGATATATTAGTTGTCCTGGTTATGTGTCCGCAATAGCCCCATTTGTTGTATTAACATAGATTTTTCATTTTGTCCTGAAATTAGTTTTTTTTTTTTTTCACTGTGATTTTACCCCAGAAAACTGAAATCTCTGAAAGTAAGTAGCGTATCTTCTTCATAGTGAGTTAGGGACAAACAGGGCTAGGCAGGGCTAGGTAGGGCTAGGTAGGGGGCCACGGAAGCAGGCTCACAAAAATCCCAAAAATTGGTGTAAGGAAACCAGAGACAAAGGAAAAGCCAGACCACCCTGCCCTAGGTGTGGGTGGGGAGGGTGTCTTTTTATGATAGTCATCTGTGATCAACAAAGAATAACCAGAACCCAAAGAAGAAGTAAGCCATTAAAGATGTTACCACTAGTCTTTACTAAGTGGTGATGTCAGCAGATAATGCTAAAAGTATTTAGGTTCTCTGATTAGGCTCTCAATAAAAGACCAACCTTACCAGCCCTCTGTGGCAACCATGCTGGGACCTCTCTCACTCCTGAGAGCTTTCTCTGGATCTTTACTTAATAAACTTCTATCCCGGGGATACCTAGGTGGCTCAGTGGTTTAATGCCTGCCTTCAGCCCAGGGCGTAATCCCACTCCGGGATCGAGTCCCGCATCGGGCTCCCTGCATGGAGCCTGCTTCTCCCTCTGCCTGTGTCTCTGCCTCTCTCTCTCTCGCTCTCTCTGTGTGTCTCTCATGAATAAATAAATAAAACCTTTAAAAATAAATAAATAAATAAACTTCCATCCCTTTACTCACTCTCCTATGTCCGTGAGATTCATTCTTCAACTTCTTGAGACAAGAACCAAACTCTCCCATATCAATAGGGACACCCACCTAATCGGTGCTCAGGAAAAATTGGTTCAATAAACAGCATCGTCTACCACATAAAGTCCAAGTTGTTTGGCTTAACCATAATCTGGTCCCTACAGTTTTGCAGCATTAGCTCCATTATGTGCCTTCATAAGCCATATTTTATCACACTAATTACTTACTTTTCCTATTACATGCCCCACATTTTCTCATCCTTGTGTCTTTGCTCATACTATTTCTTTATCCTGAAAGCTTTCCTGGCCACATTTTTGTATTTTCAGGTCCCACAGATATTTCAAAGACGAGTTCTAAAGACAATTCTCTTTCCAGTCTGAAATAATGTCTCCCTCTTCTGAATGCCCATCCAATTTTACCCATGGCCTATAATAGTACTTTATCAAACAAAGTGCTCAATAAAGGCTTGTGAGATGAATGTTGAATCTTTTACACATCCCCTCCCCTCTGCGGAAACAAGAAGTGGACATCAAAAATCTATGAAATATTCAACACCCTATCCAGTCCCTATTAACAAGCTGCTGGAACAATGACCCTGGAGTGCAGAAACATCTGTGCAACTTTAAATGACTTATCAACAATCAACATTTTGCCAAGGAAAACCAATAGGTATGTCTTATTTGTGGTTTTTCCTTATTCTTTCTTCCTGTTAGATTTATTAATGCCCATATCATCAGAGCTATAATAAGCCCTAAAATTAATGCCCAATGTCTTTTGTAGCTTAAGACTTAATTTATTGCCCAAGCCTTAGACTCTGGCAAAATTAGGTTTTGATACACGTACATTTCTGCTTACTCGGGACTTAGTAGGAAAGGACTCCACATTTTGAATGGCCTCATAAATATATATTGAATTTAATTTTCTAACATGCAAAACCCATTTTCCTGTTGTTTGAAGGGTTTTTTTCAGGCCGAGGGTAGATCAAGTTTCTATTAAGTATTTTTGTTGTGTGCCATTAATTAGTTCATAAATCACCATGTCTCAGAATTGCACAGATTACCCAAAAGCCAATACACTTAGCATCACAACATACAACAGCATTCTTCAATCTCACCTACATCTTGCAAAGGTTTTGTTCCAAGCAATTAAGATTGCCGGGGTCACTTGGACATTAATAAGAAATTAGTCATACTTCACCAGTTTTTACTGCATTTCTTTAAAAAAAAGTTACTGTATTTAATTTCACAATTACATAGTTTAAAAAAATATCAATGGAGAAAAAAGAGAAAATACTGGTGAACTAGAGGATTAAAAAGTTAACCTAAAGTCTCCCAAGATGCCCCCCTAGCCATAAACAACCACAGTTAATATGCATGTTTTTATTTCATTCCATCCCTAAACCTTTACTGATTTCTTAAAAACTTCTCATTTCTGGTCAAAATGCCTTATGTGCTTTATTGCCCACGTTTACTATTGGTCATGATGCATTTCTTTTCTTTTTGATGAGACTATGAAATTGTGAATTCTCTCAGTGGGACAACAGAGGGAAATAGTAGCAAGAAAGATAAGAGCTCTCTTACATGGGATACTCTCCCATTGCCTATGATTTCAGCTAAGTGATACATGGGTGTGGCTCCCTTACATCCCTCTTGGCGCAGCCACTCTGCCCTTGCCTGGGCACAGACAAGGAATATGCATGGATGCCATGCACCTCTACCTTTCCCAACTTCATGTTCTTCTAACTTTAGGAGGAGTAAATCAAATGAGGAAGCAAAGCCACTTACTGAAGGAAAATACAAAAGATTTAGATGTGACTTTGGCTGAAAGTAGAAGGGCCTGGAGACAGATTCATTTCTTTTTCTTCACCTCTAGCTCCCACACTCCAGAAGATTTAAATAGACCAAAATGATCATCACTGATAATGCTTCAGGACATGATCCAGGTACTGAATCTGGTCAACTACTCCAACTCCCACCTCACCCTGGAGTAGGATTGCACACACAGAATCTTTACATGGGACTGAAAAGCTCAATAATTCATCCCCTTTGTGCACCTGGGTGGCTCAGAAGGTTGGGTATCTGCCTTAGGCTCAGGTCATGGTCTCAGGAGTCCTGGGATCCAACCTCTATCCCATCGGGCTCCCTGCCCAGTGAGGAGCCTGCTTCTTCCTCTCTGTCTGCCTGCAGCAACTCCTGCTTGTGCGCTTGCACACACACACTCTCTCTCTCTCTCTCTGTCAAATAAATAAATAAAATATTTTTAAAAAATAATAATTCACCACTGATTTAATTGAAACATGGAAGATTAGGCCCATTTTCATTCCAGGACATCTCAAAAATATAGTCTCAAACTTCTGGATATCTGGACCTGCATCAGCCTCACTTTCTAATTATAGGGTAGATTTTAAAACTTACAATATTTATTCTTTTCTCAGAGATGGTAAGACTGATTTTTTTTTCTTCAATAATCCACTAAAATAGGTTCAAGTATTCTCATTAAGAATTAAAAGTAAAAGAAGGCAGGGGATCCCTGGGTGGCTCAGTGGTTTAATGCCGCCTTCAGCCCAGGGCATGATCCTGGAGACCCGGGATCGAGTCCCAGGTCGGGCTCCCTGCATGGAGCCTGCTTCTCCCTCTGCCTGTGTTTCTGCCTCTCCCTGTGTGTCTCATGAATAAATAAATAAAATCTTTTTTAAAAAATTAAATAAATAAAAGTAAAAGAAGGCAGAAAACACTAATATTTGAAAGGAAGATTTACCAAGGTATGAGCCAACAGAAACTTCATGAGACACACAAGGAGGGGAAGTAGAAGAGATAAAACTGCATCACTGCACAGAGGAAGGGAGAATGGAAAAGAACCGTGGTGGAACAGAGCAAGAGATGGAGGTATTCAGACATAACAGATACAGGCATCTACAGGCTGAACAAAACAAGGTGGCGCACCCCAGGAAGGGCAAACACGTGGATGATTAAAAGAGGAGAAAGAAGGTGAAGAAGAGGCAGAGTGAAGTGGGGAGGCCGAAGAGGAGGAAGTGAACACAAGAAGGAAGTAGATAGGGTGAGGTGAATCTCCCAGGCACCCTGAGTACTTCTGCTCGTGGAGCAAGGCACTCAGATGCTGCCTCTCACATTGTCCCCATGGCTCCTGTGACCTTCACTGAGGGGCTGCTTATTACATATTATTACATAAAAAAAAAAGACAAAATAAAAATAAATTTAGAAAAATAATTAAACTTCACTGAGAGAGAAAAACACTGGCCATGTCTTCAGGTCGACATGAAGTCCATTTTTCAATGTGGCCTGGAGCGAAGTGAATGAATGGCACAGACGCTATAATGTCTCCTTTTACATTTTTTCATATATTCAGCATCTTTTTCTTTTATAATTCTTACTCTCCAAGTAAAAAAATAATTTCCTGAGCCACAGAGGCCTTCTTAAGTGACAAAGGCATGTCCGACAAAAATAAACAAAAACTATGACCCGCGGAGGATCACAAACATTGATTCATCCATCCATCCACGCCACCATTCTCCTTTACCTGTTCGTTTATTGTCTGTTCATTATTTCTTTGTCAATTCCTATGTATTCTCTCTATTCCATAAAGCCACTGTTATTAGTCATGAATAGATCAATAAAATGAAGATTTTATCTTCAAGGAGTTTACTCCCTGTGATACAATCACCATTTCCATCCTGGCAAAAACACACAAGAAATTCCTTGTTTTTGTCTTAATCCTGGGTTTCCTAGGTTTGGATCCTAGTCTCCAAGACAAAAAAAACCCTCTTCAGAGCAATAGCCTAATCATGTTTATCAGTTTAAGGGGGAGAAAAACCTTCTATTTGTGTCATATCCCTCAGTATTCAACGGATTTTCTTTTAAGAGGAGAAATAAACCCTGTCCTGCTCCACTTGCTCCCCAGTGGCTCACGGATCACTTTCCTTCCTCTTCCCAGGTTGAGACTGGTCACATCCTCTCACCACGTGAGGGAAGCTGAATGGGGTTTAATCACTCTCACTAACATATGAATAATAGCCTAAGACTAGCTTTGCCGACAGTTGGCAGTTCCATGACCTCTGACCCCTAATCCAGTATTCTTTTCACCTGACACTTACCCACCTGTTGGTAGGACAAATACCGCGAAGACGTTGAAATGCCGAAGAAAAAGCCCATTTGGCTTTGAGCAGTTGGAAGCTGCTGCACCACAGGGATTTTTCTGACCCGCTTGGAGATGAGGACCCCGCTCAGCTCACACACACCCTGGTCTCTACAGCATACTGGGTCTTCTAATGCGGTAGCAGCGAGAGCTTTGCTTGGCTGGCCTCTCAGAAATCCTGTCGGGTGGAAAGCAGGCAGCCTCCCCTGAGGACCCCTGCCACTCCCTCCTTATGCCATCAGAATAAAGGCCAAAGTTCTCATAATGGGCCCGAGGCAAGATGCCATCAAGCTCCCCATCTGCCATTCAGCACCCTTACTCTGCTTTGCGGCCACCCAGGCCCCCTTGCTGACTCAGAACACGCCAGGCCTGCTCCTACCTCAGGCCTTCACTCTGCTGTTGCCTTGGCCCCGAACATCCTCTTCCCAGATACCCTCAAAGGCTTCAAGTCCTTGCTGTCGTAGCACCTTTCCATAAGGTGGTCCTGCCTCCCAAACTTAACCGGTCAACTACCTCCCCCTTGCCACACCCCTACTCTTTTTTTCTGTTTTTTGTTTTGTTTTGTTTTTTCAGAGCACTTATCATCTTCTAAAATATGTTTTATTCAATATAGTGATTTTTATCATCTGTTCCTGCCACCTTCGCCTATCTTATCCAAAGACCTATCTTGGGCAGCACATGGGAAATGTTTGTCAAGACTTTGTGGAATGAAGGAACGAACGCATCCCTAGACAGAAGTCGGGAGTTGATTAACATGGACGCAGAGTAGATATCATTCCTATACTGAACTTCATGGGAGGAATTAAATCTTTCAGACTGTTATCTTCTAGAACATTCGAGTTGCTTAAATATCTTCTGTTTTATTTTCTTTCCCTCATGGAAATAATCCCCAAAGGGATCCTGGGTTCCCTTACTCCCGCCCGGTCTCCTGGCGGAGCCGCTTCCCCCAGAGCTACCTGAGCTACCTGCATCCAGCAGTGAGGGCCTCACGGAGCTCCTTCCTGCCCTGCCCGACGCAACCCCCCATCTGAAGGCAGGCCACCTGGCAGCCGCCCCTCTGCACCCCCTCAAGGCTGCGGGCACCTGAGCTTGCCTTGCGGGCTGCGCATTGTCCGGTGTAGCCCACGTTCACACTTGGGTGCAGGTTCTCCTAACTGGCATCCATTCCTTCCGCTCAGCCTTGTCCCCCCATCCTGCCTCTGTCTTCTTTTTTCTCATAGAAACATTATTTATTTATAACATATCGTAACAGACAGCTGTACAGCCAAGAGGAAAGCGTACCTTTTCCTAACAATACCCACACAAGATCCGAAGGGTGATTTTCCCCCCCTTTTGCAAGATAAAGGCTAGGAAAGTGACAGAGGCTTAACAGGAGCCTGAGCTGACCATGGGCATGAAGATCTGGGGAGCCCCCATCAGGGCAGGTTGGCTAAACCATCCCCTCAGGAGTCTGCTCAGGGCGCATAGGCCCCCAGAAGCCCTCCCTGAGCCTTCTCCTCAGCTGACCCTGATGGATATTTGGAAGTGGAAAGCCCTGACCTCTCCCATTTGTTCCACTGGGCCATACACCACAGAATGCGTCCTGCAAGGAGAAGGAGCAAGGAGAGCTTTTAATTTTCCTTAATTTGTTGCGGTTTTCATTTCCATTTGAATGGTATGTGTCTGAAGACCTCTGTGCGGTGAAATGTCTTACCCTTGTCATCATTTCCTCTCTACAGCCTGCCTCCTGCCCATGAGCGACACCCCGGAGTCACTTCTGGCTGGAACCCATCCCTTCTTGAACTGCCTGGATGTCACTCCTAGTCCGCCTTGGTCGCATCATAACAAGTGTTACATGTGATCATTTTTAGGGTATGGAGCAAGTGCTTTCAGGACAGTGCTTGGCTAGGCGTACAATAAATAATTATTGACCAACTGCTTAACCACCTAAGTAGGACATTTGTAATCTTGCCATCATGCTGTACAATGTCTGGGAGGCCACACGAGCCATTCCCCAGAGAGAATCCACTCTTACTCTAGCTCATCACAAACATGCTTAGGCCAGAGCGTGGCACAAATCGTATCTGTGCTGCTCTCCTCGGGTCCAGAGGGTGGCCTGCCGCTCCTTCTCTCTCCTTTCTCCTTTAGGTCTCTCTGCCCCCCTCCCCCCAGGGTCCTGCCTCCACCTAGTTGTGGCTTCCATGGTACAAGTCTGAGGGACTCTGGGTAGATAATCACATTATTGACCATAAAGCGTCTGAAAGACAGACTCTCATCTGCTAACATGTCATCTCTCAAGCTTAATATTAGGCGTTAAAGACCTATCTCTGTCCCAGACATTGTGCTAAGCACCTTACATGTATTGTGTCATTTAAAGTTCATGAAACCTATGAATTAAATACCATCATTTTTCTGATGATGTCATAGACTAGGAAGGTGAGCCATGGAAAGCCAAACGGCTAAATAGTAGACAATTTGGAACCCAGACACAAGCTAATCCTAGAGCAGCGTGCAGGAGAATATCGAGCAGTGTAAAGGGATTAAAGGAGCCGAGACATGCAAAGCACATAAACCCCTGCCTGGCACGTGGGGAGACGCCATGCAAAGCCGTGCTTCCCTCCAGGGATGAGCATGGGATGGAACCAAGTGTGAGGAGGGAGAGAGGAGGCAAGTGTTGCCACACACTCATATTTGGAAAGTATATATAAAGAGCAAAGGTTAAAAAAAAAAAAAAGGTAGCATTGGGAAGCTTTCTTTCCCTTATCAAATATCTATAGAATGACTGGTTACTAAGGGCCAGGCCCTGTGCTAGGTGGAAAGACTCAACCTCATTGTTGCCTCAAAACAAAACAAAACCAAAAAACCAGAGGAAGAGACTTATAAATGGATAAAAGTGTTATAGGCCTTCTTAGAGCAAAACTAAGAGAGAAAAGGGAGCAGCTGTTTCCTGCGGGGTGGGGTTCGGGGTGGGGAGGATTTCTAGGAGCGTTATTGGCCAGAACGAGGACCTCCAATTTGTGATACAACTGCCATAACAACCAGGGGCCTTGGAATCAACATTTTCCTGAATTCCATCTGCTAAGCCTGGCAGCTTCCAGAAGCTGCTCACAGACGTCTGAAGGATATTTCTGGTCACATGCCCCCCTCATCAGTACAGTAGGAAGCAGACATTGTTCACTACCGTATGCTTAATGAAGTGTAGAGATTAAATCCAAACACACAGTCACATAAACTTGCTTTAGCTGCAATGACTAAATCACCTCTTTCCTTTGTTCCAGAAAGGTCATGTTTGCCCTAGATATAACGAAGGTGTTAGGCAGGGAACCTGGGTTTACACTCCAGTTTTGTTTGTTTTTATAGCCCTCAGATCCTAATAATTTTCTGCTACACCTGTATTACCACATTTCCCCGCTGTCATTACTCTAAGCTAAATTGCCTTTCTTCCCTGTCCAAATTTTATACTTAGAGTTAGAATAAACCCAGGAAAATGTAGAGTGGAAAGGATCCCGGGCCTGGAGTTTGCCAATTTGGTATCTAACTCCTACTCTTTCATTTACCAGCATCGCTGTAGCTCGGATTGCTCGCCTGTAAAATGGGTTCCATAACAGATACAGAGTGAGTTGCTACTCTGGAGCTTGGGGGGAAATAAGATGGACTTTTGAGAACTCAACCCATGGAATTCCACAGAATGAGTGCGACATGCCTCTGTGCGGTAGCAGCTAAAAGGTTCTCTGTGACTTGTAGCTTTAGAAACATCTCCAATTCCAATCATGTTGGTCTAACAGCAAACTCAGGGTGGGTAAACTTAAACATAATTAAGATTTAGTAGGGAAAAAGATCAATAATATTGAATCCTCCTTCAAGAAAGATTTTGTGAATTAAGAGAGAAGAATCTAAGATAGGCAGTGGGGTCAGTCTATCCAAATCCAGCTTACTGCCTGTTTTTGTGAATAAAGTTTTATTGGAACATTTGTTCACCTATTGTCTATGGCTGCGTGTTTGTGTGTGTGTGTGCCAAAATTACAAAATTGAGTAGTTATGACACAAGTCATATGGCCCTCACTACTTAAAATATGTATTATCCTATGCTTTACAGAAAAAGCTTGCTAATCCTTAATGTAGAAGATGAGCCTATGATTTCTCAGTCTTCGATGTCTTCTGACACAACTCCAAAATAAAATATATTCCCATTAGTCCCCACCTTGGGGCTGAGGGGCCCGGGTTCTTACCAGAGTCTCCGTGTGGGGGCTGTAATTAGTGTGACTATAGTGATGGAAACTCCAGGGTCTCCTTCCATCTCTTCGGACGAGATGCCTGAAGAGTCCAGCCCGAGAAGTTAATGCTCCTGATAGACCCAATCCCACCTTGCGGATGAATGCATCAAGCTACCAGAACTGAACACCCCTTAATACTCCAATATAGAATTCCCCTGTTCTACTCCACACCCTTCTAATAATTTGACTTCCGGTGCAGAATGTGCCCCAGAGAGCTGGTCAAGTTGACATTTGTCTGCTTGCCAGTTGCACTGCTATTACAGGTAACTAAAGTGGAGTTCTGACTTTTCTGGGTCTATCTCTGTGCACTTATGTGCCTCGGTCCCTGAGAGGCAGATATACCCTCAATGTACCAGCACATTCAGGGCGCTGAGCCTTCAAGGTCGTCGTGATAATGACATGAGTAAAGAACATGGACCCAACTGGGTAAAGCAAAGACCCACTCTGCTCCTTTGATTTCTAGGCATTGAATAAAAGTGGGGGGATGGGGACAGGGGTGGGACTGTTCTCTGGGGAAGAGGCTTTGCCATTGGCAGAAATACTGTCTGTCTGATTTGTTAACATTTTTTAATTTACTTATCAGCCAGTTTTAGTTCAAATTCTTGCTTAAGCGTCTCTTTACTCTACCATCCCCCTCAGCCCTCCCTGCCCCTGAGTGAAGCCCTAGCCCTGTCTGACGTGGACCTACAACCAACCACTGCCTGCCTCCAGGCTAGCCATACCAGAGGAAGCAGAGGAAAGTAGAGCGATCTACCCCAAGCACAATGTCAGCACATAGGTCTCATTAAAATGTTTTTATGTAGGGACACCTGGGTGGCTCAGTGGTTGAGCGACTGCTTTTGGCTCAGGTCGTGATCCTGGGAAGGAATCCTACATCGGGCTCCCCAAAGGGAGCCTGCTTCTCCCTCTGCCGGTGTCTCTGCCTCTCATTCTGTGTCTCTCATGAATAAATAAACACATTCAAAAAAATTAAAAATAAAATGTTTTCATGGAGTTTTCAAACTCCTCCATGCCCTGGCCCCACCCCCCTAGCCGCATTACCAGCCACACCAGCCATAATCCAGCTACACTTCGCCATAGACAGATCCTGCCACACAGCATTCCCTTTATGACCCGTTGGAGGCTACTGGTTGCTCCCCACAGCCTAGTCTTCCCCTATTCACCTTATTAAAACTATATTACCCTGCTGCTCCTCCCACCTACACCACCATTCCTCTGAAGCTAGATTTGGCCATGTGTCTGTTCTCAAAGCCAGTGGAATGTAGAAGGAAGAGAAGTGTGCAACTGCTGCCTCACTTGACTAAAATGAACTTGCTTACCCTGGACCTCTTCTCTCTTTCCTCCCTATGACTGGAACTGTTCCTGGCAGCAAGCCAGCTGATGCTCTGTCAATCCTGGGGGGCCCAAGTTGGAGGGACGTTAGTCCCTGAATGACCTGGCAGGGCAAAGCTGCCCTGTCCCACTGACTTCTCACCTTCAGACTGTTGGGTGAGAGACTTCAGTGACAGACTCCTTCCAAGACGCTATGTTGTAGAGCACTTTCATACAGCACTTAGCCTTGGCACTAACACGCTTGCCTTCATGTGTTCTAAGCCTTCAGGCTGCCCCATCTTGCTTACATGGTGAGCTCCAGCTCATCATTTTTGTGAACAGCCACGACATTCTCAGGAACAAGCAGAATTAATCCTTTCTAGCCCGTGCACTCCACGGGCGTCTACTTGGTCGCATCACTAACATCAGACCACTGTAATTTGATTTTTGGCTTGTCTGTTCCATGACCATACTTTTTTATTAGATAGGTGAGCACCATTTTTTAAAAAGATTTATTTATTTATCTTAGAGAGAGAGAGAGCATGAACGGGAGGGGCAGAGGCAGAGAGAATCTCAAGCTGACTCCATGCTGAGAGTAGAGCCTGACTCAGGGAGACCATGACCTGAGCAGAAACCAAGAACCGGACACTTAACTGACTGAGCCACCCAGGTGCCCTCAGGTGAGCACCATTTAAAATGTATCTTGGAATTCTCAGGCCACAGTTTAGCACATCATAGAAAGCAAATATCATTTCAAAGGTAAATGAATAATGGCTCATCTCCTTATCTTCTTGCTTAACAGTAAGTAGCATTTGATGGGTTAAGAAGCAGAAGCCTGAGAGAAAGGAAATAAATGAGGAGGATAGAAGCAAGGGTGAAGCATAGACCATGCCCTCAAGGTCTTCTGCATCCTCACCATTACCTGGCCGTCTGCAGGAACTCAATAACTGCATATTGATTGGACCCAACCTTTACTTGTCATGATTGCTTTCTTCGGATCCCAAGGAAGCTGCTACAGGTAGTCATTCAGGAGACTAAAAGGCACATGTCTAAGCATGTGCTTATTTTAAATTTAATATATTCCAGTTTATAAAGTGTCTCATGATTATATGAAAGTTATTAAAACCCATTTCTTCATTTTCTCAGATTTTTCAAACAGAAACTTTCAAAGGAGATCACTTCTCTAGCTAATCCTATTTCTTTCCTGTAGTCACCTCTGCCCATGGTACTCTGTAAATACAGCACATGTTGCTCATGGTAACACACACTAGAGAAAGATCTGGGAAACTCAATGGCCTTTAATTATTCAGGATTTAATCGTGCAAGCATGTACAATCAATATTTGTTCATCTTAATCTGATTACCAGCTCGTGGTGTTCAGCACCTCCATCAACAGGATAACGATATGACACATTTCATAGACTTTCCCTATACTCTTCCAACAAGCTTATTGGAAGGATATTAATCAGCTAATGAACTCATCAATGGCATTTTCAGGAGCCACGGCACCTTCCCGCACCTACATCCCACGACCATATTTGCCTGACATCTTGTGGCCACGAGGAACATGACAGTCTATAAAGCCAACATCTGTACACCGCGAGAACCACATCTTTGAATGCTAATGTCAGCATCACAGTTAGGGCAAATACAAAACTGCTTAGGAGATGTGTGACATGTAATTAGTTCATCTAATTAAAACGGAAACTAGCCTTTTCTTTTTATATTAAAAGGCAAGCTGGAACATGTGATTCAATTCTTCTAAGGAAAGGAACAGGGCCTCTATCCGCGCTGAACAACATCTGGCTTAGTGTCAACTACTGTGGCCACAGAACACTTCTCCTGTGAAGGATCCACCAAACCAGAATGTGGCTCACTGGCCTGAGCATAGAAAGAGGACCTGCGGTCAGCTCCTCTGGGAAAGAGGATTTCAAGCTGAGATTGCTGCAGCAAAGGGGGAAAAATCCTCTGGCTGCTAAAGAGAGGACTGATAAAAGGTTTCATTTTCAACACATATGGTATAGTGTTGTGGCTCACAAACTTTGTTTTTCAGCACCAGGAACATTTTGTTCAAAACCAAATTTAGTGTGGAATTCTATAAATATAAAACAGAAAACATTTTTAAAAGATGCTTTGATTGAAGCAGGTGATCTGAGCTCCCCTGGCTTTAGCTGCCCTTGTTCCCCTGAGATCCTGCCCCAAACCCAGAGCTTGGAGGAAACGGCTTGAAAACCATTAGAAAGATGGAAATTATTAGATTTGAAATCAGAACTCCTAGTTTTGTATTCCAACTCTCCCTCTTGCTAGCTGAGCATCATCTAATAAGCCATTAACCTTTCAAAACCTCAGGTTCTTCATCTATAAAATAGGGGAAATAATATTTATTCCACGGGGTTATTGGCAACATTAAAAGAGGCAGTAAAATGAAAGTGCTGTGTAATTGCTAGACAAATGATTGTGTTGTCATCATCAGACAGCTGTAATGGGTAGTCACGCAACCAAGAGGAACAAGCTCCAGACAATGCCTTGCATTGCCTTCTTGACCAGCTCCCAGGAAATCTGGAGGAATCCATTGGAAGCTTCATTTGACAAATATGACTCTGAGTAAGTTAGAAGAGTTAAGACGTAGTGGAAGGCTCTGAACACTAGAATATCGGGTCTTCAAAGTCAGTTCATTTTTGTCACCTTGCTTTCACAGCACTGGTACCCACTCCCACCTTATGAGATAACCACATCAGAAGATGTGCTTCTTAAAAGAAGGTACAGACACAGAGGCACAGAGAGGTTGTAGTTTGTCTCTGAGCACACAGCAAGCTCGTGACGGACCTAGAACTAGATTCCATTTGTCTCATCTCTCTGTGATCATCTACCTGCCTAGGACAGCCTGCCTTACATAGGACCCCAGTCTACGTCTGTGAAGGGAGGAAGGACAACCAGGGCTGCACTGAAGAAATCCAATGAAAATAACAGTAAGGCAATTCCAGAATCATTTCTGGAAGCTGGGAGGTGCCTGGGATCGGCAGGAAGAAAGGGAGCATTTGCTTCCCTTGGGGATGGAATATGTTCTCTCTGCTAGGAATAGAATCAGGAGATGTTTCTAGGTATTACCAACGGAGGAATAATCTGGACCAACCACAATAATCTTGATTGACCATCCCATGACTGGGTGGGTACCCAGAGCCCGAAGAGAGTGTGCTACTGAGTGAGGAGGTGAAGCCAGAGGCATCGCCGTGACAGCCAGCTGGATGTGATCCATGAGCTAGGATGCAGACAAACACAGAAGCCCTGGCTTATCCCACAGCACATGTTTAACTAGAATAACTTCTGAGGAAAAGACATATCATTTCCAGGGGAGAACTTCAAGAATGAGTTATGTGATGCATGATTCTGACCCAAAAAAGAGGATATAAGAAGGATCATATATCCTACCAAACCCTCTCCTTAGGCTGAAAATTATATGGTTGTATTGTATCATTAAAGATAATTCAAAAGAAAATGGATATTTAATTTAAAGACCCTTTCTGGCTATTATATAAACCACCAAAATCTGAACCACAGGCAATCTTGTCTATTAATGGCCCAGGCATTTGTGCTTTTTCTCTCATGCTCTTTAATATTTGCTGTTTCCTTTATTTGAACCAAAAGGAGAAAAAGCTCAGTTGCAGAAATAGAACATGTCACACTTGAATTCAGTAGAGTTTTTAAAAAAGAGAGTCTTCTGAGGCAAGATGATAAATGGCTAATAAGAAACAGGGGTGCCTGGGGGCCGGCAAGGAGGGGCTAGCCACGCTTGGGAGAATTCAGGATTCAGTGATAGGTAGCTGCTGTTTCTATCTTCAAAGAAAGAGCTATCGATTCACTTTTAAGGAAAACTAGTTGGATCCTGGGGACTGCTGTAGGTGGGGCAGCGGCTTCTCGAGCCCGCCACCCAGGGTGACCTTGGCATGGGGCCACAGAAAGAACAATGGAGAAGCAACGCTCTTAAATTAGTCACTGGGGCCGTTTGATTTGCTCCTGGGCCAGATGTTCCATCACTGATCCCTGCCTGGCCCATATGTCCTCCGCGAACGAGAGAGCGAGCCGGGCCAGCGGCCGCCACTTCAGAGACGGTCCCCCCCATGCGGGCCAAGGGAGGCCTTGGCAGGAACCTGCGCCTGGTTGGTTCCTCGCCGGTGCTCCTAGAGCTCGGGGGCGCTGTGCAGACAGCACACCTGGCCGCTCCCAGGGCCAGGCTGGACGTCTCGGTGGCCTTGACCCCACTGAGCCCTGGTGAGCTCCACAGAGCCCCTCAGCCATGTCCCTGGCCCTCTCCCTCTGCTCATTCCCTCCGTATGAAGCCTCCTGGGATTCAGCAAACAGCCACTGCCCCGTTCAAAGTGGGGCCCGACCTGGCCAGCAGGTTTCCCGTCCCCTCCGGCAACATGCATCTGCTGTGCACCGAGCTGAGGGGCCTCTGCCGTCCGAGGGAACGGTGGAGGCAGGATCACCATTTTAAGTGGCAGGTGGGGACGAAAGGCTTGAGGGCCTGTCCAGGGAGGGAACCGGCTAGTTGTGTCCTCTCGTATCTACAAGAACCGCACTGTGGGTGCGCACGGCCCGGGCATCGTCCCCGGCTTCTGGTGAGGCCTACAAGCGACGCACAATTCTTTCATCTGCTCACAATATCTCCTCCTTCTGGAAACTGCCTCCCCCTGCTTTGGGCTACCTTTCTCATGCTGGCCAGAGAATTCCTCTGAAATTTTCAGACCCAAACTGGGCGGAAGGTCAGTCCACGGCAGGCATGGGAGCCCCGGGATGCGAGGCTGGGCTGACAGCAGCTGTGGGCCAGGCGCCCCCCTTGGGGACCTGCTGCAGCTCCGGCCTCCCCTTTGGCTGTTGGATTCTTGCTCCCATTACGTAGCACGCTCCCATATTCTTCCGGTAAATTTTTGCCAATGCCATTTTGAGTTTCTGTCCTTGAATCTAAAAGAGCCCTGACTTCTGCCTTCAGCTCAGGGAGTGACCCCGGGGTCCTGGGACCAAGTCCCACGTCGGACTCCCCACAGGGAGCCTGCTTCTCCCTCTGCCTGTGTCTCTGCCTCTCTCTCTCTCTCTGTGTCTCTCATGACTAAATAAATAAAATCTTTAAAAAAAAAAAAAAGAGCCCTGACAAATAAATGAATCAAATCAAATGGAAGTAGGCAGCCCCCTGAAATCCCCGCATTTCTGAAAGCCACCTGTCTGATTAACCAATCTGCCCAAACTGCAATGCCTCGAATCCTCTATCGGCTGATCAACCTCATCGCACACCTGAGGCCTTCCCCCATGCTTTGGTCTTGCCATGGCTTCTCCAAGGCTGTTGCTTTAGCATTTTAGCTGCCATGTCAGTCAGACTCTTCTAAGTTGAACGTCAGCTTCCCGTGGATTTCATGTCTTGAGCGCCCAGGATCTTTCCAAGGGTAGAAGTTTTATATGCAAATAGATTGGGTTTCCCTTAAACACATGCCTCTTGCCGCCCTTCTGATTTGAGATCTCATACCCCTGCTTCTGCCTCTATCTTCTTGTCGTGTCCTGCTCCTGCCTTGTGCCCTGTCTTTGCCCATGCCCACAAAATGGCCATGACGAACTGGTCTAGATCCAGTTAAAGAATGTATCAGACCAACTTTAGTAATTTGACTGTTTAACAAATTTGTCTTCAAGTAGATTGTAAATAACTGACTTTCAACGACTTGACCAAGACCCCAAACGCTTCACCCAACAGGAATGGGTTGGATAAATGAAATCCAAGAAGAACTTGCAAAGTTTAGTCTTTATCACTGTTCCTCCTTTCCCCCTTGGTAAGTTAGCCCACTTACCCCACCAGTGGGTCTCCCCCACCCACAAGATGAATTCTAAGTCCCCGAAATGAAGCGTCGGTACTGTTATCCCTCTTGGGCTGCACCACACTAAGCTCTGGCTGGTTGTGTTACCCCCATCCTGATAGCCGAATACCTCCTTCACAGCACATCTATCACTTGCATTAACTAATTTTTAGTTACAGTTATTTGTTTATTGTGTCCTTTTTTCATGAAACTGTAAGTTCTAGACTGCAGGAACCACTTCAGTCTGGTGTCATCACTGTGTGCCAGGTGCCCAGCCAATCAGCAACGCCTTTTGGGACCCGTCTAATCTCTGGCCTCCCACAATGACTCTGCAGCAGCTTTACTTGAACCTTCTGAGTATTTGGCAGCCTGAGGACCAGGCCCCGGTCATCTGTGCCTTCTCTGGCCATGTGGCTGGGAAAGTCTGGTCCCACCTGCTGCACAAGCCCAGCCCAGCTTTCTGCTTTCAATTGACCTCAGGAACTATGTCCTTCTGGTCTCTGTGTCTGGATAAACCTTCGCCACCTCTGTGGTCTGCCCAGGAAAGGAAGATGAAACACCTGATGCTCATCCTTGGTCATGCTAGGAGAAGGGGGCTCAGTGGGATGCTGCAGAAAAAGCAGACATATTGGGACCACACAGAGCAGTGACTACGTGGTTGGCCACACAGGTATTATCCGTTCTTTGCCGTGTGATATGTTGTAAAGAAGAATTAACAATAATACACACTAATATGAGGAACAAGAAGCCACTCAGAATTTGAAAACAAAATTGAGATGAGTTCAAAGGTTGCAGTTCTGGGGATCCCTGGGTGGCGCAGCGGTTTGGCGCCTGCCTTTGGCCCAGGGCGCGATCCTGAAGACCCGGGATCGAATCCCACGTCGGGCTCCCGGTGCATGGAGCCTGCTTCTCCCTCTGCCTGTGTCTCTGCCTCTCTCTCTCTCTCTGTGACTATCATAAATAAATAAAAATTAAAAAAAAAAAAAAGGTTGCAGTTCTGACAGGCCAGTTGTAAGGACAGCTGAATTGGAAAGCTGTCAGCAGTGTCTCTCTGTCTGTCCCTCTCCTTCTCTGCCTCTCTCGTCCACGTTTTCCCACTTTAGCTGCACTTTCAACGGCACGCACCCATGGGTTTGGCTGTCTGAAAGGACAAACCCATCTTCTGAGTCCAAATGACCTTCTAACTTTTCTTCCCACAATTAAAAGGCTCAGCCTCGGTGTCTCATTCCAAGGCTTCAGAAGACTTTCCTGTTGTCTCAGTTTAGATAATAAGATTTGCCTGGAAACTAGAGCAGCCAAGTCCCGGCTTTGGATATGTGCGTGGAGGGATGGGGGTGGAGGAGAGAGAGGCAGATCCTGAAAAGGGCTGGGTGCTGGAGAGCTAGTAGGCACTGCCACCCCCCTGTGTGACAGTGGCTGTTGTGAAAATAAATACAGAAGCAAATAGAAAATGCCTGGCCCTGAGCAGGTGCTCATTGCCTTCTTCTCCCCTCTGCCCCATCGGCCGCACTGACCAACTAGCTACGGAGGATTCACATTTAGAGTCTCTATCTGAAGTCACACCCTCGGCCCCTAGGATTCCCTATCTTTCTCTTGCTTTCAAAAAAAAAAAAAAGTTCTGGAAAAATGTGAAATGTTTTTAATTACCGTTGGGTTCATAACTCGGTCCAAAGTCTCCCTGTACATAGCATACAGCTTTCCACTGGACCCGGTGGAAGCAGGTCTCCCAACACCCCCACTGGCCGCAGGGGCTCCAAGGAGCAAGCCTGCCTCCTAAGCAGAACCCTTGGGTGCCACGTGGCCCGCCCCCACGAGGCTGCTGCCCACCTGCTCAATCGGACCTGGGCCTCCAGAATTTAGGGCTGCCAAATTTAGCAAATAAAACCAACCAACCAACCAAACCAATCCCCCCCCCCAAAAAAAAAAAAACAAAAACAAAAACAAAAAAACCAGCACATCCTGTTAAATTTCAGAGAACAACACATACTTTTTTTAGCGTAGGACCGTCCCAAACATTCATTGTATACCTGGAATTTGAATTTAGCCGCCTCCTGTATGCTTATCTGGCAACATTCCTTGGCTTGTCTCATTCCCTGAAGGGGCTCGTTAACCACACAGGCCCCAAGCACACACGCCTCCAACCCCAGCGGCTCATGGGATTGCTCAGTAAAGTGAATCGTCTCCCCCCCCTCACCTGTCTGCCTCTTCAGGAGTCTCTAAGCACCGTCCTGCCCGTTCCTGTCTGACCAACTTCAGCCTCGGCTCGACACGCCTGCTCGTGTATGCTGGACGCGAGCCCAGCCCAGGCCCGAAGCAAGCCGAGGCCTCAGTTCCACACCTGCTCCGTCTGTAGCCAAAATGGGCACCGACTCTGCTCATGAACTAAAATGTAGGCATAAAAAGTGAGCCCCTCCAACTCTCCTCTTGGCCATTTTGTGGGCATGGGCATTTCCTCTAAAAGAGTGATCATCCCTCCAGCAAGCAAGGGCTCAGTCACCCTCATGCACTATCTCATTTCCCCCTCTTTTCTGGGCACCAGTGACATATTCCAGAAAGCCTCCCTGGCCCTCATTTCCTCCCTCTGCTGAACTCTTTGTACTGCCCTCTCAAGGTGGTGGTGGTGGTGTTTCAGCTCGTGTCCCAGCAGCTTTATATTCCAGAGGGTGTCACTGAGGGGAGAAGGAGGAGGAGCAGACTGTATGTGGAATTCTCCAGGTGGAGGACTGATTAGTCTCGGATGGTACCCCTGAGGAATGCCAAGGTGGGTAGTGTATCCGAAACCATTTCATTTGACTTGATGACTTCCAGAAGCCACAGATTTTCATCTGAGGCTAAAAGAGCTACAGCTCAAATTGTCAAAGATCCCAAAGCAACACCGAAGCAAGCCCCAGGCCTTATAACCTCAAGATTCTGAGGGGTAAAGGGTAAGAAGAGATCAGAAAACTCTGAGCCAGTGTGGCCTGCCAGCTGTCAGAGGGAAAGAAACACCTGCTCGAGCCACTCTTGAAGACCAAACAAAACATCTCTCAAATTAGAGAAAGGAAAACCCTTCTCATCACAAATAAAATGTTTGGCAATTGAATAAACTTGCATCAACTCATTTTGGTGGTGGTGACAAATACAAGCATCAAAAGAGTTTTTCAGAAAGCCCAAGAGAGAGCAGATGTTAATTAGAATAAAATTGTAGCCAGGCAGGCTGAATTTCGTTTTGTCCTGGTGTTGCATTGTTAGTTCTCCACATCCACCTAGACTGCTACCTGTGCGGAAAATAATCTGCGTAAATAAGTCGGTCTATAGAAGTCATGCTCCACGTGGGGTCCGGGGCCAAAAGTATCAGCGTGACATAGGAACTTGTTAGAAATGCAACTTCTTGGGTCCTACTGCAGGCCTCCCGAATCAGACTCTGGCACTGGAGCCCAGAACATCTGTTAACAAGCCCTGCGGGGGGTTCTGATGTACAGCAACTTCTCAGGCCCCCCGCATGGTCCTTGGGGATTACCCTGAAGGTCAGCCACTCTAAGGCTTTAGACAAGAGAAATGGCTACCTTTTTTTTTTTTTGTCTAATGTGTCAGGAGTCTAATGTGGTCCTAAAGGTCCTTAAAACTTTACTTGGCATCAACATGAATGTCAAATGTGGTGTTAATTCTGGGCACAGAGAGTTATTCATGTAGTTACCCACAAACCTCTCCAATAACAAAGGCACTGTTTCTTGTTCCTCACCCTTGTCTGGAGTTCTGAAGAGGAGGAACCAAGGAGGAAGTGAGAGTAGAAGAGGAAAGGGAGAGAGAGAGAGAGAGAGAGATCTAAATTTTTGCTGGTCAACATGGAGCAACAGTCCAAGAAAACAAGTCTCTCAGGGGTTGTAATATTGTCTTTTCCCCGACCCTCAAAACAACTGATGTATCAGTCACTTTACTTAAGAAAATCAAGAGAGAGACAGTGGAAGGACGGCCCTACCAGTCACACTGTGAGGGCAACAGAACTCCAGGCTCCTCTTGGGACTGACATTCACATAAATTTGATAAAATGCTTATACCTTCCATGCCATTTAATTTTTGCTTACACTTTTCACTACAATAGTCACTCTTTCACTCTTCATTTTAGAAAAAAAAAGATTTAAATTATGAATCTTTCAAAGACGTGGCATTTATGAAATGAGTCCTAATTGTTAGCAGCTGGGCTGCCCCTGCTCCCCAGGTGCGGGCTCCTAAAATGATGAGGAAAGCATTCGCAATTTCTTTCAGTTGGTGAAAGTCAAACATTCTTGAATGAGATTTCAGCTGGCATTCTAGAATGTCTAAATGTCTCAGTTCTCACCATAGAAGACTTGTGGCTTTGGTCTCTGCCTCAGTCCTGCTTGGAAACTAGGGGACTGCTTGTTGCCCCTGACTAGAATCCCATCTCAGTATACACAGCCTTAATCTCCATTATTTTTGCCTTGGTATATGGTTATAAATTAAAAATTCATATTTTTAAAAAATGTATTTAAATTTCAGTTAACATACAGTATAATATTAGTTGTAGGTGTGCAGTATAGTGACTCAACACTTCCATACACCGCTCAGTGCTCATCACAGCAAGTACTTTCCTCAATCCCCAATCACCTGTTTCACCCATCCCCAACCCACCTCCCCTCTGAAACCATCAGTGTGTCCTCTAGAATTGAGAGTCTCTGTCTTGGTTTCACTCTTGTTTTTCCCCTTTGCTCATGTGTCTTATTTCTTAAATTCCACATATGAGTGAAACCATATGGTATTTGTCTTTCTTTGACTGACTTATTTCGCTTAGCATTATACTACTGTCTAGCTCCATCTATGTGATTGCAAATGGCAAGATTCCATTCTTTTTGGTGGCTGAGTAATACTCAATTGGGTACATGTACCGCATCTTCCTTAGCCGTTCATCAGTGAGGGGACATCTGGGCTGTTTCCAGAATTGAGGTATTGTTGATAATGCTGCTATAAAGGTCAGGGTGCATGTATCGCTTTGAATGAGTATTTTTGTATTCTTTGGGCAATTGCTGGATCTTAGAGTAGCTCTATTTTTAACTTTTTGAGGGACGTCTATACTGTTTTCCAGAGGGGCTGCACCAGTTTGCATTCTTGCCAACAATGCATGAGGGTTCCCCTTTCTTCATATTCTCTCTATACCTGTTGTTTCTTGTTTTGTCGATTTTGGCCATTCTGACAGGTAGGAGGGGATACCTTATTGTAACTTTGATTTGTATTTCCCTTGTGATCAGTGATGTTGAGCATCTTTTTATGGGTCTGTTGGCCATCTGTATGTCTTCTTTGGAAAAATGTCTATTCATGTCTTCTGCTGATTTTTTAATTGTTTTATTCCTTTTTGGGGCATTGAGCCCATGTATTTTTAAACCTCTGGTAATTGTATTGATCTTAGGCATTCATTTTTGTTAGGGGCTAGACAATGAATGAATCATGTCATACTCTGCGGTCTTTGCATTAAAGTATGTTCGCAATGTCATTAATTTAAGAAATCAGTTACCAAATAGCAAACACACACATTGTACACACATGCACACACACACACACACACACACACACACACAGTGATTGGTAAGATTTGGGTTTTGTGAGACTGATGAGGTTTAAATCATTTGCTTTACATTTTGTGATCAGAAAAAAAAAGAAAATTTAATCTTAAAATAATAAACAAATAGTTTGACTTCAGAGTAAACCCCTAAAATGTATATTAATTACTGTGGTGGTCTTAGCATAGTACATAAATTTTTTGATACTCCCCTCTCCTTCTTCCTGAGCGTAAGCTGGACTTATTGTCTCTTTCAAAGGAGTACAGAAAGGAAAGAATAGTAACTTTACAATGGAAGGACCCGAAAGCTCCATCCTAACCAAGTCAAGATTAACATCACCAGCATAAGTCATGGTGACATTATGTTGATATCTTGATAAGAAGGGCACTACACCTCAGTGGCATTCTTCCCCAAAATTCATAACCCCAGTTTAATCATGAGAAAACATCAAACACAAATTGAAGAATATTCTACAAAACACCTGACCGATGTTCTTCAAAACTCAAGCCCTTCCTTGAAAAACAAGGAGAGACTGAGAAATTATCATAGTCGGGAAAAGACCAAGGAGGCCGGACAAGTGAATACGGAGTGGCATTCTGAATTGGATCCTGGAACAGAAAAAGGACATTAGTGGAAACTGTATTGAAATGTGAATAAAATCTGTACCAATGTGAATGTCTATGTGTTGAAAAATGTACCACAGCTTTTATACAATGCTAACATTCAAGGAAGGGTATGTGGCGCTCTTTCTACTATCTTTGTGATTCTTCTGTAACTCAAGTGATTTCAAAACAAAAAGTTAAAAACATAATAAGGCTATTGAACATTTATAACCACACAAAGCCATCTTCTTGCCAATTGTAAATCATACCCAGGCAGCTATTACACGATGGCATTGCTCTCAATCCTAACAGACACAAGAGCTCACAAAACTTCCCACGGGAACAGCACAGCCTAGGGACACGTGAGGTGGCCCCTGCCTGGGACAGAGAGCAGCTGGAAGGGGAAGTCACTGCCTCAGTGTCCTGCCTGGCTCCACTGTTAAGCTCTCCTCTCTCACCTGACCACCCCCAGTGGGATTTACTGCAACTTTCTTGTTGGCTGCCCTAGAGAGGAAAAGGAGCATCTGAATATTCAGGCATTTTATCTCTTCCAAGGGAACTAACCCAGCCAATCTCTTTAATTCCCCATTTGTCATAAACACAAGACAAGGACATTTTAAATCCGTTTTTGGTTGGTTTTGTTTTCTCCTCCCAGAATGAAAAGAGCTCTTTTACCTCTGAGGGTTTATGTTTCATTATTTCATTGGCATTGATTTCTTTGCCACAGAGCCCAGCTTATTTCAAAAGCGTGAAACCTGTCCTTACTATACATTGCCACTGGAGTTCATTTTCTATCCTAGTTCCCAGGCAGAGCTGCTTTTTTTTTTGAGAAACAAAGGATCCTGTCAGTACCACCATCTTGCTCACAGCCTATTTCAGGATAACACCTCCACGCAGGAGTTCTGCGTTCTGGCTCTGCTGTTGCGGGTACTGTCATCGAAGAGTCCCCTGTGGGCCAAGACCCTCACATCCCTGGTGGACTGCAAAGGGCATAATTGAATGAGAGAAGAACTGTAACCATGGGCATCCAGTATCTTCACAGCACTTCACCTCTGGAAATCGTTGGCATGTTGTCTACATGGTCATTTGCAAATATTCACTGTGGGGCTTTCGATGAAGAAGATAAGAAAACCAAATGAGAACTTGTCTCAGACGTTTGATCATTAATTCTTACTAGGTCCCTGAGGCAAATCAGGAACAGAGAAAAAGAAAGAGATCAATCATGTGTTAAGTTCCTCACTCTCCTGAGATTGGAAAACCATTGGGAAGAAGATCTGGACCTAAAGGATTGAATCCACAGGATCCCAGGGGAGACTCACACGTGCTCCAGGGAGTGGTGACTCCTTTTTTGTTGCAAAAACAAGGACATGCTCAGATGAGATTCCTGAGTGATTGTGGGGAGACCCAGGAGGCAAGATCCTTGTGGTTAAAACCCACCACTCCACATGCAACTACGGAATTCCATGTCCTCAACCCAGCAAGATATCTAGTGCCTAGGATCACCAAAGTTGGAAACCCTTTTGCCTCAAAGCCAAAACAAAACAAGGTCAAAACCATATTTATCTTGTTTAGCATGTTTAATTTACAGACAACACTTTAACAGATTTTTTAAAAATCACCATAATTCCATCTCTTGGTGAGTCAATTCTTTGTTTATTCAAGTGGCCTTCTGGTTGTCCATGTGTGATCATTTCCACAAAATTAGAATCATACCATAAATAGAATTGTGACAAAGCATTTTTCTCAGCTGCTATAATATATCCATGATGACTGGTTTTTTTTTATAACTATACAATATTCTGTTTTGTTGGTATACTATAATTTATTTAACTAGCTCCTTTGGTTGGATATGAACACATTTCTAATTTTTTGCTCTTATAAGCCATAATTCAATGCATATGGTATTTCTCTTTTTCTGGTTAATTTATTTGGAATGATTTCCCAGACGTTGAATTTGGAGGTTAAAGGATACATTTTAGCCTCCATTTTTACAACTCATAAAGCAATTTTCCAAAGCCATTGTCTACAATATGAGTCTTCACATAATTCTTAACTTCAAACAAGTTGAGAAACTAGAGATAAAAGTAGAATAGATAAGCAGCCTTGTTTCTGGGAAGCAGCAGACCCATATATCAAAACGTTAATTGGACATCCCTATTTGGATATTCCATAAGTATTTTAAGTTCTACCCTTGTCACGTTCTTCCCAACTCCCCAGACCTGCTCCTCTCCTCTGTGCCCTGAGTCAGTGGGAACATCACCATCCACCCCACTGCATCAACCAGAAGCCGAGGGACCATCCCGGATTCATTCTCTGCTCTCACCTCTCCCTCTGTCTAATCAATCACGAAGTGCTGCAGGTCCTGTTTCTCGGTGTCTGCACATTTCTCTAAACATCGCGGCTCCTGCCCTAGTCCAAGCACCTGTTGGCTTTCACCTGGGTGACAGCACCAGTCACCTAACTGGCCCCCATGCCTCTGGCCTTACACCTTTCTGATCAATCTTGCTGCACACAGATCGTTCTAAGGCATTCCATTCCCATGCTTAGAATCCTTAGTTTTCCTGTCTCCCTCTGGAGCATGTGAAATTTCTCATCGTGATTCACAGGATTATCTGGGATCTGATCTTTCTCAATCTCTCCGATTCTATTATGTGCCACTCCCCTCCCCATTTTCTCTGCACCAGCCATTCCTACCTAAGTTCCTAAAATGTTCCCTGCTCCCTCTTGCCTTCTGGCCTATGCCTGCGCCTTCCTCACTTTTACCCCCATCCCTGCCCACCCCCACTTCCATGTGTCCCCATCCTCCCCACCTTCTACAGGGTACCTGAATTGTCTGTTCCTCAGAAAGGGCTCTTGCATCACTCACTGCCACCATCTTGGACTATCATAGTGGAGCCACATGCCCTCTGTGGGTCCTCTCTGGTAACACTGGTCTCACTCATTCACTTATTAAACACCTACCCTCACCCCCAAATAATAAGCCCTATGAAGGCAAAGACTTTGTTCACCACTGTGTCCTCAGTGTCTAGCATGCATTAGAGATGTAATAGGTACTCGATATTTATTTGTTCAATGAATGAATAAATGAATGACCTAACTGTATTCTCAGGCCCTTTTTAAAGATGTTTTCTATAATATTAAGCAGGATATTCCAAGAATCCTACTCCCAAAGATCTTGCTGACGACTGACATGATTTTATACTAAATGTGCACAAAATTGCAAGAGGGCTATTTTCTTCCCCCAAGTGATAGATCGCTTGGTACCACAGCAGACCAGTGACTAGGGTTAAGACTAATCCTACATATTTTGTCCTCTTTCCTGCCTCTCACACTTGTCCTTTTGGAGAGGAGTGATAAAACAGATGGATTTAGTTTTTATGTCAGTCATCATCTGCCTAGTGGAAGTTTTTGTGTGAAAGAAAAGGATAGTATTAAATTGATTGATGGTTCATTTTTCCTATTTGTTCCTTGGTCATTGCGGTGACACCGAGAGGGCTCTCTAGTTAGAGGCGTGTGGAACAATGGCTGTGACAAAGGCTATTACGGACATGGAACTCATGGCTCGTAATTGATCCCTGGAAATGAGCATAGTCACCCATCATCACCAGTAAACTGGCGCACTGTAGTGCTCAGGAAAATCTAGCCTGCACGACCTCAGGAGCTACGAGACATTAACATTAGCATATGATCTCATGAGGAATATTTGCAATTGTATTTTTCTAACTTTTATTACAAATGGGCATGACAAGTCATTCCTAGTTATATTCATAATTCCACCCTTGAGTTTTCTTCATTTCTGGTCACATAAACCGGTCCTGTAAGAGACGCAGATGCGTGGTTTCCATGCACTGTCATGGTTGGATGGGGCACAGGTGTGGCATCCCATCAGCCCTCAGGTTTAAATCCTATTGTTCTTATCATTTCTCTTATTAAACATCCAAGGTTTTTGCCCTGGAAGGTGAGGCTCCAGGTGGGAAGAAATGTTTCCCCAAGTGGATCCAATATTGTCTGCCAGGGTTTACCTTCCCCCTGGGACTTGCTCACAGGACATTCCTCTGCCACCAGCCTGCCCCCAGAAATGGCTGCGCCCCCTTACATGCTCTGGCACAAGTGAGAACTAAATCTTCTGTCTTTGGCTACCCTCAGCACAGTGAAGCCTGGCTAGGCTTGCCAAAAAAAAAAAAAAAAAGAAAAAAAGAATCAAAATACAGAAAGGAGCATGAAAAAGGGATAAACACAAAGAAGGCAAGAATCACAAAGTACAGAGCCTGCCCTGGCCATCTAGCTCTGGTTGCTCAAGGGCCCTTCTCTTTCTACAGTTTTCTCCTGAAGATGTCATACTTTAAGCTGAAAAGGGGGTAATGTACCCGACTTCCTGGCTTCCCAACAATGGTGTCGCAAATCATAGGCAGGCCTCCATCCAGAGTGTACAGAAGCTGCCCCGTTGTTCATCCCATGCAGAGAAAACCAAAGCACCTCATCCTTCTCTGCAGGAAAAGGGAGCCTATGAATAAGGGCAACCTTGTGTTGGATTCTGTTTCTTAGGGTAAGGGGCAGGGGTAGACATTAGTGGGGAGGTTCCCATTAGTGGGGAAAGAGCAAGTTCATGAGAAATACACGATTACATGGGGGTCATTGGCAACCAGGTACCCCCTCTCCTGTTCTTCTCTTTTTCTCTCTCTCCCCCCACCCCACTTTCTCTCTCTCTCTCTCCCTGGTACTGCTAATGGGAATGGATACAGACACCAATGTGGCAGTTAGCTTACGCCATACCTACTGGACTGCTGCTGGTTTGCAACACACTCTAGACCCGCGCGGCCCCATGGAGCAGCCTGGGATGATGGGGATAGTCTGTATCTACCAGTGCTGCTCAACACAGGAGCTGCTAAGCACACGTGGCTACAGAGCACTTGAAATGTGGCTAAGTCACCTTGAAATGTGTGACTAAGAAAGTGAATTTTAATTTTATTTTATTTAAGTAAAGTTAAACAGGCACACATGGCTGGTGGCTACCATATGGGACAGTGTAGCTCAAGAGCTTAGTGTGGTAGGAACCCAGTGGAAACCAGGCCCAGCATCTCTGCCACAGAAGCCAAGTCCCACACCCACCAACCTGCTTGGCAAGCCATCAAACCCAACGAAAGACACCCTTCAGGAGTCCCAGTTTATATCATGAGACTTGCTTATGCTCAGTGATGCACTCTCACAAAGTCCTGTAATTTCTCCTTTGGGGTACTCTTTTGCAACCGTGATTTCGATATCACTTGTGCAGTTGACTCATTATTTATTTTATATAACAAACAAATATTTTTGAGCATCTACTCTGCATGTCCCAGGCACTGTTTCAGGCATTGGAAATAGACCTGTGAGCAAAACAGGAGAATTCCCTGCTCTTGCAAAGGAGCTTGCATCCTAGTTGGCAGAGTCAGACCCTAAACAAGAAATAAACATGCAACATAATAGGAAGTGATAAGAGCTCAGTAGGAAAAAATAAGGCAATGTCAGGGCCTGGAGGGTAGCAGAGATGCTATCTTAGATAGGCAAGCTGGGGAAAGGCTTCTACGAGAAAGCGGCCTTAGAGCAGAGACCTGAATGAAACCAGAAAAATGGGGCATGAGAAAATCAGTTGGGAGAGCATTCTAGACAGAGGTCTCAGCAAGCGCCAAGCACACTTGGCATTCATAAACAACCAGGGAGGGGCCAGAATGACTGGCATAGGGTAAACGGGGAAAGGGGTACGAGACAGAGTCTGAGGGCTTTGCTCTTTGCTTGTTTAGCTCCTCTGCCAAATCTAAAGACCGGAGTGAGGACAGAGGCCCTGCCTGCCCAATTCACTATTTAATGGGCTGCTTTCTGCTCCCCACACTTCTAACACGGAATGTGGGGGTTTCCACACCAAGCAGTTCTCCAATTCTCTGCAGACACTAACTGGAGATCCTACAAGTCAATTCAGTTCTGACACTAACTACCCGGAGCTAGTGCAGACCCCACAGGTCAAAGGCTCCGTCCCACAAGACCACCCCCCAGCCCTTTCAGCTGCCAATCCAAAGCAGGGGGTTATCAGGCTACCTGCAGCTTCTGTCGGACTCGGCTACAAATCAGGGTTCCCGTAACCCCTTCCTCAATTTTGATAATTTGCTTTAATAGCTCACAGATCGCAGAGGAACACATTGCCTATTATTATTTGATTATTACAGCAGACACAGATGGACAGCCAGATAAAGAAGCATATAGGGTGGGCACCTGGGGGGCTCAGTCAGCCAGGCATCTGCCTTCAGCTCAGATCATCATCCCGGGGTCCTGGGATCGAGCCCGCGTCAGGCTCCCTGCTCAGCCAGAGTCTGCTTCTCCCTCTGCCCACCCCCACTCATGCTCATGCTCTTGCTCTCTTGCTCTCAAATAAATAAACACAACCTTTTTTTTTTTTTTTTAAAAAGGTACCTAGGGTAAGGTCTGCAAGGAGTGCAGTTTGGGGTGTGTCACTCTACCGGCACACGGATATGTTCACCAACCCAGAGGCCCCACCAACCTTTCCACTTAGGGTTTTTATGGAAGTTCCGCAGCGTAAGGCATCATTGACTAAACCTCTGGCCATGGGTGATTAACAGAATTCCCCAGCTCCTCTCCCTTCTTGGAGGTCAGGGGATGAAACTAAAAATTCCAACCCTCTCATCATATCTGACAACCGTCCCCCCTGAAGCTCTCTAGGGGCTTCCAGGCACCAGTCAGCCCAGTAACATAAACCCAGGTATGGCTGAAAGGGTTGCATCATGGATAACAAAAGATGCCCCTATCACCTCTCTCATTCTAGAAATTCCAAGGGTTTTGTGAATTCTGTGCCAAGGACCACAACATCCCATCATTCTATTCTCATCACTTACCATTCAGGACGTGCTCAACAAACACCTGTGGGATCTGTGGGTTCGCAGGTGAGGGGAGGCTTGCAAGAAAGTCGCCTTTGCCGCTGGCCCAGCAGCTCCTGCCCTGAGTGGGTGGTGAGCGAGGGCCTCTGCAGGCCCCGGGGGAGGTGCCGGAGTGAGGTCACCGGCGTGGGTGCCCCTTGGCCGGCACCCCCAGACCCCCCTCCCTAACTGGCCCTGCAGCTAACTGCCAACTGGAACCGCCGCCGAGGGAGCGGGTGGGGGCACAGCGCAGGGAGGGGTCTCGGCGCAGGCGGCTGAGCTGCGGGGGGCGCTGGGCGCTGGGCGCTGGGGGGCGGGGGTGGGGGGTGCGGGGTGGGGGGTGAGGCCCGGGAGCCTGTCAGCGCGGAGCTTGCTCTTCATTTCTGGCGCGCGCGGGCAGGACGCCGGGTCCCCTCCTCCCGCCTCCCTCTCAGGCCTTCTTTCGGGCAACACGTGTCCCCAAGGTGCCTGGCTCTGGACGGCACGCGGCCAGGCCTCCGTGGGCGAGGCTCCGGGGGGCGAGGATGTCCTCTGGCTCGGGGCGACGTGGGGGCTCCCTTTCCTAGGAGCCTGAGGACAGTCCAGGACAGCGAGGGCCGCGCCGGCAGGTGCCCCCCGCCTCTCGCCCACACCCCGCCGGCGCCCCGGGCCCGCCAGCTCCAGCTCCCTTGCACCTGCTCCCAGGTGCCGAAACCCGGATGTAGGTGTAGACGCGGCACGTTTAGAGCCGGACAGGCCCGAGCGCGTCCTCACCCAGCCTGGAGGCCCAGGGTCCACCCGGTCACCGGCAGCGGCTGCGGGCTGCGGGCTGCGGCTGGGCCTCGGGTCCCCTCGCGGCCCCTGCCCCGGGCGGCCCCTTCCTGCCTGCTTGCCTGCTTGCTTTTTTTCTTCTTTCTTTTTCTTTCTTTCTTTCTTTCTTTCTTTCTTTCTTTCTTTCTTTCTCTCTCTTTCTTTCTTCTTCTTCTTCTTTTTTTTTTTTTTTTAGAGAGGGAGAGGGCAGGTAGGTGAAGGCAGAAAGAGAATCGCAGGCAGAGCCCACCCCGCACGGACGCCAAGGCGACCTTGACCCCGCAGCCCCGAGATCACGGCGGGGGACAGCGAAGGCTCCAGAAGCCTAAGGGCGCACCGGGTCCCGGGCACCCCCTGGGTGCTGGGTGCTGGGTGCTGGGCGCCTGGGGGCGGCGCCGGGCCGACAGGCGGGGGCTGGGACTCCGGGGAGACCCGGTGCCGAGGCCCTCACTGCCCAGCCGCAGCCCCCCGCCCCGGAGCACCTGGAGCACGGAGGGCACCTTCCCGAGGGGCCAAGGTGGACTTGAGACGCCGGAGCCCGGAAGGAGCCCTGGGGAAGAGCCGCCAGGACCTGGCTGCAGGCTGGGCCCTGGAGGAGTGGAGGGGGTGGAGAGCCCCCCGGGACCCGGGGGCGGGGGGGGGGGGCGGGCAGCGGCGAGCCTGGAGGGGGAGCTGCGCGTCACAGGCCCCCCGGGCGTCCCGCCGGGAGGTCTCCTTCTCAGGACTCCCAGGGAAAACCCAGAAAAGGGCAACGTTGGAAACACCCCCTGTTCCTAGGGGTCTGGCCCGCCTCAAGCCTGCAGCCGCCCCCAACTCACCCCATTTCTGCCCTCCACCTTGTGGCCCCTGCACTTGGCGCCTACAGCCCAATTCCTTAACACGCAGGACTTTGGGGCCCCAAAGGGAGGCTCGCCTTGCACTTCACCCGCGCTCCTGGGTCTCGCGGCGACGCGGCGAAGGCAAGAGCAGTACCCCAAGCCTGGGTGGACTAGATGGAGGGGTGCAGCTCTAGGAACAGAGCTCGGGGCCCCCCTGGAGCGGGCCCACAGCCGCAGGTGTGAAGAAGGAACGTGGTGGGAGGTACACCGCGCCTCTGGGTCCGCGCAGCCGTGGCCTTTCCTCAAACCCGACCTGGGCCGCCCTCCGCCCCCACCCTCCGAGATCCAGTCCCCCATGTTAAGCCCCACATGGTAAAGCATGAACTTGGGGAAGGAAAGGGTCCAAGGAGAAGCTGGGAGAGGAGAAAGACTCGGCCCCATTAGCACATCCAGGCCAGGGCCTCACCCCTCCTGGGATGAAGGGATGAAAGACAGGGACCTACAGGCAGGGAGGGGAAGCCAGCCCAAGGACCCCTCAGGGGAAATCAGAGCCAAGTCTTCTGTAACAGAATCCCCTGGGAAACACAACAAAATTAGTAACAGGAATGAGCCCTCCTTCAGAGGACAGAAGAATTGTTGGGTTGAAAATAACCGCAAGGTCATCTAATCCAGCTGCCACTGTTTGCCTGAGTTTCTCCAACATGTTTTGGGACCAGCAGTCATCCAGCCTCATTTCAGAGCTCAGTGTCCCCTGCGGCAGCCACCTCAGATGGGGAGCAGCACTTGCAATCCCCCCGGGGAGCCAGGGCTTCCCGGGACAGGTGCACAGTGGGCAGAGGGTAGTACATTGGGGCTTGTGTCCAGAACGTTCTTCTGTCAGGGAGGTGTGTTTATATGACTTTGATCTACAGCAGACTCTTGGTGAGATCAAGGTTTCTTCAGGCTGTTTATGGGGCTGTTTTAGTGATGCAGCCTTTAAACATTCCCCAGAGGAAGGCAATTCTTTGTTGGGTTTGGTTCTCATTCCTGCAAAAGAGAGGCTGCAGCCTTCGTAGCTCAGGGGGCGGAGGGGGGGGCGGTTTGCTGCCTCAAAGTCCCCTCATCAGGGTGCCCAGTGGCCTCACTTTTCAGTCCCCGTGTTACCCGATCCGCTGTAGCACTGGTCCCTGTGGACTCTCTCCTTGCTCTCCAAACCCTCCTCCTTTGGTCTTTGTAACACCCTTCCCAGTTTCATTCACCTTCTTTTCAACCTTCTTGGTTGGACATTCTTCTGCCTATGGCACGTCCTGACCATCAGCACAGGTGTTCCCTACAGCATGTCCCGACCTTGTCTCTCTACTCACTCTACATATTTTTTCTCTTGGTTCCAATCACCATGAATATATGGATAATTTATAAATATCCATCCTTGACCCACAGCTCTTTTCCCAGCTAGTAGGCTGTACTCCAGAGTCACAGACCCAACTATTTACGGATCCTCTTCTCTTGGTGTCTCATACACATCTTGACTGAACATGTTAATAAATGGAATTCATTATCCACTCCCCCGGCCCAGCTCCGTTCCTATATTCCCTACCTCTTGGCTACCTATCTCTAACCATCATTGCCCACAAACCCGAGTTATCACAGACTTCTCTATTTCCTTAATTCCAACTTCTATTTTGTGCACGCCACGAAGGAATGATGGAAGGTTTACAGAGAACGATTGCATCAAGGTTGGGTAAGATAGCCTCGTCTCCCAACCTTTAGAGATGTCAGGAGTGAGATTAAGAATAGAGTCTTCTGAGAAGGTCAGCAGACAGAGCTGTGCCCTCGTGGGAGGGACATGACTTCGATGCCCCGCCAGCCCCCCATCCATTGCCTCCTTCTGTATTTACCTCCTACTGACCCAGCTCAGATCCAGTGGGTCTCCTTTTCAACTACTCTCTTTCAAATAGTTGCAATCACTTATCCAGTCATCACCACACCTGGAAAATTCCAACTACCTGTCTTCTCCATGCCTGTAGCTGGCCCACCAGTTGCTGATGAAGGATGTTTTCCAACCAGGCACATTAGCACCACCATTCACTCCAAGTCATGCAGATCAGCCTTGTCCTCAGCACTGCCCTTACCATTGCTCTGTTTCTGTGGGGTGTTCGTTCTTGGCTCCACAGCGAACAAAGCCTCTCTCTGCAGGTTTCTTACACGAACATCAAGGTTTCTTTGGGTTGTTTATGGGGCTGCTTTAGTGAAGCAGCCTTTAAACATTCCCCAGGGGAAGGCAATTCTTTGTTGGGCTTGGTTCTCATTCCTATGAAAGAGCGGTTTTTAACGCTACCCTCACTCCCACCTTTACTTGCCAATCTACAGAGAAAGTAGAGACCATTGGACAGGAATGTTCTCGAAAAGTTGCCACAAATTGGCAAGCACTCTTTCTTTCTTTCTTTCTTTCTTCTCTCCTGCCAAAATGAAAGAGATGTGAGAGAGACGTCATTTTTTCCTGCCTAAAACCAATCACGAGTGTTCAGTCACTCAACGGCTAATTGCTGCGTGACCAGTGTGTGCCAGGGTTATGAAGGCAGCCACCACCTGTGATAAGGTGGTGTCCCAGGATTCTTCCTAAAAATGTTGACACCCTGTTAAATCTGACTCACGTGTCTTGGCCACTAGGGAGTCATCGGTACAAACCGGACACAACTTTCTATTCTCAGGGAGCTTTCATTTCAGTGGAGGAGACGAGAATAAACAAAATGCAGTAAACTGGTATGTCGCACACCATGTAGATGCCGCTCTGTTGGAGGCATTGAAAATTTGGATCTGGTATCCAGGGAAGGCCTCTCGGAAAGGTGACATTTAAGTGAAGGTCTGTCTAAGGTGGGGGAGAGGACCTTATGGGATCCCCAGGGGAAGAGCATCCCAGGCAGAGGGAACAGCAGCTTCAAAGCCCCAGAGACAGGAGCTGAGCTGACAAGTGTGGCCGGAAGGGAGGGAGTGGGAGAGGGGTGGGCGATGGGGCAGTCTACACTGGGCTTCATGAGTCAGGGTGCGGACCTTCCACGACTCCGTCAATGCCATGCGCTTTCGGGAGACAAGGGACACCATCTCAAGTTCCACCCTCTCAGGGATGTGGGATACTGTCTCCCCCTCTACCCTCTCCAGGTGACGCCTACTTCTTCTCTTGTCTCTTTCTGAAGGTGCCCAGTGAGAGCCTGTGAGCCCGGGGTGCAGGGTGGCGCCACCACGCTGAGCACATCGGGGTGCAGGGTGGCGAGGAACCTGCTCTCCCTCACCCGCAGCGCCATCCAGGTGAGCCCGGGTGGTACCTCCCCCGCTGCAGCTGGGCCCCCACCTCAGGTCACACCGAGGATTAAATACAAACTCCTGGGAATCCCCGGGTGGCCCAGCGGTTTGGGCCTGCCTTTGGCCCAGGGTGCGATCTTGGAGACCCGGGATCCAGTCCATGTCAGGCTCCCTGCAGGGAGCCTGCTTCTCCCTCTGCCTGTGTCTCTGCCCCTCCACCACCCGTGCCCTCTCTATCATGAATAAATAAATAAAATCTTTAAAAATAAATAAATAAATACATGCATACATACAAACTCTTGGGCACGGCTGGCAAGTCGCTGGGAGCAGCCTAAGGGCGGGCTCTCCAGCCCTCCCACTCGTGGCTCTGAGCCCTGCCCCCAGTCCCCGCGCTGAGCCCTCGCCCCCGTCCATCCCCCCAACACCCCCACCTCCCCACCCCCACCCACCGCGAGCTTGGCCCGGCAGGTCTCCTTGCCTTCAGAGCAGGGAGCGCACTTGGGGCCCAGCGCCCCCCCCCCCCGCTCCCCTCCACTCCCCTGCCCCCCCTCCTCTCCCCTGCCCCCGCTGCTCCCCCCCCCCTCGCCGCTCCCCTGCCCCCGCCCCCGCCCTCCGCTGCCCAAGCGCTCTCCATGGTGCTGCCGCACCGCCACCCGCAGGCGCAGCCCCTCTGCGCGACCTCTTGACCCTGGTGTTTGCCCAGCCAGGTGCTCCTCCGTACATTTCTCCCGCCCGCCTTCCTTGACGCAGCGTCCTCCCCCATCTCCATGGCACTCCATGGCAGCCTCTGCCCGGCGAAGCGCAATCACGTGGCATTCTGGCCCGGAGCTCCTTCCTTACTCATCTTAACTCTTTCCTTGTGATCCCACCTGCCCCAGCGTCTTGGGTCAGCACCTAACTATAAACTAGGGACCCCTTAATCCGCTGCTCCTGCTCACACTTGTTCCTAAGCAGGGATGTCACCACGGGGGTCGCATGTGTTCTATGTCAGAAGCGACTCACCATCTTTTCCCCATTCCCACTGACCGCTGGGCACCACCAACCCCATCCACTGCAGTGTGCTTCCGGAAATGGCAGAAGCGGGGGCTCACCGTTGACCCTTCTACTCCCTAACCACTCACATCCACCCAAGCCCTATTCAAACTGGTACTAGGCTCCTGCCCACCTACTGCTGACTATCCGGGTCTGTGGCCGTCACCTTCCACCTGTACTATGGCAATGACCTCTCACCGCGTCCCCCTGAATGCAGTTGACCTCTTCCAATCCACACCCACGCTGTCGCTAAAGAGGACTTTACAAAGCACACGTAGGACCATGTCACTCACCTGTTTAAAAGCCTTCAATGGCTTCTCCTGGCTGAGGTCACACCCCAAACCCAATAACTTGATTTCTGCCTCACAGTGTCATTTCTAAAACCATACTCTGCAGCCTCATTCAGCATTTTCCAGTTCTTCAAGTTCTTAAAATGCTTCCACTCTCGTTTTTGTGTCTAGTTGTTAAATGATCATTTTTCCTGCCTATTCGACTTTAAGGTCCATAAGGTCATGAATCATCATCTGTTTTGTTCACCTCTGTATGTCTAGCAATTAGCATAATGCCTGACACATATTTAGGAAATATATGATTCATTATTCAAAAAATATTTTTGGAGCACCTACTCTGTCAAGCTCTTGGTGCTGGTAATACAGAAATAATACTTTTTTAAAATGGGGACAAACTCCCTGCCCTTAAAAAATACATATTCTAGTAAAGGAAGACAGAAAAAATAAAATGAGAAAAATTTATAGTATATTTGATGGTGATAAATATCCTAAAAAAAAATTAAGTGGAAAATGGGAAGAAGGAGGGGAAGGGCAGAATAAGCTGGATATTTGTGGGAAGAATGCTTCCAAAAAGTGGAGAGCAGGGCCTAGATGGGTGTATGGGCCAGAGTTCATGGGCCAGAAAGGTGGCCAGTGTGCCTTGAGCACAATGAGCCAGGAAGAGCAATGAGCAATCACTGCAGACCCAGGGGGCTCCATCATGCAAAGCCTTGCAGGAGCTTTCACAATGTGTGCAATGGGAAGCCACTGGAGTGTTTCCAATGGAGAAGTGACATGTCGGGACATAGATTTTGGCAGTCTTACTCAAAGTCCTCTGCAGGGAATAGGTTAATAAAACTGGGGGCCTGAGTGCATGGTAGGAGGCACCTGCAATAATCCAGTTGCTAGCTAATGGCAGCTCCAACCAGGGTGATAACAAGAATTTGAATGGGATACATCCTTTGAAGGTACAGCTGAAAAGAAACAGCCAGACGAACTGGCTATTGCCTATGAGAGAAAAAGGAATCAAGAAGGATTCTAATGGTTTTTGGCTTGAGCAAATAGAAAGATGGAGGTGCCATGAACTGAGATGGGGAAGACTGTGGAAGGCACAGGCTTGAACATAGTAATTCTGAGCAGCCTACTAGATATGCAAGATGTTGCATGCTGATCAGAGTCGCATCTTTTAAATTAAAATATCATTTGTCAAAATGCCGGAGATCCTTTAGGATTAGCCTCATTCCTTTCAGGCCCAAGGCATTGGCCCTATCTCAAACTTTATAGATGTTGTAAAGTTGGATTAGGGGATACATTAGTTTGGTACTGTCTGTGGTGCCAGACTTCCAGAACTGCTGTTGTCTAGATATTTGCTTGAGCATCGTTTTAAAAATCTCATAAGCAAAACATTCCTGGTTGTGCAAAAGGCTTGGAGCTACTCTTCGTTCTAAAGCTTCCCAAACTCAAAGGTATTAGATGAGGTTTTCTTGGCCAAACCATATGCCAGGTCCTCTGATAAACCATCTGCTAGGAATCTGTCCTTTTCTAACACTGAGCCAAGCACTCCAGATGGGGCCATGAAAGGACTCCAGTCTGGATAAAGAAGGCAAAGGGATAACCATGGGCACATTTTCAAATCATTGCTCTGGGGCCACCAAGGACACCACTAGATAAAATGTCCTTTCAGGCCTCGTTACAGTAGGAAAATCATTACTGACTTAAGGATAGGATACCCAAACCCAGTGAGTCCCTAGGAGAACATTTGTGGGTAAATTAGGGACAGATGTTACCCCGTGAGTAAATTGAAAAAAAAAATCACAAAACCCCAAACCTGCTGTTGAAAGACAAAGTTTTACCTCAAATTTATAACATTAAAAGAGTGAGTGCATTTTCTTTTCTTAAAATAACTTGCTTGCTAAGGAAAAAGATGTGCAAATTTCTCAGACTCAAAAGTGCATCCAAGGAAAATAGCCAAGTTCTACAGACAGTCCATCATCTACCTACAGGTTCTGATGACAGACCCCGGGGTGATTAAAATTTTATTGTCTCCATTTGGAATGAGTGGTCCCCTCTTGAAGGACTCATAGAGCAAGGGCTCCAGGTAACATTCCCCCATGTTTGGGACTGACGGGTCCACCTAACAGCCACCCTGGTTTCACTGTGAATCAGCAGAGAAGACCAATCACCAAACCCTTCAGGGGAAAAGGCAGCAGCAGGAAATGTTGCCAGAGGTCTTCAAAGTGGGGCTTGGAAGACAATAGCATGCAGTTCAATGTAGAATCACTATAGGTCTACTGATTAAAAGTCCTTTCATGTAGAATACATAGATAAGTAATGTACTAGGTAAATAAGAATCGGAGTAATTTTATTGGTAAATTTATCAAATAATATGATACTCTTTTATCCATCTAAATCTTGGAAAACAATCAAAATAGTTGAAGTAGATTCATTTCTTCATCAATATCCAGGGTAGGGGTTCAAATGGTGGAGGTCCCTAGAGCGATGCATGAGAACCTCAGAGAGAAAACCCTTGTAGAAAACACACCTGCTTCCCCCAACCTGGAAATCGTGACCTGCTGCAGGGATAGGACCCATAACTCCATCCCCACACAGATACACGTGGAGCACATGGGTTCACCAGCTACACTGGAACAAACACATATTGGGAACGAGTACATTCTTACTCATTGTAAGGTACATTTGTAAACTTGTCTGTGATTATGGGTGGCAGACACTTGTCCTGAGAATCACCCTGAAACTGCTCCTGTGATACTGACATTCTAATGAGTTGTGTGGAAGCCCAACCAGAGAGACAACAGAACCTGAGGTTATAGAGGCTGAGGTCCTGGCTGGGCCACTTGCTAGTGGTGGGATCTTGAGCATGTAAGGAAAACTTTATATGCCTCCATATTTCATCTGTAAAGTGGGTCATAATAGTACAGCTATTGCAGGAAATTAAAGATGAAACGATTTAACTCGCATGAAACATTTCAACTGGTGCCTGGCACATAAGAAGTGCTATATAGTGTTTGCTATTCTATTATTATAAGCATTGTTGACATAGACACAGGTCCTATGGCCACTCTGCCAAAGAATTGGATTAAAAGGAGCTAAGCAAACAAGTTGCCCATAGTAACCCATAATTTTTAATGACTGCCACCCTTAGGGTGCCCGGGAAACCAGGACAGACAGGATGTCAGAACACAGGTCAGGTGTGTTTTAGACTCTGCTCTGGAGGGGGGAATTAACCGGAGAGCTTTCTGGCTAGAGGATAGGAAGCAGTTCAGATATTTTTTGTCTTTTACAGAAATTGGAATATAGCAGTATCATTTTCTCTTCCACCATCCCAATCCCACACCAAGAAAAAAAAAAAAAAGAAAAGAAAAGAAAAGAAAAGAAAAGAAAAGAAAAGAAAAGAAAAGAAAAGAAAAGAAAGATTTTTGGAATAGATGTGTAAAATCAGAGAAAAACATAAAATCCTCAGCTTTTTCCTAATCTGTTGATGTTCAGGACAAACACAACACATTTAAAAATTTTGCATTTTAATAATTTTAGTAGATCAAGTCACATAAAATTGCTGATATATTGGTCAAATAAAATAAACTATTGGCAATTTTCATAGGGGTCAATTTATAATATGCCCTGGACTTTGCTATTCTGTGCAATACACTTTGTTATTTTTTTTATGCTTTGTACTATAGGGCAAATTCATTAAAGGGCATGTTTAAAAAGATGTTTATGAAATAAAAACATCTCAGAGCTGACCTTTGGTTGCATAAAGATTGAGTTTACATAAAAACTTCCAATCATTCTGTCTCATTAATACATGGAGCTTCTAAAATTGGAAGGGACTTTAGCAAACACCTCTTCTAAACCATTCTTTCTTCTGGTGAAGAAACTGAGGTTTTGAGGGGTAAATGCATTTGGTGAAGGTCCCAATTAGAAAGTTATCAGGGCCAAGATCACCTCTCAGTTCCTGAGTTCCTGTTTGGTTTCTCTTGTGGGAAAATCAAATCTCTATTGTCTGGAAGTTTATCAGATGGGTGCAGGCTGTGTTCATGAAGAAGCCACATTCATGGTGTGGCCAATGTGGGTCTGAGCAGATCTGCTCTGATCTGAATGTCAAGACCCACTGCTCAGGTCCTTAGGGTGGCTCCTGGCCCTGGGTACAAGAAGGCTTGAAAAAAACAGACATCTGTACCCGAGAGTACTTGGCCACTCAGTTGAGCAACACCACGGTCACAGAAATAAATATTGAAAAAGAGGCTATAAGGGCATTTACCACATTTTCATGCAAGGTACCCAATGTTACCCCTTCTTTACAGGTAAGGAAACAGTTCAGAGTAGCTGGCAATTGCAAGCACTCACCTCTGTCCACATTATCACAGAAAATTAGGGCCCCCTTCTGCCAGTTTCTAAATCTCGTGGGAATATATTCAATTGCAAGACTTCTTGGGAGAAACCTGATTACAAGGAGTTTTGAACATGCAGTGTTTAGCCTTCCAGCCTCCCAAACTGAAAAAGCACAAAATACAGGTAAAGCCAAACCTAGGAGGACATACTATAGGAAATCCCTTGTGCTGGTTGGTTTGGGCCTTTCTCCGAACTAGTAACTATCATGCAAGAAACAGGCATGGCCTGATGGGCTTAACCAAACTGGGTTTATTTCTCGGGCTGAGGGTTTGGTCATCTCCTGAACTATATGGGCTGGATGCACAGGAGGTAGGATGAATTCCTTAACAAAATCTGAATATTATTAGGACAGGAAAAGGGAAGTGGGTGTGCTGGGCAATCAGCCAATGTATCCAGGGTACGGGAGCCCACATTTGGATATACAATAGTTTATCCAACAGATTCACTACTGTTGTACATACTTGTTCTTTGTTCTTGATTTTTCAGTCACGTAAGTTGTTCCTGTAACACGCACCTCTGTAACTCTCTCTTTGTATGCGTCTGTGATTGATTTCTTAGGACAAATTCCCAATGTTGAATTGCTCGGTCAAAATATACAAATGTTTGACTTGTCTTGATAAATTTTCTTCCAGAAAGTTTCTTTCCCACTAGTCAAAAACCCTCATGACCCTGGGAGTTGTATGCATGCATATGTGTGTGTTTAATTTTTGCAAATGTGGTAGGTAAGGATTTGTGCTTCTCATGTAATATTGCACAGTGGTGTGGAGGGGTATGTGAGGCCATGGAAAAATGCATCACATGGAACTTCTTGGAACTTCAATTCTTTCAGATTTGTAGAAACTATTATTTTTATGTTCAATGATATCATGACATACAGTGAAAAATCCATACAAATTTTATCCATAAGGCATGAATTTGCAAAGGAATTTCCTGTTTATAATGGGATGCATCCAACTTCTCCCTCGTCCCAAGCTTGTCCCAAATCCTAGAAATGCAAATTCACTTTCCTTTTTATTAAGAAACCTTGGTAGAAATTGCAAGAAATAATTGCTTTTTAAAAAATATTTTATTTATTCATGAGAGACACACAGAGAGAGGCAGAGACACAGGCAGAGGGAGAAGAAGGCTCCCTGTGGTGAGCCTGATGCGGGACTCTATCCCAGGACCCCGGGATCATGACCTGAGCCAAAGGCAGACACTCAACCACTGAGCCACCTGGGTGCCCCAAAACAATTGCTCTTTCCCAGGATTTTCCTTTATAATCATTCATCAGACAAAGCTGTGAGATGCAAGGAGATAATGAGAGCCTTGGATATAAATATCTTAGCAGAGGCATGAAGCAGGAGAAAGATCAAATGGACAAAAGATGTGAAAACCTGACGTAGGGGGACAGTAACCAAGTAGTTTCATCAAGGACAGAGAAATTACTCCAGAGCTTTAATGGCAGAGCCGCGGTCTACCATTTCCAGTGACAGCGCTCCCACCTCCTGCCGCAGGAAATCCCAGCCTGCGATAGTCAGCAGATGGGTAGGGACATGAGGCCTGGTTGCTGCAAGGCCCACCGTCACAGGGAAACCCTTGTTAATTTTCAGCACAAGCCAATCCAAAGACTTTTTGTGGTTATTGAATGCCATTTACCTGATTAAAATGGCTTGGTTGTGCTCATTAGAATCACTTGGTATTTGCAATGCAGTAACATTCAATTAAAACTCCGGTGGTGAATAAAGAAAAGGCAATAGTCAATTAAATTCTTTTACGAATACCAAAGGTCACTGTGAAGACAGCATGGATAAGTTTTGTGCTTAACTAAATTTTCTAATAATAATAAAATTACTATGTTTTCTTCTGGGCCATTCAAATGTAGGAGTCCCAAAACAGGCCAGTCGGTTTTGATGCACAGCACACAGCAGCTAAATTAAAAATCTATGCCCTCGTGGCTCTTCAAAATAGACAAAATCCAAAAGAGACTTCAAAACAAAACCACCGAGTAGTTTTCACTTGAATGAATACTTACGATCTTGCTAACCTTGATGGGCAACCCATAAGGAGCTTACTGGCCTCCCACCCATACTACCGAATGTAGAGTGCCCTTTCAGGCAATGTCCATGGCAGGAAATTATCCCCAGTAACATGTAACAGCATGATGGTTACATCTGGAATAGGAGGATTGGTTTTTCCCATATAAATATAGTTGCAATAGCCTGCGTGGACATTATCTGTTTGCCCGTAGATCTGCTCCTTATCCTGCCATATGCCGTAGGAGGCTGATCTTTATGGTCTGCACCAACCAGAGTCCCTTGACCTCTGGCTTATGCTTGAGTTTGGCCAGTGGGAGGCCTTGGCAAGGCTGGGTGGGTGGGAGACATTGAAACAAAGATATTTATTCCCCAGCCTCACTGTTGGGCTGAGGGTGAAGCGGTGACCAGTCCCAGCCTCCTCTAGTTCTCCAGGTTTTCAAAACCACTTGTTCCTCTGGCTCCTTTGGGTCTAGGCCCTGGTTCTCCACTGCTGCTAGGCCAGGGATGCTTCACTAAGCTTCACTGGTTTCCTTCTGACCCTGCCCTGGGAGCTGTAAATACTCTCTCCATTAAAGTCTCCATGGCTCATGTGACATGTGTTTCTTGCTGGGACTATGGCAAATGCAGCTCTTGTGGATTCTCTCAAACAGCATGAGATGTAATTCCAAAAAATACACAGAAAAAGCACTCAATTCTCCATAACCCACACTCCAAATAGAAATGAGCACTTGACCAGCCAATAATTTATTTGAGTTTTTGGAAATGTTTTCACTGTCTTTCAGAGATGGCTCCTTTTTATAAAATGTCATTTGGTTTATGATTTGGTGTCCTTTCCAGTTATACCCCAAAGGAACTGATAAGTAGCACTTGATACATAAGTTTACTCTCCTCTGAGGCCAAGGATATTGGTATTTTGTGGGGGAAGTACCTACTATTCAGGAAAAAAATAATACATCATTCAAGAACAAATAAGTCACTCTAACAATACACATCGCACATTTTATAAGGAACAGTTAGTGCCACTAGCAAGAATATTTGCTTTAGTTTTTGACTTTTCATAATAACTGTATTGGGTGGATTAAGAGAGCTCTCTGGCACTTTTCTCTATTGTCTGACAAAACATTAGATGTCTATCCTCCCAAGGCCTAGCAACTTAACATGAAAAGTCCAAAATTATATGGAGTTTCTCTAACAGAGAGTATATGCATTCCTCACTCTTCTCCTTGTAACCAGTCTCAAGAAAGCAAGCAAAATGCTTTCAGATCCTCCTCATATGAGAACAGCTATGGCTACTATGAGAACACAGGAATATTCAGGGCATCGGATGTTGGACAGAGTGAACATTTTTCATGGAGAATTTTGAACAGTCAGTGAGTGTCAGCCATGGAAATAGAGTGCTATGAGAGAAGGGATTTATCATAGGAACTAGATTTCATACAATAACAGAAGTAAAAGTCTGGCAAAGCTAACTGAAGGATAAGAAATCAATTACTAATTAACCCCCTTGAAGCACTGGTGGGAGTGGATAGGCAAGAGTTTGTAGGAATATCTGAGAAGCCAAGCCCATCCTGCTAGCCATTGAACCACCAGAAGGAAGCTTATAGAGATGTCTATGAGAATCTGTTGTCTCTGTGTAACTGCCACCTGTGTGGATCCACAGTCAAGCATCCAGTATAGATCTGGCACTACTGTTGGGCAATAGGGCCAGCCAACAGGAGGAAGAGCCACAATCTGATTGAAAGAGTCAGGAAAGCTGGAGCTTGCCAGGCTCCCTGTCCACGACCAATTATCTGACCTTGAAACCTTGTGTGTGTAATGGCCACTACTTCCTTTCCATCTTCCAGATTTCTTCTAAGTTTTTTGGTTGGCTCCCACCTGGAGCTGCAAGTAAGGGCATTCTGGGAAATGTATTTTCCAGATTAACCAAGTCAGCACATGATAATCCAGCAGCTCGTTCTTTGTCAACTTGGCATCAATACACTCCCCTTGAAGTAGACTTAATTTCTAAATAAAGATGATAATGAAATCATGCTTCTATCTAGCATGGTACATACTGAAAGAAGACACACAAAGTCTCCTATGTCCCTTTATTTCCCTCTTGACAACATTCATTCCTCTTCTAACCCAGTCACACTCCTACTTTGATAGCATGTAACTCAAATACGGAGATGTAAGGTTAATCTTTATGAACAAATCTTATGTTAGATAGTAGGAGAAGAGACAAAAATTTGGCAAAATACCTTCATTCTTCTTTTTCCTTCTGGCTGCCTCCTGCTTTCCTTCCTTCTTTCCTTCCTTATCTATCTATCTATCTATCTATCTATCTATCTATCTATCTATCCATCCATCCAAATGCATTTATATTAAAGAAAGGAGGAAAGATTTATCCTATCACATTCCTCCTTTCTGCAACTGGTCATGTGATTATAACTGTTATTCTAACTTTCTTCTTCCACTATTTATTTCATATTCCTTTTTTCCTCAGCTGGTCATAGTTTCTTATTGGGTGGAGGTCTCCAAATTTCATATGCAAAGGGTTTCAACATTAATGGCCTTTACTGGCCCGGTTTGTTATACCTTTCCATTAATTTTTATCACAAGTTATGAGAATACTATTAGGCACCCCCAGAGGAGCTCTGATCCTAGATATACACTTTCCTGACACGGTGTAATAGTGACTTAATTTCCCCTTGGTAGGTTCAGCTACCCCAGTAGAGTAACCTCCATTTTGGCCTGTTGGTTCTGTGTCTTGAAGAGCTCAAGGTGACCAGGCAGCAGTCTCCCTTTCCAACTTAATGGAGCTGTTGAATCCTCTAGGAGAAGTATTACTGCCTTGGGAACTAAAGATCCTAAAACAGTATAGCCTAAAACTACAGGGATGACAAGCAAAATTTTACTAAGGGGCACTAAGGAAAGAGCTGTGAAAGGACCCACTCACATATCTATCATTTGATTCTCAGACCTGAAGATCTTGGCTACAGGAAAAATAACAACCCATCTTGGTTCCTGATCCAGGGTATACACTATATCCTGGAGTACTGCGTACATATATTACCCCAGTGTTGCCAGCCAGCTGGAACCATGACTGAATCTTTAGTTTTGTCAGGTTAGCCGCTTCAGTGTTAGGGGAAATATAGTAATACTAATAAATTCTGGGAACACAAAACCATTGTTGCACTTAATTTGCTACCAAATGAATTTCCTCGTCAGCAGCAATAGACTATAGAATAATGAGCGATCCATAGATATAAATCGATAGATGATGATTTTGGCAGAAGCACTCTGGGCAAAGAAGGTTAATCCATGTCCAGAGTTAAGTGTTTATTCCAGGGAGAACAAAGCACTGCCCTTCCATGATGGAGGTGGTCCAAAGTAATCAGATGGCTGGCTGGTTCCCCTGGGGACTGGTGCCATAGTCAACACTTAGGCTGGTCCCTGCGGCTGGTAGGTTGAGCACTCAGCACAGACTATGGTCAGATTGGCCTTGAAGAGTGGAATTCCATGTGGCTGAGCCCTTGGATAATAATACCAACAACCAATAAAAAACCAACTAAATACCAAAGTTTAAGCAGATAGTTAGACCCATTATGACTGTTATTGGATAAGAGACTTATTACAGGATAAGATCTTACACAATTGCGGCAAATATTAGGGAAGTTACATCCAGAAAGGAGAGTTGGAGGAACCAACATGGCATCACTATCTAGCCCTCTTGAGGCACTTGTGCAAGGCAAACAAGTCCAGGCTTGCAGAGAATCTAAGAGACCCTACTGGGGCTACCAAAGGGAAGAGTTTGGATAGGCTTGTAGGAAGCTGTGGCCACTGTGTGGTTCCACCTCAATCGATCAGCGGCCAGACATTGGTTTTGAACCCAGGAGTCAGGTCTAGTAGCCAGAAAGGAGAGCTAGTGGAAGAATGGAGAAAAGAAATGATGAACAGAAGCTCCTGGGCACTTCTGAAACTATTCTTCTCTACAGATGTGACTGCAGGAGCTTCCAAGAGTAGAAACTCTTGTTTTACTTCGGCTTTTCAAATTTTGCACAAGTTCTTGTTTTGTGAACACTGCTCTGGAGACGTAAGGGCAACGGGATTCTGGGAAATGTAGTTCCATACTCCCCAAGCTGGCAGGGCACAATCCTTCCCAGCCCCAGAGAGCGCGAGCTCACCAGTCGTTCATTCATTCATCCATTCATTCACACAAGCAACAAAGACATGTGCCAGCTACATCCTAGGCACTTATCCTGCGGAGCTTAAAGCAGTCTTAATGGAACTTAAAGAATAGCGGGATGGTGAGACAGACCTAACCACATTCCAAACACTCAAATATCTACTTTATAAACATCACAGTATAGTAATGGAAAGAAGATGGGCCTGTGGGAGAAATGACAGAGGAAGAGCAATTCAGATTAGGTGGTCAGAGAATACTTTCCCGAGAAATGACATCTCAGCTGAGATCTGAAAAATGAGATGTGCAAGGATATGTTTTAGAGGAAAGAAAGACGAAGACACCTCCAAAAGTCTTGAAAGCAGCAGAGAGTGCTTGGTACCACCTCTTCCTCAACCTGCACTTCCATCTGGAATCTGCTCCAAACAATCTCATTTTACTCCTTCACTAAAACTCATCTTAGGATTAGCACCAGACCCCCAACTGCCAAGTCCAGCAATATATCTGCAGTCCTCATGTTACTCAATCTCTCACCATCACTGGTGCAGCTGATCCCCCCTTCCTTCTTGAAGTATTGTCTTTACCTGGCTTCCAGAACATCACTGTCCATCTCTACCTACTAGAACATGCTATGATCCATGACACAAGGGCTTTGGCTTCTTCACTGCTCTATCTCTAGTGGCAAGAACAACGTAGGTACACCGTAGGCACTAGTACCTCGTGAATGGATTCAAGTTTGGAAAGAAACAGCCAGTGAGGTAGGAAAGGAAAGAAGAAAGAATGGTATTCTAGAAGGTATGTAAAACAATTACCTCAAGAAGAAAGTTGTGGTCAGTAATTTAAATGCTGCTAAGAGTTGACTTTTGGATTTGGCATCGTGGAATTTTTTGGAGGAGGTTTTGGTGGAGTCTTGAGGTCAAAAGTGAGATTGAAGTAGATTCAAGAAAGACTAGAATACGAATGAATGTTAGTAACTTTAGCCAGCTGTTCCTCCACAGGAGGAACATCCTCTAGAGATCATAACATGGGCAGTAGCCAGAGAGGAATACGGGGGAAATAGAACTTTTCCTTTTTATTTTTAAAAGAAGGTTATTTTAATCCTGATGGGAAAGGTCTGGTAAAGAAATAAAGTCTGAATTTGCAGCATGGGAAGGGGATGATCACTGAAATGATGTTCTTGAGGACAGGAGAAGGAATGTGGTTCCATGCATCGGTGAATTGGTGGCTTTGGACAGGAGTATGGGCAGCTCATGTAACAAGAAGGAAGAATGTTGGTGCAAATGTACCTAGATTGGTAGGTGTGGTGGGGGAAAGTTTGTAGATGGTCTTCTGTGATTTATCTCCTTGCTGGAGTGTCCTCCACCCAAACTGCAAACCCTGGAGTGCCCCAGGCCTCAGTCATCGGCTCGCTTCTCCTACACTCATTTGCTAAAATGATCTCATTTGGTCCCATGATTTCAAATATGCTGCTCATGTGCAAATCCTGCCCCAACCTCTCCTCTAACTACAGAATCATACCCAATTGCCTACCTAACATTTGTGCCTACGTGGCTAAGAGGCATCTTAAGCTTAGTACACACCCAGACCCAGGTGATTTATTGCTCTTTTCCCAAATCAGCTGCTCACCCTTTACCATGCAAGTATAACACCACACACATGCTTAAACTCTATTTCAGCCCAAAATGTTGGCATCAGCCTTAATGATTCTCTTTTTCTCATCATTCCACATTCAAGCCATAGGCAAGGCTTCTAGAAAGAATAGAATCAGTGGTTTAGGAATAAATCTGAAACCCCAATAACTTCTCACACATCCTGTGATATCATTCCAGTATAAGCCACCATCGTTGCTTTTATGGTATCTCTGCTTCTACTCTTGTCTCCTTTTGGTAAAACTTCTACCAATAAGCCAGAATGATCCTTTGGGGGAAAAAAAAAATCTGATCATATTACTTCCCTGCTCAAAACTTTCTACTGGTTTTCCAAAAAATAAAATCTAAAATCCTTACCATTACCCACAAGGCCCTAGGTGATTTGGTCCAAGGTTAGTGAACTTATCACCTTCTAACTTTCCCTTGTACACTCTCCTCTAGAGATGCAGATCCACATGCTGTTCTTTGAAGTTCCATGCCAAGCCCACCCCACCCCATGACTCTGCCCTGGCCCTTCCCTCTGCCTACAGTGCATTACCCTGATATTTAGATGGCTCCTTCCCTCGTTTCTTCAGGTCTCTGTTCAAATATTCCCCAGATATGCCTTCCATGGCTGCCATGTCTTAAGTAGTACTTTCCTCTTACTATCTCCTTCCTCTGCTTTGATTTTCTTCATTGTATTTATCACTTCCTGGTATTATGTCATGTGTATTTGTCTACTGTCTGCCTGCCTGTTCCTGCCAATATAATGTAGGTTCTAGCAGAGTTGTCTGTTTTGTTCACCACATGTCTCCAGCATCCATGCACACAGATCTGCACTCAACACATGCCCTGAACAAAAGGGAGCTAGTGAAGAGTTTTCAAAAAGGAAACGATGGGGCACCTGGGTAGCTCTGCGGGTCAGTTGAGCATCACACTCTTGATTTCAGTTTCGTCGTGATCTTGGGATCATGGGATCATGGGATCAAGCCCCATGTCAGGCTCCACGCTCGGCGCAAAGTCGGCTTGCCCCTCTCCTCCGCCTCCACATCCCCACCCTCCACTGCTCTCACTCTCTCTCTAAAATAAACAAATTCTTAAAAGAAAAAGGAAATGAAACGATATAATCAAAAGATTGGGTGGGGGCAAGCAGGGATGACAGATGGAGGCTCTTAAAATTGTCTTGGTGAAATGAAGTTAGCATGGAATGAGGTGGAGGGAATGAAAATAAGAAGAAACGGACTCAAGTCTCCACCCTTTAAAGCCATCCATCCCAATTTTGTTTGTGCCTCAGCTTTCTGTCCCATTTACAGATCTGATTCCCTGGACAAATAGTCATTGACTGTCTTGATGCAGAGTGAATAGAACGGGAAGACCAGAAGGAGACACAACGATGATCAAATTTGATGCCTTCCTCATCTAGAGAAGGAAACTGAGCCTCAGAAAGATTAAAGGTTCCACTCAGACTTTCTTGGCTTATTAGTGGAAGGAGGCAAGAACTAAAACCTGCTTTGCCGTACCCTCACTCCTGGGCTCTTTCCACCCCCATCCCCACCCCATTAGTTGCATTACAGAATTATCTTGGAAAAAAATGTATGTAACTTTAACATCTTAAGAACTTTGAAAGTGCTAATTGTTTTAAAAATAACTTACACGATTACAAGTCCAAGGTGGACATTTTGCACAATTTTAATTTTATTTTGGGCCTGTGCTGAGAGGTCTCCGGAGAGCACACCAGATTGTCGTTCGGGTCTTTCTGCTCAGCGGCTTTGAATGGACGGTGCAGCAGCCAAAGCATTGCTCCAGGGGTGTTCATTTAGGGTTTATGCCTCTGCTCCTTCCTTTGTGCCTCTCTTACAGTGTCAGCTTTGAGGCAGGACCTTAAAAACATGGGGTTGTGTAATAAATCGTGTCGTACCAGTAGACCAGGCGGACTGAGTAAAGGTGAGGAAAACAATTTCTTTTACACTAATGTAGATTCATGTCATCACATATCATTAATGTAAATTCTCTCCTTCAAACCACCCAGGCAACAATATCTCATCATTAAGTATAATAAACACCAAGGGCATTTCCCACCTCTCTGCAAAACCGCGCCACACTTTTCCTCCCTTCTTCATATCATGCAGGTTTAATTTGCACAAAATTCAGGAGCGTTTCATTAACTCATTTAAATAGGTTGCTTGTTCCTAATGAGCTCATCGCACAAAAGTGCTTAGGAGCCTTCCTCTCCTGGAGAGAAGATGTGTGATCCCGACACGGAGGGTGAGAAAAAAGAAGGGGTGGGGGGGAGGTAATTCACTTGGGGCTGAACACTGAGAAGCTGAAAAATATATGGGTAAGAGTGGTATTGTCTCTATCGGCAACTACTTCAATTTCTACCAAAACCTGTCCTTCTTTTACCCCCACTAGGCTGAGCAGCACAGCGCCTGGTGCAGCCGGTGGAGCAGTGGGCGCCCACCTCTCTCTGGCACAGTCCCCTCCTCCCATGATGCACCTGCTCCCTACTAACCTCTGCTGAAGCTTTTATATTTTTTAGGAATCTCTCTAATATTCTGAGAATCTAAGAAAGAGATTCTGGGTTGAACTGCGCCTACCGCCCCCCGGAGTCACGTGCTGTGGTCCTAACCCCACTGCCACAAAATGTGACCTTACTTGTCGCAGATGTGATTAACTGAGATGAAGTCACCTTGGACAAGAGTGGGGCCCTAGCCCAATATGACTGCTATCTCTACAAAAAGGGGAAATTCGGACACACACAGGTGAAGATTAGCATTATCTGGCACAAACCAAGGAACTACCAGAAGCTCGGAGAGAAGAATCCCGGAACAGAGTCCTTCCTACCGCCTTCTGAATGGGTCTGGCCCTGCTGGTCCCTTGATCTTCAACTCGCGGCCTCCAGAACTTAGGACAGTAGATTGCTGTGGTCTAAGCCAGGGAGTTTCCGGTACTTCGTCACAGCAGCACTAGCAAGCTAGCATAGGAGCCACTTGGAGGAAATATGGCAAACAGGGTGGACTTCACAGGTTCGGCTCTACCTCAGTCCACAGCCTTGAGTGTTCGCTTTCTGAGATGGAAATGGGATCGTGTCATTCCCCTGCTCCAAGGCCTCCAGTGGCTTCCACTGCCCTCTCACCACCCTGCAGGACTTGCCCCATCTCCTCCTCTGACCTCATCTCCTGTCCCTCCTTCCTCGAAACTCTCTCCAACCACCCTTGCACCTTGCTGCTGTTCTCCGGCCACCAAGCACCCAGATACCCACATATTTTTATCCTCTCATTTATTTTTTTTTCTTTTTTTTTTCCTTTTTTTTCTTTTTTCCCCCCTCTCATTTAAATTTGGTTTTTACTCAAAATCATTACCTCGACCACCCTCATAGACTAAAACTCTCTTCACTTATTGTGCTTTCCACCCCTCAGTAACACTTATCATACTTTCCACCCCTCAGTAACACTTATCATACTTCATTCTATGTATCTGTTTATTGCTTGTCACCACCTGTGCGCAGGTTGGCTCCTCAAGTGTAAGAATTGTGTCAGGTTCATTGCTGTCTCCTGAAACACTAGAATGGTGAAGTCCGTCTGGGGAGCTCAATACATACCTGTTGAATGAATGAACAAATGATTTGCCAGACTCCTGGGGATTTTAGAATTCTAAATTTTCAACAGCTTCTTCCAAGGCATACCTAGCTGCTGCTTCCAGTTTTCCGTTTCTGTGAGATTGAGCCCATTTCTTATGCATCTGAAACCCCCCACCCCCCATCTCCTTTCCCTCTCAACACTTTGAGTCTCAGGAAGGGCATTTCCTAAACAAGAAAAGATAAGGACGATGAACTCTGAACTCGTCTAAGGAGACTTCACTCTGTTATGCACCCCTGTATTCTCTGCGGAACCTGAAATACAGTGAATATTGATTTTAAGAAATTATCATGAAATTGTTTTTTTATAAAGAACACAATTTGGGGCAGCCCTGGTGGCTCAGCAGTTTAGCGCCGCCTTCAGCCCAGGGCCGGATCCTGGAGATTCAGGATCGAGTCCCACGTCGGGCTCCCTGCATGGAGCCTGCTTCTCCCTCTGCCTGTGTCTCTGCCTCTCTCTCTCTCTCTCTCTGTGTCTCTCATGAATAAGTAAATAAAATCGTTAAATAAAAAACAAAACAAAAAAACTCCACAATTTTAGTCAATGTTCTCTACACTAACCCAGGCCCTTTAGACAAACTGTATACTTGGCTTAAATAATCTCTCAATTTACCCAACTCTGGTAAGCAGCGACTAGGATGGCCCCAATGATCCCTTCATCCTGGTATTTATGCCTTGTGCAATCCCCTCCCCTTGAGTGTAAACTGGATTTAGTAACTCACTTTTTTTTTAAGATTATTTATTTATTTATTTATTTATTTATTTATTATAAACATAGAGAGAGAGAGGCAGACACAGGCAGAGGGAGAGGCAGGCTCCATGCCAGGAGCCCAACACAGAACTCTATCCTGGGACCCCAGGATCACGCCCTGGGCCAAACGCAGGCACCAAACCGCTGAGCCACCCAGGGATCCCCTAGTAACTCAGTTCTAAAGAACAGAGTAGAACATAGTGATGGGCTGTTATTTCTGAGATTAAGTTGTAGAGAGATGAGTTTCACCTCAAGTGCTCTTGGTCTCCCACTTTTGGCTGGCTCATTCTGGGAGAAGCCAGCTGCCTGTTGTGAGGCAGCCATGTGGAGAGGCCCCCATGAGCCAGCTTAGAAGCAGATTCTACCCCAGTGGAACCATGAGATGACTGCAACTGGCACCTTGATAGAAGCCTCATGGGAGATCCTGAGCCAGAAATACCCGACGAATCTACGCTGCTTCCTGACCCACAGAAAACATAGGAAAATAAAGGTCTGTTGTCCTTGGCTGCTACTTGTTGGAATAGTTATGTAGCAGTAGGTAACTAATACCCCATGTACCATGTTCAATTTGGGCTCCTGACACATCATTCTTAGAGCATAACTAATGTGAGAAATTAACTCAAGATGCTTCTTCCAAAGGCCAATATACATACAAAAGAAGTTTGGTTTTTCATGTCTGAGTTAGCTTTTAAAATCTGTAACATTTATTTTTATATGTTACATTAAAAATTTAATTAAAAATGGTGGCCTAGATGCAAATTTACTGTCTTCTTTATGCATATTATTTCATTTACCCTCATAAAAAACCCTTTGAAATACGACGCTATCGTCACCCCATTCTTAATGATAGAGAAACAAGTAGCATAAGCTTCTTGCCCAACGTCAGGAGGCTACGACGTGGCAGAGCCAGATGGTCTGGTTCTAAGGCCTCAGGAGTCCCTATTGCTTCTTAGACAAAAAGGTTAAATACAACAGTGAAGCAGGGCGAGGTGTTAATAAGCAGCCTTGTTTCGAAGCCTCGCTCAGCCGGGCTAGAGCTCTCATGATTAAGACGGGATAGTCCCAGTGTTTGACGAAGTCTTAGAAGGGTTAAATGAGAAAAATTAGATCATATATGCTAAACGCCTAGGATACAGCCTACACATAGGAGTACAAATAGAATATCTAAATGGGAAAAGAAGACAGATCTTAAATTATCTCTGAAAACAAATCAAAACAACAACAAAAACCCTTTCCTTTCTGAGGAGAGACCATTCAAATCACTGGAAAACTCAAAAACATTCTCTGATCACTCTTGGGTCATTATCAGAGTGACACGTTTCAGGGGCACCTGGCTGGCTCAGCCGGCGGAGCACGCCAATCTTGATCTTGGGGTTGGGGGTTTGAACCTCACAGTGGGTGTATAGATTGTTTAAAAATAAAATCTTAAAAAAAAAAATTTTGACACATTTCAATCACGACCGTACACGCGGACAGCAGGAGTGCAAGGGTTGTGACCCCGCCACATTCCCACCTGACCTGGCATCTCAGCAGCTGCCCACAGCACAGAGAGGCTCCCTGGACGATTCCAGAAGACAGGCCCTAGCAATTGTAGAAATTGAAAACTCGGAGGCTCCCACGCAATGCTCTATCACAGATGAGAGTAAAGGGGGGTTACTTGCCTTGGGGCCAGGACACTCGGGGTGGAGTCTTGGCCGTGAGGCTCCGTCTGCGGCTTCCATCCGTCTGGCCCTGCCCGCCTCGGTCCCCTCGTGTCGGCCAGGCACAGAGCACAGGCCCGCGCACCTGCTCTCCAGCTGCTGCCCCAACCTGCCGGGCTCGGGTCCGTGAGGACCTGGCGGGCTGCACACGGAGGGAGGGCGCTGCTGGCGCGGAGGCTGGCGGGGGAGCCCCACGGACCGCGGCCACCGCGACCGACTGCTGCTCTGGCCCAGGCGCTGGGGCCGCTCCGGAGGGGGAGGTGGCGTCGTGTCACCGGCCTGGCAGGGCCCGTCGCGGCCACCGCGAGCGGCTGTGGTTTCTGAGGCTCGGGAGTCGGCATCCACACGGACGGAGCCCAACCACCAGAGTCGAAGCTCCAGGTGCGCTGCGCGACTGGGCCGCAGAGCCTGGAGACGGTGCCCAGGGGGCCCCACAGGCACCCACTCCCCGGGGAGGCCCTGGCACCCGGGTAAGGCCCACCCACGGAGCTGCCCCGGGCCACGTCCCGCCACCAAATGGTAATGCAATTCCTGGACAATACAACCGGATTTTTTTGACTTGCATGGTTAGTGTTGGTATATTTTAGAACCTGAACATTTTGATGAAGTCTTTGAATTTCTTTACTCTGAACCATGAAAAAAAACAACAACAACAACAATAGAGTTTCACACAACTATAAAGCTAAAATGGAACAGAATTCAACCGGTTAACCTTTTCATTTTCCGAGGCGGAGAGCTTGCGCGCCTTGCCCAGGCTGTGCCAGCAGATGACGGGTTGGCACATCAGTCATTCTGGAGTTCACTTTCCTCCGGCTCAGGGCTCAACACGGACCTGGGCTCTGTTAAAGCACAGGGCACGAGGAGGCTTCCATGGACGTTCTGCTTCTGCTCGGAGGCCTCTCAACATCTGCGTTACTAGCTGCATCGTGCCTAGAAACTCTGGAACTTTCGGACAGAACCAGAGTCTACAAGACTAAAATTTCTGTATGTCTTCTATCACTATTTCCCCACGCCTGCCTAATTGATGGCATCGAAGTAGGGACAGGATCCCTTTTTTCACCTTCTCTCTGGGACTTGTCCATTACTTACAACCAGTGCCTTCCAAAGTCTGCCAGATGCGAGTACAGAATGTTCCTAATCAGAGTCCACCCAATCCCAGAAGACTAGTTTCAGTGAAAAATGAAGTGACTAATGGACTGAATCTAAATGATTATGAGCTGGGTGAAAATTCCATTTTCCTAGTGAAAATAACGTGGAGCTGTTAAACTCAACTTGAGATTGTTTGTGAGTTTGCACATTACTATTCCTGAATGCACACCTATAATGTGAATGCTCAAAATTAAACCATGTCTAAGAAACAAATCATTAGCTCTAGTATTCAAAATAAGAGCTTCAAGTTTATAGTCTGATTCTGGAGTATTTTATAGCTCACAAAGGAAAGGAGAGCAACACTTCTTGAGCACCCACCATGTGCCAGGCTCCTTGCTGGGTGTCTTTTTCATGTTATGGTTTATCCTTCATACAGCCCCTCAGACACTTACAATTATCCCTTTATTATAGAAAATTGATTTCACGAAAGTCAATGGCAGAGCTGGGGTTTGAACCCAGATCTGATGGCTGCTAAAACTCACTCTTCCTGTGCCATCAAATGGCTGAATTTCCTTCCTAGAGGGACTAATTTAAGATCTGCGGAGTTCCACTCCTTAATGTAATACGAGCCTGAATTATGTTAAAGGAATTCAAAGATTAAAATGGCAACTACCCCAATTCACCAGCAAATCCATCTAACAACAGTGATGATGATGATGATGGTGATAATGATGACAAAAATGGTTCAGGATAAGTCAGGCACACTGTCACTGTATAGGGACAAACTCAGTTGGGTCTCACAACCATCCTAGGAAGCAGGGGCCTTTGTAATACTGATTGGCTGAGGCCTTGTGTAGCTTGGATGGGACGCGGACCCAGCTGTGCAGTCTGATGTCTGAGGCCAAGGTCTTACCACTCCTCTATACTGCTGTCCGACCCAGAGACTAATTATCCACATATTTTACTTCAATTACCAGATGGAAAACAAACTATATAGGAATGTTATAAAGCATATGTTTCCATGTTAACTAATAACAAAGCAGGAATCCTCAGTGGTGGTGAGGATAGTGATGATTTGATAGGAGGTCTAAAAGTCACATAAATGTTAAATGTCAAAGAGAAGGAATAAAACAGAGACCCCAAAGTCTTAGGCTCTTTGAGAAAAGGGAGTAGGACTGAATAACCCACTGCACCATCACAGGGGGATTTTGTACTTCTGAGCGCAGTCGTGCTGGTGACGTCACACAGAAACCACTACTGTGTACTCCTGTGGAATAAGGCTTTCCCAGCCCTTAGAGGCACCAGGCTCCCAACCCTCTCATGAGCTAGGCTCCCCCCACCACTGTGGCCAATCTTCAGGCCTGCTCTGCCAAAGGAAACTTGCCTCCTGGTCTTTCTGGTTTAGCAGTCATTTTCTGTCCAAGTTTTAATCAAGACAAAAAAAAGTTAAATCTCTGATACAGTCTCTCTAGGATGTTTGAGGTTTTCCTCTGCGAGGCAAGAGGCAAATATTCTTGAATTGTGTTCAATTGTTTGAACCACTATTTTGCATCAACCAGCTCCTTCTTGGCTATGTAGAAATACATCTAATCTCTCTTTTGCCGCAGCAAGTGTGGCACTACAAGGTGGTGGTGGCTATTCGTAGGCTCTGAAGCCAGACTGCCCATGTCAGAACCCCAGTCCTGGCACTTCCCCGCTGTCTGACCTGGGCTGAGCTGCAACCCAGATCACTGCATTATGGAGATAATACAGGGCTCTACCTTCTAGAGTGGTTTTAACTTAGTCCACAGGAAGCTTTTAGAACAGTGTGAGATGCACAGTAAACCTGTCAGTGGATATTATCGGCAACCACTGAGCATATCTTACAGGTCACCGTCCATAACTGAGGCAGCAATCCTGAGCTAAATCTAACTAAATCAGGGCTTCTGTTCCCATGTTTATTATGAGGTTGGTATATGTTAAATTATGGAAGTGTTCATAGAAAGACTCAACTCTCAAGAAATCAATTTAATGCAAGTAGTAACTATTTTATTGTATTGACATATTTACAAAATATTACAAAGTGAAATACACTCTAAATCACCGTATTACACAACGGCTGCATACAGGCAAGACAAAGCATATGGAAAAAAACATTTACTTCTGTCTTTGGTATTAGAAATCTACACAAATCCGCATTTAAAATTTCCAATACAAAGTATTAAACATAGACAAAGATGTAATCGGTAAGGTCATGAAAAGGGGCTCTAATGTCCTCTGCTAGGGAATCCCCAGGTCCATGAAATGCAACAAGAAGACCAAACACCATTTGTAAGGGAGGGGCTCTATTGGCTAAAATAACAATAAAAGAAACAATACAAGCTACAGTATTGTACACAGGAGTGTTCCGATTTGTGGGACGCGACTTTCTCCGTAATGACACTTGGCTGGCGGTAACAGACACAACATTCCCGAGACACAGAACTGCAGATAAGACTTCATAGGAAAGAATCCACTCCAAGAGTACACCTCGAGGGTACAACTTCACTGTACAGAACATTTTATAAAATTCATTTTTGTGATCATTTACACATATACAAAAACTTAACTGGTTTTAGCAAACAATAATTTTTCTAAAACACAATCACAGTTTACATAATTCTGAGGTAAAGGTCCTGAATCTATCTTTTGAGAAGTCCTAGCTCACGAGGGTCCCCGGAGAGGCAGGTGTCTACTGACCATCCAACTGTGGCCTGACAGTGGGTTGGGGAGACGGCAGGCACACCGCCTCACTTCAGAGATGATCTCAAATTTCAGAATCGAATGTTCCTAGTTTGGCTCTATTAAGTTAATGCTCCTAATGTTTTTGTTTTGTCATCTTCAAACATGAAACACTCTCTGAATCGTGTCAGAACAAGACTTCTGCTCTGGAGAAAATATTTCATCAGGAAAGGGCCAAGTTAGTGTCTTAACTTGACTGTCTTGACTGAGGACTCTGTATATATCCCAGGAAAAACATACTTAAAAAACTTCTCATATGAGAAGTGAAAGCTTGGTCAAATAAATGCACCCCACACCTATCTTCCTACCAGTTAGCAAGCACCCCAAAAGCGCCTACAGATGGCCTCCTGTCCCAGAAATGCATAAAGGACCCAGCCGTGCTTCCTTTACAAGATCCTCAGCCGAGTTATCTGTGCTACTGTAAATAGTCCAGGAAAATGTGAGATTCGGCAAATATGCAGCAGGGCTTTTTGGGGGTGGGGGCGGGAAGGCCTCTATGTTTAGAGATGTCGCTTCTAGAAGATGACTATCCATCGTAGCCCTTGATCTGCTTCTGTGAAAATGTCAGGTACCCAGGTTCCCTGAATGACCCAGGACACACCCAGCGCAGATTCCTTCACGAAGTACACATGTCCACAAGGCCTCTACGAAATCAGGAAGGCTGTGAAAATTTAATATGAAGACACTCGCTTTTATGTACTTTTTTTTTTTATAAAGAAGTCTGCAAATATAATCAGAACATCAAATGAATAATTAAAACCCCTCTGGGATAGATCCCTAATGAAGCAAACCTGAGCATTTGTCTCTTCTAGTTTATTGTGAGTAGCATCTACGGGCAGGCGCGTCTGCCAGCCAGTGAGTCACCCTGTGAGGCCACTGAGGACAAGCAGTGCTGGACCCTTCCCAGAAGCCGCCCACATGGCCAAACTCAAATTTTTCCTCATGCTGGGAAGAGCAAAATTAAATTTCTGCTTCTTTGTACCATCGAACATTCTGGCAAATGGCACGTGAGAAGAAAGGAAATCCGGGTTCAGCATTTAGCAAGGCAGGCTCCACAGGGTGCGGCCTCGCGCAGCATTGGCAGGACTGTCAGGTCGAGGCGCTTTCGGGGCGCCGGGCCACCTGCAGGCAAGCCGCCCGCTGCCCACGAGCCTGCAGACACCCACCGAGGCCGGGGGGCGCAGGTGCCTCGAGGGTTGGGGCGCCGGTCACTCGTCCTCCTCCACATACGTGGACGGAAACCAGCCCACCTGGAAGAGAAGAGCAGCCAGCCTAGCAACACACCTGGCCCCGCATCCCAAAGGGCCCCACGCCCCGAGCGCCTGGTTCTCTAGCAGCGGGCACGCTGCGGCCGCGGGGCGAGGCGCGAGGGCGACCCGGGCACCTGCCACGGCCACGGGACCCAGCGGAGCCTCCCCCCTCCTCTAACCTCGCGCACAGCCGCTGCTCAGGAAGCTACCGGGGCGCTACCCCGAACGCCCGCCTCTGCCACGGACCGGACACAGGGGGGCGGCCAATCCCCCCACCTGCGGCCGCTGCGCCCACGGATGCCCCAGGACACGGGGGTGAGGCCCGATCCTCCCACCTGCGGTGCTGCGCCCAGGACGCCCTGCAGTCGCCGCAGGTGCACTGAGGCCTCGGGAGCACAGAATGGGAAGGGCCCGCCGTCCTCTAACTGGCCCAGGTGAACTTCACTTATGCCCCGATCCGATTCTTCAACCTCCTTTTCTCAAGTGCCTGTTTTCAGCGAGGACGGCCGCTCCAGGGCCGGCTCCGTGGGGCGCAGGCTGGTCCCCAGGCCCACGGTGGGTGCCAGTGACTGCCCAGTCCCCCCGCCCCTCGGGTGCCGACTCACCCTGCCATTGACCTCTCCCCTCCACCAGCCGTTCGCACTCATCTTCGTGTAAATCTTCACCACGTCTCCCTTGAGCAAGGACAATTCTCGCATGTCTCTGGCACAGAAGTCATACCGAGCGATGGCGATGCCCAGCACTTTCGGACTTAGCACTGTGAAGGAAGGATGGGGGGTCAGAACTGCTCCTCCTTTAGCAACCATCAGCGCCTAATCTGATGAATGTTCTAGATGCTATCAAAACGCACAGCCATGATATTTCACTACAGACTAGTGATAATGGCAGAGGAGCTTGAAAGCAGCACAACTGCTGTTTCAATTCAATCGGGTATGGTCAGGTTCACTGCATAACATTTAAAGAGCCATTGTTCTGTTTCATTCTTCACAAGCACCTCAAAACAGGGACTAGTTTTCGTTAAAAAAAAAAAAAAGGAAAAAAGAAAAAAAAATTAGTATCTAAGTTACTATCCAAGGAGATAGAAGCTAAAATACCTAGCATTAATTTCCTATTGATATCTCCTCAATACTCCAATTCTAACAAGAACCTCTAAGGTAAGAGCTTTACATTTTGTACCTCATAATTTCTTCAACTAAGACTCAAAACAACCAAATGCTTTGCTCTGAAATTCTGCTATGGAATCCATGTCACTACTTCTAGTTAAATGGCTCTTCCTCCCCCCCAAAAAGGTTTTTTTTTTTTTAGTTAAAACTATTTGGGGACCAACTCAGTTGTTGTTTTACATAGAATTTCACTATGTGAAGCAGCTTAAATCAAGTTTCACTGGAAGGACACAAACACCATCAATTTGTTCTCTTTCTTTCAAATAAATACTGCAGGTATAGAAAACTCTGCTGAAGGAATGTACTCAAGAACAAGACGTCAGGGTGTTCGTTTTCTATATTCAAATTTGTTTAATGGGAAGAGAAGAGCTAAATTATTCCCCGTCCTAACTCGCCTGCCCCGAAAGAAAAAGTCTGTTCAAGCTGTACGTTTGTTCTTCTCTAGTGTTTTGTAACACATTTCATCCTAACTTCTCCACCTGTTGCTCCTTGGGGTTATAAAGTGTTTTCAATTATATGTGCAGTGATTCTGAGAATCACTCACCTGGGAATGGTGGGACTTTATAAACCTTAAATGGTAGCGGAACGTTAAGTTTAAGAAAAAGCATCAGACGGGAACTGCCATACATCTGTACTTGTGACAGTTCCCAGTGCCCAGGCGCCGTGGCTACGGCCGGCGTGACCCTGGAGGAGCCTGCCCACTTGGAGACACGGATCTCTAGCCTATTACTCAGGGCTCTGCAATGACAGAAATTTTTTTAGTCTCCAGGAGTCTATCGTAAGATAAGTGGATAGCAATGCTGTAGATTTCACAAGTGTAAAGGGAGTAAAAATAGGTCATTTTCTTTTACTGCTCGGACACAAACCACTTTAATAGTTTTCTTACTGAGAACCAACCCATTACTGGGGCGCTACTCTTAGCGTTGGTGCACATAAACACACTCCCGTGATGGAGAAACCAATCATCCACGTAACTGTGCGACCTTGCACAGGTCTCTTAACCCTTGAGGCCACACTTTTCTCACCTATAAAATGAAAGGTCTCTGCAGCTGACGCCTAAGGTCCTTCTAGTACTAAAGGTTATGATTTCACTGAGACTTACACGTTAATTTTTAAAAATCTGTAAGAAAACAAACTTGACCTAGCCATAACGTACTCCCCCTACATGTCACATAAACAGCCATTAAATTCTCAGGCTAATGACAGAAATAAAGAGCCAAATGCCTGTACATAAACTGATGGGCACAGTCATTCTGCCGAACAACGCGAACTTTACTCTCTGGAGACAGAGTTGGGGTTTGGGTTCTGTTTATTATCTCAATGGTACTATATGAACATTGACTTTCCTTAACTAAAATTTCTGATCCTCAGGAAAACTAATGGTCCTAATAAGTGGTTCATCCCCTACTTTCATACTTTCAGCCCTCAACCTTTCCAACCTTTCCCCAACAGATAAAATAAAAAATGTCTGACAGAAACACAGAACATGAGCACACACACAAAACCAGAGGAGTGAAATGACATGACAAACAATGGCTTTATGACAGAGAAGAGGAAACTACATAGTGGAAATGTGACTCTAGGGACTATTTGTGAGAAGATGCATCTATACGAGAAGCCATACATAAAAGTCAAAATATTTTATTTGCAAACAGAAGCAAGTTGAAAAGACATATAAAAGCAGTAAAGCAGTACCTGACCAGAAAGGAGTGGAAGAAGGGGGAACAAAGCTGTAGTCTGGAGGAGTTACAAAAGAAAACCCACAGAACAAAGAAGGGGCTTAGAGAAAGAAAGAAAAAGAGAGAAGCAAAAGAGCATTTAGGTAATGGCAAAAAATTATCTCAACACATCTATTTTGTTGTCTATAATCACAAGAAAACGGTCACATCAAAGTTGGAATATCAAGCTTGGCTTTCACCCACTTTTCTCCTATCACCATTTCTAAATATAGGACAAGCCAGAGTTTTACATTTTTATTGATGTAAGGTCTGAAATTTAGAGCCGTCTATCCCTCTCCAGGTGAACACAGCATACCCACTCCACGGTGCCATCTCTGAACCCCTTCCATCTGAGGATGGCCTTCTTTTCATGTGACGCACAATTCCCACTTTGTTACACCAGTGGAAAGGGGGAGCCTGTAAATTCTTAATGGAAAATATGCTTCACATCAAAACTGGTATTAAGAAGTAAGAGCCTAGAGAGTAGAGTTAACAAAAGCCCATAGGAAAGTCACTCACACATTTGTTAGGCACCACCCCCAACCAAGCATGCACATGCAAGCTTATTTCCACAAAGAAAATGTAAATCATTCCAAGTCTTAGCATATCTGGAAAAGTAAGTACATCCTCCAATTTTGAGAATGTATGGGAAAGTTCTATGCAAAAACTCGACCCTAAGAAATGTTTTACTTTTAAATAATAAAAGTGAACGGTTCTCAAGTGGTTCTGAAGTGTTAAATACCATGCTCCATGTTTTATATTCAGTATTTAATCATCACAACAATTCAAAGATGAGGCCACTAATACCGTTTCCCCTTGGTATCTTAGAACAGTCTAGATTTAAACATAAGGTAGCAGGATTTCTGGGTCTAGGCTCTTAACTGCTGCATTGCTGTGTCTACCACTCTGCTTCGGATGCCTTCCTAGGCAATTATCAAACTCTACCTGTAAATACCATAGTGCCACTGTAAAGGAAAAGAAAGTCATGGTTATAAAATTTCTCCTGATCTTTATTCTTCCCTTCATCCCTATAATAGGTTATTTGCCCCAAAGGCATACATTTCTGTCTTTCGCAGCTATTTAAGTTCTTGCCACTGGCATAGAAGCAAGGGTATTGTGAGGTAGCTGGCACAGGCATTTGCTTCTCTTTTTGGTTCTTTATTCTATCCTGCTGTGTAGAATGAGAAAGCTACTATTGGGTCCATGAGAAGAAAGGTCTCCTGCTTAAGGATGATAGCTCACAAGCTTGAGAGAAGCTGGCTTACCACAGACTTAATGGAAGAGATGACCTGACCTGCCCCACAACCAAGGACTGACCGCTTCTGGGTTTTTAGATGAAGAGAAATAAAGGTCTATCCTGTTTAAGCCAATGGTTTTTGGATTTCTGTTACTTGGACCTGGACCTAGTCTAAACTGCAACAAAAAATTTCTGTACAAGGATGATGTGAAAGTGAAAGTGAAAGTGGGCTAAACAAGCTGGAATGAGTCCATGTAATCTTGCAATATATTCTATCTCTTTCAGGCCACTGATCGATTTGAGAGCCACAGAATTCTCCTGAAGGTAATACTCTTGTCAGGAAGGGATTCTGGGATACCCATGAACAGCAGTAACTCATGAAGGGGATACACAAGCACCATGCAAGTAGATTTGGACAGTAGACTGGCCATGTGATTTGGGAGGTGATTCAGATGCTCTTGGAACCATGGGCTATGCTATGAATCCCTCATAAATGCATTGATGCATTCGTGATGCTTTCCTCAGGAATGGCCTTACATATTTACTTTTAATCTACCCTGAAGCATATCCTTGTTGATGATCAAGTTTCTTTCAAATCCATTGCATCTTCCAGATTACATTTTTTTAACTTTGAAATTCAGTGGTAGATGCCATTACAACTAATTTTACAATCTGCTCAATTCATTTATTGCCATTCAACATAACTGGTTTGTTTAAATTTCCTTGAGACCATGTTATACCCACTATTAGAGACAGGAGGGGATGCCATCTCTAATTTAATGAGGAAAAATGGCTCATACCTAACCGTATTATTGGCAGAATGTCTGGTGACAAGATTCCTACCCCATGTTCATGAGAACCTAAATTAGAATCCCCCAGTCTACACATTACTTCTGTCAAGTACTAGAATTTTCTCCTTAAACTGCTTTTTAAGTGTCCATCCTTGGTTATCTCTCTGGTACTATTTTATCCATAAAGCAATAAAAGAAGACGGTATTTCTTCAAAATTTCTAATGAAGGTAATTTAAACCAGCAGTCTGAAATATAACGAGATAAGTTAGCTCTAGAAGGAAGAAATAAGAAATCAATGAAGACACAATTAAATACAATTGAAATAATCTCAACTGGTAGATATTAGATCAGATAGCCTGTCTCTAATTTTAAAATATCTAACATTCCTGAAGTAATATGGATAATGCCTCACTATGCATAGTGAACCCGAATCTGTTTCAGATGCACAATGTGGGTGTGCTACTCTCTCTTATCTAACGCTAAAAGCTTTAGAAGCACTGGCATTCCTGTCAAGTAGCTACAATTAGAATCTTCTTCAATCTTATCTAAAATATTATCATCTTAGCTGAATGGTCGCTATTCCCCCATGGTTAGGCCTTGGCTCCTCTGCTGGCTTCCCTCGAGACTAATTTTGTTTTTCCCCCAATGAATGGAAAGATTCTAGGATATGTCCTGGGTCCTCACCTGGATTTCAGTCCGTGGTTGCAGATGTTTTATAGGACACTGCCATGAAGGACAACCATTATCCCTGATGCAAGCTGCCTCAAACCATCATCTTCCTCCCAGTAATCTAGCTCAACTTTCCACATTTTTGTCTTCTCAAGGACTTTTGTGTCCTTGGCAAACTAACCTTGCAAAAATCAGTATGCTTTTTGGTTCTTCCTATTCATTCTCTTCGTCCTCTGAAATATGAAGTTACTCCTTCCCTGAATTCTCAGTTCCACATCCCCACCCGGGTACTTACGCCATTTCTAAACTAAGACAACTGCCTCCTAATTGGTATTCTTGCTTTGAACTTTCTTTCCATTCTATTCTAAAAACTGCCTCCCAGCTACTCACAATAAACAGAGATTTCGTCATTCCTTCTCCCAGGTTATGAAATCCAAACTCTTGCCCTGAGTTCCGTGGCAATTCATCGTCTGGCTATTTCCTGCCTTTCTAACCAAATCTTCCATCATTTTGTCACATTGATTCTTTTCAGCCAGATCAGCTGGTGGGAATACCTGCCAAGGCCCTCAGCTTCGGTTCCAACTCAAAACTTCTGCTCCCTCTGGAATGCTGTTCCTCCACCTTGCCCCTCTGCTAACCTTAACCTTCTTGTCTCCAAAGCTCCCTGACCACCGAGCCAGACAACACTTGTCCCCCGCTTTCCTTGTTCTTTCTAGCCACCTGTAGGTACTTAGATCAGGGCACCCACTGGCTCTGCTGTTTAATTACTGCGTGTGCTCTTGTGTTGTAGCTCCAATTTATTGTTGATTCTGGAGAGCAGGGGCTAACCCTTAGACTGCTGCTGCACCCCCACAGGATCAGGCCCAGTGCTAAGCTACTGAAGCTACCAAATGGACAAGTATCTCAGCAGGGTATTTAATTTTGCAAGCTCCCTATGTCTCCTCCTCCTATGCATTTAGCTCATCTTCTGCACACTTAAGATTTCTGACAAAAGCCAGCGCAACACAAAGAATGTGAAGTATGTTCAAGGTTTTATTTCCCAGGATCCCTGAGAACCATAATCTATCAATGATATTCCTAAAATAACTGTAATTTTTTCCGAGATGCCGAACAGCTATTAGGTACCATGTGTCTCCCGGCATTAAGCATACTGTATGCCTGAAGAATCTTCTTAGGGGTAAAAGGTTAATCAGTTTCTCCTGCTACCCGGTGCATTGCTCTCAGCCAAATATTTTAAGGATTGGTAGGGACGCTTTCTAGTTTTCCACGCATTGCTGCATGACTTATTGTTGCTGTTCTTCCTTTATATTAATTTTTACTGCCTTTGGGTCCTTCATTCTCATAAACTGGCAAAATAGCATCTGAATGCCTGGCATTTATGGAGAAAAGAGTATAAAACAACATGTTTCCCTTGGAAAGTATGGATTTAAATCTAGATATAAATGATGTCAGAATAAGGTATTTAATAAAGGAAATTTTGCATAGTGGCTTAACCTGCAAAATATATTTACATCCTTACTGAGAACATATCCACCTACTTCTAGAGGCAGGTGCAAATACATGTTTTCTTCATCAAAATCCTACTATACCAAGATGCTGCTAATGTAAGAATTATTGGTAAGTGCTTGTCCTGGAACGGAATTAGAAATAGCCTAGTAACAGTGGCATTCAAATGAGAATGTCTGAGGTGAATGATTATCTCCCATTCCTTTCACTTCCTGGGCTAAAATTCACTTTGTCCCCTAATATTGTAGACTGTCTGTTAGTATATTCCATCATTTTGGGAAGCTTCTTGATAGAAAGAACTCTTTTATTCATATCTGTGTCCTCTGAGAATGGTAAGTCTATGTTAAGGCCCTTATTGCTGAAGTAATTATTTGCAAACTGCATGCTTTCATTAAGGGCCTAACTTTTCTCCTTCCTCAAACACTTTGAGCTCCTTACTAGCACAGATGGAGGAGAACCTTACTCAGAGAGACCAACACGTTCACTTAGGTGGTCTCTGCCTATGTTCACATGATACTTGGCACTCAACTGGGCTACCACTGTTGGGATATTAGGAAGTGAATGGTTCGTAGTTTAGTGACTTAATACTTCTCAGTAGGAACTATTAAGAAGTATTATTTATCAACTTTTCCAAGTTAAACAAACAAAACCTAAAGTACAGACATTCTCTAACTGAAACAGAAGTTACCTGTTAATAAATTTGGAGCAGAAGCTATCAGTGTAGCCATAATTCACTAGTGAACAGTATTCATTTCTGAGATTTAACTGAGAAAACTGCCACAGAACACAGAAGTATATCAATTAAGAAGAACACAGTGTTTACAGTAGAATAAAAAGGTAAAAAGGTGCTTGTGAATTGGTATTTAATGCCAATACTTTTGCTATCAAGGTTAACTAACTATCACTTTAAAGTTTTAGCTCTGCCTTGATTAGGCTATTCGATTTTTGTGAGCAAGTAAAAATCTACTCAATTTTCAATAATATTTGAAACTTATACATGGTAGAGAGCAAGCTCAATCAATACTCTTCCTTAAGGTACTGGTTATCAAATCACAAGGTATTTTTGAGCTGCCATTACATGTATAACTGAACATGACCCTAAGTATTTGCTAATTTTTCTCTGAGACAGACATTACCTGACACTCTGCTTTAAGTTATAACAACTACGTGTGTTCACACTCACTTATGTACCATAAGGTTGTTAGTAAAGATATCAGGCAATTGAGCCAATGGTACTACATTAATACGGTGTTCCCTGTGAGTTCGCTGCCCAGCAGTGGCCTCGAAGAGGAGAATGATGTTCCTATGTGGGACACTTTGATGAGCAATCCAGTAGATTCTTTTTACCAAGACTTTCTACAGATGGCCTAGCAGCAGAGAACATGCTGAGAATTTAATGAATGTTTAATTTAAATTTGTAATCCTTAACCTCATTTTATTTTAGAACTTAGCCATGTCTTAGGCATAATGTCAGAAATTTCTTCCTCCATTTCCCGCAAATGTTTAGTGTTTAGTGTATATTTTATATATTGTCACCAAAAAAGCTAAATAATTTAGATTGGTTTCATTTCATTGAATGCTGACATCTGGTAAATGGACCAATCTCCTTTAACCTGAAATTCAAAGTTGTAACAAGGAAAATTTATATCTAGAATTACTGGAAAAAACAAACAGCTACTTTGTATTCAACACTGCACAGTATAAGCAATATAAAGCCATTGACAAGAAAAAAAATGAGTGTAAGGCCTTTCCTATTGTTATGGAAAATTAGATCATTTGACATTTCTAGGAATTTCAGATTATTCAGACATCTATTTCATCAAGACATGAACTTAATTCTAAATCCTCACTCTTTAAAAATAATTGACAGATATTTATTAAGTAACTGCTTATGTGCCAAGTATTGTGCTAAGGGAATATTACAGATATAACAAGACAGAGCATTTGACATCAAAAGATCAGTGAAAAGACAGACATATACAGAAGTGATATAGAATGAAATTATTCATTTTGGATTGAGAACGCTATGACTAGACTTTAGGCCCCATCTGAGCCCCTCAAAAAATCTCCAATTTTCTACTTGCTCCGGTCAAAAGCCTTAGCCATTCTTGAATCTTCCCTTGCTATTCTGTTTCACATCTGATGTGAATATCCTGTTGGATCACTTTCAAAATACATTGCCTCTATGGCTACATGTTGTTCCAAGCTGTTATCACCTCTTAGCTGGGGCGCTGCATGAGCCTCCTCACTGGTCTTCCTGTTTCTACCTTGTCCTCTACTTCTCCCTGGTCTTTTTTCAACAAAGAAGCCAGAATAATCCTATTGATATATACATAAATCATGTCTTTTCTTTGCTTAAACCCATCAGTGGCTTCTCATTTTTTTCCAGAGTAAAGGCTGAAATCCTAAAAGGCACCACATGGTCTGGCCTCTCTTACTTCTCCTTCTGCTCTGGCCACATTGCATGGGTCAGAATATGCTCTACAGATTGACAGGGTGCTTAACTAAGCAAGTCTGTAATATCAGAAATGCCCTGTTACAGACTGAATGTTTGTGTTGCCCCAATCCCCAAATTCATATGTTGAAACCTAATGTCTACTGTGATGGTATCAGGAAGTGGGGCTTTTGGGCAGTGCTTAGGTCATGAGGCTAGAGCTCTCCTGAATGAGATTCATGTTCTTAGGAAAGAGGTCCCACCAAGTTCCCTCACCCCTTCCACCACATGACACGTGGTACCTTTTCTGAAATAGAAAAGCAGGCTCTCGGCAGATACTGAATCTGCTGACGCCTTGACCTTGGACTTCCCAGATTCCAGAACTGTGCGCAATACATTTCTGTTGCTCATAAGTCACTCAGGCTATGTTATTTTGTTATAGCAGTCCGAACAGACTAAGACATTGGTCATACACGTGGCCTACTAGAAAGGGGAGCTTCTGGAACCAGTGGCTGGTGTCAGCCTCTCCTACTGTTGAGAAAACTCAGAACTGCTGAACCAGCTTTCTGCTAAGCTACCAGAAGGAGGAAAAAATGAGCCCCTAGTTTTGTTCCTCACCCCCCTACCACCCCAGATAAAATAATAAACCATCTCTGGCACTCCTGAGTACCATCACCCTATTATATTATTTTTCCAGAGCACTCACCAACTTCTTATTTTTATCTATTATCTGTCTTCCCCACTAGCATGTAAGTTCCACAAAGGCAGAGATGTTTGTGTGGTTTTTTTTTTCAGTGCTGTGTATCTCCAGCAATTTGAACCATGCCCTCCCTGCAGTAGGCTTCCAATAATGAGCCACTGAATGAATGGATGTGGGTACCTATGGAGGGGGTTACTGGTAAGGAAAGAAGTTCTCAGATTCATCTAAATAGGAGAACAGTACCCTGTGAGGAGGAAGGAGAAAAGAAAGAGGGGAAATTAACTGGAGAAGACTGAACTTTGAATAGAAAGACTGAGCAAAATCTGAAACAGCAAGTCAGGCAATATAGGAATCTTTATGCTCAATTCTGAAAAATTTGAGGGCATCCCCATAGCAGGCTGGCCAGGATGGTAACAGATATGGCTGCTATGTATAGGAGGACAGATTGAATAATCTGAGGTAGTTTACGGAAAAGAAAAAGAAACACAATGTGGGGGGGGGGGTGGTGCGTGGAAGCACACCTAAAGAAATATAGTATATTTACTTTGAGTAGCTCTAATGAGACAAATTATTGTATGTAGGTACAGTAAGTCTCTAGAGTAAAGGAAGAAAAAAGTTTTTATCTTGTTCAAAAAGTAAACTGAGTGCTTTGTACTGTATTGGAAATGAAGTCACCTGAGTGTTAAGCAAAGCCTGAAGATGACCTCTCAGCAATGTCATGAAAGGTACTTGTTTGAAAAATTCTGGACCAGGTGAGGCACTGAGGTGCTTAGGTACAAGAATGCCCCCTGCATCCCTATCTATTGTTGAGACATTAAGCTAAATTGCATGCCACACTTAAGGGGTATGTGTGATACAATATGTGGTGCAAGCAGATGCTCAAAAACGTTGCATGCGTAAAGGAACGAATGAAAGGAAAACCTAGCCAGTTCTGTACTCAATTACTCATGCTATTAGGAGAGAAGAGAGTTGCAGAATGGAGACCTCCACCCTCATGCAGATTTGGAATTCAGTGGGGGAAGTTGATACTAGTGGCATGTATCAGGAAAAGAGAGCTCTCAGCATTGTTCCTCAAAGCTAGGAGCCTCATCCAAATTTCACGAAGGAAAAAAAGGAATTCTTCTCAATTTAGACCAACTTCTGTTTGTTTCATAGGAAAGAGAGACTAGAAAAACTAAAGCCTTGGCTCAGGGCTGTCATGTGAGGGTACTACAGTCAGTTAGGGAACAGTATACACATTGATCGAGACTCAGTTTTTAATTTAGAACATAAGGTCTATGGGAAAGGACAGTATGAAAAATGAAAAATATTAAAACATAAGGGCTGCTTTTTGAGCCTTTGAACATTAAAAAAGATGGCTTTGAATGAGGTTATCTGAATCTGTAGAAATTCCATCTGCAAGCTCTATTTCTGAAGGGACTCTGAGTACTGGTTACGAATTTTTTAAGCTATGAGGTTCAGGATAAAAATGCCTTATAGGAGCTAGTAGAACTCTTGAAGTAAGTAAATAAAAAAAGAAAGCCCAGCATGACCTGATCATGAAGATGTGCAACTGCAGTTGATCAGTTGCCCAAGAACAGTAAATTCTGTGGACCTCATAGACATGCTGAGGAAAAAGAATATAAAAATGTCAGCAATTTGTTTTAACTACCTTAGGCCACAGAAGAGTGTGGATACAGGGAGAGTATAGCTGAAGCACAGGAAATGGAAGTGTGAAACCAAAGTCTCACAGAGAAGGGCTTTATAAATACATTAGAATGTGTCAGAGAGGCTAATGTAACATTTCACGCTGGGTAACAGTACTGGAAGTGGTGGCAGGAGCAGCAGGAACAGTAAAACAGACAGCACTTCCCACATGCTAGACATTGTTCTAAGTACTTCACATACCCCGACTATTTTAAGGCTCATCAAACGAGCATTAAACATCATGAGCATGTGTTGCACCCAGAAGTAAACTCGGGGCAGTCTAGGAAAACTGGCACTTTCCTGTGTCATACAAGCAGCATGTGTGGCACATCTGTTTGGCCAAGGGAACGTTTCATGGCACTTCTTGTGGAGCCATTGGCTCAGAGAACCACTGGAGACATTAATCTAATGAATGTACGTAAAAGGGGTTTGAAAAACACAGTGTTCCATTAATCACCAAATTTTTAAATATCAGAATTATTAGGTTCTTATTATGTATCAGATTATTATATATGAAGTTTCAAGACATAAGTCTTGGAAACCCTCATTGGCTTAGAAGTGCTTTCTCTTAGGAACAAGTGCATTTTACTGCAGGAAGGTTAGGATTCATTTAAAACACTTCATTGCGTTAAGATAATGGCTTCCTTCTAACTTCCATCCACTGACTACCTATCTATCCTATTAATGCAAGTCCTCTTACCACTCTAACTTACAAACAATTTATAAACAACCAGTTATAAACAAAAAGGATGGAAAAATTTAGCCTCCCTTCTTTCTCTCCCGTTAGGCACCCCCTCTCCCTTCCAGGAGTCAGAAATCCATCTTTCAAGGCTCAGAACAGTCACATCCCACTCCTAGAAGGGGGAGAGGGCAGCCCCCAGATTCGTGACTTGGCCTCTGCCTCAGAAATAGAAGTTCATCCAAAGTGAACTTGCTCCCTATATAATTCGGTATTTGTGTCCATCTGTCGAGCTTAAAGGGGGGGGGGGCACGTGGATCTGTCAATCACTGCAGGGCCAACGCCTTAGATCAGAGTCATTTCCCTTCACCCCCACACCCCGCTGAGGCCAAGGGCCCTCTGGCAGGGCCCACATCAGTTCTACCTTTGGATGGTTCTACAAAAAAAAAAAAAAAGAAAGAAAGAAAAAAACGAGGGCACCCGAGGGCACGGGAAAAATTTAAATTTTTAAATTTAAAAATTTTAAATAGATACCATGAGCTTGTAATAGGTTGAATGGTAGACCTTGTTCCAAAAGAGGAGTCCACCTAGAATCTATGAATATGATCTTGCTGGGAAAACAGGTCTTTGCAGCTGTTAAGGATCTCAAGATGGTAGATGATGTCATTCCACATTCGGGGGCAGGGAGGGCTCTAACTGCACTAAAGTGGGCTCTGAATGCAATGACAAGTGTCTTTACAAGATTAAGGAAAGGGATAGGACACACAGAGGAGAAGGTACTGTGTATTTAAGGCAGAGATTGAAGTCATGTCTTTATAAACTTCAGGATGCCAGAAATTGCCAATGGCCACCCAGAAACTACAAAAAGGGCATGGAATGCATCCTCCCTCAGAGCCTCTACTAGAAACCAACACTGCCAATACTCTGATTTACAACTTCTAGCCTCCAGAACTGTGAGAGAGTAAATTTCTGTTGTTCTAAGCCACCCAGCTTATAGTAATTTTTATGACAGCCCAAAGAAACTACTACAATGGGTTTAAAACAAACATTTACATTATCAGAATAAAATGAAGTTACACCCAAATGCCAAGTGATCAAGGAAAAAATGACAAAAGACGAAGCATAAGCTAAGGGAATAAGAAAATAAGGGTCAGTGAAAATGGTTTGTTGACTTATAAGGGCAAGAAGGTAAAAACTAAATAAAGTGGATGTTTGAGATAATAAATTTATCCACTATTACAGTGTGATTAAACTAGTAAACAGTGGTTAAAGCATTGTCAGGCTGTTTCAGGAATTATCAGAAATATGAAAGCTGTATTATGCTATGTGGAGATAAATAAACGCAAATGATACAAATTCTCCAAGTTTCTAACACACTGCCTAACATGAAGCTCATGTCCCTGGTCAGATGGTTAGTAGAACAATGGGGACCCATGTGTGGAAGGAAAGAGGCCACATGGAGGAGAAGCCACTCTGTCTCTGGCTCTTTGTCCTGCAAGGTTATTTGTATGGTCCCAGGGACTAAACGAAGCCTTCGTTGATTTTTTGCAGAACCGCTATAGTATTTGTCATGACACCAAAAGGAGCATACTGATCTATATTTTATTTTCAAACTGTCCCATTTTCCCATGCTTTTTCAAATATCAACTACACATGGCCAACTACACATGGCACTTTCATACCTGCTATGTCTTCCATGGCGCTTATTTTCGGACTTCACTTATTTAGCCTTTTCTGAACACATGTTTCATGAAAGACACTGTGCAAAGGAAATGAGCAAAGGAATCTGGTTCCTAAGGCTTGAGGGAACATTATACCAGAAGAAATCACTAAACTTCTATAAAAATAATATTATATGCTCTATGTAAACTATGAAATGAAGGTGTTAATGATCCATAAAACTCTGTCTTCATCCCAGACCACTCTCTTTGGTGCCAACTGCCTACTGAGTTATTGAGTCTGCACAGGTACTAAAACTTTGTGCAAAACTGAATGTATTAACTTTTCCTCTATACCTGTTAAGATCGCTTCTGTTTCCTGGTCAGTCAATAGCTTCACCATTTGCCAGTCATCCAAGGCAAGTGCTTGTGTATCATGCTCGTACTCCTGCTACCTCGATTCCCCCTATCCAATCAATTCGACTTCCAGAAGATACTCAGATCTGCCATGATCCTGGCTCCACTCTGAACTCTTGGTCAAACCAGCATCATTCCTCCCTTGGACATCTGCAATAATAACTTCCTAACTTATTTCTGTTCCATCCATGCCTCCCTCCAGGCCACAATCACGGAGTAGACAGTGATCTTTAAAAACCGTGTAATCTAGTTTCCATAATTTTCTGCTTAATACATTCCCACTGTGGATACTAGAATGCGGTCCCTATGCTCCAAGCACGTGGACCTTCCAATTCCTTAAACATACCAGGTTATTTCCTGACTGAGGGCCTTCACACAAGCTACCTCTCCACTGTGGAGTTTCTCTACTTTCCACTATCTCACACCCTGACAATCCACACCACTCCTTTACATTTTACCTAGGTGTCACTTCTTCCGAATGTCCTTCCCTGACACTGCAAGTTACGTAGGCTCTCGTCATACCCTTTTCAAACTGTGCTTCTGCTTCACGGGACTTGTCAAAACTTGGGATTATTTATGCTGTCATTTTATGTTTGTCCCTGCCCACCAAACTGTCTGTCTTATTTACTATCTTAACTCTAGCATTTGGCACAGGGCCTGGCACAAGGCAACTGTTGTATGTTTGTTGAATAAAATAATGAATACATGAAAAAACAAATACCGTGAGGTCATCAGTAAGGAACAGATGGTTTCGAATATGACCCTACTCAGTACTCAACATACCCCCAAACCAGCGCACTGAGGTCCCCTCACACCTGTGGCAGGGGAGCAAACAGGATGCTGCCATTTTGTTTCCATCCCGTTGGATTTATATAGCTAACAGGATGGGATTATCTCCAAATTTTACTTCTGACATTGTAGCAAGAATAATACAAAGAGTTCCCATAAACTTTTCACTTCAGACTCCTCAAAGGCTAACAATTGACCATGTTTGTTTTACCAATCTCTATATTTTTCCTGAACCGTTTTAGGATATATTGCAGACACGTATCCTTTAAATACTTCAGTGTGTATCTTCTAAAACTAAAGACATTTTCTTCTTGCATACAGTCACAATACATTTATCAGCAAAAATTAATACTATTATTTAATCTAGAAACTTCAAAATTGGTCTCATGCATGTCCTGATCACAAAAATAAATAAATAAAAATTATTTTTCAGGCCCAAGATTCAATCCAGGACATGTTGCATTGTACTTGTCATGTTTCTTCAGTCTCCTTTTTAATCTGAAACAATTCCTCAGTCTTGGTCTTTCAGGACATTGACATTTTTGAAGCATACAGGCCAATTATTTGGTGGAATGTTCTTCAAATTGGGTTTGTCTGATGTTTCCTCATGATTAGGTTCAGATTATGCCTCATGGGGGCATGAATACCACCAAAGTGAGGCTGTGTCCTCCTTATAGCATCACATTAGGTACATATGATCTACTTGTTCTATTATTAGTGATGTTAACTTCAATAACTTGAATAAGGTGTCTGTTCTTCTTTATTAATGATCCTTGTGAGAAGATACTTTGAGATTATGTGACTATAATAATAACCAACGCTTTTTTTTTTTTTTTTTTTTTTAATCAGCCAACTCTACCCTATGGTCTACCTAATTCTCTGTAAGTAAGAACTTGTGAAAATGTTTAGAGTCCACTTCGGGTCATGAAATAGCTAAGCACGCAGCTTTCCCTCGTGTGAGGCCTATTAACATTCTACTTTACCCTTTTCCCTCATGCATACAAAGAAAGAAACCTACGATGCTATTTTTTAAAGAACATAAAAAATATCTAATCTCATTTGTCATTCATCAGATGAGAAAGCTGAATCCCAGACAGGCTAAGTGACTTGCCTAAGGTCAGACAGCTACTCAGTAGCAGACTTGAAAATAATTAAGTGCTCATTGTAGAGCAAGAAAGGCAAAGTCAGTTCAGCGCCCTTCAAATATATAAGGCCTACAGACACACCTGATGCAGTCTAAGGCAGATTGCTGGGCCAGTTTTGAGAAAGTAACGGGATTCTTACACAGATCCACAGGTCAGAGCAGAACATCTTCCACCACGGAGTCACTGCAGTTTCCCACAGAAGCCCATCAGCTCACTGCTAGGCCTGAGCTGTGTTTTTTTTTTTTTTTCTTCTTCTTCTTTTTTTTAATATTTTAAAATTTATTTGGCAGAGAGCGAGCGAGTGAGCACAAGTAGGGGGAGCAGGCAGGCAGAGGGGGAGGGAGAAGCAGGCTCTCCACTGAGCAGAGCCTGATATGAGACTGGACCCCAGGACCCTGAGATCATGACCTGAGCCAATTGCAGACGCTTAACCGTCTGAGCCACCAAGGCACCCCTGTGTTTTCTTTCGGTCTTTTTCTTCTCTCTTAGCAACACTCATAAGTCACTTCAGAGGCAAAAATAAAGTCTCGTAGCTCTGGGAAAGAGCATTGCCTACAATGGGATCCTAACCTAGAACTGGTATATGCTCCTTGCCCAATACGCTAGACTCCTGTTTAATTCTAACCATTATCTTTTTATGTGTTATTTTGCACTTGCATGACTTGCAGGCCTTGCAGACTTGCAGGTCGGCCATCATCTCATCATGTTTTACAAACTTGAAAAATAGTGGTAATTTACCCAAGAATATTCTAACCTAGACTAACATAGAAGCAAGCAGCCCCTTCTACAATGCACTGGAATTTTCTTTTCCAAGGTGACTACATTATCTAAGAAAAAACCCTAGTAGGTTTCAGCAGTTGAACTTCAATCTCAATCTCCACCCAGAATCCAGAGTGGACTTGGGCATTAGGGCATTAGCTTGCTTGCTCTGTTTCCTCCAAAACGTTTTAGAAGTAATGGAGATGTCAGTGCCCTGTCCAATCAAGTATCCTAAGTAATATTTCTTGGTAAAAATTACTTTTAGATAATATTTAGCAGCATACCTGAAACCATGAACAGAGGTAAGGACTATAAAGGCATCCTGCGCAATCCTCCTTACCACTTCTGAGAAGTACAATGTGCAGAAAAATAGAAGCAACGTTTTAATTATGGGTTAGTTAACTCTTAATCAGGATCTGGTATAAGATAAGGTATATTTGAAGAATCACTAAAGCAAAGATATTAATTTCTAGGAATTAAAATTAATAATTCAACTCAGAAATGTAGGAAAATGTTTGCTGTGTTAGGAGTTACTAGTAGTGGTGGTGGTAGTAGTAGCCACAGCAGTAGCAGTAGCATCAGTTGTAGCTGATATTTATTATCTACAATGTACCAGTGCTGTGCTGAATGCTTAAAGCTCCTCATTTAACCTTAAAAACCATCTTAGTGTTCTTATTTTATATAAAAGTCAGTACAAAGTACATGAAATACTGGGATAGCATTAAAAATTTGACCTAAGATTATAATCATGCTGCATGGCAATGACTGAATAATCTTGGGAGTCCAGATCATCACACAATTATTGCTGCCTGACATACTAACTCACTCCCTCATTTCTTTCTTGATACTTTATGAGATCTTCCATGATCCCCCTACATAAAAATAGCAAACTCTCATCCCACACCTGCTGAGTGGCCCCATTAAAATATAAGCTCTCTAAGGGCAGGGACTTGTCTTCTCAACTGCTATATCCCAGTCCCTACAGTGCCCTGTCTGCGTTGGTATTTAATGTATATCTGTTGAAGGAATGAATAATTGATAAATAAAATCAAACCCCAACACAGATTAATTTTAAATGACTGATTTGCTTTTACTTCTTGATTGTAAAAGGGTTCTGTGGCATGCTCACCAGAGTCTCTTAAAAAGACTGGGTGGGGATATTTGACCACATGATTCTGTTGAAAAATGCCCTGCAGCTCATACTGATGTTCAATTCAAAATCATTCCATCGCCTACACTTTTTGCTTAAAAAAAGGCAAAAGGCCTGTAACTCCATTCCTCATAGCTAAGTAAGTTTGAGCATTAAATATTAAGTTCAAAATGTGTTGAACATTAGAGACAAATTTTAGATTAGGCAACTCTGCTCATCGGTGGACAACATCCTCTGAACACCTCCATGTGCCAAGCATAGAGAAAGTGCTGGGAGTAACCATGCAGTGCGATATGATGGCTAATGACCTTCCACTAATATGGGACATCTGCTCTTGCTGATTGCCAACCTCTCCCACCTTGGCTTTCTAGAACTAAGTGAACTCAAACAAACAGGATTTTTAGTGTAACTGACCTCCTTGGCATCTTTTATCATCTCCTGCTGCTAGGAAGGCAAAGTAAAGGACAGTAGAAAATTATACTTTTCACTTGGGGAAAAAAGGTCGTAACTTTGGCAGACTTAAGAAATTCATAGGAAAGAAAAAAAAATATATTTGTAGGAAAATTGTTTTTCAAGGAAAAACTTCTGTTTTTAAATGAGGGAAAATTATGTTCTCAATGAGAATCTAAGATAATTGGGTACAACTGGGCTGAAAAGCAGAAAGATAACTTTTTTTTTTCCTTTTTAAAAGTAGGCCCAGCATAGAGCAGAATGCAGGGTCTGAACTCCCAACCCTGAGATCAAGACCTGAGCTGAAAAAAAAAAAAAAAAAAAACCTGAGCTGAGATCAAGAATTGGATGCTCAACCAACTGAGCCAGCCAAATGCCCCTAGAAAGATAACTTTTAATAGGTGTTAAAGTTTCAAAATAAAGTGTGCTCTGACTACTTTCATTACACAAGCTTAGTCATTTATTACTGATCCTTGTGAAGAAAACAGCTATTAAGTTATTCAAATAAAAAAATCTGTCAGTTGATGTGACAAATTACTTGTATATTTACTTATACACAAGAGTATGAAATTTTACTGATGTTGTTAGAGCCCTGAATGTTACCTGTTTCCCTTTCAGTTTCTGCTTTCAGGGGAAAAAAAAAAGTTAAAGTTATTTTACACAAAGCAAATTCTTTTTTCAAATACCCCTAGATATTCCTGTTTTGCTTAGACTAAAGATTCTAAGAGTAATAAAATTGTATTCATTTCTCCTCCGAAAGAATTTTACTTAAAAAAAATTGATATTAACATAAGGGAAGAAAATCACACTTTATTCATGGTGTTTTTCATCACAATGTTCTCTTTACTTGCCATCTCTACCTCCGGGAAGATTATATGATATTAAACAGTGATGAGAAAAAGTTTTGACTTGAACTCACACTCCAACTATCACATGCTTCTAGATGGTGTGCTAATCTTTTGTGATTAGCTGTGGCATGGTGCTCATTCTGCAGGAAGGTGACTGAGATATACTCGTAAACACTGGCCATCAGAGGAAACAGGCTTTAGCCATTTCAAAATTCTGAAACTAATCATTAAAATAGGATCATAGGCAGATTTGGGATACCAGGTGAGATGGGCTGGCTGCACACCAGCCTTGCTAAGATACCATTAACTCAAACAGCATTATGAGTACAAACAGGTATGAGTTAAAAAAGAGTTTGGCTACTATAAAAAAATCCATGAAAAGTACAAAACTTACATATTCACATACCCTTTACACTTCTGATGGATTTCTAAACACAAACACAACTTTTGATGAGGCACAAAGAACTATGTCTAGACACAGTCATAAACATTTCTGTTTGTCCATCTGATTTTGCTTAGCTCCACAAAAAGCCCTGGCTACACAGAGCAGCATATTAATGGGCTCTATTTCAAAATTTGGAATGAAGATGTTTCATGTTACTGTGCCTCCAACCCTTAAGTGGTAGCAAATTGCATTCTGAACTGCGGTACTCACAGCTGTTGCCTGCTCTATTACCCCTCTGCCCAGCTGAATGTTCGGGCTCCTTGTACGGAAACTGTAGGGTCGTATCCAAGGTTCTGAAACCTTCTTTCAGAGAATGATGCTTGTAGTACTCCACAAGTTCCTTTAGGATGAAAGAATTAAAGATTACTTTTGATAAGGATACTTTTATTCTCAAACACATGAACTCCTTGAACACATAATTATATACAAGGGGAGGATGTTGATATAATATGAAATTCTCCATAAGTATATGGACAGGTACATAAATGATAATCTCTGGATGTACCTGGCACCTAACAATCATCCTTGTGACTCGGGCTGGCCACTGATAATGTGAGTTACCTCCTACTGTTATTCACGGATAGAGAGCATCCTGTTAGTCTTCAGTCAGATGCAGCCAATGAAAAGAAACCATACTAAACTTTAATTGCAGATCAGTAATTATTGTTCTTATTTATGAAATACTTGCTTTTCTAAACAAAAATAAAGAGAACAGCTGTTTCCTGAATATATAGCAATTTCTCGTTTCCTGCATTTTCTTTCAACCTAACAGAAAAACAACCTTGATTCTAAAAGTTCTTTTTCATGGTGAACCAAAATTGATAAACCATAAATGCTACCTGACATTCTTTCTGGCTTACAGTGAAGTATTAGTGCCCCTCCATAGCTCTGCATAGCATCTGCTACTATACAGGTCAATAATGTAGTACTTTCCCTTCTCCCTTGTATCTAATTTGCCTTAAATGTATCCAAGCCTAATAGAATAACCATCTACCAGTCTTTCATGCTAAAATTTCAGGCAATTTCTCTTCAGATGTTGGTTTAATAGATTCTGCACAAATCTGAATCCTTCTATTTTAAGTAGAAAATAATAATTAATTCATAATGGAAAAATGCATATCATTATTGGATGAGTACTATAGGTATGATGTTTCTTAGAAATACCTGAAACGAAAGGCATTATCACTTTTAACCTATTTGGTACTTTTATTACTGTTTAAAACAAATAGTATAAAAGTAACTCATTTCTTCTAAAAAACCACACTGTCAACAACTCAGTGGTATTCAGTGGTTACGTTCAAAGTTTCCCAAACAAATCAACTGAGCCAAAAATCACCCGAAAGAAGCAAAAAGGAATTATCAATGATTTCTATTATTTATGATTTACATTATTTACAACTAAACTTGGATGAGTTGCAGAATGCATTGTGTGGGGAGTTCCAGGGGTCACAAAGATTATGAAGATAAAGCTATTGCCTTCTAGGACTGCTCACTCTTGAAGGGAAGTCAGGGGTTATGGGTGTTCAAAGGTGACTGAGAGAACTTCCTTTTGTGAGCCCCGTGGAGAGGATGAGGGAACAGTTCATAATGGCGGTAGCTTGTCTTAATTTGAAGAATAGGCAAAATTTCAGACGCCAGGAAGGAGGGAAGGATAGTCTTAAGTAGAGCAATCAAACTAGAAAGAGGGGACTGAGTAACGGCCATATTCATAAACAAAAAGCCAGCATGGTTTGGCTGACGCACTGGATGAAGCAAATGGAGATTCTTCAACTCCCATATCTGTAAAACAGGGATAATATATCATTTCACAGATGATAGTAAAGAATGTATTTAGAGTGCCTGGGACATGTGAATAATCATAATTATCACCAATCCCATGCGCCAGGACTATTACATGGCTTTGCACAATCTCCACACAATAAAAATAGGAGGCTTAGTCCTCACTGATATGCTAATCAACTTGTGCAAGGTTGAACAGCTGACGTCTGTCTCCAAGGCTTGTGCTCTTACATTGTACTATTAGCAAGTAATGTCTGGCAAATGTAAATACACAACAATGGAGGCAAAAGGGAAGGAGCATTTGCTAAGTTTCCACGATGCACCAAGAATTTTATTTTCCTAGATCTAAGATGCTACGGTTTTACATACTTTATAACTATCTCTCCCTATCTCTATTTCTTCTTTCTTTCTTTTTTGAGCCCAGATTATGGGGGTCTTTGATGAAGCAAAGGAATTTATAATCTGACCAACTTAAAAACAAAAGAAAAAGAATTAAAATATCATATAGAAGTTTCTATCCTCGAAATGGCTTCAATAAAAAGAATATGGCACTTGTATTATTGTGATTTTTAACATGGTTTGCAAAGGCAAGGCCTAGAATTAAATTCTACAGACTAATAAATTCTAGAGACTTATTTAATGCTTTAAAAAATAAAATTAAAAAATAAAAAGCAAAATTTTTTAAGGTCTCTGCAAGAACTGTACACATATATATGGTTGCTGATGCAAACGCAAATGATATCAAAGTGTTGTTCTTTTAGTCTTATTTAAACTAAGTAAAATGTGTTCTTTAGCAAAAATACAAAAACAAATCTGAAAGTAACTTATAAACCAGTAACTTTGAGCGTAAGTGTAATTTTGTTATAAATAGTATGAATTTTATGCATTATATTATAGATTAGTATGAATTAAGGTTTATGTGAAGTTGGCTAGAAACCAGAAAATTATCATACTGAAAAGGACTTGGTGATCATTTCATACCTACCCATCTCCAAATTTTATGGGAGAAAAAATGATTTTTCTAAGGCCTAAGGTCATGCAGCTTGGTAAGCTGCAAATACTCTTTTATCACTTCACTAAGCATGGAAGATATTTTAGTTCCATTTTTACAGTCTTATGAAGGTAAATCTTCCTTCATGTCTCTAACTGGGTAGAATTAAATTGTGCCACCATGGGTCTTTTCCAATTTATGCCTTTTCTGCTTTCTGTATTTTAGTCTAATCCACCCCTGCTTTAGCAGTCATTGACCTTCAGGTACTACAAGTAAATAAGAAGACTCTAAACAAAAGAAATCGCTAAGCTTTCCTTATCTCACACTGACACAGCAGTGTCAACAATTCAAGTCTCTCTGAAAAATAATGAGTGAGAGTCAGTCATTCCAATTACCAAGGAAACAGGCAATGGAGATGATTTATAAACAGCATTTGGACATGGATTGCCTGGCATACATGAAAATTAGAACAAAATTAATGCCTTGTAATCTGGATATAGAAATTCATTTAGAATTTGAATTTAATGACTAAGAAAAACAAAGATTTTGATTAGCTAAGCTATTGAAACCCAAGGGGAAAAGCTTAGGTCATAACCACCTAAGGTCAATCTTCTCTTTGAGAAACTGGCTAATTTAAAACAAGTTCTGGAGTTTGCTCCCATTTCACATGCTTTCAAAATTGAAATTTAATTCCAGGCCCTTATAATAAGTTTCATAGGAAGAAGCATATAATTTTACCACCCATAATGAGAGGACACAACTCAAATGCACAGACCATTAGGTACTTATATTGGAAACTGTGTTATTTGACACCAGCGTGATACAAGGTAACTCCTTGAAGTTGTAAAATCCTGATTTAAAGAAGCTCCTACATTGTCAGAGTGAAGTCAGAGGTGCCTATTAATTCTCTCTTCCCTTCCAAAGGGGCTGCTTACTAAAAGAGGAGCCACTCCTTCTGATCAAGTACCCAGGTGGCACTTCAGAGTTTAGGTTTAAAAGACAACACTACTGTGAAGTTCTTGCTACACATGGATTTACAAATTCGAAAGCTTCTTTAGAATAGTGGAGTCATTTTCAATTCTGCAAAAATATAATGGTTTCATATGGTAAGGACTCAATATCAATCTGTTCAACAAATGAACAGAAACAAAGAGGAGGGGCAGCTCCAGACTAGTTCCATGGTCTCTTTAGCAGTTTTTACAGTTATCTGTTAAAGCTGACAAAACTTTTTATCCAAGACAGAGTTATTTAGCTCCTTTTTTTCCACAATTATTGTATCATTTTGCTAATATTTTTTAGTTTCACTGTAGTTATGCTATTAATTCTAAATTCCCTCTGGGGCGCCTGCGTGGCTCAGAAGGCTGAGTGTGTGCCTTCGGCTCTGGTCATGATCCTGGGGTCCTGGGATGGAGACCCCATCAGGCTCCCTGCTCAGAGGGGAGCCTGCTTCTCCCTCTCCCTCTGCCCCTCCCCGGCTAGTGCTCTCTCTCTCTCTTAACGAATTAACAAAAAGAATCTTAAAAAGCATTCTGAATCTCTTCCATTTAACCTGCTGTGCTATGTGCTTCCTTACATAAGGTGCTTTTCTCCAGATATGAAGGGAAAAACATATGCCTGCATCTCTAGCAGTGGCATTTATGATATTTTATACATACGATACAAAAGGGGGAGCTTGTTTTAGCTCTGCGACAGTACTTTTAATTCCCTTTCGAGAACATCACTGCAGAAACTTTCACTGCTCTCTGTACACATTATTTAAGAATTCGGGGGCGGTGGGGGGGGGCTATGGCTTATGCTATAATCATAGCTTTATATGTAGATAGGAACTCGAGGACCTATATTCATTAATCCAGGTCGTAAAGTATTTACTGGCTTTTCACTTCTCAACTTAGCTTACTTTCTGGAGCTGAGCTAAGGGACACAAAGCTGAATTGATTGGCCCTTTCCAGTGACTATTCCTTTCATCCTCTTTGCTTGTCTCCTCGGATGGGAGTTCCTTTTGTTACTTTCAAAGTTGGCAAAGCTGGCAGTCATCTTTGGCCCTACAGCATTTTTTTTTTTAAGTCTCACATTCACTGTAATACCGTGGAACAGCCTCATTATCATCCATGGAGGTGAAAGCTCAAGCTGATATGTCTTGCAGCGATGGAGAGACCCCTTGTGCATGCTTTTATCAAGTCTCAGCTGGGGCTGTCATTCATTATTTGTGCATCCACTTGCCACCTCCCTCCTAGGTTTTCATTTTAGGAAAAACCTCCTCAGGTCCAGTTCTCTGTGCACAGCCTGCTTGTTCCAACAGAACGTAAGCCTCTTCCAGCAACATCCTGCCTAGATCCTGATTACTAATTTGACAGGGCTCACATTTTCTGGGACATGATTTTGCTGCCCATCCTAAACTCTTGAATTGGGAATGTGATATTTACGTTCAGAGAGGTTTTCTGACTTTCCTTTCAACTCAAGATGCTTATTTCTTTAAAACACTAATCCCTGTCTTGAAGCAGTTCTGAATTTTTAGATAAGGCTTTCAAGCTGGCCTATTTCGTAAGGCTCTCTTACATTCAGTTTTAACTTTAATGTTTAACATCTGCAAAGTGCTCTGAGATGTTTTCCAGAGGATGCAGTATGTATCATTTGATTGATGGCTCAATCAATGAGTGGTCCTTCCCAATGTTACTCAAAGTACTTAGAAGTATGCTTACAAATGTATCTTGTATCCTGTGTCCAAATTCTTCATTATCTCAAGAAACTCTCTAACTTGAGAAACAGACTTGAGACCACTTTTAAAGAAATATGAACTTTACTGTCAGCAATGCATACATAATGCCATATATGGCCTGTTTTTATGACATTCATAATACGATGAACTAATGAAGCTACTAAGTGGTAATTTTTTAATTGTAAGAATAAAATAATCTTGGTTTATTTGAAGCAACTTGGTAACAATGTACTATTTCAATTTAAATATAAAATTCTTATGAAATACCAACTATTTGGTAAAAACGTTACCCTGTTAATACTTAATTGTCCAAGGTAATGATGCAGAATCATACCACAGATGATTTAAAATAGCAGAAAATCCAAAAAGCTTTTCTGTTTGACTTTATATTGTATTTTGCATGAAATGAACCTAGTGAGAGGTATTTTACCAATTAGTTTTTCTGTTATTAAAAATACCTTCCTCTGTTGGAATGAGGAGTTAGAGGCAGAAGGAAGAAGGGAAAAGATGCATGTTAAAGATCTGCCCTGTCACTCAAACACAAGGCAAAACACAAATAACTGAGGGTTGACTAAATTTGCCTATTGTTCTAAGAATCATAAATAATGTGGAGTCTGAAGTATTATCTAAAACTTGCAAACTTAATTTACAGTGAAAAATAGGAGTAGGGCAATATAAAACTTAAATGGAATTCCTAGAATTATCAGGATTCTACTGCAAAATTACAGGATTCTCTTAAAAACAATTTTTCGATGCACAAAATTTCCAAGAAAACAATAGAATTAAACTGATCTTTCTAATAAGAGCAAAATAAGGACCACAGATTGAAAAGAACTAATCAATGCTTACCATTAAACTTTTAAATTTTCTATTTTCTGCAATGTGAAAAAAGCCATCTCTTGTTAAAATCTTGATGTGCTTTGCTTCATTATTGTACCTGTGGGCAACGAATAACGTATGAATATAAATGTGTTTTTAATCAGTAGAAATCAATAATTACCAGAGGGCATGCCCCAATAAAATTATAGGAATTAATTCCAAAGACAAAATATATACCTATGCCAATACACTGGTGACAGCTAATTAGCAAAATATATTTACTAGATTGGTTGAAGATACAACCAATATTTGAAGTGAGAAGGGGGGGTTAGATTTGACCAATCATTATGCCCAATTTATTGGGTAAGTTCAGTTTGAGAGTACAGAAAAACAAAATAAAATAAAACAAAATCTAGTAATATACATATTTAGAATTAACAAGGAGCATATACATATCAAATTACCAAAATACAATGTTATGAAAGAAATCTAATATGCCAATTAGCAGCCTATAACACTTAACACTGTTTTTCTAACAAATATTTTCAAGTATTAATGAACTGTCTGGATAGATGCATTATTTCTGCTGCAATTAGAACCTTGGTTTTTAACTTCAGTGTTATACATGTCAGATGGTCTATGCAATTATGAAAACAGGAAATCTATTTCTATAAAAGTACTTGTCCTACTTACTTAATGCTAATTGCATATTCTCCTGACTCTTTGGTCCTGTGCCTCACAAGGTAAGTACTATTTACCCTATTAATAAGTTCAGTCTCTGCCTGCAATCTTTCCATTGCTCCAGCATACCTGAAAGAAACAATGACATAGAAAATTTGGGTAATAAAAAAAAAAAAAAAAGAAAATTTGGGTAATACACCTGGAACACAACAGAAGCTAAAAATAAGTCTCTGTCAAGATTTTAATTTAGTGGCAGATTGAAGCTGTTTTTACTTCGATCCTAACTAATTACATGACTTCAAAAAATAATGCAGAAAAAAGTCCTGCTCTACTAAGCTAGCAACAGTGAAGTGAACAGTGCCTAACACTCAGTAAGCACCCAGTGAATATTTATCAAATAAATAAATGGGGCAAAGTGAGGAGTGAGCAGGCACTGGGTTAAGAGAGAAATCTACAGTGAGTTTAATAATAAAAAAGAAAAAGACTTGTAGGGAGGGACTATTGTGCACAGGACATACACACACACGTGTACACACACACCCTCTAAAATTTCACCTTTTCTATACATACTATGAAATGAAACCTACTTTGAGCATCTTTTTAAGATAATTCCAGTAACAATTTAAATTATTTTTAAATAATTATTTTGGGAGATACAGGATGAATTCTTACGATCCACAATTTTGTTAACCAATTTTCTTAAGAGCTTAGTAGTAGTTAAAATTTAATTTTAAAAGGTAGGTATTTTCAATAATAAAATTCAGTTCCTCCTAAACTATCTCCATCTTAAACATACCAAATTCCATAACAACAACAGCATTAATATGAGGCCCAACTCCAATGTTAAAATACTCTTTAGTGACCCTTTTCCATCATTTACAGGTTTTACATTTATTGGCAAAATATGATAGAGATTTTAGGCAATAAAAGTTAAAGGGAAAAATTTTATGTTTAGATTGGCTCTCTCAAAACATGAATTAATAGACCAGAAAATTCTCTAATTCACACATAGACTTAGGTAACTCCGTATGAATACCCCCACCTTTAATTTATAGTAAATGTTAGTTTAAAATACAAGTTTATTGAAGAAAGATATGAGAGATGTCCACCAAATATAGAAGGAGAGCTAAGGGCATTTTATGCAGATGGTACCTTGAGATAAAAGTACTTATGATAACCCATGAACTATTAGTACCTAGTATAATCACTCTTCCATCTTATCTCTCACTAGTTTCCAGCCTTCTTTCAGGTTCAGGAATTCACCAGCCTCTTTTTGATGTTAAGAATCTTCTCATAGATTCTTTTATTGCCTGGAAAACGCTCACCCAATCCTCACATTCCTTCTCATCACTCAAGCTTAGAGTGACCTTCTCTGACCATCCCAGCCAAACAATGTTGTCCTGTATCTCACACCTCACTCCATTATTCTTATTACAGTACCTTCATCTCTTTCATGGCACTTATCACAATTAATGTATAGCATATACATTTTTATCAAAGTAACACATGAACATAGTTTCTAAAAGTCAACTCCTACTGTAATAATGAAAAAGCAGCATTACCCCATCTAATCAGCTTTCTGTACCAAGTCCCATTTTAAGCATTTTATCTTTTTTATCTGTGCTTGCATATTTCTAAATAATATAATCAAACTACAATTTATTGATTTTAGGCATCAGGAAGGAAAATCATTTATTTTCTATTCATGCCCATTCCTTCATGGCTCATTCTTCTTTCCTTAACCTCTACAAAGCCAAGCTATCATCTGGCCTGGTTTTATCATGTTTTCATATTCAAAAAAGAACATCTGACATCCACAAAATAATTCAAGTTTTTGTTTGCTCAAGCCTGTCTTACAAATTCTCTCCAAATTCTCCAAGAGAATGATAAACCCCTCAATAATGTACTTTCTCAACACCATTTACTAAACCTGTCCATTTTGTTCTTTGGAGGCATTCATTTCTTCTGAGCCCTCTATCCTCCTGGTGTAGTCAATACTACTTGCTCTCTGAGCCTGATGAATTAATATAGTCCTGGGATATCCCTTTTTTTCTCATTTCCTGGATTCTGTATCTCCTTTGTTGGTTTATTAGCTCATCCTTCAGCTTCTAATAAATGGATACATGGGTTGTAATACTCAGTCTCACATCTAGAAAAATACTTTTATTTTACTTCATACTTAATTCAGAATTTGCCTGCGTATAGAATTCTAGGTGAGAAATTACTTTGCTTCTCAAATTTTGAAGCATTGCCCTATTGTCTTATCACTTGCAACTGAGTGCCATTCTGATTCTTTGTATGTGATCTGATTTCTTTTTCTCCCTGGAAGCTTTCAGACTGTTTTATCTATATTGTAAAATTTCATGAAAATGTGCCTTCCAGTTATATGCCATACGTTTCAGTTCCATATTGTCCTGGGCTCTCAGCAGCATCTTTGATTTAGAGCCATATATCCTTTGGTTCTAGGAAACTTTTGCCTTATTTCTTTGATAACTGCTACTCTGTTTTCTCTTTCTGGAACTCCCACTAAACAAATGCTGTACCTCCTGGATCAACTGTCTAATTTCCCTATCTCTTCTCCCATATTATCAAATTATTTCTTTGATTTTCTGGAGGATTTGCTCGACTTTGTTTTCCAACTCCACTACTTAGTACGTAATTTAGAAGAGCTCTTTCTTGTTTTCTGATTGTCCCTTTCATAAAATACCCAGCTCACTTCCATAGGTATATTGTCATATCTTAATTCTGAGAATATAAAGGCTTTAAAAATAAATCTTTCTTCTCCTTCTAATGTCTGTATTGTCCTCATTTGTTTTCCCCATTTATTCTGTTCTCTAGTTCACAGCTTTTCTCAAATGTCTGGTGGTTATTTGTTGTTTGTTTATATTTAGGAGAGAGGCATCTCTGCGGGGGTGGGGGCACCAAAGTAGACTCGATGGGTAGGAACATAATCATTTGGCAAGAACCTGATTCATGGGGCTGGATAATACCCAAATGTTAGGATTTTAGGTTGTTGTTTTTTCTTAAAAAAAAAAAAAAAAAAAAACTGAGTCTATTCAGTTCCTTGAGAGAAAAATCTTCCAGATTCCTGTCTGCATGCAATGAGAGGGTAGTCTGTGTGTATGAGACCCAGCTGTCACAGTATTGGAACTGAACTATACAAAGGGACAGGGGATCATCATCAGTCAGTATGCAGACTTTCCTTAATTTGACTACTCTGCAGTATAGCATCTTCCTCAATATCTGATGGGATTGCTCTTTCTCAGTGCAAGCCGCACATGGCTCAATTTTTCCACATAATATACCTTCTAACTCCAGTGTCTCCTGCTAAGGTAGGGGAAAGTAAATTGTCTGACTACTTGGAAAATGGGTTAGGAACCCTGGCATCTGCATCCCGTTCTTCATATGGTTTTCAGACAATTCCCCAGTTTTAGGCCCCATGCTTCATCCCTGCCTTCATGATACACACACTCTCAACCCTCCACACACCATCAGATTACACACAAAGAATCAGAAATCAGAATGGCCTCTTTCTGCCATCTTGGAAAGAGGACTCCTAAAGGGACAAATATGTCTGGAAGGCTGTGGTCCAAGGCCATCTTTTCTGTCTACAAGTAGGGTCTCCAGAACCAGAGGGAACACACAGCTCTCTTATAATTGAAGGTGTTTATGCTCAAGACGAAACTGAATTCTATCCAAGCAGAGATGTGCTTATGTACAAAGCCAAGAACAACACAGTGGTTCCTGGTGACAAACCGAACAAAACCAGAGTAATCTGGGGAAATGTAACTCATGCTCATGGAAACAGCGGCATGGTTTGTGCAAAATTCCAAAGCAATCTTCCTGCTAAAGCCATTGGCCATAGAATCTGTGTGATATTGTACCCTGAAAGGATTTAAACTTAATGAAAAGTAAATAAATAAAGGCGTGAATTTGTTCTTTGGAAAGAGAGAAAGGAAGAAGAAAGAAAGAAAGAAATCAGAATGGCATTGAGTTGGAAGTTAGAAGACAACAGAGCAATGCCTTAAAATCTAAGATGCAAAATAATTTCTTACCTAGAATTCTATACCCAGGCCAATGAAGATAATCATCTTGATTTTCTGTTTTATTTCATGGCCTACCCAAGAGGCAAAGTTTACCTTGCAAGAATAACTTGTTTTAAAATGGAGATGTAATGAACAGACAATGCAGTTAGTGGATAGGCAAATTCTCAATGACTTGAGAAACATGTCATCATTCAGCATCATTTTCTCTAAATAGTTCAGAATTTCCAAAACTGAAGTTTCCAGATTCTGACATACTTGACCATTTTGTTTCACAGAGAAAGCATTTCCCATGAAACTAAGTGTGAATAAATTGTTCAAGTTGCTTAAGAAAAAAAGTAACTTAACAATTTTACTATGAATTATCTTTATCTGTTCCCATATTCAAGGCTCTTCCCTGACCTGAACGCCTTGATTTTTTTTTTATCATGAGGAACAATACTATTCTAACTGGTCATATTTTAATTAGAATATCAGCAAGGGTGCATTTTAAAGTAGTATTAAAAAACTAATCTCCTGTGCCCTGAATGGTTCCCAGGTATTTTATTACTTTATTTCATAAAACCCACGTAGTTTGTGGCATTAGTATTTATCTCTAAAATCATTACCTTGTAACTATTATGCCTAGTTATGTAAAAAATAGTAAAAAGAATAGAAAAGGAAGCTAATCACCACACTCTCATGATTTTACAGTTCCTGATGTTGTTCACTTTGATTATTCATGCTATCAGCTCTATTCTCCAAATATAATTCCTGTCAGGATCATGGCTTTTTAATTCCATGTAGTTCTCTGACTTCAAATTTGTCTTAAATTAAGTAAAAATGTTACAAAGCTTCCCGGGTTCTATCACAAGCCTGCTACAATTTCTTCAGCAAGCTCAGGGAGGAGGTCGGAGAAAGCAGGTTAAATAGCTACAGAGGGCAGACGTGTGGCTGGGGATAGCAAGAGGACTGATGGGACAATCCCATACTTTGGACAATTTAGTCCTATAGCAATCAGGCATCTTCTATGCTTTGGTTATAGAATAGAAAATGATCAGAATATTTTAAAAATATCAGACAGTTCGGATGTTCTATCTACACCTGCAAACTGAACTAGTACTATACACTCTCAGAATCTTATTTATATACATATACTGATATCTAATTTGTATGCATATACTTCGTATCCAGAAAATAAAACAGATGCAGTAATTTTAAGAGAAGCTAAACATAAAATCCAGGGAAATAAATATAAATAAGTAAATAAGCCTGCGTTTTGTATTTTGAGAGGCAATATGGCAATGTACAGATGGCCTAACTTGGAATCCTAGCTCTACTGCTTACTACTTGTGTAACCTTAACCTTTGTTTCATCATCTGTAGTGATAATAACAACCTTCCTTATAGAGATGCTGGAAAACAAAAGAAAATAAAACATGTGAGGTACTAAACATATAGTTAAGTGCTTGGTATACACTAGTTATTATCATAGGATGATCATAACTATCCTTGATCCAAAATAGACTTTTTTCCGTTTGAACATATCACTTCTTCTTAAACTCATCAAGTCTAAAAAGTCATAATCACTATCCCCTTTGCTTCCTTGTTTCTATTAGTGATAATACTAGCCTCTTCTAAGTGGTAAGTGGGCTCCATGGAGACCCCAAACTTTAGACATGGATACATTCTGCTCCTTTCATATTACAATTTAGGATCTACTATCGTTTCTGGGCTTATTTTTAGTTTTAAACAATGGAATCATATATTTTTTTTCTCTGTTTCATGAAATCTACTCTTCCAAAATATAAGATACCGATTTACCTACATCCTATTCCTTTCTGTGGCTATTATAAGCTTTGAATTTAGAGTCAAATTTGTGCAAGCATACACACATGCATACACACACACCACTTTGATGAAGTTATGGAAAGGTCAGCAATATATAAATTCATTATGGTGTTTTGTTGTATCTGAAAACACCTTTAGCCAGGACAAATAGAAATGGACTGTAGTTTACTACCCTCACATTTAAGGCATCCTCGAGCTAAGGTTATGGTATTTCAACTTAGCTACATAAACATTTTTAATACTTACCAGGGTTGGCAAGAATAATCTACTGGCTTGGGCACCTAGGATATAAAAAGCCAAAAAATAGATTAAGTTTACTTAAGGGAAGCTTTTAGGAATCAATCATTAATTGAGTTTAGCTGACTCAGCTCTATAAAACCCTAAATAGTACAGTCCTGGAACTATCCATTGGCAATTTTATACAGAGTGAATCACAGTATATGTCAGATAAGTAGAAAATAATTCATTTCACTTTAATTCATTCTTTCATTCATTTTACCGCCACTGTACCTCCAAGTGGAGAGATAACAGGAAAAATATGAGTTGGAAGCTTTTGGGTTTTATTATCAAGGCAGTTTAATCCTATCATAGAAAATTAAAATGAAAATGTTAGGACAACCAACTAGACTCTGCTTTCCTAGAAAACAGGCAAAATAAACAATATATACTGGATATAGACTCTTAGTTTGTATCACAAATTCTAACCTCAAATTTTGAAATCTACCAACTGGCAAACCTTCTATTGATGGAAAGCCTTGGGAAATACTCATTTCCCCCTTTTCTCCTATGGAACTTTTGCACATGAGAAAAACGTTACACTTACTATGCAAAAAAAAGGCAGAAAAAGAAGAAAACTTCTAGCTGTTGATTATAACTAGAAAATGAACAAAGCCAAAGAAGGTATACTAATACTAATACTATACTATTATACTATACTAATACTCCAAGAATAACAAAACACATACTATTAGAAGAGAACAAAGTTTATAAATTCCTAAGGAAAGACAAGGAATATGGACAGTTTATTTCATATTTAGAAATTTTTCATGGATCACCTGAGTCTTGGATGCGTATATCCCATAGTATTCCTCGGCCTTTTCATATAAAGTGATTAAAAATATGGTTACCTTTAATTTGTAACACAGTTCTGATCGATGTAAAATTGTCTCAGCTTTGTCAGGTTTCATAATGGGTTGTTACTCTTTTGAACTTCCAGGTTAATGGTTAATAGTTATATATAATAAAATTATCTTTCTGGTCAGAGCATTTCCAAAGTTATCAGTATTTAAATATTTTTATTCTATGGAACACATGTTTAATTTCACCACCATGTAAAATCCTGATACACAGAAAATAACACTTCGAGTATATTACATCCATTCAAATCCTGAAAATATTTTTTACATCATTTTGTTCTCACAGTCATCAATCTTCAACAATTTCTCTTTAGAAGATACACATGCTTCTGAAATCTAATGGAAAAATATTCCTCCTTCCCTAACCTTTAAAAGCATGCTTATTCCTAAACCAATCTTTCTCCCTAGAGAGTGGAAACAAAAAAGCAAACACAAGAAAGGAAACAAAACCAACATAGAGGGGACAGAGAAGGGAAAAGAACTTCAACATATTCCATGGATTCCTTTGGCTAGGGAATGCTGCAGATTCACAAAAAAATGAAGAGTATATAACATTCTAAAGCAGAGCCAGTATCCCAGCCTGTTTCATCCTGATGTTCCTTTAGAGCTTTCTCGCTCTTAGGTGAGGGATATCTTTGGTGAGTGTGTTCTGACGGGTGAAGTTCTAGGACTATCTTCTCAGCACTGATCCCTATACTGAGGGTGGGATCCTATCTTTTTCCATCTGTCATGGGGCCCTCCCCACTTCTTTTTTTGGGCCCTTTTCTTATATAAGACAATAGATAATTTTCTTCTGTATAATTTCCTATCTTTGAATATATTCTCATCTTTGACCATTTTTCCCTAATGCCGTTTTCTACCTTCATCACAGGCTGTTTACATTGTTAAATTTTGGCTAGGGTCATACGGTTTTAAAAAATATCTGACTGGACATAAAGCATGTATGTAAAATAATACATATAAGATACATGCTTCCTGGGGCATCTGGGTGGGTGGTGGCTCAGTGGCTGAGTGTCTGCCTTTGGCTCAGGTCATAATCTTAGTTCCTGGGATCGAGTCCCACATCACGCTCTGCAAAGGGAGCCTGCTTCTGCTTCTCCCTCTGCCTATGTCTCTGTCTCTCTCTGTGTCTCTCATGAATAAATAAAATCGTTAAAAAAAAAAAAAAAGATATGTGCTTCTTCCTGAAGTGCATCTTATATGAGGTAGATGGGATAGTTAGAGGTGAACTTTCTGTGTTTGGCTAGGAATGTCATTACTTTATCCCTATGGAGGAAAGATAGATTCCTAAGTTGACTAATTTCCTTTCAAAACTTTGAACATATTCTTATTGCTTCAAATGTCAAAGTTTCACACTATAGAATCTCCATTTGGTTCTTTTTAGTAGTTGGTTCTATTTCTCTGTTGAGGTTTCCTGTGCATTTATTATGAACATACTTTCCTTTATGTCCTTGAGCACAGTTATCATAGCTACGTTAAAAACCTTTTCCTCCTAATTCTATAATTTGGGACATCTCACGGTTGTTCTCCTTTGACAGCTTTTTCTTTTGAGTATAATTTGTGTTTTTCTCTTTCTTTACATATTGAGTAGTTTGGGATAGTATCTTAGACAATTTGAATAATACGCCGTAGAAGCTCTGAATTCTGTGATGCTTCTACAAAGAGTGTGATTTTTCTTAAAGCAGGCAGTTAACTTGGTTGAACTCCAACTGCAAACTATCTCCCCTGTAGTGAGAGACAGATGAATTCTCAGTTTTGTTCTTTTAGCCTAAACTGAGCTACTTGGGAGTTGGCACTATGCAGCCAAACTGAGGCAAAGTTTATACACAGAACTTGAGGTTCCTCCCTCCCTGACACTTGCCTTTCTGAGATTTCCTGCCTCTCCTTCTACTTTGTGTTTCCTTCAAACTCTGCTTCTTCAAGCTAGTGATACTCTGCGGTTTCTATCTGAATTTTAGCTACCCTACATGGTGCAGCCCAGGATGCGGTCCTAAGCCAGCGACTAACCTAGCGCCACCCCTTCTCTTAGCTGGTGCTTTCATACCTCGCCCAGAATCTGTAATTGTTTTCTGTGGAGGCTTGATTCAATAGGGGCTACTTGACAATTACTGGAAATGAAAACTTTTGTTGCCTCCGTTACTCCTACTGTTAGCTATGAGTGAAATCATCAACGCTTTATAGGTAATCTGTATTCTTCTTAAAGTTGGTTTTAGTATTTTCTCCTTGTTTTTGATGTTCTGCCATTGAAATGAACTAAAATGTGTCTACGTGTTGATTAATTTTATATAGTCTTCTTGACTCTTGAGATTGGTTCTCCCAGAAGTTCTGGAAAATTCTTGGCCATTATTTATTTGAATATGGTCTTTTCACACTATCTCTATTTGCTCCTTAAATAACATGCATTTGAACTTTTATCACTCCATTCTCTGTTAGATTTCCATTTCTTAGACTCTCCAGATTAGTTACTGAGAAGTTTCTTCAGCTTTGTCTTCCAATTTTCTACCCAACTGTATCTAATATGTCAGGTAATGTTTCCATTAAAGTTTTCATTTCACTTACTCTGATTCTTTGTGAAATAGATGCAAGAAATTTGGACAGTGGTTTGTTCTGTTCTTAGACTTTTATTCTTTATTTCTTCAACCATATTAAATACAAAAATTTGACCTTGGCAACTGATAATTACACAATCTGCTGTCTTTGTGTATGTAATTATGAATTTTATTTTTTCTGAAGTTTGCTTAAGATGGTTTAATCATGAATTTGATGATCCCATACTGTGAACTTCTATTCCCTAGGACTTTAAGTCCATTAAGGACTTTGTGCAAAGAGGCTCCAATCCAGAGACAAACTGTATTTGTATTGTAAACACAATGTGGAATCATTATAAACGGTTTCTAGCTTAGACTTATTTCAGTCACAGAGTTGGTATGAACTCCAGCCCCACACCTGGGTGATTTTTGGATCTAAGGCTAGGAATTTTAGGGGAGACTGCTTTTTTTCTTCCTAACCCAGATCCAAGATGAAGATAGGCATATCTTCTTCTGTGGAATTGTTTTCTTCTTGTTCACCCACTGAGGACGCCTGAGTCACAGAGTTACCCAACTTTGCTCTGTGCTGTAGTTCCAGACTTTGTCTCCAGTTACCATACTACCAAAATGAAATGGTCTCATTTATATTCCTTCTGCATTTTCCTCAGTTCTAACTTTCTATCTGTGTATCTCAGAACTTTCAAAGAGACTGGCACAGCATATACTAAAGAATAATTTTTGAGCTCAGAATGGAATATTCTGCACAACTCATGGACCCCTGGTAAACAGTACACCCCAGGGGCAAGAGATACCATCTTCCAAACCCCTTCAACATATCCTCCCCTCCACTCTCTCCTACTTACCTTTATCTAGCTTATCCTAAACTAACAAATGCATCTATAATTTTAGTAAGTCACCACTAAAACTTTAATAACTATTTATGAACTTTGAGCTACAAAAGTCATTTTTAGTTAGTATTCCCACCCATAATTATGTGTTCCTCTATAATTCCTTAGAGCTTAAAATTCTGAACATACTTTTCCTTCTAGTAACTGAGTCACCAAATACCATTCAATAGAAGCTGATACAATTAGTACCTACTATTGTTAATTACTTAGGTTCGGCTAGGAACTTTCCTTGCTTCTTAACCCTTTAGTTCATTGATACAACAAAATGTATTAAATACCTGCTATGTGCCAGAATTTTCCTAAAAATAAAATTTCAAATGTTCATTTCATGCCATATTCAAGAGGCTGTAAAAAAGATAATAGAACTTTATACATAAAATGTTTGATATTCTTGATTTGATGTCTTTAGGTTCCCAAACAACCTAATGTTAGAATGTATAATCTCCTGCTTCCTGCCTACATATAAATATCGTTGCTTTAAGCATAGGAAGCCTGAATCTTGTTCATACAAATAAGAGAAAACTAACTAAAAACTCATTTTCCTTACATAATTAGAGTGGTATCAAAGTTCAACAATTTTCTAGGATTACTAGATAAAAACAGGTGATATTAGATCACAGAATGAACAGAATAGCAAATTCTTTTTTATTTGATTTGCTTTTGAAATTAACGAAGCTGCAATACATACAGTAAATTAATCTACAGACTACATTCTGAATCAAGGGTGGCTGACATTGCTATCAAAAAGAATGTCCAGGGCAACCCCAGTGGCGCAGCAGTTTGGCGCCACCTGTAGCGTGGGGTGTGATCCTGGAGACTCAGGAGTCCCACGTCAGGCTCCCTGCATAGAGCCTGCTTCTCCCTCTGCCTGTGTCTCTACCTCTCTCTCTCTCTCTCTCTCTCTCTCTGTCTCTCATGAATAAATAAAATCTTAAAAAAAAAAGAATGTCCAGTTTGTAAATCTAGGAAGGATTGAAATATAGCAATTAAGATAATATGAGGGCTTTTTTTTTAACCATCAACTCCATTATATTACTATAGGAATCTCATTTACTTTGAATCAAGAACTTCAAAAGTTTCATAGAAAAATCCACCCTAAACTCTAATTTATGATAAAATAATGTCACCTTAAACAGAAATTTATAAATTTAATATAACACCAAAAAGTACATCTTATGTTACACTCCTCCATAATATTTGAGTAAATGCTCATTCATTCTCCTTGTTTCTAGCTAATGTGTTTGATGTTTTCAGAAAATGCCATTATGACATTAAGTAAACAAAATGACAAATGAAAGCACAGAAAAATGTATTTAGAGATTTGATTGAAGAATCTGTGGACTTCATGCTATTATGCTTTCAAACACACTAGCTGAAGTGTAGTATCTCTCTATAACCCCAAATGACTAGGAATAGATGAGAGCCTACCATTCTCACCTCTATGGGAAAAGGGGAAAATGCATCTAATCTGTAGCTTTATTTTTTCTAACATCTTGTAGACCATTTTGTTAATTCTACTAAGTTCAATTTTCTCCTTGTATATATCATTTAAAAATATTTTCTGACAACGGAATCATGAGGGTTTTAGAATTTTAATAATATTGACCATATATTCAAACTTGAAATATAATCCCTCCAGAAAAAATTTAATAAAATTATGGACAAGACTATATCCTTTGTACATTCTTGCACAATTAATTAAAGCATCAAACCCAGAAAAAAATGTAAAGAAAATCCTCATACTTACACATGGGCAAGGTTTGACAGCATCACTTGGAAAAAATCCAACCTCTCCAGATGCTAAATTTCTACCCTAAATTAGGGGGAAAAAATAACAGATTTAAGAACCCATTTACTACAAATGATAATCTCGTAATGCTGTGTACATAGTGTCATTACTCAGAATCTTCAGAATAAGTTACGTTTTATCCAGTCCTAAACATGAAGTTATTTACTATGGCTCAGGAAAGAAAAGCAGAAGCAGAGAGGTTGTACAATTATTAAACTTTACATGTTGTTTGTTTCAGATGGTAATTATGAAATAAGAATTCAAGTTTGACTTTCTAAACTATGATTCAATCTTGTTAACTTTACATTCCTCAATCCAATATAGAGATAATCGCATATTTGATCTATTTTATATTCGCTAATACAAGAACATACACTGGTTTTGTGCAGGCTCACAATTAATTAGAAATGGGATTTAAATGGTTGCTATTGGTATCTTTAACAGAACTCTTAAGAACATTCCTCCAACAAGATAGGAGGCATTTCAAGACTTGTGGAAACATGATATGAAGTTTTAGGTGGTTTTCAGATTTAGGAGAAAGGATAGGATAGGTGACACTAGACAGTCAAGGTGTTGGAGGAAAGGACTGTAAGTTAAAATGACATTGTAAATGAGAAAAGAGGGAAGAAACAAGCAGAATAAGGAAAACTTAAGTGCCAAATAGACCAAAAAAAAAAAAAAAAAAAAAGCTTAAGAATTTATTCTTAAAAATCTTTGGTCAAATTCTCTTCTAAAAAACTTCATCAGGGAATGTAAATTGGTACAGCCACTGTGGAAAACAGTATTGAGTTTCCTCAAAAGATTAAAAAATACAAGTACCATATGATCCAGTTATTCCATTACTCATATTTACCCAAAGAAAACAAAAACACTACTTTGAAAAGACATATGCACTCCTGTGTTTACTGCAGCCTTATTTACCATAGCCAAGATACGAAAGCAAACCAATGTCTCTTGATAGATGAACAAAGAAGATGTGGTATATGCATACAATGAAATATTACTAAAGCATAAAAACTGGATGTGATCTTGCCATCTGTGACAACATGGGTGGGTCTGGAGGGTATTATGCTAAATGCAATGTCATACAGAGAAAGACAAATGCCATATGATTTCACTTATATGCAGAACCTAAAAAAAATGAATAAACAAAAAGCAGAACCCATAAATACAGAGAAGTGGTCATTTCCAGGGGAAAGAGGTTAGGGTTAGGGGCATGAGCAAAATGGGTGATGGTGAGTAGGAGAGAGAGGCTTCCAGTTATGGAATGAGTAAGTCACCAGAACAGAAGGTACAGCATAGGGAGTACAGTCAATGGTACTGTAACAGTGTTGTATGGTGGCAGATGGTAGCTACGCTTGTACACTTGCGGTGAGCACAGCAGAACATACAGACCTGTCAAAACACTATGTTGCACACCTGAAACAACGTAACATTCTGTTTTACTTCACACACACAAAATCAGATGACACTAAACCTACAATTGTTTCCCTTTTGCAGAAAGACCAACTATACTCAAACTGGAACTGGAGGGTATTATGCTGAGTAGAAGTAAGTCAATCGGAGAAGGACAAATATTATATGGTTTCACTTATATGGGGAATATAAAAAATAGGGAAAGAGATCATAGGGGAAAGAAGAGAAAATGAATGGAAAAAATCAGAAAGGGTGACAGAACATGAGAGACTCCTAACTCTGTGAAACAAACAAGTGGTAGTGGAAGGGGAGGTGGGCGGGGGGAATGGGGTGACAGGCACTGAGGGGGGCACTTGACGGGATGAGGACTGGGTGTTATACTAGACGTTGGCAAATCAAACTCAAAAAAAAAATACATTAAAAAAACCCACACTGCAACAATCACAACATGTAATTAAAAAGTTCTTGGGAGATTGTCTTCTTGCCCAAAAATTGGGCTTATTTTTATTTACTATTTAATAATTGCTTCTTCTCAGTAGTTGAGATGAGTAAATAGCATTATGACTGGATGTTACATGCTCAGTTATTTTTGACAAAGAAAAGTAACAAAAAACTATCAGCAAATATTTCCCTCTAGAAACAGTATCCTTTTGTGCCCAAGGCAAATTTCACAAAGTGAATTAAAGAATTAATTAAAGAAAAGGATGAAGAGGAGGAAGGAGAGAAAGAAAAAATGGGAAGGGGCAGCAGGGCAGTGGGAAAGAGGGAGGGGAAGTGTAGCAGGAAAGGGGGAAGGGCCAGAGGAAGGGAAATGACAGAAAAAAGAAGAGGAAGGGTGGGGTTCAATTAAATAACCAAGCAAAGAGAAGATGTTTGTTTGGGCAAGATTCTAAAACTATACTGTACTCACATATCAGAAAAAAGGTAAATGAACGAGTAGAATATGCATTCATTTATTCAACAAATACAGCATCTAATATTAATTTGGTTAGGCACTTAGGAAAATGCAAAAATTCATAAACCAGTTCCCGTTTCCCCCTATCTTTTTGGAGCAAAGACAGGTATGCACATAATTTTATACAAGATGGAAAAGACTAAATAAATACTGTTAGGTGCAGAGGAGAGGCTATGGAAATTGGAAGGGTGGTTTCAGTATTAGGGGTTTGCCTGAAAGCTACATGGAAAGGGGGGCACATGAATATAAAATGTGGGTTTGAACACACAGAGATGGAAATGGAGGGGAACATTCTGAAGACAAAATAAAGCATAAGAAAGGCATAGGGGCATGAAAGTGTAGGTTGTACATAGGAAACACAAGCAGAATCTAATAATGGCTTACACTTAGTGCACCCACCGCTCTGTGCATTTCATTATCCATACAGTGATCCTTTGCAGTACGCCCATCACAGTCCCCATTTTATAGGTGAGGAAGTTAAATGATCACGCCATGATCACAGAGCTAGCAATTGACAGAACCAGAGTTCAAATTCAGATGTTCCAACTTCAGAGCTTGGCACTGCCTTTCTACACAACATTAGACTCATAAGGAGGAAGGAGGGACATAGAGGTAAAAGGTGGCCCCTTTATCACTGGTGAGGGGATTTCAGTGAAGGGGGTATGTGCTTTAGAAGAAGTACACTGGCATCAGTGTGCAAGCTGGCTTGTAGGTGGGCAAGGCTTGGTAGGTGAGAGTATCATTAGAGAATTGTGTCATGGTAAGGGAGGAGGGGGGACCGATGTTGGGATGTTGGGAGACATTACGGCACTAGAGTCTAGGGGCTTGCCTGGGGAGTGGGTGAGGAAGAGAAGAGCATGGGAGTTGAAGAATAGGGGAAAGTCAAGGATGGGGGTGATCACATAGGCCATCCAAACACATAACCCAAATGCAGACAGCAATTATACAGAGGGGAAACTTCAAATCAATGGGACAAGGCGATCATAGAAGGAAATGTAGACAGAAAATGATAAAAGATAGAACTTACAGGAATAAGTCTAAGTAGGAGGCAGGAAGGAGGCACCAGGAGGAGAGTCAGAGACTAGAGGGTATTGAGAACACAGTGGTTATAAGGTAGGAATGCAGTGCTATTCTCATTCAACTGCATTGAGTGCTTTATGTCTTTTCAGCATGACACTGAGGTATAAGTAAATAGGTATGATATCTGGGGACTTTACACCTAGCCGGACCTTTCTGCAGAGACCAACTGCAAAGCTACTTGAGTACAACGTATATGGGTATGTGGGTGGGGACTGTACATGAAAGGAAGCTCAGAAGAGGAAGAGGTAAGGGTGATTGCTTTTAAAAACTAAGATAAGACCTCTGAGAGCACACTAAAGGAAGTCAGTCTATTTTGCAGGGGAGAGGCAACAAGTTGGAAAATTAAGAGCTGTTCTACGAATGGTGAACTGCCAATCCACATTCATCAGAAAAGAACAAATGGTCTTCATCTCTGGAAAGCAGAGTTCAAGAGAAGCAGTGGTGTTTCCTGGCAGCGCATGTTGGCCAACATAATAGCACCTGTTTCCCTAGAACAAAACCGACACGGGTCCCTCTTCTAGATTGATCCTTTCATTATTCGCCACCAGAGCGTGGTTCACACATTACTACCCCGTCATCTCTTCTGTAAATGCAAGTGCAGATTTAATCTCACTCTGTCCTGCGGCACCTCCACAGACTACTAGTAGCATGCTGCCACATGCAGGTCACTATTGCTCTAGATGGCCTTCTCCAGCACTAGGCCAAATTTTTAAAATCCGGAACAATGTCATTTTTTACAAGAGAATGCCAAATGCATAGGATTTAATGAATGTTTGTAATTTGGGGTACTTCTCAATCTCATAGTCACATGTCAGTGAGCAGCATGACCTTAAATTCCTCTTAATTGAAAAGAATAAAATATACCACCCTTTGTTTTCACACAGTCAAGCACTGAGAAAAGAATCGAACTGTTTCTATATAGGAGAATATTCTTACAGCGGCACTGCTTGGCCTATTGCTGACATTTTATAGAAGTAAGCAGTGCGCTGAAGAAGGTAATGCACAAAACAGGGAAAAGGACGTGGGAGGGCAGGCCGGGTGGCCCAGCGGTTTAGTGCCGCCTTCAGCCCAGGGCGTGATCCTGGAGTCCTGGGATCGAGTCCCACATCAGGCTCCCTGCATGGGGCCTGCCTCTCCCTCTGCCTGTGTCTCTACCTCTCTCTCTCTCTTTCTCTGTGTGTGTGTCTCTCATGAATAAATAAATGAAATCTTTAAAGAAAAAGAAAAGGAGGTGGGAACACAAAGAATGTGAGGTTAGAGACACATTAAGGAATTTTATAACTTCTGAAGGTGCACGGATGAGTCTACCTTCCCGGTTGTTTCTCCCTTATAGAACCAAGGGTTCTATCTTAACAGCATGAATGGGATCTGTAACTGTCTTAGACAGAAGAGGAAGAGGCATGGTTGTATGAGAAATGTCCTAAAGCTAGGGTAAACATTCAATTTTCTGTCCAAACCAGGATCTTTTCAGAGGAAAGGGTAGTGACTAATAATATGGCAGGACAAAAGGTATAAATTGGGGCTGTGGGAGGTAAACCAGGTCATATGGTTACTGTATCAAAAACCAGTCTGTTGGGACACCTGGGTGGCTCAGGGCGAGATCCTGGGGTCAAGTTCTCAGTCCCGCATCGGGCTCCCCTCCGGGAGCCTGCTTCTCCCTCTGCCTGTGTCTCTGCCTCTGTGTCTCTCGTGAATAAATAAAATCTTTAAAAACAAAACAAAAAAAAATCTTTTCTTTCTCACTACATTTCAAGAACACTATTGGGAGTTTTCTCAGGAGGGGGAAGTTTTCACTACAAACGTCATGCTGAATTGTTTTTTCCTTAATGAAATGCCTTAGCAGTGCAGGTTACATTTCTTTAATGGTCTTAGGCATCCCTTAGATGACAAAGAGGTGAGGGATAATCTAACATATCTTAAAGGATGAATAAAACTGCATTTCCTCACTTATTCCTATGAGATGTCAGTTTTTAGCTACGGGAGATAATATGTGCTGAATTCAATGATTTTCCACTTATTAAGGTAATAACCATCCTACAACATTTGGAAGATTAAAAAACAAAGTAATGTGTAGGAGGAGTGTCTTTGCTTCCCTGGTGGATGTGTGTGGGATGTACATTGATAATTCATTAATGCTAATGGGTGGAACAGCTGCCAATCCCCTATGCGTGGATGGAACAGCAGACTGTAGCTATGAAATAAACCATTTGCAAAGCCAATGATTCTGTGCACTTTATGTGATGATCTATCTATGAAATTTTTACTAACTTTGACGAGAGAGGCATGCAGCTGAATTTTCTTCTTTGCATTCCTGTGTGGGCATTGTATTCTGGGTCAGATAATCAATGTGTCATTCCTTGTAGGCCTCTTACAAATGCCAGAGATAGGAAATCTTTTAGTTATCCCCCGGCCTAATATTTGTTCTTGTGAGTCCCTTAACATCTTCAAGGTCAATCTGAAAACGTTCCTCTTTCATAGTTACATGTCATCTGATGTACCACACAGTACTATCTTTATATGCATTTATTCTGCAGGGCATTCTCTTTATTATGTGATGAGACTTTTGTAAATCTAACAGTACAGGTTGATTCATTCTTATGAAAATATTTTTTTTGGAAAGTATCTGAGTAAATAAGTTATGGGCTATATATGGTAAGAACAAATGTACCTTTATAATTTTCATTAAATAAAATCGAGCAGATACAAAGCAAAATAATATTAAATAATAATTCATAAAATAATGCCTTCTGTCCTGAAAAAAGTAAGTTGCTTCCTGGAGAAAAATCTATCAAACTAAAATTATTGATAACTTCACTGAAATTCTTGAACATCACAAATACAAATGCATACTCAGACACTTCCTTATTTCTGACTAGCCTTAGATTATAACTATTTTTCATTTTTCTCCAATAAAAATCCACAGTAAACCATAATGAATTAAAACAACATTAAATTTGCTGGTAGAAATGGTATTGACAATCTACCTATACAGAGAAAAACAATGCACGCTAGTATGGCAGAGCTAAAACTGCTTTTTTAAAACTCATAGACAAGGACGGCTTAAAATGACAGAGCATACCCTCCAAAAATCTTAATCATAAATTGCTTGGCTCCTGACTTTGCAAAAAAAAAAAAAATAAATAAAAATAAAAAGGAGAAGAATTGCTTTAAGAAGAATACAGTGTCTTTTCCCTGTGGCTCATTTATCCCCTTAATACCACCTGGATTGGAGCTTTAATGCACTCCTGCAATAGCACTGAACAATTTGAAACAGATGTGGAAAGCTGAATTTAAAAGGGGGAAGATTAATGGTTATTTATGAGGGATTGGAAATTTTCCCAAGTTACAATGCCCTAAACACTTTCAACGTATGCATGAAGGTGCTGTGGAGATTATTAAGCAATTCATCCCACATGGGGAATGGCCAGAGCACCTGTCACCTTACCCAGTCCTCTCTCATTGTCAGAAATGCACAGCCCGGGTATGTGGGGAAGACGACCTGCAGGGAAGCCATGAATTATGGGAATACAGGCAAATATACAAATTAGTTTATTGACCAGATGGATGAATGGATGATGGATAGCTTGCACCAAGCACTATTTTTAGAAGTATTCGGACAGGTGTGAGTAGATGCAATAGAACCAAAGGACAGGAAAAGGAGGGAAGACCAGGACAAAGACCCTGTCTGAAATCAACCTTTGGTAAGGAGCAGCTGCCACTATATTATAACCATTGTTATCAGTTAATTATACATCAGGGCTAGTTCTTGGAAAACACAGAAAATCGCTATGAGAGAAATCTATTTCTGGCTCTGCCATAAAACAAAAACAAAAACAAAAACAAAACAACAAAAACAAAAAAACCTGTGTAACCTTAGGCAAATTTCAATGGTAAAACAAATATGATGACAACATCTGCCAAACATGCCTTAAGGGGTAATAAAAGATTAAAGAATTAACATGTCTAAAAACATTTGATGATTGCTAAAAATAACTATTTTCTATTTTTTCCACAATACTGCTTTTTGATTCCTTCCAACCACTTTTATCACTTCTACTATTTTGTTGGCTATTCATGTATTATTAAAATAGAAATACCTAGCCCAGTCAATAATCTCACCATCCTCCTTATATTTAGACAAATTTGCTAAGCCACAAGAAACATACTCTCATATATAACTTTCACCTGAACAAGAAATAATACATTTATTTATTTATTTATAGATTTTTTTTAATTTATTCATGAGAGACACACACAGAGAGAGGCAGAGACACAGGCAGAGGGAGAAGCAGGCTCCATGCAAGGAGCCTAATGCGGGAATCGATCCCTGGATTCCAGGATCACGCCCTGAGCCAAAGGCAGACGCTCAACCGCTGAGCTACCCAGGCGTCCCGAAATACTATATTTAGATAGCATTTATCTCAAATATGTTAATGTTTTCTTGCAAGTACACATATTCTTTTGTCGCTAACTGCTTTGTATACAATGAGTAAGATGTGCATTTTTCAACCCATGAACAACTTGAAAATTTGTGAAGCATAACTGCATAGGATTATACTGAATGGTCATTACAATGAATTCCAAAATATTCATGCACATACACACAGAGAAGAATAAAACCACTTTTTTCATTTGCTAGTTAAAAGAGAATAGAATTTTTAACTTTTGTCCCATGCATAAACTCCTAGTTTTTCAAAAGCCTATATAAAATTCATATTCCTAACCTAGTTCATCTGTAGTTAAGTGGCTGTCATAGGCTTAGAATTCCAAACAACTTAAAAAAAACAAAACACACTTGTATCTTGGTCCAAGATCTGTGAAATTAAATTTAACTTTGATTTATAAGGGTTTATAACTGCAACAAGTTATCAAAACATATGACAAAAGCCTCAATTATAATTGATGGGTTTTCTGAATACACAAAAAATTGTTTGTTTACTACATCACTGAGATTTTGGCAGAAAGAAGTGTCAAAAACTAAAAAAAAAAAAATTAAAAATTGTGATGTACACTAAGAGAAAACCCACTAAAGAGCCATAAGCCATATTTCTATGCTTACTATGTGTGAGATGAATATAATAGCAGAATGAGATTTTTGCAGAACATTTTTCTTATTATCCAAAAAAATGTATTCTGTGGGGTTTCTGGATTTGTCTAGCAGGGAAGGGAGGAACAATCTAGTTTTGGGTGTCTTGAGGCTTTTCCACTAAGGTCTCACTAGGTAAGATATTGTACGTGATATAGTCCTGTATCAAAATTTTATAACTGTGTTTCTTGTGAAGTAAACAAGAGGATACTTTGGATGAAAGAAAAATTTAGCAAGCAAAAACCAATCTGAATGCAGGTAAATCTAATCCCAAGTGGTTACTTAATACAAAATCTGGAAAGAACAAGGATCTACTGCTCTTGGAAGAAATCCTCTTTGAGGAGAGGCCATATAACCCAAAAAGTAAACCAGCTTGACAAAGTTCCAAAATACAGATATTTGTTTTTCTAATCCTGGCAGGCATCTAATGGATGTTTTCTTACCCTTGGTGATTTTAATCTTATGTATCACAAAGGAGATATCCTGAGTAATAGCACCAAATACATCAAATGCTCGTGGCAGCATTATTTTTAAAGAATTCACTTTTCTACTAAGAACAAAATTAATGCTTTATTGAAAAGGATGCTGACTACTTGTTATGTATGAGGCATTATGCTATATACTTAGGAGATTAAGAATGACTAAACATGGTTATGATCTTCAAGGATCTCATTCAGATTATGTTGGTTCCTTAATTAGCTTTTGCTTTGGTTACTTTCATAGATTTTTGCAGAATTTTGGACTAAAGAAAAAAACTTAAGCGGTAATAATTTGATATGGATAGACAGGAGCCTGATGTTCTATTCCTACCCTTCTGATCCTTGAGTAAGTCATTTAACCTTTTATGGCTTCAATATTCTCACCAGTGAAATGATAGGATTTGGCCCCCAATTTTCTTTTTTGACCCAAGAATTTCTGAGGTCTCTTTTAACACCAGAGTTCTTTGCTTATAGTTCTCCAGTCAGTTATCACTACTGATCCACAAATTCTTAATTAGGGATATTATGTGTCAAGTAATTTACTCTGGTTGCACTTATTTATAGAAGATAAAGACATTTCAGGTCCTAAATGACTTTCAATTTACCTCGGTGTGAAGTCCTCTATTTTCCAGGGTACACAGATTGACTTGTTAGAAATTACATTCATTCATTCACTCTTCAGGAATTCTGGTTACCAAGAATAATTAAAATCCAATATACGTTATAATTTTATAAATTATTTGGATCAAAGTCTTGAGGGCCTATGCCTGTGCACACTCTACTGAAACCACTTGTGGTGTCAAACCAACAGTCCTATCAGATGTAATTGCAGATTGGTGGTCCACTGAAGGTATTCTGGATTGACACACATTTATAGTAACTACGGGAGAATGCAGCTTCTATGGTAATGAAACAACAGAAGACAATGTACCACACCAGAAGTCCTGAGAACTGTCCCCTTAATAATGTTGCTTTCTATTGGGAAATAGAACAGGGTGCTCCTTAGACAGCGGTGTCCTCCTCTAGGCACGTGATCACCTACATTTTGCCTTGTCCCAAACACAGGAAAAGCACAAGTGAAGAGCTGTTAACCAAAAATGCCCATCTTGAGAGTTAACAATTAGGACCTCACCGACTTTGTCAGGAGGCTTGCCAATTCCCACAATACAGTCTGTACACTTGGAAACATTCCTGCAAACTCAGTTTCTGATCTATTCAATCAAAGCCAGTTGGCAATCATCCAGGGAGAATGTTTCTTATGGGCCTTCACTAATGTCTATTATCGTCTATAATCATCTCTCCCGGGCCTTCCCTGTTCTATTATAGCCACGCTCTGCCGTTTCTTTTTCCCTGTAATTAGGCACCCTAATTTAACGCAATATTTTGAGGTAAACACCTGTCAAAATAAAGGTCTTATGATTGCATGACATACTACTTCCAAATAAGCTGTGCTACTTTCACATAGCTTTTTACCCCTGCACATCCACAATTTCAATTCTGCTGTGGCTGCTCCTGACTTTATAACAAGGGACAGGCAAGTGGTGAGAAGCAGTCAGACACAAAGCCAAGGTCAACTAAAGAACACCTTGAAACTATGCTCCAGCAATGCCTAAAAATGGTATCCCTGTGATGATAAAAACCAAGTTCAGGATTTCATAAGGAAATGCTCTGGGATAGGATTCTAGACGGGGAAAAACACAGTTCCCAGAGATTTTTATCCTATGGTTTATAATGCCAAAGCAATGAGCCTTTCAGTGTCAAGAATCAGTTTTCTTAACAAAAATTTGATTCTTTCAAAAACTTCTGGTTTGTGTTATTTGCCTCTGATTAGCCTGGCACCTGAATTTTAGATGAGGAGAAAAAAATAACATAGTTTCAGAAAATTCTATTGTAGCTAATATTCCTGTGTGGTCTAGAAGAAATTAGAAAAGTCTCTTAATGTAGAGCAAAGAAAAAGATTCCTTTGAAATGATTTGGCAGGGAGAGACGGCAGGAGAAAAGACCTGCAAAGTCTACTCCACTGTTCCTCCCTTCCCAGACCTCAGAGGTTTCTGGGCAGATCTTGTGTTACAGGAGAGACTGCTTAAGGCTTTCAACACAAAAGGTCAATAGTTCCTACAGTGGAGTCCACAAGCAAGCAAACCATTCGCTAAGCAAAGTTTGTTTTCTGCAAACCCCTGTCTCATTTTCCTTCCTATTCTTCACTCTGCTTGAGACATCTTAGGCCTTCCTCATTTAACTTGGCTCTGACAAAAGGGCTCATGATTTTACCCTGTTTATTTACATGAACTATTCCCTTCAGAATTTATCACTTGTGCTTTTATGTCTAATTAGAAGTAAAAAGTTTAATATCTGATTAAAGAAATTTCAAGAATTGGAATAGGAATTGGGAGGGCAGGGTGGTCTTCTATGAGCCTACATGTATTAGTGGGACTGTTCATATTAAACGTGGGTACGATGAAATTTTTAAAAACAATCATTTTCCCACTTCTGGAAAATGGAGCTTATCTTTCAGAATCATGAGCCATTATGCAGCAATATACTTGTCCTCCTTTTCAATTTTCTTTCAGGTTTACTTCCTATGATTTTTGTAATACCCTTGTCAGTCACTTAGGTATTAAAATCCCCATATCATAGATGAGGAAGTTGAGGACATAAGGTTAAATAGCTTTAAGACTATTCTGAGAGAATAAATTTAACTCTGACAAGATGAATGAATATTTTAATGGTCTTTAAGATAACACCATAAAGTATCATTTGAATTCATAAACAATGAATTTGAAAACTTGTAAATAACATATTACAGAAATAGCAGCTCTGAACAGAATTATTCATTCTATGCTAGGCTCTAGAGATAAAGAGATGTAAAGTATGGTTCTTATCTTGACTGCTCTACCTAAGCAGGGAGAAGAATGAACAGACCATGAGGATACACAAGTGTTATGATAGAAACTCTTCAGTTAAGAGAAGACATCAAATGAGGTTATCCCACCATCAAGGATTTAGCTAAGAGAACAGGAAGTAGAATGGAAAATTCAGACATAAGGTAAAATATGAATCAATAGCTAAAGGTATGAAAAAACATGTCCTCTATGAAAAAGCTTCTCCTCACATGAACCACTTTTTTTCTCCAGGTTAGAATGAAGAAATCTATTTAAAAAAATGTGCTGGGACCATCTGAATGGTCAATTATAAGCAGCAGAACTGTAATCAGTGTGCCAAAAATATATACTTTTATCCATAGTTGCCTCTGCTAAATATAGCAGGCATATGGGAAATAAAATTTCTTGACATGGTAAACTAAGACAAGGGTTCACCTATTGCGTGCAAACATTACAACTGTGCTTTAAGGCTAAGATGGTAGCAAAGGGAATTTTTTCAAAAATTTTTTTAAAAATTTAATTTAGTTAACATATAGAGTATTATTAGTTTCAAGGGTAGAATTTAATGATTCATCAGTTGCATATAACACCTAGTGCTCATTACATCAAGTGCCCTCCTTAATGCCCATCACTCAATTACATTATGCCCTACTCAGCTCCCCTCCAGTAACCCTCAGTTTGTTTCCTATAATTAAGGGTCTCTTATGGGAAGAATGAAACTGGACCATTGTCTATCACCATCCATAAAAATAGACTCAAAATAGATGAAATACCTAAATGTGAGATAGGAATCCTTCAAAATCCTAGAGGAGAACACAGGCAGTAAGCTATCTGACCTCAGCCACAGCGACTTCTTACTAGACAGGTCTCCAAAAGTAAGGGAAACAAAGGCAAAAATGAACTATTGGGACTTCATCAAGATAAAAAGCTTTTGTACAGCAAAAGAAACAGTCAACAAAACCAAAAGACAACCTACAGAATGGGAGAAGATATTTGCAAATGTCTTATCAGATATAGGGCTAGTATACAAAAATCTATAAAGAACTTATCAAACTCAACACGCAAAGAACAAGTAATCCAATCAAGAAATGGGCAGAAGACATAAACAGACATTTCTCCAAAGAAGACATACACATGGCCAACAGACCCATGAAAAAATGCTTCACATCACTTGGCATCAGGGAAATAGAAATCAAAACCACAATGAGATACTACCTCACACCAGTCAGAATGGTAAAATTATTAAGTCAGGAAACAACAGAATTTGGTGAGGATGCAGAGAAAGGAGAGCCTTCTTACACTGTTGGTGGGAATGCAAGCTCGTATAGCCACTCTGGAAAACAGTATGGAAGTTCCTCAAAAAGTTGAAAGTAGAGCTACCCTATAACCCAGCAATTGCACTACTGAATTTACTCCAAAGATACAAATGTAGTGATCTGAAGGGGCACCTGCACCCCAATGTTTATAGCAGCAATTTCCACAATTGCCAAACTATGGAAATAGCCCAGATGTCCATCAACAGATAAATGGATAAAGAAGAGGTGGTACATATGTATACACCACACACACACACACACACACACACACATGAAAATAGTGGAATACTACCCAGCCATCAAAAAAGAAATCTGGTCATTTGCAATGGTATGGGTAGAACTAGAGGATATTATGCTAAGCAAAATAAACCAATCAGAGAAAGACACTTATCCTATGATCTCACTTATATGTGGATTTTTTTTTATTTTTTAAAGATTATTTATTTATTCATAGAGACACACAGAGAGAGAGAGAGAGAGAGAGAGGCAGAGACACAGGCAGAGGAAGAAGCAGGCACCATGCAGAGAGCCTGATGTGGGACTCAATCCAGGGTCTCCAGGATCATGCCCTAGGCTGCAGGCCACACTAAACTGCTGCACCACAGGGGCTGCCCTTATATGTGGAATTTAAGAAAACAGACGATCATAGGGAAGAGAGGAAAAAAATAAAACAGGACAAAATCAGAGAGGGATACAAAACCATAAGAAATTCTTAATCATAGAAAATAAACTGAGGTTTGCTGGAAGGGAGATGGGTGGGGGGTGGGTAACTGGGTGACAGACATAAAGGAAGGCACATGATGTAATGAGCACTGGGTGTTATATAAGACTGATGAATCACTGACCTCTACCTCTGAAACCAATAATACACTGTATGTTAATTAACTGAATTTACATAAAAGTTTCATATGGTTTGCAAAGGGGAAGTTAACACCTTCTTGCACCTGGCCAAGTCAAGAGCCACCCCTCCCCTAGGCTCCTTGCCTCTGGGGGCATTGTGAATAGGAATGCCTTCCTCCAGAGAATCTGTCAAATTCTCTCCAAGCTCAACTTATTTTTTGACTTTTCAGTTTTTCCTTTAAGGCAGAGTTAAAAAAAAATTAAAGCAAAAACTTCTACATAAAGCAATGCAGTGTTTCCTGATTATTCTACAAAAGAACTAAACTGCCTTTTAAAACATGTTTTCTTTGGAGGTGTTAAAAATTATAAATGATTCTCCTAAAACAAAGGTAGGAGAGTCTAACGTATAGAACTAAGGCAGGAGATCAGAAGTCTGAAAAAAGAGTCTAATTTTAATTCTGCAAATGCCACCTTACATAGATGGATGATAAATCTGGCCCTTTAAAACCACAATTCTAATTTACCCTCTTTATGGAGATTTCTGTGAATTAATCAGAATGTGTGTAAAAACATTTTCACTCCTTAGAATAAAGATCATGTAGATGCATGATTTGTAAGTGTGAAGTATCACAACTATTTTCTAGGTTATTTAACTTTCATTGTGGATAAAAATATATATTTTTGGCACACTGATTACAGTTCCACTGCTTATAATTGCCTTTTGGTTCCAATTAGCTTACAGAATTCTCCCTGTGGAACATTTGGGGATTCATAAATGACAATGGAGCAAATAAAACCCCATGATATAGGACACAGGATCCTCATTGTTTCATAAGCTTTATTCTAAGAAAAAAAACACATAAAGCTCTCTACTGTAAAAAGAAAAAAAAAAAGACCCCATAGATGGCATGGTATAATTTTATATTTGCTTGATTCTTTCTCTTGCTCTCTCTCCCTCTCTGATAAGTATAATTTGTATCTCTTCTGGGTAAATAAAGTTTCTGATAGGAATAGTCTCTCTCAGCATGAAGAATGTTCTCCTTCATTACTAAGCCCTTATTATCACATACTGAAACAACTTTAAAGCAACAGGTTTATCATCAGTCCAATGACACGATCAGAATGGTTCCATATGTTACTCTCAGGAAAATCTATGCCTTACACCTGCATTAGGAAATGTACTCTAAATGGCCAATTTCCTCTTTTACATTCATTTCACTTGAAGACAATTTTATGGAACTTTCAAGGAAAGAGAAGACAACAGAGACGACAAGAAAAAGCTGCCAAAATGAATCCCTTCAATGCAAGGACTGAACAGAGAATATTTTTACAGCTCAATTGTCAACTCATTGTTTGAAAGAAGTTATAATGAAAATGCAGATACCCACTCACTTCGATAGCATTAGAAATTACTGTTGTTATAATAATAATACAGACTAGACTATAGTAGCTATTCATAGAAAGTTCCTGATAGAAAGTGGAGGATAATTTGTATTCTCTGGACACAGAGTATGTAGAAAACATGACAGTCTACAATAAAATCCAACTTTCTACACTAATGAATGAAGTGACTCACTTGAAAAAACAGAGGGGAAAACAGTTTAGTTTTAAAAGCATAATTTCTTGAAAATTTCCAAATAAGCCAAAGCACTTAACTAGTACAAAAATCATTTCTGAAATTCAAATGCAAAGCCACTGTGACATCACAATAATTAATCTATATTGTTATCCAATATAGATTAGCATTTAACTTTTACACATATTTGTAACAATATGATTATATAACACGATTAACTCAAAACTCAACATGGAAACCACTCATCCCCTATCCTGAGCATTGGTCATTCCTTAGGTCATTGAGACACAAGGTTAGAAACCAGCTGTCTTTTTTGTGATTGTCCCGGTACAAGACACAAAGTCAGACACAAAGTACTTGGACAGATGAATAATAGGTGTTACTATTTAATAAGCATTGGGGCCCTAGGCTTTTTCATATATCATTTATTTTATTCTGTATGCATTTTACAGATGATAAAACTGAGGCCTTTATAAAACATTTCACAGATGATAAAACAGAGTGATCTATGTAAGGTCATGATGCCAATAGATGGTAGAATCAGGAACTGATAGCAAAATGAGCTACAATTTCCTAAATAATAACACAGAAAAGAAAAACAATTTACTTTTCTGGTGCTAATTATGTGCAATCTCAAATGAGACCAAATCAATTGGGCAGGAACCAAAAAGGATGTGCCTAAAAACTATCTTCTCAGAACCAATTAGATACATACATACACACACGCACAAGAATATATGTGTGTGTATTTATAAGTGTGTGTGTTTGTGTGTGTGTATATTTATATATATATATCTCTCCCCAGTGCAGTCACACCCTTTAGGATGCAAATCATAAAGTACTTGTCTTCTTTGAATATGAATATCAACAAATGAATGTACATGGATCCACTGAACGCACACCTACAAACTCCTGTAACTTTAAAGGATCAAAACAGCAACATTCTTTACACATTTAGACTCAATACAGAGGAAAGATTTTTTTTTCAGAAATCTTTAAAACATGTCATCCTGAATCATGCCATTGAGTAAATATACAGAGCAAGTACACATTCAGACCAGTTTCCGACATATACCTTCCATACGTACAGTTTATAAAACAAAAGCAGATTTTATCATGATACCCATTGGAGAATTACAAGATGTGAACTACCTTTTGAATCAAAGAAAACATTTTTATCAAGTTCAGTATGAAGTTTATGGTGAGTATATTTTAATTGCACGTTAGTTCTTTGAAATATTCCATTTGGTAACTATCAGACACAAAGTATTGAGTTCATTGTAACACCTTATCTTGCAGCTACACTTAATAAGTTGGTTTGCTACAAATGACCAATGAGTAAGCTGGAAATAATGTCATAACTCCATGAAATCAATTGGATCACCCTAGTCAATGGCTTATATTACATTTATCTAGGGTTCTACTGAACCCAGACCAATTGTACCCTGATCTCTGGGAGTGGGGTTGTGTGTTGACATTATTGCAAGGCCCCCAGATAACTCAGAGTTATGAGCACAGCTCTGTTCCAGCCCCTGTCCTACTACAGATGAAGAAACTAAGCCACATATTGATTAAGTAACTTGACCCAAACCATACAGCTAGTAGGCTACAGACGCATGACTTGAATCAGGTTCTCTCATACTGCTACTGCTCCTTTCAATAAGGCTAGAATCTGATGCCTAAAAAAATCCTTTGACTGGCTAAGAAGTACCCATAAGATAATTCTGATACATGCTACATCCTAGTTGAAAACATTTGATGAACTTTAAATTATCTCTGAAAATTCAAACATATTGCTAGCTCCCAGGAAGCATGAATGGATCTCCTAAAGACAGGAGACAAAATGTCAAACCAATAATTGGAGTTGATAATTGAAATGTGAGTGGTGTCTGAGTAGTGGGTATAGAGCTGACACTCAATATATATTCGCTGATCTGAAATAAATGTGCTAATTGTTTTTTCTCTGTTCTAGATATTAGCCTTACTTGTTCCTATCAGCCATCATCCCCTCAACAGATATACACGTGCATTTTGTCATACAATAGTCTCATTTATCTTACAATTTTCCTGAGAATTTCCAAAGCCATTATAACATCATAGCAGAAAAGCTTCATGTTTCCAGGCTGTTGAGAGGAAATGACAAATAATAATGTCTTTCTTATCATCTAAAAAGAATTGGAGGCAATATAATTTAGTAAAAAGAACACTGAGCTTCCAGTTCTTCATGTAAAGAGCTTACAAGTCATCACTCTGCCTAACAAGTAAAACAATGAACAGATTGAAAAAAATCAACATCTCTTGGATCCATAAGAGAGGGGAGGACACAGGACAAACCTCAGCCCCCAGGATTAGACAGACTGGCAAATACAGGGAGTCACAGCTTACCAGAGCAGAGGCTCACCAGCAGAACTGCTGTGGGATCCAGTGTCAGTGCTGGGGTAGGAAAACCTCAACTTACATTGACAAATTGCTGAGGGTTCAGTGCTTACAACTCTGAGAGTTAAACACTCCAGGGGGAGCAGTCATAGGGGAACTCCACAATATTGTAAGACTATCCTTAGGAGCTGGGCCAGATTCATACAATAAATATGGAAGAAAAATCCCCAGCTCCTGACAGAGGGAGGGGAAAAGGCACTCTGCTCTTTTATTATTTTTTTAAGACTTGTTTGTTTATTTGAGGGCAGGATCGAGGGGCAGAGGGAGAGGAAGAAGGAAACCAGCATACTCCCTAATGAGCAGGGAGTCCCACACGTAGGGCTGGATCTCACAACCCTGAGATCATGCCCTGAGCTGAAATCAAGTCAGTTGCTCAACCCACGGAGCCACTCAGGTGTTCCCATTCTGCTCTTCTTAATAAGATATGCCCTCAGGAAAAACTAGTTAATGGAAGCCTGACCTGCTAGGGTATTATCAGAGTCTAACTTACCTGGGGAAAGGAAATACTCAACTCTAGCTCACTTTCCTCTTCTGGTCCCACCACTGCAGCAAGAAAACAAAACTGGCAAAAAGCACTTGTGAAGTTCATTGTCCAGAGGCATAGGCTCATTACTAGACTGAGACCTAATCATAGGGACCACAGAATGCTTCTCCTCTTCTGCATCTCACCATATCACTAAGCTCTCTATTCAGCAGCTCCTTTCACCCAGTACATCATGTCTGCCTATCAAGAAAAAAAAAAAAAAACTACAAGGAATACCCATAGGCAAAAAAACACAATTTGAAGAGACACAGAAAGAAAGCATCAGAAGCACATATGCAGGAATATTATAATTACCATACCAGTAATTTAAAACAAATGTAATTAATATGCTAAGGGCTCTAATGGAGAAAGTGGGCATCATCATGTAAGAATAGATGGGCAATGTGAGTAGAGAGGTATCAATTCTAACAGAGAACCAAAAATACTAGAGATAAAAAAAAAAACACTGTAACAGAAATGAAGAATGCTTCTTACAGTCTAATTAGTAGACTGGACATGGCCAAGAAAAGAGTCTCTGACCTTGAGATCATCTCAATAGTAACTGTCAAAGTGAAGAACTAAGAGGGGAAAAAAAAAAAAAAACCACAGAAATTCAAGACCTGGTGGAAAACTACACAAGATTAATATGCACCTAACAAGAATATCAGAAGAAGAAAGAGAATAAATACCCGAAGCAATAATGACCGAGATTTGCTCAAATTAATGCTAGACACTGAACCCAAGATTCAGGAAGCTCAGAGAAAAGAGAGCAAGATAAATACAAAAAACCCCACCTAAGTATATTCATTTCAAACTACAGAAACCCAAAGATAAAAAAAAAAAATCCTACAAGAAGCCAGTTAAACAATAACAAATGCACCTCACCTATAAAGGAACAAAGATGTATAGACTTTTCCTCAGAAACTATGCAAGCAAGAAGAGAGTGGAGTGAAATATTTATTTAAAGTGTTGAGAGGAAAAAGCTACCAACTTCAAATTCTCTGCCTAACAAAATTATTCAAAAGTGAAGAACAAATCAAGACCTCAGACAACAAAAATTACATGAATTTGTTGGCAAAGCAGATCTACCTTGCAAGAAACATTAAAGGACATCTTTAGAGAGAATGAAAATAATATTGGTCAGAAACCTGGATCTACTTGAAAAAAGGAAGAGTATCAAAGAAGAAATAAGTGAAGGTAAAATAAAAATTTTATTTTTATTCATAATTAATCTAACAGGGAACTGTTCAAAAGAATAACAGCAACAGTATATTCAATTATATATATGCTCATATCTATATATGCTTATATATATTATTTACATAATATGTACATAAATATATATGCTATGTATATTCATATATAAGTGACATGCATGAAGCGATGATACAAAGGACAGAGGAACTTGGACTATTCTGTTACCATAAGGCACACACATTACCGAGGAAGTGGTATAGTGTTATTTGAAGCTGGAGTTAGGTTAGTTGTAATTGTACACAGTAACCTCTAGGGAAACCGCTAATACTGGTTTAAGAAAAAAAAAAAAAGTACAACAGATATGCTAAAAAAAGAAAACAGAATCATATAAAATGATCAATTTAAACCACCAAAGGCAGAAAAAAGTGTGGAAGACAAAAAGAGACATAGATAACAAGGGCAACAAATAGAAAAAGGGTAATGAGTAAGGTTGGTGTTAATCCAGTATTTCAGTAACAACTTCAAATGTCAATGGTCTAAATGCACCAAAAGACAGAGATTGTGAATGAATCAAAAAAACAGGGCCCAGCCATAGGCTGTCTCCAAGAAATCCACATGCTTTGTGTTCTTCATCCTTCCTATGCACCCCTGCCGTTCTCTACAGCTTGGAGCCTCCTCTGTGTAACCTTCCTGCCCTATCTTCTTATTCCTATTTCCAGGCAGAATTGGAACCGAATTCCCCTTTATTATTCCTTTCTTGTGATAACAAGAATGACGACAATAACAACTAATGTTCCTTACACATTTTTTTTTATGTACAAGGTAGAGTTCTAGGCATGCTTTACATATATTAACACCTACAATACTAATGGAAAGTCTACAAAATGAATACTACTATTATCCCCATTTTATAGATGAGTGAACTGAGGCACTGTGACGTTAAATGCCTTGCCCAAAGTTGTGCAGCTAGTAACTTGGCAGAGCCAGAATCTGAACCCAGGAAATCTTGCCTGAATGCAAGTTCTTAAAAACTACACTTTACTGCTTTTCTTAAAGGCATGTTACGATTAAGCTGTGTTTATTCATAAATACCTCCATTCAGGCTCAGAAATGTGAATTCTGTGCGGTCAGAAGCAAGGGTAAGTGAATTCTGGAAGTGAAGAGATTAGTTAGGAAGTGATCTCAGATGCCATGTAACAGTTGCTTAAACTAGGCTGTGACAACAGAGACAGAGGAAGATATACACTGAGAGTGATTTAAAAGGTACAATGAGAAGCATTTGATGATAAAAGAGATGTGGAGAGAGATGAGAGAGGGGAAGGAGTGGAGAACATACAAAGATTGTAAACATTAATATAGGAGGGTGGTGAGGTAGATAGATGGTTATATCCTCAATAAATAAAGATACAGAACATTTGAACATTATCAACTACATTGACATAATTGGTATTTGTAGAATATCCTAACCTACCCACCACCCAAAAAAGCAAAAAAACAAAAACAAAAACAAAAGAAAACAACTCAAACCCATATTATTTTCAAGTGTACAAAGAACATCAATCAAGATATGCCATATTCTGGGCCATAAAATAATTCTTAATAAAGTTAAAATTATTCAAGTCATACAAACTATATTTTGTTATGATATGGAAATAAATTAAAAATTAAAAAAAGAAAAATATCTGGGAAATCCCTAAATATTTGGAAACTAAATAATGCACTTCTAAATAACCCATAAGAAAGTGAAAAAAAAAATACTAGAAAGTATTTCAAGACACACAAAAATGAAAATACAATCCATATCAAAAAATTTTTAGGAGGCAGCAAAAGTAGTACTTAGAAATTTATAGCACTAAATGCCTGAGAATTCTCAGACCAATGAGAACCTTAAGAAACTAGAAAAAGAACAAATTAAACCCCAAATAAGAAGGCAGTGATAAAGAACAGAGCAGAAATCAGTGATACATGAAAGAAAAAAATAGAACCAATGAAATAAAACCTCACATGAGATCAGTAAAATCCATAACCAACTAATTAGATTGATCAAGGAAAAAAAAAAAAAGCAAAGACAAATTACCTATATCAGAAACAAGAGATGACACTACTATAAAGTCTACTCCAAAATTATCAAAGTTCACTCAAAAAGAAATCGATAACCTGGACAGCCATACATACACTAAGGATACTGAACCTGTAATTAAAAGGAAAAAAATCTTCCTGCAAAGGATCTCCAAGCCTAGACAGATCCCCTAAACATTCTACAAAACACTTCAGGAAAAAATAATTCTGATTCTATAAAAACTTTCAGAAAAAGAAAGTTTCAGTTAAAAGAAACGAATAGTTCCCCATTCATTAAGTGTTAGACTATTACCAAACCTGGACAAAGACATAAAAAAAAAAAAAGACATTACAAGAAAATGAAACAACAATGTTTATTCATTGACAACATGATTGTCTATATTCTAAAAATCTGCTAGTATTGGGGTGCCTAGGTGACTCAGTTGGTTAAGTGTCCAACTCTTGATTTTGGCTCAGGTCATAATCTCAGAGTAGTGAGATCGAGCCCCGTGTCAGGCTCCGCCACTTGCATACCTTTTTCTCTAAAAAATAATTAGTTAAATTAGAATTATTCTAGCAGATTTTTAAAAGATTTAATTCCTATAAGTGAGTTTAACAAGGTTGCAGGATAAAAGATTAATTTATAAAAATCAATTATATTTCTTTTTTTCCCACAAATAAAAATCAATTATATTCCTATTTAGGAGCAATAAACAGAAATTGGTATTTTAAAACCACCACTTACAATATTATCAAATGAAATATGAAATATTTGAGGATACATTTGAGGATACATGACAAAAGATGTGTATGTCCTTCACTCTGACAACTATAAAACATTGCTGAGAAATTAAAAACCTAAATAAATGGAGAGATAAACCATGTTCAATGGTCAGTAGACTCAATACTGCTAAGATGTCAGTATTCTCATACCGATCTATAATCTAACACAATCTCAATAAAAATTGGTCAGACTAATAAGATGCTCCCAAAATTCACATGAAATGCAAAGCACCTAGAAGAGCCAAAACACCTGCGGAAAGAAAAAATTTGGAGGACCAACACTATGTATGTGATTGTAAGATACTATTTGCTTGCAATAATCAAAATAGTACTGTATTAAAGATGGAGAGAGATCAGTGGAACTGAACACAGAATCCAGAAATATACCAACACATACACACACAACTGATATTCCACAGAAGTGCAGAGGCAATCCAGTGGAGAAATGACGGTCTTTTCAACAAATGGTGCTAAAACACAAGGATATCTCTATGTGAAACAATGAACACCATACTTGAAAAAAATGAAAACATATTAAAAAATAACTCAAAATGGACTATAAACCTAAAGGTAAAGCCTAAAACCACAAAGACTTCTAGAAGAGAATGCAGGAAAATATCTTTGTATCCTTGGGGCGTAGGCAAATATTTCTGAAATATGATCATGTCCATATGCATGATCCTTAAAGTAACAAATTAACAAAATGGACTACATCAAAGTAAAAACTTCTGTTATATGTACAACATTATTAAGATAATAAAACGCCAGACAACAAGCTAGGAGAAAACAGAAATAATCTATTTATTTATTTTTCAATAAATTTATTTTTTATTGGTGTTCAATTTGCCAACATACAGAATAACACCCAGTGCTCATCCCGCAAGGGGGCACCTGGGTGGCTCAGTTAAGTGTCTGACTCTTGATTTTGCCTCAAGTCATGATCTCAGGGTCCTGAGATAGAACCCTGCGTCGGGCTCTGTGCACAGTGGAGTCTGCTTGGGATTCCTTCCCTTTCCTTCACCCTCTGGCCCTCCCCACTGTTCACATGTGTGCTCTTTCTCCCTCTAAAATAAATAAAGAAAAATCTTAAAAAGAATTTGTACCCAAAATATATAAGGAACTCTCAAAACTCAAAATAATAAGAAAACATACAGCCCATAAAAGAATTTTGACAAAATTTTTCAATAAGCACTTCATCAGTGAAGGTGTATGGACGGTAAATAAGCACATGGACAGATGCTCAGTATCATTAGTCATTAGAGAAATGCAAATCAAAACCACAATAAGGTACCATGGTACACTTGTTAGAATAGACAAAATTTAAAAGGTTGACCACACCCACTGTTGGTGAAGATATTATTGGAGCACTTCAGATTGTCAGATACGCCTGGTAGAAATTTAACAATAAAATGTTTTAGAAAAACAGTTTGGTAATCTCTCAAAAAGTTAAACGTATATCTACATATAATTCACCCATTCTCCTTTCAGTATTTACCTAAAAATGAAGCATATGTCCATGTAAAGACTTACATGTGAAAGTTCACAGAAGCTTCATCTTTAATAGTCCCAAACTGGTAATAACCTAAAAGTCCATCTAACAAGCTAAACGATAAATTGTGTCATACCCATACACGGAATAATAATAAGCAACAAAAAGAAAGAACTTTCTTTTAGCATAATGTCCTCCAAGTTCCTCTACACTTTTGCAAACGACAGGATTTCCTTCTTTTGGAAGTCTGAATACACACACACACACACACACACACACACACACACACACACTTTCTTTATCCATTAGTCCACTGAAGGACATTACATTACTTCTGTGCCTTGCTTATAGTTATGTGACGAATCTAAAAGAGTCAAAGTCAGAACTACAGAACAGAATTGTGGTTGCCAGGGGCTGGTGGAAGGGAGAAATGGGGCATATTAGTCCCAGGGTACAAAGCTCACATTGTGCAAGATGAGGAAGTCCTAGCCACCTACCGTACAGCACAGTCTGTATTTAATAATATTGTGTTATATATTTAAGAGCCTGCAAAGTGGCTAGATCTTAAATGTTATCACAAAAATAAGTAAGTAAGTAAGATGGGGGAAACTTTTGGAGATGAAAGGTTTATGGCATAAATTGTGGTGATGGCTTCAAGGATTTATACGTATCTCCAAGTCTGTCCAGCTGCATATGTTAAATGTATACAGCTTTTTGTGTGCCAATCACATAATCAGTAAAGTGGTTTTAAAAAAACAAGAACTATTTTACACAAAGCAACAAGATTTAGTCTCAAAATAACTATGTTAAGTAAAGAAGCCATGCAAAATCGCATATGTACTATATGATGAACTATATAAAATTCTGGACTGAAGAGTTCACAGAATTTCAGTCTGCCATCCTCTTCTGTTTTTGGAAAGGGTGAGGTCTGAGAGGGGTAATGTACTAAAAAGAAGAATAGTGAAGTTTGGAAAACTTCATTGGCCATGACACTGCCTATAGTGTTTGGAGATAAATGTTCAGTCTAGGGGCACTCATCTCTAAGAAGATGGCAGACCATAAATACTTCTAAGCAAACAAAATAACTATCATTTTATATGTGTACACAATGGATTATCATCCAATAGTTCTTCCCTGCTCTCTCCACCCCGAACCAAATTTCACTTATGTGCCAATCTTTCTGTTGAGCCTTTTCCATGTCCTTTTCCCTCAACACACAATAGATTTTTAACAAACTCTAACATTATGGGGAAATATTTCTAACATACACATGAAAATAAAGAATGCCTTAGTGAACAACAATGTCTACCATCCAGCTTTATCAAATCTTAACCCCATGCCGTATCGCTCACCGTTAACACAATCCTTAAACCAAATACAGGCTTACTGGACAAGAGAGACTTCATCACTAGCAAACATCAACACACTCACTCACTTTTCACATTTTGTACATCTCATGAATAATGCCCACAGCAGCTCTGAGAACTTCAGGTATTTCTGTGGGTAGGCACAAATCAAATATGGCCAGAAATGGCCGCTGGCAAGCTAATTAGGTAATTCCCCTGAATGAACTGTTAATATGTTAAAGCAATGCAAATTAGATCATACCCACAGGCGCTAGGTTTGGAAAAAATGCTTTGGCAAAGTATGAATTTTTAATAAAGATGGTAATTATGGTTCACAGCACCAATCCTATTCTTCTTTAGTGTTCTAATGTTCACTACCACTTTGGCATTGGTAAGTATGGGAAGGCTAATAAGAAATCTTTTCCCCCACCTCATTTAACCTTTCTGAAGATATGCAGTTTCTAAAGAAAGAGCTTTATTCTCCTAGCAGTAATAAGTCATTCATCAAATAAAAGAACAAACAAAACCACCATGATCTGGATAGTACCTGCCAAAACAGACTGTGTGCATCTCCTCTCAGAAGTTCAACTGTATCCCCTGCCTGGATATGTAATGCGGGTCCTTCGTGAAGACCTGGGGGCGGTGCTCCTGTATAGTTCTTAATGACCTGCATCTTTGGTAAACCTGGAAATAAGCACCACAACATTTAGAACTGAGAAAAGAATGATGTGTGAAGTCTGAATGTACTCTAAAATAAAAACAAGACCATTAATGTTAAAAAAAGTTTTAATAGCACCAAGGCCAAGTAAACATTTGAAGTAACCACAATGGAATGCTTTTCAACCTTATTATTTGAGAAGGTAATGGAATAAGACACACATTTATCCCCTGATCCCTTACATACTTTTCCTCTCCCTCACCATCAATCTCTTTTTAGATGAAAAAAATATTTCTTTCAGCTGATGCCCGCTTCATAAAAAACATATCACGTACAGTTTAATGGAAAAGAATCAATTTTCTCATCAACTCCATCCTTTCTGCCTATTACTTTCCTCTTGGGCATTGGCTGATTTCATCACTAAGGAGGCTCACCCTTTCTGTGTATGTATCACATTGCCCAGTATAAGGCTCATATCTTAAGGTTATCTTTGTAATTCAAAAGCAAACAGGTGATGGATGCGCCACTGCAATACTTAAGACATTTATATGGAGAAATTCTTCAGGCTCAAATTTAGGCTTACAAAACAGACCCAATAAAGGGAACATGTCTAAGCCAATACCATCACCAACACTTGAAATACAGATCCACCCTTTTTCTTTGTATTTTGTAGAATGTGCAATGAAGGCCTCAGTTCAATATTTAGTTTTTGAGAACAGCTTCAATTGCACCCATGCCTAACTACACCACTACTGAACAACCTGACAGTCACCTTTTTACACTCCTGTGAGAGAGCACTCATAAACATGGTATTCGGTGCACATTCAGGAACTCAAGCTATTGCTTATTACACTTCGAGACTTTTTATTCTAATAATTAACCACAGTGAAGCTGTAATTGGCTGGACCACAGAGTGGGAGCTGTGCCCCATAGAGTGGGAGCATGCATGATGGCCATTCAGTTCTAGATGTCCAAGTTACCTAGCAAACGTTGTCGAAGTTACACAGACCTCAATATTAACATGAAATGTGCCCACAAACAATTTAATAGAATCCTCATAATCCTTTTCCAACCACCACCCCAGATGGGAGAAATCAAGTGTAGCTATAAATTAAGCAGAACTGAAAAGCTTCAATCAACTCTTATCAACTTTCAATCAGAAGGCAGGAGGTCTGAGAACTGCTGGAATGGAATGGAATGAACTGGAGGAATGAGAACCCTCATTTACCTGCTATAACTGCTGAGGCATGTTACGAGTTGCTACATCTCCCCTTTGCTTCAGTTCTTGGGCCACAGAACCCCTGGAGGGATGACTTTCATCCCACATCTTTCATGGAGTGTTTCCCTACCAGGTGTTATAAGGTGGTGCCCTGACAGAAACAGCAGACTTTATTGTCTTTCCCAAAAACACTTGACAGAACTCTCCTCAGTCAAGTGTTTATCAGGCTTGCTCTTAACACACTACATATGCCTTGAGTACAGAAAGAGCTCATTTTATGCTTCCTATCAAGTTGCTGTTTATTAGAAATGAAACCTAAATATTTCCTGCACACAACTGATGTAGAAGTTCAAAAATTGGAAGAGGATGCACCTAACAGTTTTTTTTTTTTTTTTTAAGATTTTGTTTATTCATGAGAGACAGAGAGAGAGACATAGGCAGAGGGAGAAGAGCCTGATGCAGGACTTGATCCTAGGACACTGGGATCATGACTTGAGCCAAAGGCAGATGCTCAACCACTGAGCCACCCAGGCGCCCTGAAGCAGAATTTTTTAAGTAGAGTCTGGTCTGCATGATAATTATTCTGTGTTGGGGGGCCAGAGTTGTGGTTAGTCTCAGTTTTATTGAACATTTTTAGAGCAAGGAAAGCATTTCATTTAGGAGGGTCTCTTGATAATGTTGTTTTTATCTCAGTTTTAAAATAAAGGCTGAAGGCAAGAAACAAGAGTTTTTAAACCTGAAATAACTGATGTGGCCTTAAATACTGGGACCAGGGAAATGCTTGGAAGGACTCTGGCCTTCCTTGTAGTTGTCTCTGTGGCCAAGACCCACAAGGACAAAACAAAGTAGTGCCAGATGGAAACAACAGTTCTGTTATTGCCAGTATGACCAAGTTTAGCCCACTCTCAAGAAAAGATTGAAAATGCGTAAAGTATTTAGGGGAAAAAAATTTATGACATTTCACTGACTAAATATAAATTAGGGATTAACATGTGGCATGCCCAGGTGACAAAGAAGGCTGTGAAATGTAAAGCATGGAACAATGCTACCTTATTTATCTTTTCTGGTAGACTGGAATGCCCATTACACATAGCCTACTAAAATCATATTACATATTACATATACTGATACTCTGGTCAAGAAATGAGACCTCAGTAAGTATTAAAACTTACTTAAAACTAAACAGTCTTTGAAATGATAGACTTGGTTTTTATAATAGTCTTACTTATCGCTAATTTTTTTTCATTTACAGTATCTCATCTACTGTAACTTTCTTCTTGGTTATGAGTTTCATTTGGGAAGTTGATCTAGTAGCACACTAGCATAGGGTGTATTGCTGACCTCATTCCTAAAACAAGGTTGTGTGATCTTTGCCAAGAATTATGGTTGAGCCCAGGTAATAGCCAAAAGATATTGCTAGTAACTTGAATTCAGCCATAAGTGACTTTCAAAACGCAGCATTTATATTATATATATATATATATATATATATATATATATATATATATTTTTTTTTTTTTTTGTGGGATGAGTTAGGAGTTTATAATGGAATTTAGATTTTGTAGTCATTTGTTAGAATAATCTCTGGCTATTTTTTTCTGAGAGGTCAGCACTTCTCATTTCAGGACGATCTGTCATCTGGGCAACAGGGCTACAGAGATCAAAGAATAAAAGGGATAGAGCAAGGCCGCTGTGACATGATGAATTCTGACACCTTGCTCCTTGCCTCTCCTCTGATGCTTGCCTATAATAGGAGTTCTAGAATACTGGTGTTACGGATGGTTTATATCCCTTCCTTTTATAAAAAAAAAAAAAAAAAAAAAAAAAAAAGATGCAGTAACATTGCTAAGAAGGTGAACACAATCTCATTAATGAATAGATAAAAATGCAATTAAAATAAGAAGAGAGAGTGGGTTAAACTTCATGTCAGCACTCAACCATCAATATAATTGTTAACACAATCTATTGCCACAGCAGGCATCACACCTCATAAATGAGATCAAGAATGGAGAAGAAATTAGATTTACAGATACTCATATTTCAAATAGCCATTTAGTGTTGATTTAGTGCAGGTTTTCTTCTCTCCTTATGAAATATTCCTGACAGGCTTTAACCTCTCTTTAAAAATGTCCAGCACAGAACATTCACTACATGTCCTTATGACAACTCATTGCTGTATATAGTATATTAACAAGCTATATCTAAAATGTACTACAAAATCTCTGTGTAACTTCTGTCCATTGACCTGCCTCCTTCCATCTGGAGTTAGGCTGAAGGTGGCAAATCTCCCTTTTATTATGTTAGCCTTTCAACATTTGTTCAGGCTTAAAATCCCTAGTTACTCACATTTTCCTTTAGTTATACATACTTGAAGGAATTCTGAGATGCAAAACATTATAAATCTACAAAAGTAGATGATAGTTTCCCTCATTAACTCTGACCAATCAGAAATAAATAACCAAAAGTTATTCTGAAAGCTGATTTTAAAAATATAAATTCCATTATATTTATAAAATCACAACTCATCCCAGAAAGCTGCTTATTTCCTCTTGGGTAAACACAGACCCAAGAGTAGTTTAGTTTCTTTCTGCTCAGAACAGTATTTATAATGGGTAGATTGGTATAGTTACAGGGCTGCTCATAAAAGTCTGAAAATTTATCATGCAACTACCTTCAGATATTAAATGCAAAATAATCATATATAATTTCAACATACACAGTTAAGCAATGCAGGAAGTTCCCAAAACTTTATGTATTCAGTTATCTTTATCTAAAGAAATATAATTAAAATGGCTAAGACTAATTAGAGCTCCTGCCAAATGTTATTTTAGCTTGTTTTCATTCCTACAACAAATGCTTTGCTGTACAGCTAACTACATCCTTGATATGTAACTTCTGGACAGTTTTTCCCTTTACCTCTTGTTCACACTAGTCATCATACTTGGTCTTAAAATAAGACAAGGTCCCCAAATCATCGTATGCATGAAGAATTAACAAACGAAGAATCGGCAACATTAAAATTATGGTTATACTCCAGTAATAGACATTCAGTAATACTCCAGTTTAAAAAAACTGAAGCCAATGTAATTACGAAGCATGCTAGAATTTTCCAGAATACGTAAGTGAAAGGGGATCTGAAGCAGAACCTCCTTCCAAATTTGAAACCAATGCCGCTAAGAATGATACATGCCAAGAAATTTTTTTTTTAATTATTTTTTAGGGATGCCTGGGTGGCTCAATGGTTGAGCATCTGCCTTTGGCTCAGGTCATGATCCCAGGGTCCTGGGATCAAGTCCCACATCAGGGTCCCTGAGGGGAGCCTGCTTCTCCCTCTGCCTCTGTGTCTCTCATGAATAAATAAAATATTTTTTAAAATTATTTTTTAAAGTTAATTCTAAGCAGAATCCTATTTGAAAGTTTGTCAGATGTAAACTAACTCACTGACAATTCTCACATAAACCCTCAAACTTCAATGACCATCCTACTGCACCATTATCAACCACCTGGCTTTAAGAAGAGTGATGGTCACAATATAGATTAGTGTTTATACACAATGCTGGTATCACTGCCCTAATGTCATGGGCTTCCCTGGGGCAATAACTTAGAAAAGAGTGCTATGTACTAGATAAATGGGTGGTCAGTAATGTGCTGGCCTTTCACCTCTGAGGCCTAACTTAAAATTTAAATACAGCCACATTAAAAAATAATTAGTTCTACAAGATGTCAGAGAATGTAGCCCGTTTATCCCAGGGAGCTGATTACAAGCATTAACACATTCATTTATTCCTTCAATGTCGTGAGCGCTCCAGAAGTTCTGGGCTTAGTGGTCTGACAACAGACCAAGGACGTGCTTCCTGCCCTCAAAGAGCCTACAGTCTACTGAATGGGCAGGCGAACTCAAGTTTAATACAATCAGGCATGGGCTCTTGTCCAGTGGGAAAGTTTTCAAAATATGCCTATTGATAAATCTTTCAGGGAACGTTTTTTGTTACATCTTCAATAGAACCCTGAAATATATTTTTTATGTTTCTGTAAGTTTTCTAGGTGTGATTTCCAAATTGTAGCCAGGTTTGGGAATCCCACTTTGTGGTAGATGAGCAATTCACCATGACCAACAACCACGGGTGTCGAGCTAGCTTTTGAGAAAGCTACAGCAAAGCCAGTGTTGGCTGCACCTTGCCAGGTAATTCCTCTTTACGTTAATGTCTGGGCTCTTCCTGATCTAAGTTTACCATCTAATCATTGCATCTGAAGACCAGGCGGAGCAGAATGAGCAGCTGGCAAGTTTGGGAGATAGGATGCTGGGCTTCCCCTGCCCACCACATCTCCTAGGGCTCTTTCCAAGTAAGTGGTGGACTTGCAGTCACTTGGTCTTCACAGAGAAGGAAGAGGAGCCTCATAATGGAAACCATCTGTTCCAACAGAAACAGACAATTTGGTGGAAAACAAACTGGTCTAAGGAACTAATTGTTCACAAAGGGAACACTTTCCATCAATGATTTAAAAAATTTTCACCCAGAGAGGCTCTTTCCTTTTATAAACAATGGTGAGTCAGATGAAGGAAATAGCATTGCCACTGCTCATATGAAAACAAGAATGAGAGTTACGCTCCCCCAACTTTATAAACAGTCACTCTTTGGCACTATCTATAGGAGTATTAGTAAGTCAAGGGAGGAACATGTAACACCTTTTGTTAAGTTTCTCTCCATTTATTAAAAAGATTTTATAGGCTACCATATATAACCACTACAAAATGTCACATGTTATCTTAAAATCCATGCAGATATAAAATTCTGTTCCATCAAATATGTACATTTTAGTGAAAGGAAATGTTTCCCTAAAATCCCTAAATAAGATTACACTGCTACGAGAATGTGCCATGTATTTGTCAGATCCCTCAAAAATGACGACTGCCTACAGGTGTGAGGAGTCCAGTTGAAAAGCAGAGCCTGGGCTATCTGAACATCTTCTTTGAAAATAGAAAAAGAACACAATTACACAAAGAAAGAACATCACCACCTATTCCAACCACCTCATCTTCTACCTTATAAAACTAAGATTCAAAGTGGTAAATAAAAACATCTGAGGTCAAACAGCTGGCTAGAGAGAGAACTATAACTAGAACCCTAAACACCGATTGCTAGTTGAGTCCCCCTGGCAGCAGACTGGGCCATTCCCTGGAACCTGCAGGAACAGGACTGTGGCAGGGCAGAGGTCTCCTCTACGGACTGGTATTTTGGGGATCATGGGCATGATCCTGGATAGGCCCTGCTGGGCATCCAGCGTTCTCCCGGGGAGCAGAAAAGAGGAGACCAAGCTCCCCTTCAGGTAGTGAATAACTGTGAGCTCCCCAAGATTAGGTGGTTTCTAGTGGAGAGGTAAAAAGTCTTGCTGGTATATTCTAAGGACAGGGCCTCCTATCTCCTCAATGACAATGACAAAAGGCACTGTTCTCTCAGGTGTACATGCAGTTCCGGGGATCTATGGACAAGTAGCTACATGCAGTTCTTCCTTCAGAAAGTTTTAATCACTTAAACCACATCATTCTGCTATTATGACAACACCTGAGTGCATGAGGGAGGATGATTAAACCAAAAGTTGCCATAAATCTGAATATGTGAGGAGGCTTGAAAGAACACAGTCCAAAGGGGCAGTCCTCAGCGGAAGGTGAGAAATAGGACAGTCATATTTGCTTCTGCAGAACATGAAAGCAGGAGGCAGATCTATACATCGGCAGGGAACCATGGTTTCTGACTTCTGAGAAGAGGTGACTGGGATCACTAGTGTCCAGAACTGCTGGTCCTGAAAGAGTCCCAGAAAGCCTCCCATACTCCTCTCATTCATGGCAAGTACAGAGATCTGGAGTGATTACTGATAACATACCCTGGGCCATTTTCATACCCTTCTAGCAGAAACTCCTGGCCCCAAAGCAAAATGGCATGTTTTTTTCTTGAAACCACACTAACCCTTTAACAGTCCAGTCCTCAAGGATGATAAGGGATAAGATACAGTAAAAGCAAAAATATGATTAAGGGTTTTTTTTTTTTTTTTTTTTACAATCAATAACCTAGTTTTCATTCTTCATTCAATGAGCTCATTCATTTATTCAACAAATACTTACAAATCTTCCATGTGCAGGTACTGGCCTAGGTACTGGGAGTGTGGCTGTAAATAAGACAGACACGTTCCTCCCTCATAAAGTTTGTACTTTAGCAGAGACAACAGACAGCAAAACAAATGGACTGATGTGCTAATACCAGATGGACAAATTTATAAGGAATCATTTTTAAATAGGTACTAGATGAGAGAGTGACAAGGTTGTGTGTATGGCTCAAGGTGGGAGGTTTCTTTAGGAGAAGCAATCCTAAGACCCGAGGAGAAAGCAGTAATCATTTGGGAGGCGGAGGTGGGTATTTAACAGGCCAAAGCTGAACAAGAAACATGAAGACTGAAAGTGGAATGAGTTTGAAGTACCTGAAGGACAAAAAAATAGTGACACTGCATGAAAGCAATTAATGAAATTCAAAATTGATAGATGTAGTCTTCATGGTCTGCCTCTTTTCATATAAGTATCCTGTTGAATTTTTTGAGATTTATTGAATACACCAAAAGTGCTCATTGACATGCTCCATTTTCCTGGGATATTCTTGCTGCTGTACACCCAGCTCATGCCCCACCCAAGAGGGGAATACTCCTCTTGTTCTTTAAGGCTCAAATACCACTCCTGCCGAGAAACCTACAACCATTCTCTGAAGTGTGGGTTATAAACAGATGCTCCCTTAGATGTCCATGCTCGCTGCTCTGACATCGCTTATTGCATCAAAGTTATTTAGCTGATAGAAAGCATATATACTAGAGTAGCAGCATCTTTAATATGTATAGTTTTTGTAAAGTTTATGTATACTAGAGACTGTGACCACCTTGGTGGCAACAATTATGTTCTTTATCTCAATGAATTCTTTTGTAAAAAAAGAAAGAAAAATGGTTACATATTCATCTTTCCCAAGAGCCACCCTTTCAAACATGCATCACACACACTGGATCATACCTCCAAAATGGCTCTCTCATCAACCATTTCTTTTCATCTTTATTTCTACCTCTCAGTTCAAGCACTAGCTTTCAAATTGACCCAATCCACTCTTAAAATGCTCGATTATCCTTCACATAGCCACACGAATGACTTTTTAAAAATATAAATTACCTAATAGTATACCTATATTTAAAACTCTTCCCACCGCACTGAGAATTAAATCTGAGCTCCTGGACTAAGCCTACCAGACCATCTATTTCTTGGTCCCTGATAATGCTCCAATCATCTTGTTCCAATCTCACATCAGCACACTATTTTTCATCATAAAATAGTAGTTGCTTAAACACCCTGAGCAAGTGGACATATCCAAGGCAGTCTAAATTATACACCCTAATTTGTAATTCATGTAGTAATTTGTTTACCTTTTATGCCTCCTCTATATATTTGTACTGCCTAAGTCCACATAATAAACATTATCATAATCAAGTTTTGCTTTTAATAATAAAAAATATTCAGTTTTTGTTGGACAAACTACGACTTCATCACTAGTTTTGACTTCCTTTTAACTATATTCATTTGTACTTCTATCTATAACTATCAGTAGGCTACATATAATTGAAATTTTGCAGGAAATGAAATTTGTAATGTACAAAATTGTGAACTTATTTCTTAAAAGGCCTTAATAATGATTCTAAATAATTTATACTCATCCTAAATATTTTTTAAGTTATGTAACTTGCATCATTTTGAGAAAAAATACTTTTTTATTACTCTATGCTCAATTGTTTGACATAAAATAACACAAGTTCTAACACAGAAAATAGCATATACTTTCAAAAACAGTGTGTTCTAGTCTGATCCTTACATTCCCCTGCCCTTCTCTATTAATCTCTTTTGTCTCAACCTCCCTCCTTCCTCTGATACACCTGCTTGAGTGTGTGTGTGTGGGGTACACGTTTAGTTGTATTCCCAAAAGATTCAGATGTGTCCGGATATGGTTTATTGGTTTATAAGTTAAAATGAAGAGCATATGTAATTGGTATTACTGACTGGCCAAGTTTCAGAGAAAGCAAGTCTCTGGAGCATCATTTCAATATGACCTTTTTTTTTTTTTTTTTTTTTTTTTTTGAGGCCAGGGAGACCTTAGGTCAGAGACCAACAATCAACAAATCTACATAAAAATGCACATAGATCGCACAATCTCCTTACCCTTCTTATAAACATTCTTTTATAATAAACTTCTGAAATAGGACAACAGAAATGTAGAAGAGTCATATCCTCTTTATAAAATGGTACTATATGGAAATAATTAACTTGGAAGAATGCCCAATCTGCTAAGTCTTAATAAACTTGTACAGGTCCACTTTCAAACATGATCCACAGCCATCACAATAGCTGGCAGGTGGTTCTGAGGTTTAGTCTCTCTCCTGTTGTTTACCTTGATTTGTTTTTTCCTCCTTAAACTTTTGCTGAAATGAAAAAGTAATTCAAGTCAGATACCACTTAGTTATGATCCTATAAGTTTATATGTGACCAGACGGAGTATATAAAGGTATCAGTTTGAAATAAAATGAATGAATAACTATTACTTAAAACCAGTGACATTTCATAGGAGGAGGCTGGCTGTGTATCTTCATTTGAATGTAGTAAAATTTAAGTTTATATTCCTTTTCACTGGGGCCAAAGATCAACAACCAACATATTTCCGTTAGAATATACACACACTGAAAACACAATCCCCTTCTCAGGAACATTCCTTCCTAACACTATCTATGGTAAAGATGGGAATGACAACAGAAACCACTCTATGTTGTGTATTCTTTTGAAATAACAGTGTTCTGACAATGGAAACACTGCACACTAGCGTGACTAGTGACTCTATCAAAGAAAGCTCTTAGGATAATTTAGTCAAACATTTTCATTTACATATGAAACTATGTATATTTCCCACAAATCCACCACACCAAACTATCACCTAGTAAGGGTGTAATTCTGCATTGACGAGGAAAGATAAGGGATGGTTATGGAAAGGTTATACATGAGTGTGTCAGATCTTAATGATAAATCACTACCTTTCCCCATTGAAGCTGGGAAAATCAGATTCAAAATATTCCAATGGAAATGCTAGTAAACAACAGATCTTTCAAATTATTATAGGAAGTTAAGAGATTTCATTTCAAAACCTCTACAACCTTGGGATTATCATGCTGTGAGCATATATTTTATCTCCTTTCTATAAATTGATTGGGAATACTAAAAACCTAAGATATTGGCCTATAAGCTTTTGTCCTTTATCATCTTTAAGATATTAGGAAATGTAGGTAGAATATACTGACTCTAGGGATTGAGAGTGTGTGTGTGTGTGTGTGTGTGTGTGTGTGTGTGTGTATACTTTGCCCTTTCAAATATTCTTTTTTTTTTTTCTTTCTCCTATCAATTCAGAACTATTCTCTGCCTGGTTCTTCCCACTCCCATCGCACCCCCCGCCCCGTTCTTACTTTCCTTAAAGTTAGTCTCTTTTTGAATTTTTAGCTTCCTATCTTTTTTTTTTTTAACAAAAAGCTTCTTTCATCAACCTAAGGTATTAGAATTATGTTACGGTTTCAACTTGCTCAAGTTTAGCATAATAAGCTATTTAAATGGTTAGACATAGATTTGCTTCCAATCATTTGAAAAATAATAAAATGAAATGGAACCCACATCCTAAGGATATAATAAAAAATATAAGAGTAGTAATTATTAAAATGTAGAATGTGAACTACAAAGAAAACTACAAATGTTAAAATACTAATAAATTGTGCCAAGAAGTTATGAATCATGTAGAAGGCAGTCACACTGGTTAAAAAAGGATGATGCGCAGAAAACATACTAAAATAGAACTTTTAGTTCTACCTTCCTTCTCAATCTACCAGTGACAACACAAAGTTCACATGCAATTACAAGTTTACTAAAACACCTGAATATACACATATAATCTGCTAATAGGACACTTAATTCTAAAACCAAACCACTGATTTCTCACTAACTTTATACACCATGAAAAATGGCTGACCCTAAAAATGACCTCCTCCTGAGTTCTTGGGCAGAGTCTGATCATTTCACTTGTGTTTATCACTCCTTAAGACAAAATCCTCCAGACAATGAACAAAATTTCTCTTTCCTTGCCATTATCTCAGTGTTCATCTTGTCATAGAAGTGTGACATGTCCTCAGTTGAACCATAGGAACTGACTACTGTTGAGTGTTTTTGAGGTACAAAAGGCAATTTTCTGTGGGTGAACCTAATATGAGCCAAAATAATTTTTTCAAAATACATGCACTGAGTACCTAAAATTATAGAGCAAAGAGGTCTGATTGAGCTCAACTATGGCAAAAAGCAGGTATAAACCTATGAAGAAAAGAAATGTGTATATGGGCATTGGTTCTCTGGAGCAACATTAATCAGTAATTCTGTTCAATAAACTCAATAAACATTTATTGAGCTTCCATTTCCATCTCCCTGGGAGCTATAACTCTTTTGAAAAACCTAGTTATGGTATTTGCTTTCAGGTTCGAACAGTAAGGATATCCTAGTTTGCCCTTTGAAGCTAGGGAGTAGAATTTGTGACAAGAGAGTTCCTATTTTTTTCTGTAAAAATCTTTTATCTCTATGTAGAAAAATATATTTTATTCATTACAAAATCCCAAAGTAATTTTTTTTGTATTTAGAGTAGACACTATCTAAATCATTCATCTTTGTTTTATTGATTCCAAGCACAGTGCTTGGCATGTAGTTAAGTATGTGTATGTGTCTGTGTATAAACAAAATATATTTTGAAATATATATATTTGGAGTATATATAATTCCATATGTATGGAATATTATTGAGCCATCAAAAAATAGAAATCTGGCCATTTGCAACAATGTGGATGGAAGCAAAGTGTATTATGCTAAGTAAAATAAGTCAGTTGGAGAAAGACAAATACCATATGATCTCACTCATATGGAATTTAAGAAAGAAAATAGATGAACATATGGGAAAGGGCAGAAGAAAAAAAGAGAGGGAAACAAACCATAAACAATTCTTAAAGAATAAATTGAGGGTTGATGGAGAGAGGTAGATGGAGGATGGGCTACATACATGGGTGATGGGTATTAAAGAGGCACTTGTGAGGAGCACTGTATGTTGTATATAAGTGATGAGTCACTGAATTCTACTCCATAAATCAATATTATCCTGTAGGTTAGCTAAGAAAATTTAAATAAAAATAAATATGTGAAAAATAAATTGTTAATTATCTTCAAGGATTTAACAATTTATGATCTTTGTTCCTAAAAGCACTTTGATTTAACCACTAAGAAATACCTTATGGCAATAACTTCTGCTTTTTAGTCATCAAAGTTAATTAAACATCCAAGAGGTCATAGTAAACACAAAGTTAAAAAATCCAGTGTCCATGTAAGCAACAGAAATAGTACATTATAACAAATTCTAAGACTTCTGTAGGGGCTATTCCCTCAAACAGATAAACTCATAAACTACTTCTGGTATACCAGATATATCAAGCTTTCCATTGTCCTTCAAATTGCTTTCTCTTTTCCTGTCTGCTAAACAGAAAGATCCTTATAGAATGTACTTCTGTTTTAATAACATTTTACCAAGACCAAATATCATGATTTTTTCACAACACTGAGAAAATAAGTTTGAAAATGTTTTGAAATACTTTCCTATGAATACGTTATTCTGGAGTCTATGATGTTTAAAACATATTCATCTAGAAGTTTGGTTGGTTCCTTAACTTATTGTGCATTGTTTCATTTAGTCATGAAATATGAGAAGTATTAGGGATGCAATAATGAGTAAGAAATAAGGTCCCTTCCCATAAAGCACTCAGCATCTTGTAGGGACAGAGAAGGATGCATATACTTTTACATGGTTGGACGTTGCTGTGGTAGTGACAGACATGTTGCTTGGAAGTGCTCAGCAGAAGCACCTAAACCAGGAAGCTCAGAGAAGACTTCAGGGAGAAACAGACTCTCTAAACTTAAGCTGAAGTATAAGTAGGCTGATATAGGATGATATAGGATATAGGATGATATATAAATCTCTCCATATTTGAAAAGGCACAAATATTTGTGCTTGAATGTGCTTGTCCAGAGTTCTTCAGCAGGACTCTGCAATCCACCTAGATGAGTAAAGACAAATTGACTCAAACATAGGCAGAAGATGGTCTCACATGTTAGACCATGGAAATTAAGCTGATTAGTCAAGGGAGCAAACACAGGAGGGGACTGATGAATAAAAAGGTATCAGAGGGGTCAAGGAGCAGGAGGCTTCTAAGATTGGGGTGAGAGAATTAGATACTTGAATTTAATGTTTCAGAAATGGAATAATTCTGAGTGGGGATGTATGGCTGAAATGGAGAAGGAAGGAACAGAGGTCACTGGAGATGCAAAGTCAACGTCAGATGAATTGAGGCAGCTCAGGTTTGCTTGAGTCACCAACACTGTGAAGTCATCCAGGTTGAAGACAGTCATGTTCTTTTTGTGTGGGAGATTAAACTATGGAGAGGAGCCCACAAGACAACAAGCTTTGTGTCAAACAGGTTTAAGGCTGAACACTATTAACACTTCATTCCTATGTCTGGAAAATGGATATATTAACATGCTAGTAAGGTTTTTGTGAGATGATTATGTATGAAGCATTTAGCATGCTGACTGCCACATGATATAAGTCAATGGATGGATGGCCCTTAACTGGGTCTATGTAACCATTTTTCTGTAACAAATTATTTACATTACTAGTTTGCATAAGAAACTTAAGTCCAGTGTTCCTATGCCTCATAATGTTGCAAAAAATAAGAAAATATTTATATTTAGTATATCTGATAATCTCCGCACACAATACTTTCAATTTCAATGTAGTTACGAAAAAGTATAGTAATTAAAACTGTGTGGTATTAGAGTTGGGATAGAGAAATAGGCCAATGGAACAGATAAGAGAGCCTAGAACAAGTCACATATGCATTCATATGAAATGAAGATGCAATGTAAATAGCAAAACTGTAAAGCTTTTAGAAGACACTATATTTAACCATCCTTATGGTATTAAGTAGAGAAGGACTTCTTACACAAGAAACAAAAAGCACATAATAAAAATAGAGATCAATAAATTTGTCCCCATTAAAATTTAAAACTCTGAAAAGGAAACTATTAAAAAAGCAGATGCATACAATAGAGAGAACCAAAGGATCAGTAGCTCAAATATATAAAGGACTCCTAAAAATCAGAAGATATAAACAGCCCAATGGAAATGAATACGGATAGCTAAGTAAACAGAACAACTGGATGAATCTTAACAGATGTGAAAAGATGCTCATTGTCAGGTAGTTATTTTGGAGAGAGATATTAAAACAATGAAATGGCAATCTACACCCTCTATATTGGCAAAATACTGTAAATCAATAACAGTAAGCATTGGAAATAGGAGCTTTTTGAACAGGTCCTAACAACAAAATGTTACCATCTATTTACATGTTTCCTCAGATTGCATAAATCTTTCACCTTTGACTATTCTTAACAGTAAGCATATCTGCATCTATCATATGATTTCTGGTATGCTTGAAATGTTTTCCAGATGTATTTTTAAGTTTTATCTAAAGCTTCTTTATCTAACGATGTACTACTCTGAAGAGTTTTAAATGACTTTAATAAGTAGTTTATCCTGCATTATCATGAATGCTATAAGGAACACAGAATAAGCTGTATTTTCAGTGACTGTGAATTAGCAAACACAACTTGGTATGCACTGAAATAGTGCTGCTGCTGGTTTGAACCTTTATTTAGATCTTCATCATTTGATGATGTCTGGATTTGTTGAATGACAGGCAATGAATGCAAAAGTAAGTGCTGAGCTCTTTAACAAATGGGAGTTCCTATAATATAGGAATTAGTCTAGCTCCCTGTGCTGGCTGAAATGCCTTGTCTGCTGTGTCTCTGGCTAACCCGTGCCAGTCCTTCAATAATGCTCTCAGTAAGGGTCTCCAGAGAGAGGAAAACGAGTCCCCATCACTCCTGTGCACAAGCCTGACCTCAGCCTCAGCATAACCTATCATACACTTCTCAGGAAAGACCATCATTTCTATTCCTTGAATAAGTAAAGTAAGACTTCAGTTTATGAAACAAAACCATCTAACAAAGGTGAGGTCAATATGGTACAAAGGTGACATTTATGAGCAAAATCACATCTATAAAGTCATGGCCTAAAAATAAAAATCTTTTTTTTTTTTAAGCAGAATTTCAAATTTCATGACCTATGTCCTCTGTACTTTCCCTCTCTGGCTCTCTCAGGTAATAATGAGTGTTACAGAAGAGGGTGGCCAAGAAAGAATTGTTATACGCAGAAACTTAATCCTTCTTGACATTTTGTCCTGAGACTTGCCTCTAGGAATATATTCTCTTAGACACCGCAGTGGTTCATATAACCCTGAACATATTACTTTTGATCTCAGCATGACACTGCCATAGAGGTCATCTGAAGTTCCACACAGCTACAGGAGGCACAGCAAAACACATGATTCAATGCAAAGATTGTGACAGAATTTTTTTTGCGTTATTCATATAACACATCTTATGATGAAAGTGTAAGTATTAAGTATCAACATGAAAAAGCTAAAAATTAAGGCACAGTTTTTATACTTGTTATTCACTGATATTCTAGGAGCTTCACAGGTACTAATGAAAATGTACATCCAGCAATGTTAGTATTTATTAGTACTAGTTAGGTTTATTAGCACAACCACACCATAGAAATCGCTAACTGCTACTAGTACAGTCACACGGGAAACAGAACTAGAAAAGCTGAAGTTAGGATCCTAGTTTTCTTTTTGGCATAAAATTTATATGAGAATATAAGTGTTTCATTAAATGTCATTTTGCCTCAACTCTCCTACCGGGCAAAATACTTCCATATATCTTTTTAATGGAAAACATATTCCTCTTCAAATAAATGGCCCCAATAAAGTTACTAACATGTAAATACAGAAAATAACCATTATGAAACATATAGCTAGAGATTAAAAGCTTTGATTTGTTACTTCGCAAAGTTATACATAGGAAATAGGTTGGATGAATTCAAAGAAATTCACTTTTGTAAAGAAATGGCTAAAGAGGCTCCTATCAAAAAGAACCACTTACACTTCTAAGCATCCTACAGATTCCAGCTTTTCACAACACCCTTTAAAAAAACCCACAAAAAACAAAAAACCCAAACAGAACACCCCTTCCCCAAACCACCTGGGATTCAGAAGTTTCTTCTATCAGGAGTATTGACAATGCAGCTGCTTGAGGAAGCGCTTACATTTTTATGTAAATATAACTACATAGAAGTACATAGACACAAAAATATTTTGTTTTCACATAACATTCTGGGAATCTATAAATCTATCACAGTTTGATCATATTTGTTAAGGAAATCCTTACTAAGCAGCTATGGATCAGCTTCTATGGTTAGGTCTTAGGGACACAGGACTACCTGGTCTTTGTTTTCTGTTGAAGGGTTTCTTTTCACATATGAGTTTAAACATACAAAGAGTTTTCTGTAAAATTTATTGACCAATGAAGCCTCTAATGAGAAAAAACAAGAGTGGGGAGGGTTAACCAGACCTTTCTGATGGCCAGTCTTTACCATCTGAATGGACAAACAGCCAGAACACTAAATTTAAAAAGGAATACGTTGTTTTTCTTTTCCTGACCTCTACACAAAAGAAAGCTCCTAAAACATCCCTCTATAAGACGAAAAAACTCTCCTACAACTGAAGTTAAAATTCTTAGGCATCTACAAAGTATTCCAGTGGATAATCTAATTTATCATGAATTTCCCCCCTCCACGTTCTATCTTCCTGAGCTTGACTCTGTCTTGGTTTCAGGCAGGTCAAACTCTGCAATGCTTAGAAAGGGGAATTCCCTTCTTTGCAGCCCTTTTCCACAGAGCTATTCTTCACATCACAGCACCGATGGTGAACACCCCTTTCAAAGTGCTCAACTTGGAGATCCCTTTTTAACTGGGCTGAGTTGTAGAATTGTTATTTTCATGTTAATTATCACAGAAGGGAAGGCATTTTAAAGGTTAGCTCCCTTGGCTTTGAAACAAGGTAAACAGAAAAGAAATTAATTCATGTGTCAGTTTTTCTAGACATCTATCCAACTCTTCACAGAAAGACACAAAGACACATCAGGCCACCATGATGATGACCAGTGGCTTTACAGCGTCCCTTTCAAACACCAGGAAAGTTCTCACTTTACATCCTACCCCCCCCCCCACCCCATTATGAAACTCATCATTCTAGTGACAAAGCATAGGAGACCTAGGAGACCATTTATTTGTTGGTATGTTGAATTTCAGCTTGTTTGTTCATCTTTTTCTAAGATAACCATTTATCTCTGTATTTATTACTTAAAAAAAAATCTAAATTCTGACTTTGTGCTCAGAATGTAAGTAATAAACAAGTTAGGTGTGTCCTTGCCCTCACATAACTTGGAATCTGGCAGAGAAAAAGAAAATTATACAGGCAGTTATATAATAAAGTATTAGGAGTTTTACGGTAGAAAAACTACAAGTGCTATGAAATCACAAAGCAAGAAAACATCATCTCATCAATGGTTCAGACAAGAAAAATAGTACTACTAAAAAAAAGTTTGCTAACATGACTGTAGTTTCATGATGCGATGTGGATAAAATTTTTTTCTATAAGAAGTGGGACTTTATTTTTTTTTTTAAGAAGTGGGACTTTAAAGAGTACTCTTAGTAAATTTGTGGAATTTTAAGTAATAACAAAAAAGTTAATTTCAAAAACATAATTAGGATTATCTTTCAAACATTTGTTCCAATACAGTGTGTGATATGAAAAAAGTAAAAACAAAACAAAACAAAACAAGGAAAAAGTAAAAACAATCTAAATGAATAGCAATAGGAAATTGGTTAAATTAAATCTAGGATTTATCTTTATCACCGAATAACCAAGTTGAAATTTTAAAATATTGTTATAGAAGACTATTTAAAGATACAGAATTATATTCAAATAAGTTGGGGGGGGAGCATGTTACAAAATAGTATATACAATAAGACCTCATTTATGTTTAAAAAAAAGTACCCAGAGAAAAAAGTCTGTGAAGACACGTCTTGTTAACAGTAATTACATTAGGTTTGCAAAATTATGAGAACTTGTTGCTTATCTAAATGTTCTAAATTTTATATAGGTAGTAACACAGGTTTATTTTATAAGATTCTTTAATCAACGTTTTTGTTCTTGTTAAACAAAATCCTCATTAACACCCTGGTTGCCTACAAAATAAAGTCCCAAACTCCTTGTCCTGATCATAAACCCAAGCACAACTCAGTACTCCCCTACGTCACCAGCCCTCCAGGGTCGCCTCTAGTTGGTACTTTGTGTCTGACTTAGAATGAGCACCCCCACCACTCGGGTGAGCTTGGCAGGCAGATAGCAGTTGGTGCAAAGAAAAAGCTTCCTTCCTCTAGGAAGACCCTTTCTCATGCCAGGACCTGCAAGGCCCTGAAGAATGCTGCTTGGAGCTCCCTCTGCCAGTTCCCTTCACTGGGTATCACATGCTGCACCGCCCTTGCCATTCCCTATTATGCACCCAAAGTGCAGTCTACCTTCCACTGCTGAGTAGCCCATGTGCTCCCATAATGCAGGACTCTGCTATCCTACTAGGGTTTTTTTTTTTTTTTTTTTTAAGATTTTATTTATTAATTCATGAGAGACACAGAGAGAGAGGCAGAGACCCAGACAGAGGGAGAAGCAGGCTCCATGCAGGGAGCTGGATGTGGGACTCGATCCCAGAGTTGAAGGCAGACACTCAACTGCTGAGCTACCCAGGTGTCTGTCCCTGATCCTACCAGTTCTGAGAGCATTCTGTGATCACTCTGTCTTTCCTATGTGCCAACTCTAGAACCCTTTCCAACCTCCCCAGGCAGATATTCCCTCTTGTTCACTGTTGCCATTACTTTTTTTGTTTTTTTGTTTTTGTTTTTTGCCATTACCTTTTGAATTACTATTACAGAAATGACTGAATATAAATTGTGTATTATGTTTTCTCCCCACTTAAATATAAATTTCACAAAGTCAGAGACCACAAATTATTCCACTATCTAGTCTTAGTATGGTGAGTGGTACCTATCAGTCTTTCAATTAAATGCCTGTTGAATACATTAAAGTCTGTATGAATGTTCATCATTAAAAATAAATTTTAAAAATAATTAAATAAAAAAATTTAAGTATTTCTTGACTAATTCTGCTTGTACAACTGGGACCATTTTGTATGTACATATATATGTATTGCCAAATTCTCCATTTCAACTGAGGCATGGCTTTAGACTACAAAGCCTTAGAACACAGATCATGACAACTGTAGTCCTAGACTATACCTAACCTATGCTGGAACTCAGGAATAATCAATTTCTCCAACTGTATCTGCCAAGAAAAATAGAGTTGGCACTCCAGACTAGTTGGCAGTATTTTTCTCTCCTAAATGAATAGTAATCGGTTAGATTTTCAAGTCATTATATGCCTGTAAGCAAAAAATTAAACAGCTCTGAAAGCAAATGAAATTTTAATTAATAACATGAGTAACTACTTACATGGTATAGACCTGAAATTTTAAAGCCAGAGTACTGTATTTAAAGTGATTATATCATTTTAAAAAATGAATTGGTATGTTTCTTTCCAGCACTGAATTCACTTTATGAGATATCAACAAATTTATATTCCCATGAATTATCATTATGAATGCATCTAGTCCCTTCTTCAATTAAAATCATATTTTAAAACAATGATTTTTTTAAGTTATAGTTAAGGCTCAAAGTTTAGGGTATCTCAAAAATATGCACAGAAAAATAACTTCTCGATTCTTATTCTGCTCAATTTGGCTTTTTCCTTAAAGAATTTCTATAGGAAGAAAAAAGTATGTGCATGAAGTAGAGAAAGTGAGGTTGCTGTGGCCTAAGTTATCTCAGAGCTTTCTAGAGCCCAAAAGCTACTCAACGATCAATGTTTCAGAGGTCCAATAGTTATCTTTCCTACTTTAGTAAAAGCACTGAGAGTTGAACAGATTTATTCAAGGCCACTGGTCTTGGTTTCTTAAGTCCCAAATCCAACTAGACTGACAGGTTATATGACCAGGTTTTAGCAAGAATATTTACTAACCAAATGGAAGCTCTGTGATATACTATGCTTTAGAGAAAAATGCTAACAGAAGCATATTCTGTGTGTGCCTATAATGGGTAGAAAAAGACCTATTAGTTATATAAGTTATATAAGTAATGGGCAAGGAAATGGAGGTAAAAGTTTCAAACTCTAAACAACTACTGCTTAAAATACTGTCAGTTAAAAGCAGTTTCAGAATGGGGCAGATGTCAATCAGAAAGCAAGAATTCCCCAATACTGAGACTCTCACTATTTACAGCAATGATGTGCACATTGCTTCCTAGGCTACCAGGAAACTTCTTGCTGCAGTTTCCCTGGATTTTTCAATTATTGCTCTTTATAAACCTAATCACATTCTAAATATGCTGAGGAATTTGTGTTTTAAAGACATCTGTGGTAACTATTCTATGAACCAAGAAATACATTTGTAATTGAGATATACATTACTGCAGTTCATCCAGTTAGTTAGGATCCTTTGGAAACCCAATGCAAAGTTTATTCAATGACTTTAAAATATGCTATTTGTGAACATTCAAAATTCAATTTTAATATATGAACTTTTGTATTGTTCAACAGTCTTAGGTGAATCTGGGTTATCAAAAAACTTTTATAATAAAAAAGTTGAGAAATGCATTGTTTTAAATCAAGTCTTTCTGGTGGAAATAATTACTCTTACCAAAATAAACATGCATCATACTGCATTGAAAGGGCTTTGAAAAATATCTCTGGATATTTTGTTACCTTTCAAAGCTTAAACTCTCTAGATTTTTGAAATCCAGGTACATTTGTTTTTTTGTTTTTGTTTTTTTGAAATCTAGGTAAATTTGGATTGAAAAATAAGCAGAGTGAAAAAAAAAAAACAAAAAACATGACTGTATGAATTCCTCTTTCAGCCAAGATATTGAGGTTAGAGGAACGTGATGAGCAGAATCACATGCAACATGCTTCAAGATAATTGCCAATAAAGTGGTCAAAGCTTCAAAAAAATGCCAATTTACAAAATGAAGAGTTTGCTAGTATTTTACCTCTGCTGAAAAATTTGATTGTCTTGCCTTTCTGTACCAGCAAATTCCCCTCTATAATTCCAGCAAATGGTGTTACAGTCATATTCTACTGCCGCTATTATAGATCCTAAATGAAACTCCTATTGTTTCAATTTGGCTCTGAGTGGTTGATATTAGAGACAAATGATTTTCACTTGGAGACTCTTGCAAAACTATCAAAATATCACTTTAAAATTTTTTTTTTTAAATTTATTTGTGATAGGCACACAGTGAGAGAGAGAGAGGCAGAGACACAGGCAGAGGGAGAAGCAGGCTCCATGCACTGGGAGCCCGACGTGGGATTCGATCCAGGGTCTCCAGGATCGCGCCCTGGGCCAAAGGCAGGCGCCAAACCGCTGTGCCACCCAGGGATCCCAAAATATCACTTTATAAACATGTCTGTGTTCTATACGGCTGTGGGCTTAGAATATTTTATTCACTGTTCTTGTGGTCTGAAAAATAAATTAACAAAGTTAGTGTAGAATTACCAATATTCAAATATAACGCTTTTCATGGTTTATATACATTAGTTTGAAAAGCAAGCATTGAATAAAATTGGACAGCTGGCCTCAATAGCAAACCATCTTAACTTCCGTGTGTGTATGTGCACATAACATAAATATGTGCGCATATACATATTTTACATATGTATACATATATGTGTACATATGTATATATGTGTGTATACATATATAAAAGTATACATCGGCTTATCCTAGAAGTTAGGGAATTTGCACACCAGAAACCAATGTTCCCTCTGATAAAGTTGGACTTACAATTCAGTTCAATACATATTTACTGAGTACCTACTATGTTCCAACTACTATGGACATAGGTATGGAAAAGATGAGGTTCCAGCTGTTAACTAAGGATCTTGTGGAAATTTTTAGAAAGCAAACATGTATCCAGATCATTTCAAAAAACGAAAACAAAAAAATACTATGGCTTTGTTGTTTTGGGAGAGGAACTCATATAGCACACCACATATGAGGTGCTATAAGATCGGCTTCTTGGAAGAGGGAATTGAACTGAGTTTAGAGAGATTAATGATAGAAAGATGAATAGGAGTTAACCAGATAAAGAAGTAGGGTAAAGTTATTTTGGCCAGAGGCAAGAGCATGAGCCAAGGTACAGAGGCAAGAAAGAATTCAAGGCACGTGGAGAATTACCAGATCTCTGCTATGGCAGAAGAGAAGAATAGCAGGAACAAGTTTAGTATGAACAGATCTAGGGGGGCCTTATATATTTAATACCCTGTAGACTGGTTCTGATGATGGGCCGGAGTTTAAGCAGGGGAGGCCAGGCTCTTCTTTAGGTAAATAATTTTTCTGATAGTATGGAGGAGGCAAAGGAAGTTGGGATCAGAGGCAAGAGAAGCAGCGACCGTCATAATAGTCAATTAGTTGAATAATTTACTAAATACTCATGGGGTGTGTATGTGGGAAAGCTAGGGGATTGGGAGTGGTCCATACCAGGTCAGATAATAAGGAGTACATTGTCTGGGGAGTATTTTAAAACAATAATAAAATGGACTAGAAGTTGGTTTGATTTTTCTTATCACCATGGACCAACAATTCTAATGTCAGTGGTAAAATATTCCTCCCACCATTGCGTGAGCCACTTCCATTGCACCCATCCTCCTTGGTGCTTAACCACTAAACACTTTTGTGCAAGGGGTCCTGACCTGAAACTATCTGAGGACTCTAAAGATATTGACCACATGCCACCATTAAAGATGCTATGGGTCTAGCAGGGGAGGTAAGGCACAGACCTTTATAACAAGAGCTCACAAATACACTTTCTATAAATCTGTTCCTGGCCAGCCACATTATGAGATCAAGGGCAGGAGCTGAACTAATCTTATATACCCTGATTACACATGGCCATCGAGGGCAGAACCAGTCTTACAGGTCACTACTGGGACCCCTATATTCCAACCTAATCTAGATCCATGTCAAGTTTTGCTGCATATCTACCACATTCCTCCCTGCTGAAAACTCACAGAACCAAAAGTTCCTGGAAGCTTTTACTATCTGCTTTATACCCATGCTAGTGATGCATAAATACGAAAATAAAACGTAATAGATATTATCTCTAAATCAAAGTAGGGAAGGGAGGAGTATTTCTGAAGAAAGCTCCTAAGGTCATTCTATTTATACGTGGCACCACATGCCCTGCGAAAAACAGGCTTTTGTGCCAATGCTTTCTCCCCACACCATCCTCTTCCTTCCACCACCTCACCTTAACCCTTCCTCTGCATACTACAGAGAACAATCTTAGTATATTAAGAATACGCATTAAAAATAACTAAATGTAACCCACCAATTTTCAAGAGTAAAATAAAACTCATAAAGTTAAATGACTTACTAAAGTCACACAACTGGCTGCTGGCCATCAGGAATGCCAGAAAGTGTCTATTCTCAGGGGAGTAGAGAGAAGATTTAATGCCTTATTTCTCAAAAGCATAGACCCAACATGAGCTGAAGTAAGGCAGTGTCTAAAATTTGGAAAGTGGTGTGTGGGCCTCTAGGATTGTGATGGCCACATGTGAGGCTGGTAAAGTCCACCATGCCTGGATACATTCAAGATGCAGCACAGTGGTTGACCATGGCTCCTGACTTCTCAATTTTCTGTGCTTCGGTAGCAAGATCATTCACTGAAATACTCAGCGTAGGTGCTCCCCAGGATTTTCCTTGGCTCTCTCTTACAAGCAGGTAGCTGGGACTTTGTTTTATTGCCTTGGGGAACACTGCAGGGTAGAGACTCCAGGCTTTTAGAAATCACCAATTTTCCCTGGCTTCCAGGACACCTGATTTAGTGAAGAGAAGATGCCAGGTGGGTCCCAGAGGGGAGGGGAAAGAAGAGTCAACCTCTGACAAAAATCAGCTAGTAAAGAGCCCCATGTCCTCTGAAATAATCCAGCTATACATACCTGGCTTCTTACCCTAAAAATGGTGCACTAACTGCCCAGCACACTGTCAGCTCTCTTTAAATATTAAAATACGTGCTTTAAATATTACAATTACCTCTATGTAAAATACACTTCTACAATCACCTCAAAAGAATCAAAAAGATTTTACTTAAAGTAATACTAGCTAACACATAGCACTTATCACGTGCCAGGCTCTGCTCTAAGACTTTAATGTATATGGATTCCTTTAAGCTTCATGAGAATTCCATGAAGTAAGTCTTCATATAATCCTCATTTTAAAGAAGATAAAGTTAAAACACAGAAGGGTTGAGTGACCTGAGTAAGGTCAGAGAGCTGGCAAACAGTGGAATCTGTATTGAATTCCAGGCAGCCTCACTCTGGAATTCATGCACATTTTCACCAAAGCATTATAAGGAAGACAAGTGAGGGCTAGCAGCTTGTGCCGCTGCCTCTGCTGTAATGGGACAAGATGCTTAAAAGCAGAACAAACAAGAGCACAGCATTGCCACTGGCCTCAGGAGTCTAGAGGTTTCAGCTCTACAGGTTTCAGCTTGCCTGCCACACCTGCCTGGACCCAGGATCCTGAAGATGGTTGTGATAACAATAGCAATCATTTATTAAGTGCCCAGAAAGAGCCAGACACCATGCTAATCCTCTACAAATACATCATTTTCAGTTAATCTACAGCAGTTCTGGAAGGTAGATACCAATATTACCTCTATTCAACAGAAGGGAGACTGAGGCAAGAGAGGTGGGCGAGCTTCCGAACGGTGCAACTCCAAGTGGCAGAGTTACACAATGAGTCAGACAATGTCAACAACAATGCCTAATTTTTTAACCACTTATATCGTCTGGCCTCCCACACACTGCACTTAAGATTATGTCTGTTATGGGGCAACAAAGAAGGAAATAAAATCCAACAAGGTCTCCACGTCAGCCTGAAAGATAGATGCAATTTTCACATAAAATAGTGTCAAAAGATTTATTATAAGGAATACTACTACAATTGAGAATTGAGACCCTTGACTAATGGTAGTTTATGTTAGGATTATATCCACACAGACATGACCAACAAGATGGATTAACATAATCAACCTCTATAAATTATTTAAGATGCCAAAATCATGCTCAGGGATCCCTGGGTGGCGCAGCGGTTTAGTGTCTGCCTTTGGCCCAGGGTGTGATCCTGGAGTCCTGGGATCAAGTCCCCCGCCGGGCTCCCTGCACGGAGCCTGCTTCTCCCTTTGCCTGTGTCTCTGCCTCTCTCTGTGTCTCTCATGAATAAATAAATAAAATCCTTTAAAAAAATCATGCTCAAACCCTGTTTTCTACACAAATCCTAATAAAGATATTATAGAAAAAGACAGTATTTATAAAGAGTGAACAGAAGCAACATTTATTACATTTGTTTGGGGTCATTTCCTAATATTTTGCTATGATTTTATTACCTAATTATATTACAATCACAGCAAAGACATATTAACGAAAGATCTACAATCTAGGAAATGAGCTTCCTTTCTTTCCTGGAACTGCAGTGACCCAACGTGGGCAGGGACCTGAAGGGCCATCTCTGTGCCTCTCTGCCCCTCTCTACGCTTCTGAGGCCCTTCAGAAAAGCCCTCGTTGGGCTGTCCAAACACCTTGAGTAGTCCTCTCTCACCTGGGATGCAGACATTCATTCATGCAGTAGCAATTCTCCCCCAAGCCCCGGCTCTGAAGCCCTGACAACACGGTCACATTCCTCCCTCCTAAGATTAGTAATCAAGAATGCTTATCCTTCTTTATTCTGACCAGAATTATTTCCCTGTAGCCCACCTCAGTTCACTTCATCCCTCTCCTGGGCATCTGGCATGATCCATGCCTGAGACCACCCTGGCTACAACATAAATCTCTTGATAAAATACACTGGTTTAGTGAATAAACCCCCCACCCCCAGGCAAGACTCCTAAGTGATTTAAAGACATCTAATGCTTTTTACTAGTTATGGAAACATATATATACAATTTTTACTGTATTTTATACAAAATACGTAAAATTTTTATGTGAAATTGGACAACTTAACCTCTCAGGGCAGCTTCCTCATCTGTAAAACAAGCACAGTATCTCCTTCACATGTTTTGTTCTGAGAATTAAAAATAAAGTATACAAAAGTTCTGGTATATGAATAAATAACACTCTAACATTCATCCCATGGTTACTTCACCAACATGCTGATGAACCTATAAATCACATCGAAGAATTTAAAGTTGTAGCACACAATGAAACTTGTAGCATGATGGATAAGCAAACCATCACCTTTTCCCTCATTGTAGTGAGAGAAGGAAAAGCTTAGAGCAAGGTCCAGGGGTCTATGTGCAGATTGGAAAGGAATAAAGTAACAATTCTAGAAAAGATTTATTGTTTGGATGCCTCGCTGGCTCAGTGGTTGAGCATCTGCCTTTGGCTCAGGGTGTGATCCCAGTCTCAGGATTGAGTCCCACATCGGGCTCCCTGCATGGGGCCTGCTTCTCCCCGTCTGCGTCTCTGCCTATTTCTCTCATGAATAAATAAATATAATCTTTTTTTGTTTGTTTTTTGTTTTTAAGATTTTTTTTTTTTATTATTCATGAGAGACACAGAGCTAGAGAGAGAGGGGCAGAGACACAGGCAGAGGGAGAAGGAGGCCCCATGCAGGGAGCCCGATGTGGGACTCGATCCCGGGTCTCCAGGATCACACCCCGGGCTGCAGGCGGCACTAAACCGCTGCGCCACCAGGGCTGCCCATAATCTTTTTTTAAAGAAAAGATTTATTGCCAAAGAAATGTAAACAATTCAGTAGGAATTTCTAAGACTTAGTATTAACTTTGGGTGATATTTTTAAGTGAATCCTACAATGGGACTCGTACACAATACACTGAATTTAGCGGCCAGTGTCTTATTACAGAAGCATCCTGTAACAGTTAGTTCCCAAGCTCTTAGCAGAACACGTTTCTTTGAAATCTCAACTGTTTTGCAATAAGGGCGTGAGGCTCAAGATCTCTGATGAAGTCCATGCTGACTATGCAAGGAAAAGTCCCAACGGAGAAAGTCAAGAGCTGATAAGAAGGTCAAGAACAACACAGGAAAGAGACAGATGGGTTAGGCCAGTGTTCTTTAAAACTGAAGACAAAATAATTCTTGCCTACCCTTTAATTCTACTTCACCTTTACAGAAACCTCCTGCTGTTCTACTCTGTTCAACCTCTTCTTTCCCAACTGTTTTGACTTTAAAAATGAACCAAGCCTTGCTACATGTCCATATGATCTCCTCTTTATCCTCTACTGATTTAGGGAGGACAAAAGAAGTACCTGCTTTGTTGATGGACCCTACCTTAGCCTGTCTCCAGTGATCTTCCAAAGCCTCACAACTGCATCTTCAACAACAGCTTTAGAACTTTTTGTTCTTCTTTTGGTTTTTAATGATGCTTTTAACTGGGGCCAAAGAAATGAACAAGAAAGGGCATGTCTTCTAGTAAGGACAAGTAAAAAAATCAACACTTTTCCAAGGCACCTGAAAATTTCACCAGAGACCCTTTCTTATCACTAATACTTCATAGCCAACAGACTACATAAACAAAGCAGAACAAAGCTGAGAGAAGCCACCTTTTCTTGCACATCAGGATTTTTTTTCCTATTTATGATTGTTTGAATTTATGCATCTGTTTTCTCACATGCAGCCTATGATTCCTTTTTTTAAAATTTTTGATTAGCATTGCTTTCATCTATTGGCTTAAGTGTTGTAATATTCATGGATTTTTCTGATTTGTAGCTAATATTTTAAAATTTGGAGACAGGAAAACATATGTAAAGACACAGTTAAGTTATAAAAAAGGAGCAGTAAAATTTCCAGTAAATGGTAAATTTATAAAAAAAAAAACTATATAGAGCATGTAATAATTGCATGGCTGACCCTAAAATTCCATCAAAAACTACTAATCAAGCACATAACTCTTAACACTGTGAGGCTAAGATATATGGCAAGATATGAAGATTTCACAACTTGGCACTTATTTTTAATTTTTATTGTATTATATGGGTTTGTACATCATGACTAGGTTGTTTTCTATCTTGATCAGGCCACTATCTCTTTGGTGCTATAGGTAATCCTGTGCTGTAGGTAAGGTGACTATTTCCACTACAGATGAGAAAACTGAACCTATTAACTCGCCCAAAGATTTACACAGAAGTCTGGATTAAAAGCCGTGTTCTCAAACTTCTGGCCCCTTCCTACTAGTGAGAGTAAGAATTTCTGTCACTGCCACTTATTGGCCAATTACCCTGTGTCAAACACTGAGGCGCCAGAGTTTTACATGTTATGGTAACCACAAGACAGGAAGGTAAGAAAGCCAGCAATCTGCATCCAGATTTCCCTGATTCAGGGGTCTGAACTCAATCAATACCCTATATTGTTACATACCATGAATGCGCACTCTCAGAGCATGTTAAATTTACATAACATCATCATAAATTAAATAACAGCCAAATTAAAATCTTTTCAAATAAAGATAAAAAATAGGAAGATGAGGGGTTTTTTTTTTGCCTTTCAGAAATGTTATTGAAAAAAAATTGGCACGAGACAAGAAGTATGTTTGTTCTTGTGCTTCGATGATGATTAATGAACTCCTTTTTGGAGAGGGAAGATCTGCACTTGGCATTAATATCATAAACTTTTCTCATCCCAGTAGCTTCTCTTTAGGTGGGAAAAGTGGTTACATAAGGCAGTGATTAATGAGATGCCACAAATGTTGATTTAGTTCCAGATAGAGATTTTTTTTTCCTCTTTCTCAAATCTAAATGCTTCACCAAAATTAATTTTAAGTCACACTACAAATATGAGTAAAGTGCCGATTCAAGTTGAAAATATCTCATATGTTCAACGTGAGTCCATATGCTTTTTTCCAATTTCTTCCTGTTTTGCTAGAAAAAAACATCCTTGAACATTCTGAGATTCCAAGAAGGTGGTGCCATTTCATATTGTCAAAACCATTGGCCAGATTCTGTTCTTGGATACTGCTTGGATTTAAATGGAAGATATTTTAACTTTTTAAAAATGGGATCCCCAAAGCACAGCATTACATTTTTTAAACGGCAAGTTTCTTCCTTTAGGAGTTAAAAGCTATAATATCAACAATATAACAGGGGGTGGTAATGGAGAAATACATCAATATTTTTATTCTCATCCATTTAATCTGCCAATGTGCCCCAAACAAACTGCACTAAGAATTCTCCATCCCAAGAAGGAAAGTTCTGTCCTGACTTGAAGGCATCACATGATTCCTTTGGGCCATTTAAAAAGAGTAGGAAATTACAAGCAAAATTGTTGGTATCTGGACATCCAGATGCATGTTCCCTGAATAAATCATCAGAAGCAATATGCCAGGTAGGAAACCAAAGTCATTACTCTATTTGGTTACAGCTGGATTCTTCAAGAAAGACTATTTCTTAAACACCTAATGTTTTCATGTCAACATATAAAACTTTCTAAATTAGAGTTCTAAAATAGAGAATTTCCACATTGTTTTAAAATGAGGAATATTTACAGTATCTTTCAAATACAGTAGAAGTTGAATTTTTCATTACTTTAGGAAAAATTATGAAAACTAAAAGTCTTTTAAAATAATAAGCATAGTCTCAGGCCAAGGAGCAGCTGTGTAAGTTAATATGACAAGAGATCTGTAAAACTAAGAAGGACGTACATTTACAAGGGAAAAGAGGGCAATGTTAGGTGGCAGATACTCTGAACTCAAACAAAACACAAAATATTTTTTTCCTCCTGCTCCCAGAAAGGATGGGGTGAGGTCACCCGAGTTTGTCATAGTTTAAAAACAAAAAAGCCTGATTATCTCAGTATTACCTACTTGTATTTGTTTCACATACTATCTATCCCCTTACTATCTAGACAGAGAATGTACTGCGACATATTTTTCACAAGATAACTTATTATTTGAGCCAAACATCTATATGATAAAGCACAAAATGAAAAGTAAACAATGTAATATGGTTGCTAAGCAACATACAGAACAGGTAAATTTAAATTTTGTCTACTACTATAAATCCTTAAAATATTTTGATGTTCATTTTGGAACCGCCCACAGAACTTTCATCTGTTGCTTAAATAGGTTAAATGGCATGGGTTAAATGCTACATGAATTAAACAATAAGACTAGAAGTATTTAACAGAATTCAGAAGGGGAGAACATTCTCAGCACAAAAGCAGCAAAAATAAGTCCATAAGTATAAAAAAAAAGTCCGTTAAGTATCAATAATTTTAACCACATGGAAATGCAAAACTTTATATAGAAGCAAATAAACTGGAAAAATTTTTGGATAAATATAAGATTGATATCATTAATAAAGACAGATAGAGTCCTACAAATAATTTACAAAAGCAATAAACCCTAAATAGAAAAATGGATAAGGTATAAACAAATAATTCACAGAACAATACAGATAGCCAATAAACATTAAAAAGGATCTATATCACTAATAATGAAGTTCATACTAGGATATGAACTACTCTTATATAAATAGTAATATCCTATTCCTGCATAGAATAAGAGGTGGTCTTGTATGTCAGAAATGGTGGGGATATCATTCAACGTAAAATTTCTAAAAGACAATTTGGAAATATATATATTCTGGGTGCAATAATTCAGAAGTCTTGATCCAGAAGTTCTACTTTTATGACTCCATTCTTAAATAATAATCAGCCATATGAACAAATATATTCATGAAGATCTTCAAATAGTATTTATAATAATGAAATTAAAAAGACTATTGTCCAACAAGGAATAACTAAAACCACCTGATATTTTTTTAAGACTATGTAATGATTCATTATACCCATCACAGTACGGCTAGCACAATCTTTTAAACCAGTCTCAGAAGACTATATCCACTAGTTGAAAGGCTCACTCTGCTCATCGTACACAGCTCTCTCTCTCAAACCCAAGCCCTTCTATACTTTTTTCCAACCCAGTGCCTTTGCTGAAACTGTTGCTTCTTCCTGCAGCCTTCCTGTCTCCATTCATAGTCTGTCAATCCCCTATTCATAGCCTTTCAGTTTAGACATCATTTTTGGATGTCCACATATCTAAAATATGTGCCCCCTTAAGCATAGCCCCTGTATTACCCTGATCTCAAATCTTACCTTTGGCACCATGACACCTTTTTTTTTTGCTGCATTAGGGAAAACACCTCTTATTCATCCTTGTAAATTTAACATTGTGCCTGCATACTTATCAAGTGGTTGAATGAATAAGCGAATAAACAAATTTGCTCATGAGACAAAGTTAAGTGATAAAAGCAGAATATTGAATTGGAAATACAGGCCATTTATGGCCACAAAAAAAAAGTACTAGGAGAAAGGTACAACAAAATAACAACATAAAGGTGATTATCTGAGTGACAGAATTATAGGCAATTTGTCTAGGAAACTTTTCTATACTTCCTTATATTTTCTGAAATTTTGAGAACTAAGTCTTCAAAATGCAAAACTCTATGAAGATCAGTGTTCTTTTTTTAAAGTCATGCTGTCTCACCTTTAAACGCAGGAAAAAAATTAAAACATATGTAAAAACCAAGAAATATCATACATGACATGGAAAACACCTTGGCAACAAATGCCTATTGTATTTCTGTCATCAACTACAATTATCCAAAAGACAATACTCCAAAATAATGTAACGGCAGTTTTCCAGAAATGCATGATACTGAAAAGTTCTACATTCATTTAAATAATTAACTCCTTAAAATGGCTTTTTAAAAAAAGTCAACTGTGCTCAAGTTTAATATTGAGACTGCCAGAAATTATTCTTTCCATTTCAAAACTGTTAAGCAGAGTGAGTTCCACCCAGCATGTTTCAGTGCCAGTGTCTACAGTTGTTTGTTTCAGAACCTCTAATTAGCTGCCTTATCTTCTGCTAGAGATTCTTCTGGTGCTAAGTTTTAATCATCCAAATTAATTGAAATACTGTAGCAATTTCAGATTAACATTTTCAAAATTAACAATGCATAAAATAAAATCACCCATAAATCTGCTTTGTAACAGCAGTCACTAATGAACTCTGCAAAACAGACCCGATCACACTGCTAATTTTGCACTGTACTGTACAGCTGAACTCCAGGAAATAAGCTCTCCTCTGTGCAAAAGTTGGCATAAGTAGGGGACACAGAAGATCTCTACAAGAGCGAGGTCTCTGGAGCCAAACACTGCAATTAAGTCCTGGTACCAGCCAGGTGCTGTGTGACCTTGGGTGAATTACTTAAACCTCTCAGCTGAGGCTGCCACCACTGAGAAATGGTATCTCAGAGGTTGTGGCAGACAGAGTCTAAGATGGAACCCAATGATCCCTACTGAACCTGAATAATATCTCCTGGTGTTCACACACTTGTTAATCCCCCTCTGAATGTAGGCAGGACCTGTGATTTGCCTCTAGCCAATAAATAGGGGATGGGATGTTACTTCCATGATTGCTGTTATGGAAGATTGGAATGTCCATCTTGCTAGGAGACTCTATCGCCTTCTTGGTTTGCACATTTTGATGAAGTAAACAGCCATGATGGAGAGGTCCATGTGGCTAAGAACTGAGGACAGCCTCACATCTGGCCAAAAGTGAGCTAGGAATTTGAGGGCCTAACTCAATAGCCAAAAAGGAATGGAATCCTGCCAACAAGTATGTAAGCAAGCTGGGGAGTGGATCTTTTCCAATTGATCCTTCAGATGAGACACAGCACTAACATCCTGAGGTCTTGTGAGAAATCACGAAGCAGCGGACACAGCTAACTTATGCCCAGATTTCTGACTCACAGAAACCCTGATGAAATGAAGTGTGCTGTTTTAAGCTGCTTAAATTCATGGCAACTTGTTAGGCCTCAATGGAAATGCATACAGGAGTGTGTAAGTATTAGTAATAACCATCACCTCCATCATTTACAGATATGTACTAAGCCCCATTAATAAATGCTTTAAAAATAAAAAATAAATAAATGCTTTATCTAATAGTATCTTCACAGTGACAGTAGGAGGTCTGCTGCTAATGGCCCCACTTTAGATAGGATAAAACAGGTTGACTTGCTTAAGGTTGTATGACTAGTAAGTAGAGATGCAGGACACAGCCTACTGCAGGGCTCTGGGTCTAACCCAATGCATAGAGCTGCCTCTGATGACTAAAAACATTGCTGTGAGTGACCACCACAATAAAGCAAATATTGCAATAGAGTCCAATGAATTTCTGGCTTCCCAATGCATATAAAAGTTATGTTTATACTACACTGTGGAGTCTATTAAGTATGCAATAGCATATGTCTACACAAATCTACATATCTTAATTTTAAAATATTTTATTGCTAAAAAATGCTAACCATCATCTGAGCTCTCAGCAAATCATAATCTTTTTGCTGGTGGGGAGGGTCTTGCCTCAATGTTGATGGCTGCTCACTGTCAGGGTGGTAGCTGCTGAAGGGTGGAAGGGCTGTGGCAATTTCCTCAACTAAGACAACAATGCAGTTTGCCACATCAATTGATTCTTCCTTTCACAAACAATTTCTCTAGCTAGTGATGTTGTTTGATAGCATTTTACCTACAGCAACTTCTTTCAAAACTGGAGTCCGTCTTCTCAAACCCTTCTACTACTGCTTTATCAACTAAGTTTATGTGATATTCTAAATTCTTTGTTACCATTTCAACAGTCTTCATGTATCTTCACCAGGAATAGAGTAAATCTCAAGAAATCAGTTTCTTTAAGAAGCAACTCTTCATCTATTCATGTTTCACCGTGATTGCAGCGAATCAGTCCCATCTTTAGGCTCCTCTTCTAATTCTAGCTCTTTTGCTATTTCTACCATATCTGCAGTTACTTCCTCCACTGAAGTCTGGAATCCCTCAAAGTCAGCCATGAGGGCTTGATTAAACTCCTTCCAAACGTCTGTTGATATTTTGACCTCTTCCTATGACTCATGAAGGTTCTTAATAGCATCTAGAATGGTGATTCCTTTCCAGAAGGTTTTCAATTTACTTTGCCCAGATCCTTCAGAGGAATCACTATCACTATCCATGTACTTCTTAAATAGGCTTAAAACTCAAAAGGACTCCTTGATCTATGAACTACAGAATGGATGTTGTGTTGGCAGGCATGAAAACAACATTAATCTTGCTGCACATCTCCATTAGAACTCTTGGGTGATCAGGTGCACTATCAATGAGCAGTAATACGAAAGGGATACTTTTTTCTGAGCAGTAAGTCTCAACAGTTGGCTTAAAATACTCAGTAAACCATGTTGTAAAACAGATGTGCTATCATTCAGGCTTTGCTATTCTCCTATAGAGCACAGAGTTGATTTAGCCTAATTCCCAAGGGTTCTAGAATTTTTGGAACGGCAAATGAGCACTGGTTTCCATTTAAACTAATCAGCTGCCTTCTCTCCTAACAAATCAGCCTGTCCTTTCAAACTCTGAAGCGAGGCACTGACTTTTCCTCTCTAGTTATGAAGTCCTAGATGGCATCTTCTTCCAACAGAAGACTTTCTCCATCTACATTGAAAACTTGTCTATTGTATCCACTTTCATTAACTATCTTAGCTAGATCTTCTAGATAATTTGCTGCAGCTTCTACATCAGCACTTTCTACTTCACCTTTCACTTTAATATTATGGAAAGGACTTCTTTCCTTAAAACTTGTGAACTTCTGTTGGCTTCCAACTTTTCTTCCATAGCTTATTCAGCTCTCCTGGCCTTCAAAGAATTAGAGAGTTAGGGCCTTGTTCTGGATTAGGGAACATTGTGGCTGGTTTGATCTTCTAGCCAGACCACTAAAACTATCCATATCAGCAATAAGACCATTTCACAGTTTTATCTTTCAGGGGTTCACTGGAGTAGCACTTTTAATTTCCTAAAAGAACTTTTCCTTTGCATTCACAACTTGTCTAACTAGCACAAGAGGTCTACCTTTTGGCCTATCTGGGCTTTTGACACACCTTCCAATATTATCTTAATTAGTTCTAGCTTTTGATTTGAAGTGAGAGACATGCAAGTATTCCTTTCACTTGCACACTCAGAAGCCACCACAGGGTCATTAATTGGCCTAATTTCCATACTGTTGTGTCTCAGAGAAAAGGGACACCCAGGGAGAGGGGGAGGGAAGGAGGGAGAGAGAGAGATGGAGAAACAACTGGTCAGTGGAGCAGACAGAAACAGACACAACATTTATCAATTAAGCTTGCTGTCTTATAGGATCATGGTCTGTAGTACCCCAAAATAACTATAATAATGACATCAAAGATCATTGCTAACAGATCACCACCACAAATATAAGAATAATGGGAAAATTTTAAATATTTTAAGAATTACCAATATGTGTTCCAGAGACACAAAGTGAGCACATGCTGTTGTAAAAATTGTGTCGCTAGAATTGCTCAACACAGGGTTGCGACAAATGGTCGACTTATAAAAACCACTGTATCTGGGAAGACCAATAAAGCAAAGTGCAATAAAACAAGGTTTGCCTGGATACTAAGGCCTGCTCAAACTAACCTTCTATTCCTCTCCCCCATTCTTTGCAAACATAGCCCTTTTTTCTTTAATTTTTTTAATTTTTATTTATTTATGATAGTCACAGAGAGAGAGAGAGACAGGTAGAGACATAGGCAGAGGGAGAAGCAGGCTCCATGCCCCGGGAGCCCGACGTGGGATTCGATCCCGGGTCTCCAGGATCGCACCCTGGGCCAAAGGCAGGCGCCAAACGACTGCGCCACCCAGGGATCCCCCTTTTTTCTTATGAAAACAAATTTCATATGGAAATCATTTTTTCCTTTTACTTGTTTTCCTAATTTGAAATGGTTTTATGTCACTTGACAAAAGCATACTGAGTGCTAATGAACTGGGCTGACCCAAACCTAGTAAGACTGATAACTTTAAAACATCTACAGTTCAATGTAAATTTACTTTCACTGATGTGCTTCTCACATATTTTGTCTCCTTGTCCTGTGTCCTGTAGTCCATGTGAATTCTCCTTCATTTGCCTGGGTCAACTACACCATTTATAACCTACACCACACATTTTGGTGGTTCATCATACACTGCACAGTATTGCTGCTGGACATGTTATTTTTGCATGTCTAATCTCCCCAACAAAATTCCAAGTTTCTCAAGGAGTGGTGAGCTTCCATACATTTCTAGGATCTATATAGAAAAGAATGAATCTCAAAAAAATTACCTAGCTAACTAAAAAAATTAAGTAGCTAACATAAGCTCTTCTTTTCATTCAAATTAAAAATTTAAAAGTAAGCTTGATTTGAATATACTGAAAGATACAATTGCTAGTATGAGTCATTGCCAAATGAGTCATTTTGATAACAATTCCACAAAGTGACCTCCACTACTCTTTTTTTTTTTTTTTGAAATTTTATTTATTTATTCATGAGAGAGACACACACAGAGAGAGAGAGGGAGGCAGAGACACAGGCAGAGGGAGAAGCAGGCTTCCTGCAGGGAGGCCAATGTGGGACTCGATCCCGGGTCTCCAGGATCAGGCCCTGGGCTGAAGGCAGCACTAAATCTCTGAGCCACCCAGGTTGCCCCCACTACTCTAATTAACTTGTGAATCATTCTTCTTATTTTTATTTAGAATTACTATATACTATTTGTAGGCAATAGTTTTGACTCAACTGGTTCCTTTCATTTACCTTCAGACTAAAGCTCTGGAACATGGTCACTTGGTTGGTGGAGGACAATGACACCCCCCAAAAATTCTGAAGTTCTTTTGTGTACTTAGCCTTATATATCATACTCTTTTTCTTCTGAAATGTAATATTTAATTACCAGGGCCATAGATAGAGCAAAGGAAGCCCAGGCCATACTTGACTTGCCAAGTAAGGAGTGTTTTATTCAGTGATAAATGTTAAAGACGGCTCACCAGGTTTGAGAACTCCTTTTCAGAATATTTTTCTAAATATTTAATACATTACTTTCTAAAGATATTATTACTATAATAACAGAAATTTTAAGTTAGAAGTGCACAAATGATCCAGAGGTAGGTTCTAGATATAATATTCTAAGTGTTTTATTTCAGTAATCACATTATGGATACGGTTTCCCACCAAATGCATCCCTGTATAGATCTTCAAATATCTGCCTTGCCCTGGTTCCTATGCTGGAAGTACTGAGCAGTGGCAAAAAGTGGCTTAGCAAGGTGTGGACAAACCTGCCAGATGACAGCAATAGTGACCCTTTGTAAGCTTGGCAAGAGATTCTGAAGGAAAAAATAAATCTTCCCAAACCAAAAAAAGATGTGAGCACGGGACTATGATGTACATTTCAGAAATTTGTCATCAGTGTAAAGGGAATGAGAAAGGTAGTCCTGAAAATAACTACAAGGGGATCGATTGCCTTGGTGCTAAACTAGTCTTATCGTCTATAATTTAATAGAAGCTTGAGAACAAATCAACTATTTTAAAAACCAGAGCAGGCTCCTAGCACTCATTCTCAGCTAGGATTTCTCATTTCTGTGCAATGAATCTTAATCACTGGGTTCTATTGTCCCAGTTTTTTCAAGTTCGTTCTTTCAATGTGAAATATATTTTTACACATTTACAATTATGCTCCCAATATTTATATTAGTATTTATATTTGATGAGAAATTAGTTTTAGGGGTGACAGAAAAGACAGAAGTAGGTCTGACTGATTAATATGGAAATATCATAACCTATGGATACTTTATTATTTATTACAGACAAAAGCTCATTTACTAAGCTTTCAAGAATATACATTTGTCTTCCCCATAAAAAAGGGAAAAAATGTATTTAAAAAATTTATTTTTAGATCAGTGATTTTTAAAATACTGGGCTATTTTTCTCATCAATGTGTTGTATTTAGAAACTTAAAAATGTAAAATTTCTCTACTGAGCAAACTGACATTATGTTTAGAAGCAAATCTAAAAGAAATCAACAATTCTGTTCAGATTTGGAATGAATTCATCAATTGTTTGAAATTAAAACATTAGGGAAAACTGTATTAGATTGTGACACAATGCAATAAACCAGCATAACAAAATTTCTATTTACATAAATAAAAATATATACAGACAATCCAGCCTAAAAGCAGTATAAGCACACATGTGCTTCTCTCTTCCAATTCCATTTGCTTTTTTGCACGTACTACATAATCAGATTTTTTATGTTTATCAGACTATTCGCTGTGTTTATGACACTATGCCATAGCATAGTGAGTCAGTATATAAAATAGTAATATAATATTAAAATATTTTCATATGTATATCCATTACATGCATTTATGCAATTAAGACTTTGTGCCTGTGTCTACTCCTTCTTTAGGCAGAATATAAATTCCTTTTCAAAAAGGGCCATGTTTTATAATTAATGATATTGCTGGTGTTTATTGTGGTATACGAAGTTGGTAATGAAAGAAATCTTTCATTTCTTGAATTCCTTTCTTCATCCAAGAATAAATAGGAATGGCATTACACATCAATCCTATCCACCTGAAAGAGAAAGTGACCAGCTTTGAAGGTGTCTCTGCTAAGAAACTGTAAGCGAGTAAGAAAGACAATGTTTCCAAGCCACGTGTTTCTCTTTGTAATCAAAAGTTACAATAAGCATATGAAAAACAAGAGCTCTCAGAAAACTCTTTTATCATTTAACCATTATCTGTTCATTTACTATTCAAGGTTATCACGAATCACACGGGTAACTTAAGATCAGAAAGAAAATGAGCTACCTAAGTATTTGCCATCTACTCCATCTAATCTTTAGTCAGCACAGCACAGAACAACGGCCTGAATTTTTTAAAAGCTAGTGGCTGTGGACTTAAATGCAAGAGTTTATGAGGTACACAAATTTAAGACAAAAACACGGGCGTGATCAAAAGAATACATGTCCTGGTGTACAGATTTGCCACATGCAAACTAAAATAAATCTTTATATTTTATATGTAGAGGGAAGTTTTTAAAGCTCAGTATTAAAATTTAATTGGTAACTTTGACCTTGAGTGCCACTTCAGGTGATAAATATTACACCAGTTCTCAGATTTTCAGATTTATGATCTCATGTTCTTGAAAAAGGCCTAGCACCTCCATGTTCCTGAAATAATTGATCTGCCTCTTACAAGTGTTATTTTCCTGAAACCAACATCTGTCTTAGGAAGAAAAGTACAAACTGATGAAAGTACTCTGCTATATTTAAGATACCCAAAAGAGCTACCAGAATTTGCATCTAACACATTACTATATTTATAAAAGTAGTCAAGATCATAAATTGATAAATTTCTTAGCACACAATACACGACAAGAAAAAATAAACTGCAAAGCCATTTCTAAATATTTTCTATAAAGATTAACCACAATTATTAATAAAGACTGAATTTTTTTTTAATAGCATGGAGCTTGAACTTATGACCCTGAGATCAAGACCTGAGCTGAGGTCAAGAGCTAGATGCTTAAATTAAATGAGTGAGCCACCACCCAGGCACCCCAAGAGTGAATGTTTTAAATGTGCTAACAAGACACAATGCAAACCTACAGCTCACATGTTTTTCTTGTTTGAATAGAACCCCACAATATATGTTTTCAACTTGGGAGGCTTTGTTTCTTTAATGCAATCACAAATATTATTCTAATGTCACCAAAAAACACTTAACCCTACCACTGTCGATTGCTTCTCTTCTTAAAAATAGGCAAAACATCATGGAGACCTAAATTAGATAAGCAGGGAATAACTGCAAATCTGAAAACAACTATAATTATGTAATTTCTAGATTAAACGGAAAGTCAACATAAAATTCTGGGTCTGTTCACAAAGTCATACTGGCAAATATTATTGATTCTTCTACACATGACTAAATGTCCCCTATTAAGTTCAGTGCTCTACCATAAAATAATTATTAAAATAATTGCCAGTCCTTTGCATTCACTGCATACTTGATGTTGTTATAAGCGCTTTATACCTATTAACTCAAGTAATGCTCTCAACAACTTCGTAAGGTAGGTACTATTGTTAGTGTCCTTTTAATGAGGAAATTACAGCAAAAAGAGAGAAAGAAATTGCCACAGGTCAACGGCAAATAAGAACTTAAGTTGGATCCCCAGCCCAGGCAATGTGTCTCAGAGCCATGCGTCTTTCTTACCACTAGATTAATCAGTGCTCCATTACCACATCTACCACTTTGTCAGGAGGAGCAATTTAAAAAGCAAGAGAGCCAATGCATGCAGAAAATGCATACAGCTATTCATTAATTCCCTTACCAAGTACTTATTAGGCACCTACTACCCACAAAACTATGCATAAAGTTCCTTTCCAAAAAAAGTTTACAGTTAATCTTTTTTTTTTTTTTTTTCTACAAACCACCCTAAGTGAGACCCGAGGAAGCAGTGTGTTAGCACTTGGAGATATCAACTAAATTAGCTAGAAAAGATTAAAGAAATTTCCATGGTAAAAGCACTAACAGCAATAATGCCCCTTGGATGCAGTTTGTCCCTTGCTGAGGAAGCCTCAATTTTGCTGATTTCTTATTTAAGCATCTTGGAATGAATGTAAAAACTGTGAAAATATGCTAAGTGATAGTCACATCAGGACCAACTCAGCACAGGGCAGTGATCAAGCAAGGGTTAACTTTGAACAAAAAAGCTTTGCAATGTGCCAACTGAAAGAAGCAAAGATCCAAAAGACAACCAACTCTCAACACATAATTCAAGTCTAACATCAAAAGACACTGTCAGGGAGAAACAGTTGTTACCACATTAGCATCTACAACAGGCAAGATCATCAACTATTTGTTTTTGCTTTTTTTTTTTTTTTTTCACATGTGGAGAAGTGAGAAAACGCTCAGATATAACTACCATACCTAATGGAAGACTATATGATATACAATATTTATGTGTGTGTAGGGGTGTGTGTGTATGTTTTTCTCTTACAAACATAACATATAGGAACATGAAGTTCTAAAATCTTTGGACAATTAAGAATATCAGAACAGTTGTACCTATACAGAGCCATTAACTTGAGGATAAACTACCATATTACTGGTCCACTTTGTTATACTTACAATCTGTGAATTCACTACATCTCTCTTTAAATAATCTAAGGGCTCCTAAAAATTCTGGCTATAAAGCAAATTGTTACTTGTCAAATGTGTTCCTACTGACACACTATGGAAATGCATTTCCCCAGAAGAGAATGGATTAAATGAAAATGCCCATAAAAGAAAGAGAAAATACTTATTTGTAAAAGATCATTTTCTGAAATAAAAATACGACACACAAAATAAGAAAAAAAAGTATGCTGACAGTCATATACTCCCACTAAATAGAGGTCACTTCTAAATATTATTGCAGAATCCTCTGTAAAAGGTATTGTGTTGGGAAAGTTCGAACTATTAAAATAAACCAGAACCCCTATTTTTTTTAATGGGCTCAATTCTGTTCTGTAGTTAGAAGATTTAAACAGATCTCAGAACATAAGTGAGGCAATTTCTAGCCAGAGGCAACAAAGCTCCTATAAATCTTTTCAAACAGCTCATAAACTGGCATGGCTACCATGGGTGTGGTTTCAGTTAAAAGCTATAATGCTTTGAAAGCTCAATTTTACAACTAGGTGAACACTGTTTATGATGAGAAAAAAAACAAAACACATAATCCAGATTATTTTCCAGCAGGGTTACTTCATGCCTTACCTAATTTATTATCAAGTTCATATATTTGGAGTCCTTTAGCTATGTATACCCTTTACCCACAATATGACCATATACATAACAAATCTTTGATAATTAAACTGTGGAAGGCATTACTTAATGGATGAAAAATAATTATACTAAAATAATGACAGGGCAAATCTCATGATGTTAAATAGAAAATAACTGAATGCTCTCTGCAGACAAATAATTGGTCCCGAAGGAAGATACATGTTCACAAAGTCCTTAAATTCATTCTTCGAACTTTAAAATAGTACAGATAAAGGGTGAAGAAAACTATTTTCCCAAATGAGGAGGGTGTCAAGATTGTCTAGTTTATGAGCTCCCTCCACCTCCTTCGAAAAGTTAATTTTTAAGTACCAGCTTGTTGATTTTCTTTCCATATTTGGGAGCGAGAAGGTGGGGGAAGGATATATTAGCATTAACCCAGCAGCCTGCGGCTGTTTCAGTAAGAAAGTAACCAGTTCAACTGCTGGTTCTTGAAAGAGTGTGGTACTGGTGGTTACTCATCATGTGAGCCTGTCCCAGGAAGCATCGTCAGGTAAATGATTTACGCATTAGACCGGCGCCTCCTGGTCACACATCACATACCAAACTGCCAGGAACAAAGGCCAACAATCTGTCTGATTTCTAAAGCAAGTCCCATATACTTTCATAATCGCTTAACTGAAGTCACGATTATAAACATATAATCAGAAACACACCTGGATCCACCTGTCTGGGGTTTCTTCGGAGTCCATTGGTCCGTTTCTGTGCAGAGAGATAAAACAAAGCAAAACAAAGATTTCACATTATTAAATTGTATTAATATGTGATACTTTGGAAGGCCAATGTTCCATTTTCCATTTTAAAGTATGACTAAATTTGATCAAAAAATGTGGTTCTACAGTTTTTATAATTTAATTTTTCTGCTTCTCTAATAAGCCTTCCCCTTGTATTTGATGTTGATATTATATCATAGAAAAGAAACATCTTTTACCATCTCTGGATATTATGACTCAAAAAAAAAATTTTTTTTTGGAAGTTGTAATGACTATACGAATTATGAGAACAAAGCCGAAGTAGCTATTCTTGGTTAGAAAATGCTCCCAGCAAAGACATGTAATCTCCAAAACTCTAAGTCAGCTATTTCTGAGGGCTGACAGGTCAGACCCTGGAGAACCTCACAACGGAGATCTGAAGCTCTGACTTCACCAAACACTTAAATGAGAATAGTGTTTTAATTATGGTCACTTGCATCTCAGTTCTTGAAAAAAACAAAACAGGCATGCAGCTTGTGAACCATGAAAGTGAATTCTTATCACAGAAAAGAAAGCCTTAAGAAAAATTGTGCATTACAAAAACTACAAAATAAGATGCGAAACAAAAGAAATTTTAAATGTTTGAAAATGCATGATTATGTGTTCAATTTCACATGGAATTAAATTTGTTCCTACCTAATAACTATAGTAATCTCACTAATTAATAGGACTTGATTATCATGTTTTATTATACAACGGGATGAAATGCTGAGTCTATAACCACCATATAATTTAGATTTTTCACAAAAGCAATTTTCTCCCTATGTGTGTTGGGGTTTGTGCCCATGTGTGGAGGGGACTTGGGTTTCATTCAGAGAACATGTAGCTTTGTTAAGCACACATTAGCCACGTATTTTTCTTAGGGCTCTTCCTACTGTTTTCATTCACAAGTTAAATGGGTGAAATAGGGTCTGACAGCTTTCACAATGGCCTCGAAGCCCATCAGGCAGATGTTCAGGATTCTCAAGGTGAAAGCAACTAGAGAAATTTTTCAAGTTTTTGTTTTTAACCTAACTATTTTCAAAGTGGATTTGTAAAAACCAAAGATGACCATTAAAATCAGCATTAAACTATGTAGAGCAGGATGGATAGCTGTACTGGTAAAACTAGTATAAAGAGAGCCATTATAAAGTGAGAAGAAAATGTCACTCTGGGCTTCTTGACAGCCAAGGCACAAAAAGGGGAAGCATTACAGTCAAAGATTCATAGTTGATAATTTGGATAAAAGCTGCTTTCAGAGAAACTCTTTTTTCTATCTGAAATGTTACAATATCTTTAGAGCTCTCTATATAAAGGACAAAGAACACAATGGACAATATTTTCAACAGGAAAATAAATAATGATGAATATCATGTTGCTATTTACTTCCTACACATCCCTTCACCTTCTTTTTTTTTTTTTTTTTTTCCCTTCACCTTCTTAATGTACAGTAGAAGCTGTCTTTCTATGCTCTAACACCTTCTACAATCAAAATGCTTAGAGACAAGGAAGGAATTCAACCTTTGGGTCCTATTCCTAGAATCCCTAAACTAGTATCATTTAAAATTTATGGACTTAAAAATGTGAAAATGAGCACTTGAGTTCAAGACCAATGCTATACATTAGCTTGAAGTTAGGATTAAAATAGAGAACAATTTGCAAACACACAGATGGACCTAGAAAGTACAATACTAAGTGAAATAAGTCAGAGAAAGACAAATATCATATGATTTCACTCACATATGGAATTTTAAAAAATAAAAATGAAGAAAAAAAGAATACAAACAAAAAACAAAAAACAGACTCTTAAATATGGAGAACAAACTGGTGGTTTCCAGAGAGGAGCAGAGGATGGGGTGAGTGAAATAGGTGATGGGGATTAAAGAGTCTACTTGTCACTGTATTGTACACCTTAAATTAATATCACACTATATGAAAAAAATGGAGAACATGGTATAATTACTAAGAATATGGATTTTAGAATCAAACTGCCTTAGTTCAAATTCAGACCTTGTCACTTGGGACCTGCTATTTGATTGTGAATAAGTTAGTTAACATCTCTGCCTCAGTTTTCTCACCTATAAAATGGAGATAAGAACAGCACCACTTCACAGAGTTTATGATGAGAATTAAATGAATTATGTGAAATGACTGGAGCAGTTTCTATCATCCAGTAAGGATTACTGAGTGACAGCCTATTTTTTATTATTATTATCATCTTTATGGTATTTTAACTAATTAAATGCATACAAATTACAAATGATTTTTCTAAGCTATTGGCCTACTGCTTATGGTTTGGGTTTTTCCTCCTGAAAATCAGTGACCCTGAAAACAAACTTTTCTATAGGAGGAATGGGCAGTGGAATTATAATCTGTTGCATTGGAAAAAAAAAAATTAGCTATTTAGACCAAATGTCTCTGGAGATTTATTATACTTAAAAAGTATTTTACATTATAAGAAATTTTTAAAATGTTTAGCAGAGTATATTTAAAATTTTAAAATGCTAATTTCAATGGTCATTCTGTCATATTCCATCCAACTCACTCCCCTCCCCCACCCATATTGTCAAAAGCCTAGGACAGAGCTTTTGTCCCCAGCAGAAAGAGGAGAGCAATCCCTGGGAGCTGCCAGGTTCAGCCCCATGAGATCAGGAGAACTGATTTTCAGAACCTTCTCAATCTGCTCAGATCAACCTTGAAGGGGCAGGGAAGGGGACAACCAACTAACCTAATTTAAGAAGCGTTTGAGTTATTTCTTGCTTCATTACCTATTACTTTGTCTTTCTCTAAAGAAATACTTTTATCATCCAAGAATCTCTTCTTGCCTCTTGGAAGAACTTAATTTTAATTCTCTGTTGATTTCACCAACAAAAGCAGCAAAGGTTCATTTGCTATGGAACTGGCTTTGGTTCCTCTGTTATAAAGGTAGAAAACCTTTAAGGAATGGATTTAGAGTACATATGTGTTAAATAGATACATAATGATAACTTACTTCCTACAGCTAGAGGTACCTTCTGAAGGTCCACTCAGAATGGAACGTGGGATGAACATCCCAGGTGTGGTCATGAAGGCCTATAGATGTTGTGGCTATTAAAAACAATCTACCTTGAGAATGAAGTGTGAACTTAAAAATAAAAAAGTCACAATCATATATATATTGAAAAGGGAACAGGACAGGATTACAAACTGGTATATGGAGAAAAAGAGCATCTTCAAGAGGTGGGAAGAAGAGCAGATCACAGAGAAAATTGTTTACTTCTGGTAAAAGTCCTGAGCATCATACAAACATCTGCCTCAGAGAGTTAAAATGCCTTCCACACAGTCCTGGTGGGGAGGTATATAGTGAAATAATGCTTCTTAATGTTCTTTTGCTACATTTCTCCTTAAACCAAGCTAAGATTTCCAACTGGTTTGGGCAGCAACTATAATTATGCATCCAAAATAAAGATTATTAGCAAAATCACACTTTAAATAAAAATTGCACTTATTGTATTCAAAGCTAGGCAATTCACTCAACCACTGACACTGCATTAAAAAAAAGTCAACCTGAAAGTTAATTTACTTCATAATAGGCTTCCATGTAATTTTTTAAGAGGATAAAATGCCTGGAGAGAATATTTAGTATTGCGTGAAAATTATTCACCATGTCTTGTTAGTACACCTTCTGTAAATACACTCACATTAAAATAAAAACAAGTGAAATCATCTTCTTTGGAAAAAAATAATTCCTATTTTTTGTGAAGTCACACTTAGAAGTTCAGACCTCTAAAAGGAACACTGTGTCAAAAATCTAAGGATAGCATGAGGATGACAGAAAGCAAGCTGCTTTCCAAGATCTTCATAGGCATCCTTACAGTCCTTGTGAAAAACCTTACCTGTCAACTAAACACTAAAAGAAATTTTACATTAATTTATTTTAGCCCCAGAAGAACCTGAACTCCTTGCTCTAGATTCTAGATTTTAAAATACAGTTAGCTGATAACACCAAAGAGGTGCTTATGAGCATCTTCATATCACTATTGATACTCTGTGTGCAAATTACATGCTTACGCAAAAGAGAAGCAGAAATGATTACTTATTTGATGTCTTACTGTACTTTTCATTATTTTTACCGACTATATAAATGTCAGCCTATTAAAAAGTATTTCATTACTTTTAATGATCTATAATTATCAGTTAATATAATTTTGTATAATTTGTTGTCATTCTTTCACTCTGAAATTCTAAAGTTACGATACTTTTGGTTCACATAACCAATCACATACACATGCATTTTATATTTTACATGCATTTTATATTTTAATTTTCTCTGTGATATTATTTTTGGGGGGTCAGGTGAGAAACTTGCTACTTTTGGTTAAAGGCCAAGGCAATGGTTGTCTAAAATCTGTCAAATTTTTTATTCTTTCGTATTTCTTTAAAAATAGCTTATTCTGAGAGGTGACAAGGATCAGATGGTTCTAAGCCATTAGACCTTAGGCTGTGTTAAACCAAAAGAAAATGTCATCAGATCTTGCTTCGATCAATAAGATATGATACAAATCATGTTTGTGTTCAAATAGAAAACTACTAGAAATATGAATTCATATCCTTAGACAAGCAATGTTAGAACTTTTCAGGACTAGCAAATGTTGGGCAGCAATGCAACGTTTCATGACAAGGACAGGTCTACCAATTCCCTGGGATGAAGGCTACCTCCCTTTTGTACTAGCAGGACCATTCCAAAGGAATGAATATAGATGCATTAAGTTTTATAAACTCCAGGGGTTTGTGGAATTTTGCAGGAAACTAGGGGAAAATATCCCCAAACCAGTGCTGCACATTGTTACAATGCTTGAAATTTACCTGAATAAGTACCCAGCGTTCTGAAAGGCTCCGGTTCACACACATTGTTAAAAATTCACATTTTTCCTCTACCTAAGATCTTTAGACAGTGATTGAAAATTCCTCTGATTTAACCTGTGCATTCACAAGCACTTAGTTGTTCACTCTAGTTCTGTTTCTATCCATTTTAAGGGGCACATTTAACATGCTAAAAAGCTCCAGACCGCTTAAGTTAGCAAACAACCTGAAATGCAAAAGTTATGAAAAAAAAAATTAAATGTTAATCTTACCTCCGGTGGTTTGAGCGTCCCTTGTTCTGAAACAAATGTAAAAATTGGCATTGTCAGTGTAAAGTTATTTTGTTTGGTTAGCAACCTTAGCTTGTTCTCTGCAGCTTGGTAAAAACACTGCTGCTTTGTTTCCCTAACTGATACTTGTAATATATTTCCAGGGTCCCTCAGGCTGGGCTAGTAATTGTTTTGCAACCCAGGTTCTCTTGCCTTATTGGCTTGTCAGGAAAGTGACTCATAGTTCTAAATGACTTCTAGGTTATGCTTAACTTTTTCAATTGTTGATTAAGCAATGTCAATCCAACCACATAAAGCTCCTTAAAACAGAGGCTTGCACTAAATTTACATGGATGAGAGGAAGCTAGGTGGGAACCTGTCTTTCAACACACCGAGTTTTAAGAATCCAGACACATTAAGTTACAGAGGTATTTCGCCGACTACAGCAATTGCGAATTTAACGCTGTACAATATTGCATATGGATTTTTTTTTCATTAAGTGGCTATAACTATTGTTTTTAATTCAGGGGGAAATACAGTTTGATTTAAAGAGGGAAATAAAAAGTGACAGGATTCGATTCCAATGCTAATTTCCCTTTCAACCTTAGTTTCTCCATCTGTGAACAGAAACAACAATCTCTTTACCACATTTCAGTTCTTGAAAGTGACCAGCAGTGACAGAAGGGCCCTGAGACCTGCAGGTGACTACGGTGGCAGAAGGGGAAAGGGTCATTCTGAGAGTAAAGGCACACGCTGCACATGGGCACCTGTGGATGAGATCTCCTTTCCCCATTCCCAGAAGCCCCTGACGTGGTAACGCTTTTCCAGACTGTGAAGGAAAACACCTCAACCTTTTGAGCCTATGCCTATGGTTTTCCCATCCAAAATGACCCTCTCAAGAAGGATCTGAGAAAAGAAGACACTGAGGGAAATGTCAGGAAAGAACCAGCAGACCTAAACAAGAGCTTTGTAAACTTCTGTAAGAGGATCCAAGAAGTCCCACAACCAGAGTTCAAGGGGAAAATTCTGGCCAGAACACCTGACTGGCTTGACACAGATCGTTTTGCACAAGAAGCTGCCTGGGGCATGAACAGAAGGTTGTTTTGTTTTGTTTTATAAAGGACTACTCCTGATTAATGAAAATGGAAGACACATGACCAAAAAGTCACCTTTCCGGAGAAAAGTTAAGTCCGCATTCCTCTGGCAGTTTCAAATCCCATCACCCTCGCTTTCACGGAGGACTGCCTTCTCTGAAGGCATCTTTGCCAGGTCTGAGGCTGGCCAAGGAGTATTCCTTTGCCTTTACCAAGGAGTGTTCCTGGACAGCAAGCTATTTCACCTCTTTTCCTCCTCACTTAGAAATATGCAATGTTTCAGAAGCACGACGGCCCGAGAGGATCAGTGTTGTGGAGAGGGTCCAGGTCAGTACCATTTGGCTGAATGCTACGGCCAGACTTAGAACCCAGGTTAGGTGAGCTTAGTTTCCTAACAGGGCAGGTGTGATACCTGTTTCACTGGTTTGACCAGAAAGACCTATATTCCAGAATAGCCCTAAACTACTTTTTTTTCTCCTACTGGTGCATTAAAGAGTCTGAGCTAAGAATAGTAAACTGCAAGAAGCACCAAATGGGAGAAGAGTTTAAGTTTTCCATCCAAGGAGACTGAGGAAAGCTTGGACTACTAGATGTCCTCTAAAGTGGAAAAACCTCAGGTCTTTTGTGTTCAGCATTCATAAATGAATATGTAACTTAATTTCAATTTAAAGGCTATATGTTTTTTTCTGACCCTTTGCATAGAAGTGTGTTTGTGTCCTTACAAGTAGGTCTTTCATAGTATGCTTTAAATGTTTCATATCTTTTTACAAAACCTATGATCAGCCATGTGGCAGCAGCAGGTGACACACCATGCTCCACGAGGGTCATCTGGTTACTCAAGAAGTTCCCAGGGAAAAGATGGTATCACAGGTGGTCCTCTAACTGGCAGACACCTGCATCTCTTTACCCAGAAAATAAGATGTAGGAACAGAAGACGATCAATGACAGGCTCTTCCTATCTTTGTTGCATAGGGTTCAAATGAAAGTTAGCTGGCCCCCTGCACGAGTGAGCACCTATTACAGAAATAAAGAGAGTGAGAGGTCCCAGCGAGGCATATATGGGGCCAGTATAAAGCCAGAAGCAATCTAGCCTGGGCTGACCACCTCACCCAATCTCCCTCTTTCATTTGCCTCTTTCCTGTTGGCTCCAGCTTTTTCTCTTTAATGTCTCATCAAGCAAACCAGCTTTCTTCCTAATTCTGATTAGATATACTAAAAACTACACAAGCCCTCTTCAGTGTAACCCAAGTAGGAAAAATGGAAAAGGAGCTTTGTGCTGGACGCGACTTCAACTCTCAGGGCATTAGTCCTTACTTAGGGCTTACCTTTTCCTGTCTTCATGGCTATCATGTCCACCCGGTACCCTGTCACCCAGGAAAGAGGCACATTTCCTCCATGCACTTGGTGTGGAGAAGTTCGCACTCTGATCTTCTCATGCTGGGCCTAGCACCTGAAGAGTAGCTCTTGAAAGTCTCAGCTTTTATTTACTTCTACCTCATGGTAGGGTTCTGTAAATTTTATAAGATTAGGGTAAAACCCAAAGGACTGGAAATAACTCTTAGAATCTGTTCTAAGCTTAGCAGTTCTTATCCAGACTCTTCTGGTGATTACTTTTATACTTGGTCTAGCAGCCCTAGCATTGAACTGCGTGCCTCCTTTACAAACAAAATCTAAATTCTGATAACCATATTAATGCAACAGCTTGTTAACTGGTATTAAAATAACAGTGGTGGGAGAGAGGAAGACCACACTACCCACACTGCTTCATACATTTTCAAAGTAAAAGCTCATTCTGGCCAGAAAAATAGAATAAGAACTTCTTTCTATTAAAAAGTCTATGGAAAACTTGCTCTAATTTTGAAGTCTCCAACACCATCCTCAACCTCCTCTTGATACGGACCCAAAACTACTATGCAGCAGGTACTCGGGTCCCTAAAAAACACTTGGAGTGTCACAGTTCTGCATTAAGACTAAGTCATAAGGGCTGATGACATCAAATCTATTTTAGCTGAATTCTGACCCAACAGAAAGGTTGCTGCTTGAGATATGATGAAAAAGTCTTTCTTTCCATCTCTTTTTCTCCTGGGAACTTCCTTAGGAGAGTAATTCAATTCTTCAAGTTTCTAAAAGTTTTTAATCCTCAACTTGTCTTTACCCTGCAGCCTATTCTCAGACTCCTATTGATCAAACTATAAAATGTTCTTACCCTTTCAAGAGCCTTTCTAGATGGTGACTCACAGGCCCTCAAGGGGTTTATACCTCACATTCTTTCATCAAGTCCCAACTGGTTTGATGTAATTCAGAGAAGGGGTGTTACTACTGAGGTGCTTGGAGGCTTTGCAGAACTCTATCTTCAATGCCAGCATAGGGCTCAATGTGCATATTTGTGTAAAAGAAATGTTTTTCACCAAGGCTTTAGATTCACTTAATACAATTCATTTGTTTAAACAAAAAATTCAGTCCTATTATATTTGTTTTTCCAATACAAGTGGCTCTCAGTGAATACATTATTGCACAGTTTGCTTTGTCTCTTATCTGAAGTTCTATTTGTTAAGACTAAACAAATCAATGTCCAAGTAAGACTGTTGGTCTCAAAAGGGGCCACAGAAAAGTAATAACCAGTATAGCTTCTGAAGGGGCCTTGTTATCATGGCTAACATGCTAGTTTTGTGAGACATTAAAAGACAGCTGGACGATCAAATTTTGAAGTTACACAAATGTTATGTTCACCACTCAGACCTACAGCAATATTTTGGAAAAAAAAGAAAACTATAAATAACACTTAGAAAGAGGCTTTGATTTCAAGTCTTCTCAGGAGTTCTAATAGAAGTACAACTACATAATATTTTCCTGTTCACTTTAATAATCATTAATATATCATTAAACTGACCTAAATAGTTAAGTGGAAGGAATAATAAGTACCCTTGAGTATAAAATTTTCTTGGTAAGTTAAGAAAGAGAACTAATTGATGGGAAAGGCTTTAATATGAAGTAGAACCAAAGTCATTTTTTGATTATGAAATCAAGGATCAAGGCTTAGCTCATGTAAAAGTAACCTGATAAAATACCTACCGGCAGAAGACAGAAATAAAACAGTATTCTTTTATGATAAAATACTGCAATACTATTTATAAAAAAGCTATTTCTGATGCCAATTTGGGGTGCAGGGTCTAGGTAGCAATCCTGCAGGTTTAAACCATTAGGATACTGAGACACCTTGCTTCCAATTAGGAATGGCTATGGCAGCAGCAGGAGCAGCAGCTGGCCTAGATAAAAGAGCGATTAAACAGAGAAGCAAATGGGGACCTGCTTCGGTTAAATATTAGAGCAGCTGAGGCTTGCATTCCCACTAAAGGAAAAGATGCATTAAACCGAAGTTGTCTGCTCCAGCAATATTTGCCTTCCGGTGCTACTTTCTTTGTTTAAACTGAGAGGATGCAAAGCAAGCTATATTGATCAATGTCAGGATAAGAAGCGAACAACAGGGTTTCAGCAGGGGAAAAACACAAATGTCCCCCCAAAATTGGGGCTTCGGATTAGACTTTCACGGTGGTGTGCTGTGAGAAAGCCAAGCCACTCTAGAATTACATCAGCTTTGCAGTGACTTGTTGAGAGAGTCTTATATAATGGAGTTCATACCTATTCATTATTAGGGTTGGAAAGTTTGGCAGCACACTTCAGAGGCCATGTACGTGTTGATCATCGAGGTTGCCATGGTGAATGTGAGGGAGTCAACTCAAGTTCAGTGAAAATGAGAGAGTGAAATTGCCCGCTCTTTATATCCATGCAAATTCTCAAATGTTAAGACATAAACTAATCACCCAACCTTCAAATTTGTTTCTTAGTTGCATAGTTTGTTTTATAAATACAAAAACAAAACAAAAGTTAAAGCACCCTTTTTTCATACTTCAAATGCACTTGAGTTAATAATCTGTCATAGTCAAATATTAATATGAATGTATTACTTCCTTCATTCAGAAATGCACTGCATTTTGGCCAAGTAATTATTATTTCGAGGATGAATGAAGATTAGGTAAATTTAAAGGAGATAGAGCATGAAAAATAAAAGGCTTCTAAATTCAGGGAAGACAACATCCAAAGGCTTAACTTCCACAAAAAAAAAAAAAAAAAAAAAGCCAGAGAGCTATTTCACATGCTTATTGGTTAGCATCTAGCCACCTCCAACACTATTAAAGATTGTGTTTGGGCTAAGATATTCCTATTTTGGAAAAAGGGAGTAATGATTTGAGGGATGAATAAAAAGATGAGAAATATGTTCTCTATGTGGAGAAGCATACAGTCTCCCAGAAGCAATGAAGAATGGCAGAGAGAGCTGTGCCCACCAAACCATCCATGTACCCCACTACACTATCCACCTCCCCCCCTGTAATTAATTTGAGGCCATTTAAGTAGTTTTAACCAATACAGTGTGATTTAAAAAAAAAAAAAGTGTTATTCACTTCAGTCCAGAAGTTTTATTAGCAGCTATCCAGGAAGCTATGTGTTGAGTTTACAGAGTCACAAGATGGAACCAGCTTGGATCCCGAAGCCATTATTTAGAAGGGAGCTTCCTTGGAGGGCCATGGAACTCGCAGCCAGTAGTGCAAATGTGAAAAATAAATGGTTATGTATTAAAGCCAGTGGGATTTGAAGGGCTTTAGGGATGTTTTAGTTGCCTAACATTGTCAAATACATAAAACCTACACACAAACTAATTAGGAAACAATTTAATTCAGACTACTGTTGGGTGGCCAAAGTGAGGGAAAATGATTGGCAAAGAGCTTAGAAATGAAATAAAGCAAGAGTAGATCTTGGAACTGTTGGGAGAAAAGGGAGTGTATTTCAAGGAGAAGAAATAGTAAGAAGCAAGCAAGAATTCTAAAAATGGGACTGATTGGATTAGGGAGTGTATTTCCCTAGAAATTGAGGTATTTTTGTTACCAGGTGTTCTGTGAGCTAGTTCTTTTTCTTGATAACTTAATAACCTAACCTAGGCTCCTGGGATCAAGTCCCACAACAGGCTCGTTGCTGAGAGCCTGCTTCTCCCTCTGCCTGTGTCTCTGCCTCTCTCTCTCTTATGAATAAATAAATTCTTAAAAATATATAATATATATATATAATTTTATATACATATAAAATTAAAAAAAAAAAAAGGCTGATGGTTGATGCTCAGGGCAGGAGCCCTTCCTTGCATAAATACCAGAAAGGAATGCAAAGGGTGTGCCAAGTCTCCCATCTTTCATTCTTAAAGTACGAGGCAGGGCTTCAGGTAAGATTTTTATTTCACTTATCCTATATCTGGTCAGGCTCTGGTCTACAAGGGCAGAATCAAAACTGGTCCAATCTCCCACAGCCTCCTGCTTCTGGGTCTAACACTACAGTGATCCTCTGAGCCCAGGAACCCTGGTGCCGCACTTCTACTCATTAATCTGTCCATGTGTTTGTCAGTCCATCCACTCACTCATCCATCTACCATGGCTTCCCAGGGAACAGAGTATCAGTTAAGTATGGTTCTTATCAGTGAGAGGCTCCAGTTTAATCCAAGTTTGGACATTATTCTGTAAGGAATAGAAAGTACAGCAGCAGTAGACTCACATCATCAGAATTGATTTTCATAAAAATCATGTTGGAAATCATACAAGGAAGAGTATAATTAACAGCAGGAGTTAGGAAACTTTTGTTGTCACCCAAACAAGTGAAATCGAGATTTTAATTTTATTTTTTTAATCTACAGCAATACCGTATCAGTGGATTCTAGAGAGCCTTCAGAGGAGAACTAAGAAAACCAGGTAAGTGAATGACGATGAGAGGGGTGGGTAAATCAAGGCTGACACCCAGGTTCGGGTGAGTGTATGGATGTTGGACCTTTAAGATGGAGGAAGTTTGTGTTAGTGACTAATGAGGTTGGTTTTAGATATGTGAAATTTGAGGTCACTGCAGGACACCTGGGAAGGGATATGAGAGAAGAAGATAGACATTTTGAATCCAAAGTTCAAGAGAAAAGCCTTACGTGGAACTGGTGACTTATCTACCTGGGTGTAGGTTATAGTTAATGCCAGGGAGATTAATCAGGCATCCAAAGGATGGCATGGGGGCTATGGCAGGATGTTAAGGAGAGGGGCAAGGAGAGTGGTTAACAGTGCCGAATAAAAGAGAAAGGTCAAATTAGGTGAGGCCTGCAATGTGATGACCAGTGCATTTGACAATTAGAAGGTAGAATGGAAGATTCTCTCACCTTCATCTAGGCCTTGGGTTACTGTGTCATTTTGTTCAACTAGTCCCTCTTCTCTATCTGGACCAATGCTGAGTGATATTGGCATGCTCCACTTTCTGGAACTGCCTTCTACCCCAACTACCCAATGTTTATAGTGTAACCATTCCTACAAGACACAGCTTTCTGTACCACAAGTAAACTCCTGACTCACTCTGAGTTGATTGGAATCTCTTTTTGTCTCCTGAGAATATAGTTGGACTGTGTTAGGCAACAAAGCTATAAAGTTCTATAAAGTGGAGGTCAATCTCAAGTCACCTAGGATACAATTTTATGTGGGAACCTGGATTATGTAAGCATTTGAGTTTGCCTTAAATCAATACTATTCTCTTGCTTTGAATTTAGCTGATCCCACCCTCCAAGTCAAGTTTTCCTGAACTGATGGGACATTCTCAGCCAGAAAAAGGCCCACCCCAGGGAACTGTCTCCAGGCCCCGATATAGCTTTTTCTTCCTCCTTCCCTCCCCCTCCTCTACCTCCACATTTTCCCAAATGTCATACCAGTCATGGAAAACTACACTGCTGAACTAGTGCAAGCAGCTCTCACTGCATCCAGGTCCTGACCCTCAAACAGAGGACTGTGTACAACATAAGCCAGTGTCGGTTCTCTGCTGGCCGGGAAACACCCATCAAGGCTAGCTTGCCCACGTGCTCAAAATCCTGCCTCTCTTACCACACTCACGTCAGCCCTGCCAAGCTTAAACTCACACTTTACCCATAGCAGTGCGGGAACAGGTGAGTTCAAGGACTGGATGTCATAACTTCCAATGTTGAGTGGGCATGTGTTTAGGAGTGTGGGAGAGGACTGCTGACAGCGAGAAGTAGGCAAGGCCCCTTACTACTAAGGGCCACCCAGAAAATCCTAATCTGGAGGCAAAACAGGGAAGCCGCCTGGGCAGGTTCTTCCTACTTCATACCACTAATTAACAGACTATGTGCACTCAATGCCATCAGTCTTTTAAAATCTTGGGCAGGAAAGGGGAGAAAGGGAGAGAAATAGACATAGATATGTAAAATAGGAGGATGGAGGCCACCACCAGATGTAAGGCAGAGAATCAAGAGGGCAAGGGAACTATGTTCAAAACTCCAAGAAGTAAATCTAGCCAGAGGTTTAAAAATGTTCTTTCCTACTTAATAGTGAATTCTATAACAGTTTAGAGAATGAGGTTGCTTGTAATAAATGATATCTAAGTAAGTGTTATCTATAATCTGCAGGGCATAATAGCCTTATTTTTAGTTACTTTATTTTCATGCTTTTATGACTCAGTTTCTTCATCTTAAAATAAAAGGTCCTAGAACTGAAGGTGGGTGCCAAAATCTTCCAGCTCTCAGACATTCCACAGGAAAGGGCAGACATGGTCCCAGGGAGTCCTGAATTTCTCACGGCACTTCAAAGGACTGAAATCTAAACACATTTGGTAGTTACTAATTTAATTGAATTACATGTTTTTGCTAAAAAAAATAAAAATAAAAATAAGTAAGAATTAGAAAATCTCTTTCATTCTCAGAGAAAACCAAACTCATGATTTTACCACGGTTGTTTCTAAGGGTCAGGTACTCTGCGTTCAAGACATTTCCATAGATCCTCATAGCTACTTCACAGGACTGGGAGCAGAACTCAGAGGTTAAGAACAAATTCAGGAGTTGGACGGCCTGGATTTGCATCTTTGCTCTATTGATTAGGCAACTAAGGCAAGTTACTTAGTTCTCTGTGCCTTGGGTTCTTATATGTAAGATAAGAATGGCAGTAATTCCAACTATAAAGGATTTGCACAGGACTAAATGAGTTGATGGCAGAAATATACTTGGAATGGTACCTGGTACTTTGCATTTGTTTTAAGAAAATAAACATGTAAAGGCTACAGGCATTATTATTATCCTCTATTTTAGAAGGGGGAAAAAAAAAAACTAAGACTTAGGAAGTTTAAGTAACTGGTCCCAGTGTCACCCAGTGAGTAAGCTGTGGAGAGGGATTCAAACCAGACCAAGACTCCAGATCTTTCGGGCTTTACTGCCATCACACATAGTCTCCTGATCCAGAGTTACTCACTGAAGGCTGGAGCACAACGGAATGATGACTTGGGAATAGGTAATGCACCGCTTTTTTATCTGCCTGACCAGGAATTCCCAACTGTTTCCTATTGACTTTTTCAAGTAAAAGTTAAAAATTTAAAGTCCTTTCGCATCCTTCATTTTTATCACCTCAAAGTTTGGTGTTCACATTTCTTCTATCCACATTTGCTTCACATCATAAAAACAACAGCAAAGATACAGATTACACCCATCCCTTTAAAGAAACAAAAACCTATGCTTCTCATCACAGCACCATGGATTAAAGCACTGAATTTTTATTGTGCCCAGGCACTGTGCTAAGCATCAACATTATTTCATTTGATCCTCATGATAATCCTCTAATTTCCATTTTACAGAAGAATAAACAAAACCTCAGAATGCTTAAGTAACACCCCCAAGCTTGTGCAGCTAGCAAAGGGCAGAGTGAGATTTTCCACCATTTCTGCTTAACTCTCAACTACTCTCTTGGACTCTTCCAGTAGAACGCAAGAACCATGCCAACTATGAGATCACTTCACATTTCTCACAGACAAACTCCTAAGACAGGGCTGGGAGGGGGGGTAGTTAATAAAAAAAAAATGCCCTACCATGAACATATTAATTGTCCTCAAAGACATGAAAGGTTGGGCCAAATAAAGACAGAACAACAAAAATTTAAATGATAAACTGTATAACTGTATCAGGTGGACAACTGAAGAATAACAATAATAATAGATAACATTTCTTTTATATTTTACAACTTTGTAAACTGTCTCTGACCTTCAGAAACATTAATGGGTGCTAATCTTGTCTCCTTGTCTTAGCAGACTTTGCGTCAATTGTGTGAACAGTCTGTCTCCCATCAGAAAATGGGAACTGCTGCCCTGAGGACTGAACGAGTTTGTGCAGGAAGGGCCTGGCAGAGAGCCCAGTGCAGGTGCTCAACTAACCCAGGATCCTTCCAACTAACCCATTCCTGGCATGGGGAGCTCATGGCTCATGGGAACCTTAAAAACCATCTACTGAAGGAGCAGAGTGAGAGGAATGTGCTGTGATCCCAGTCCTCTACTGGGGTTCACACCTTTTCTACAATTGCCCATTTTCTGAACTCAGCTCTGAAATGAGCTATTATTCTGCTTCACTCTTCTTCATATTATCCAAAATAATTCAATGTCCACCTTTTCCTTTGGGAAAATCAAAGGTTGACATGGCTACCTTTTGAACTCAAGCTGTTAAAGATCCCTTTCTTCTGTTCAAAAAGTTTTACTGATTTTGAAAGGTCTTATTGATAAAACACAAGAGAAACTCAGGGGAAAAGGACAAAGAGAAAGAAGAAGAAAGAAAAAGAATAAAGAGGACAGAAAAGAAAGAGGAGGAAGAGAGCCCAAGAGGAGCAGAAAGAGGCAAAAGGCTATTGAATGCATAATTGCCAATAGTCTTAGCAACTGGCTCATGTAACAGTCATGGAGCATTATTTTTAAAAACCAAGGGGGAAAATATTTACATAAAATCCAAAGGATATATGCTCTCCGTTAAATGCTGTAAAATGACAATGTATTCAATTCATTAATTCATGAATTAGTCTGTGTGATGTTTACTTCTGGCATCATTAGCATTTCTGAGCTGAATATTTAAGAGAACAAGGGAGAAATTTAAGGACTTAAGATAGAAGTGAAAAATATTTTTTTCTATTTTTGTCCTTTCATTTGTGTGCTTTGGCTATGTTTGTACAGCATTAATGAGATTCGGGGGCTGGGCTGAATGAAATGAGTGGCACAAAACCTTCCAAACGCCCCTTGAAGGCCTCTGCCTCCCAGGTATGTGTAAAAGTCACAGGAATTTTGAACAATTTTTTAATTATCCTTATAAATGATAGTTTCAAAAGCAGAGATGTCATAATAAACACATATTGAGAGTAAATTAGACCTTAATTATGTTTATCAAGTTTTATATCCTAATTAAAAGCAGAATCACAATAAACATGACTTACCAGCAGAATTAACTCTGCCACAATTGTCTACTCTTCCCAAACATTCTTTGTGTGCTCTCGCGCCACACTTAAAACATAAATAGCCTTGATAAAATGTTCCTCTGAAAGGTAAAATTAGAGAGTGATTATGTTAAAAGGTGTTAAAATCTGCCTATATGGAATCACAAAAGAAAGAAAACAGGGGAACACAGTGCTCTGCAAAGTCTTTTAGCAGAGGGAGAGGGTTTCCTGGTTCCAAAGGAAGGATCCAGGCACAAGGCTGAGGAAAGGTCTGTGGACTCAAAACTGTCAAGGCCATCTCCCCACTTCCAAACATTTTGGCTGGGATATTAGAAAAGTAGGAAACATGGAGCAATTATACCAGCTCCTTTAAACTGAAACACGGGACCCTGCGAGCTTACCTCAAGAGCATCTGGCAGACTTTGCAGGATGTAACCCGATTGAAGGTGTGCATCTTGAACTCATGGAAATTGGAGTCTGCATAGTCTGGCCTTATGTTTGATCTATAAAAAGGGGAAAAAAAAGTAACTTCCTAAAGAAAGTTTCACAACCAAATAGCAGTTTAATCATCTAAAACCTAAATTCATCAACATCACATTGGGTAGAGATCTGATTCAAGCAAAAAGGCTATTAAATATGCAATGTTCTCTAAGCCAAAAGTAGGCTTTGCATTAAAATATATACCAAAATCTGGTTGTGTGCAAAGCAGCAACACATAAGGATTTAAGCAAACTAATCCTCCTCAGAATTGAGGATTCCCTGAGAACATTACAGAATGGCCACATAGGTCAACCTGCCAGGAAAAACACAAAAACCTGCTGGATATTCATGCTGTGTGATAGTTTCTCTAGCCGCCATCACTGAAATATAAACTAGATGGAGCGGACGGGAGGGAGGGGCAGAGAATGCTTCATTCCCACAGAAGCCATCTCTAAATAGGTATGTGGATGATGTCATGACCTATAAAAGTGAAAATAATTTTATAAAAAGTTTTGCAACAAAACATCGTCTGGTCAGTAAAAACTTCCTCCTTAACAATTTGCTTTCCTTGTAATCCAAATAAATTTTATATTTTACTTTTATAGTTTTTATATTTTATTTTTATTACCTGCATATGCAAAAGAAAACAAGCAAAATGCAAACGATCATCACTGACATAAGATTAAGCAAAAAATAACATAACCAAAGTGATTTTGTGCCAATATTATGATGACCACACAACTTTTGTTACTTTAACCTTCATGGCAATCCTGACTACTCAGCACTAAGAATATCACTAATTTACAAACAAGGAAATTGAGGCTAATACTAAAGTCTAAGGGAAATGGCAGAGTCAGGCACTCTAGTCCAGGTCTGTCCTCTCTGCGAGATGGAACTCAACAATATTCACCGTAATATAATAAGATTGTTGGAAATCATCAATTTAGCCATTTCTAGAAGATTTTTTATATTACTCATAATTTACCTATGTCACAGAAGAAAGCAGAAAAATTAGAAAAGAACGAAAAAAAAAACTGATATAAATCAGAGGTATATGGAGGAAGCTAAGATGATGCTCTTCAACACGCTACAAGCAATTTGAGAGAGTGTAGGAAAAGTTTGAGATACTGATGAGCTAGGATTTCCCCTTTTATAGAATACAGCAACTCTCAACCACACAGAGCCTTGGTGTAATGAAGCATAACACAGGCGGGCGACCAGGCATCAATCTCTGAGGTACCAGGAGAAGCCTTATGAAAAAACATTCGCAAAAGCAATTGGAGTAGCAGGCAGTGATGCAGAAGTGTCAGAGAGGTCAGCCTTCCAATCCATCTGCTGAATATGAGCGTGCTAAAAATGAAATCAAATATTAGTGCCATCTGGGATTTCTCTGCTCCATGCTTCTGGTGACCTCACTTTTTAGGAAAATGTTCTGCTGCATGCTGAAAAGCATGGCCACTTCCACAGCAGTATTTTTGTATTCCTGATTAAAAATTATAGTTCTTCATGAACAGAGAAGTAGAGAAAACATAAGGATCTAAAACAAAACTGTCTTCACAAGATTCTTGAGTCCATAAAGCCATGCACTGGAAAGAGCATCACACCCTACTTCCTTAGCCAGGAAGGCCTGCTTTTTTCTGAACATCAAGGTGATACAGTCACACATGGATTGTCAAATCACAGCTTCAGTCCTGGGAACTTGAAGAATTCATCAGCCTCGAGTTGTAGAATAGAAGTAGGTCTCCTTCAGAAATGTAAATGGGTCCCAAGCAAGTAAGAGTTTAATTAATTTTAGAAGCTTGTCTGGGACAGAGATAGAATACCTTTCTCTAAGGATCAACTTAGGTAATAGACAGCCAATCTTTTGACCATCTATTACCTTTCCCCAACTAATGAGGAATAAGCTGACTTTTAAAAAAAAGATTTTATTTATTTGACAGAGAGAGAGCACAAGCAGGGAGAGCAGCAGAGGGAGAGGGAGAAGCAGACTTCCTGCTGAGCAGGGAGCCCAATATGGGGCTCGACCCCAGGACCCTGGGATGGTGACCTGAGCCAAAGGCAGATGGCTAACCGGCTGAGCCACTAGGGTGCCCCTAAGCTGGATTTTCAGAAGACAAAAGCTGAGAGGAGAATCACTCGGAGGTTAAAAAAAAAAAGAAGAAGAAGAAGAAAAAGAAAAAAGAAAAAAAAAAGACATAATAAAGAAAAAAATCTGAAAATATTGTTAACACTGGTTGTCCTACATGAAATTAGGCTCCAAATGGTGAAGTAGAATGGTAGGGAAGAAATGTTGGAATTAAAAAAAAAACCTATAGCTGCATATTATTTTTTAAAATTAAACACTAAAAGATAAAAATCCTATGACTCTGGAACTGCTCCTGGAGCACTATAGAATACAAAAGCATAGTCAACTATACTTTTGGTAGGAATCTGAAATTAGACCACCCAGGCCTAAATCCTAACTTGCAAGTCACTAACAGCGTGACCCTTGATAAGTCAGTAAGTATAAGGACTACTCATAAAATCAAAATCATAAAGTTGCGTATTTTATGTAAAGTGCTTTTAGGACTTTGCCTGGCCCAGAGTTAGTGTTCAATAAGTATTGGCTACTATTAACAAATTCCTGATTCCAAATCCACAAAATAATGTAGTAGTGGGGGATCCCTGGGTGGCTCAGCGGTTTTAGTGCCTGCCTTTGGTGCAGGGCGCGATCCTGGAGTCCCGGGATCGAGTCCCACATCAGGCTCCCGGCAGGGAGCCTGCTTCTCCCTCTGCCTGTGTCTCTGCCTCTCTCTCTATCATGAATAAATAAATAAAGTCTTTAAAAATAATAATAATAATAATAATGTAGTAGGAAGAGTACTTTATGAGTTGTAAGAATCCCTTAGTAGTCCTGGGACATAGTCCCCGGAGGATTCCCATTCTCCTGAGAATTTCATGCAGGAAGGCTGTTATATGCTCAGTGTCCTCTAAGACCAGGAATCCATATATAATGAGTTAAGTACAATAAGAAATAGGGTTGCCCAGGAGAATACACATATGAAAAAGCCCAGAGAATCAGATAAAATCATATCAAGTGCCAAATGAAGAGAGATGTCAACACACATGGACTACAGCCTGTGAGGATGTAAAAACCGAAGACAATAAATTGGCTGGTTGGAAAGAGTTGGAAAGGTAAATTAGAATTAAAAAAATATGGAGAAATATCAGGATTATAGGTAGGTAACACAAGGACAAGAATGATCAAAAGTGGCATCTGTTTCATACTTTTAATGCACCAGGCACATAATAGGCTCTTCGTATTTTTTTCACATTTATTGTTCACAGCAAACCTAGAAGGCAGTCATTCATTCATTTCATATTAAGTACCTACCATATACATAGACCCTAAGGCCTGAACAGAAAGAAGGATCTCTCAGCCAGAGCTGAGGAGACAAAGTAAAGAGAAGAGATGTAAGAGATGATGAGGTAAGAGAGGTTGGCAGGGGCCAAGGAAAGAGGTGAGATCTTACACAGGGATTAATGTCACATTAGTTGACAAAAAAAAAAAAATCTCTGTGACCACTATAAAGAGCATTCCTTGCAGTGAAGCAAGAGTGAACACAGCAAGACCATATGGGGCTGGGTTATCTATAGATGAGAACTGAGGGTCAAATATAGGTTAGCTCACTTGCTCAGTCACGCAGCTCTACACAGAGGATTCCACCTAAGTAACCTGTTTTGATATATGACAGACAGTTTACTTGTGAGAACTTGAATGGAATCTTGCAGATTTCTCAGGAAAATGTTGCCTTTTCTTTTGCTTCATATGAGTCCATTAGTAATACAAATAATCAATCAAATATTTACAAGGCAAAGTATGTCAGCACTCTTACACCTCCTTTTAACTTTACACATACTCTAACTTCTTGCCTCTTCTCACGTGGTTTCATGGTTGGCACCAAACTGAGGACCATGTGCCTCCCTGTAGCCTGAGTCCCTTCTCCATTCTCCAGATCTGCATTTCCAGGGGCTCCAAAGGCACCTCAAATGCAGCACATACAAAACTCAACTCTACACCTTTCCTAACATACTGGATTCTGATTTTTTTTCTTTAAAGATTTTATCTGTTTATTCATGACAGACATAGAGAGAGAGGCAGAGACACAGGCAGAGGGAAAAGCAGGCTCCATGCCGGGAGCCCGACGTGGGACTTGATCCAGGGTCTCCAGGATCATGCCCTGGGCCAAAGGCAGGCGCTAAAGTGCTGAGCCACCCAGGGATCCCCCTGGATTCCGATTTTAATTCATGAACATACATTCACTCCATCTTCTAACCTGGGAACTTGAGAGTTGCAATGAATTTTTCCCTCTTCCTCATACCTTCTGCATGTTCATTCTCCGTCAACCCCTCCTCTGCTCCAATTTCTCCTTCCCTGAAACTATAATGAACTTCTGTTGATTCAACTTTAAAAATACCTCCTCAAAAATTCAGGTTCCATTCTCTCTTCATTACCTAAACCAAGCACTCAGAATCTCTCAGCTAAATTGTTACAATGACCTCCTTAATTTTTCCATTTTCTACTTTCTCTCCCTACTGAAGGCCACTTCCAGAGTATTCCCAGAATTACCTTGAAAAATAAGAATCGGTCACTCCCTCCGGTGAAGGCTTCTGCCGGTTTCTACTGCCTACAGGGATAAAGCTACAATGTGTAGCATGGCATACAACGTATTTTAAGTTCTAGGATGCCTCTTGCAGGCCTCTTCTTTCCCAAACCCTCATAAGCCACAGGTATACATTGTTGGTACACAGACCTTGTCACATTTCCTAAACACGTTCTTCTTGTCCGTAACTCTGCACTTTTATAGTCCATTCACTCAGTCTAAAATGTTTCCCTCAGCCTGCAGCTGCTAACTTGCCTGGTTACTCATTTTGGACCAGATAAAAATGTGACTCCTTTGATAAAATCCTCTGTGAGTCCACATGATAAAAGATAACGATTAGCATTTCATCTGGGTTCCCAAAGTACTTTTCCAGCCCTCTAGTACAGTACTACATTATGTTATAACCATTTATTACCTGCTTTTCACTACCAGAAAACTAGCTCCATGCTATTCATGTTTATATTGTCAGGACTTATTTCAGTGCCTTATATTTAATATATATCATTGTTGAATAAATAAAGGCCACTAGCTATATTTTAGGTATCCTCTACTTAGAATGAAAAGAGAAAAGGGAAAAAGTAGAAAATCCTCCACTGAGTTAAAGAAACAAAAGCTCACATCCAAGAAACACCTACACAAAACATAATTAAAGACAAAAGAAATAAAAAGATCATTGGAGCGAGTCAGGAGAACAAGCGGTGTTTGGTAGATGAAGGAAAAGGAGAAAGTGATGCCAGTTTGGGGGAAAAAGGAGATCGAAAGTTCTGAAATGAGTATCAAGTGTTCTCGAGAATGGTGGCTAAGGCAGGTTTACTACATCCGTGACACTGTCATGGTTAAATTTATGTGTCGACTTGACTGGCCATGGGATGCCCAGATTTTTGGTCAAACATACTTCTTGGTGTTTCTGTGAGGGCATATTCTGGATGAGATTAACATTTAAAGTGGGAGACTCCCATCTTCAGGATATTTGGTTATAGCATGCCTCTTTTTAAATGATTTTTAAATACATATAATAATTTATCACAATAAAGAACCAAAAAAGCATTGATTACCTCAACAGATGCCAAAAAAGACATTTAATAAAATGTAGCATGTGTTTCTGATGAAATTCTAAATAAACCAGATGTTGAGGGATATTTCCTTCACATATTAAAGAGTATCAAGCTAAAGACAGTAGAAAACATACTTAATTTTTTTTTAATTTTTTTAAAATATTTATTTATTTATGATAGTCACAGAGAGAGAGAGAGAGAGGCAGAGACATAGGCAGAGGGAGAAGCAGGCTCCATGCACCGGGAGCCCGACGTGGGATTCGATCCCAGGTCTCCAGGATCGCGCCCTGGGCCAAAGGCAGGCGCTAAACCGCTGCGCCACCCAGGGATCCCAAAACATACTTAATTTTAAACACTATCACTATCCTATTGAAGTTAAGCAAACTTTGCTTAAGTGAATTGTATTATTCAGCATTGCTCTGGAAGATCTGATCAATGTAATATGACAAAAATAAATGTATAATGGTATGTATATGATGACAATAAATAATATATATTACATATATTAAAAATAAATAAATATAGATATAATAAAAATAAATGTCAATAAATGAAAAAGACATAGTTGGGACAACTGGGAAAAACCCAAAGAAGAAATGCAAACTGATAAAACTAATAAGAAGAAAAGACATCAGGGGGTGTCTGGAAAAGCATTTCTCTAGGCTTCCAATGTTTTCCAACAGTGAAATGCAGGAACGTGTGGATAATGTTTTCAGCCAGCAAAATTCCTTGAGACTCAAAGTTCAAGGATTTTCACAGGTTGGTCACATAGGCATTCTCTGCCATCATAATCAGATCACTTTTCACAAATATTAAAAAATCCCAGAAGGAAAATAGATGCTCACTATAAACCATATGGTTAAAAAAAAAAAAAAAGTCTAGGTAGGCTGGCACAATGAAATTTGGTACCCTTGGCACACCAAATAACCTTACCGCATGGCATCACAGGGGCCATTTCAAAGCCTAAATTCCCAGATACCAGCAGAGACAACCCTCTAAGCAGACTCTTTTAAAGACATGGACCCAAACCTGCCAAGTTTACTCTTTCCCAGCATGAAACGTTCTAGATGAATAAAGTTTAAAAGTTAACTGAGGAAAATCAAAAATATTCAAGTAAATAAAAGCTACCTATCCAAACTGCTGAATAAGAAGCTTGCATATTTTATTGTAAGTATACAATCTCTCAGGTTAATTTATAAAGTTAAAACAATTCTTTCCCCCAAACCAACAAACACCAATATACCAATACACAAACATACACACACACACACACACACACACACACACATTTCTTTTTTTAACTTGAGAAATGACTATAAAATTCAACTGGGTGAATAAATGTATGAAGATAATCGGGAAAATTTTTTAAAGCTAAGACAAATTGTTACAGAGAGTGTGTAGAAGTCATCATTATCTGAGATACTAAAATGTTTTTTAAAGGTACATTATTAAATCTGTTGGGACTGACAATAAGATCAAAAATAGAGAAGATAAAGTCTTGCAGGGGACTAAGCATGTGCACAAATGCAGTATGTGATTTTTGTGACAGTTTGTTCACTTACTATTTATCTGCTCAAAAGATTAAAAACTTATTAAATACATACTATGTAGGCAGTGAGGTACAATGATGAGCAGATCAGGTAGTTTCTGTTGTTTGTGCTAATAGGAAATAAATATCTAAATAATTCCATAAACAACTATGAAATTACAAGTGTTTCAGATAGTGTTAGGAAAACTTACAACTTGGAATGTGACCTTGTAAACGGATTATCACAGAAGGCTTTCCTACAGAAACAATGTTCGCATTGAGATCTAAAGATAATCAGGAATTCAGCAGGTGAAAGGAAGAATGTTCCAGACAAAGAAAAAATAAATTCTAAATGCATTTCAGAAAATGCATTCCCAGCTTTTTGAAAAGGGTAATTTCACTACCATCACCTATTTTAAAGGATATAAAGTCTAGATAAAGATTGATATTATTTGACAATAAGTATTATATGCCTATGATTGCCATGAAAGCAGGCAGCAGTGAGGAATAAGATGGACAAAACTTCTGCTCTCGTGTAGCTTATTTCTACACTTCAACCTGAAATATGTTTTAAGAAAACAAAAACACTTAAGAAAATATTGATGACTATATAATCTTTAAATGTAAAAAATAAAGACAGCTGGATTTATTTTTAAAAACCCAAAATTTTTCTTTAATCAAAAGCAATAAAAAAGTAGGAAAAAAATCTGTAATATGTATGCTAAAGGATTAATGTTCCTTGCAATATATAAATACTCTTGAAAATCTGTAAGAAAAAAAACAAACACCCCAATTGAAAAATTAGCAAAGAATCAACAGGGCAATGTATTAAAAAAAGAAATCAATAAACACACAAAACATGCTTATTTAATTAAAAGAAATGCAAATTTAAATAAGGTATCATTTCACATATCAAACTGGTACAAACGAAAAAGATAAAACAGATAATACCCAATGTGGATGAAGTTACAGAAATAGCCAAAAACTAACCTTAAAGATTTATGATCCTTTGACATAAAACTCTACTTATTAAGGAAACAGAAATTATAACACATCTATGCAATGGAATACCATACAACAATTAGAAATGAAAAAGGGAACATACATATTAGCCCAGAAAGATATTTGCAATATATTATAGGAGAATAAACTGTTACTAAACTGCATCCATAACTGTGATTAACATAACACATAACTGCTTGCTAATATACATATGTGAAAATGAGAACAGGTAAAGGCATTATGCATGATTTTTTTAAATTTTAAAGTTATCTCTTTTCCAAAGTTTCTATAGTGACCATGCATTATTCAGTGTATTCCTTACATCTTCTCTTTCTTGAGATGAAAAGAACAGGAATAACCCCAAGAATATTTACAAGCAACTTGACTAAAGTACACATAATATGTCACTGAATAGGATCTGAGGCAAAGATTTATCACAAAGCCTCTGCTCTTAATCACTATGCTAAAAATATCACAAGGCAATTAAAAAGCGAAGACAAACAGAATTAAGTGTTTGCAACATATGTGAAAATATTCTTGGTATAAAAGCCATTACAAATCAGTGATAGTACAATGATAAATCTGACCCACAGAAAAGTTGGCAAAGGATATGACCAAGAAATTGGTAGAGAAAAACAACTGATTGAAAAGCCAGTGATAAACTATTCGGCATCATCAGTAAATGTAGAGATCAGATATTCATGCTCCAGAACGTCAAGGCGACAGCAAACACAATGTTTTGGAAATAGTCATTCCTGGACACTAATTGCTTTGTTCTTCCCTTCCCACCCCCACCCCCATCCTCCCTTAAGGATGTGATCTCTGTGAAACTGCATTTAGTCTAAGAACCAACAGAGCTCAGAATCTGTAAATATTTCCTTAAATGGAAGCACACAGATTGTTAGTGCTTCAAAATGGTAAGTCAGCCTCGAGTATAAAAGCAGAGGGCTACAGCAGGATTGAATTTTCTGAAACAGGCAAGATGTTGCCCTATGCAGACAGAGTGACTGGTAGGCCCAAGGAAAGCTAGCTGAGTTATGCTATATTTGTTCCTAATATCAGTAAGATCCTCTATCCTTGACTAAATAGGATTCTACACAAAATTCTCGAATGTGGGGGTGGGATATATTTCTTTTTCTTGCTAATATGTCACCCACTAGGAAAACTTGGCTTTCAAAAAAGTGAAAATTAGCACAATTTGTTTATAATAGTTAATAGCTGTAAATAAATTAAATGTCCAATGGATAAAAAACTGGACAAATATAATGTGGTACTTCCATATAATGGAAGAATCATCAGCCATTTAATCTTATTGAGGAAGAGGTTTTTCAAGAAAACAGAAGTTTAGGGACGCCTGGGTAGCTCAGTGGTTGAGTGTTTGCCTTTGTCTCAGGTTATGATCCTGGGGGCCTGGGATGGAGTCCTGCATGGGACTCCCCACAAGAAGCCTGCTTCTCCCTCTGTGTCTCTGCCTTTCTTTGTGACTCTCATGAATAAATAAAATCTTGAAAATCAAAACCAAATTAAAAAAAAGAAAATAGAAGTATGAAGTTTTACCATAAACAATATGTACACATATATGTGTGTGTGTGTGTGTGTCTGTTACTACAGGGGACGTAACACATATAGGAAAAGAGAAATTAGGACCATTAGAGAGTCTCACAGCATGTAATGTTCCCTCACTATACTTGTAATAATATCCTTTTTTAGATCTATTTGCATGCGCATTTTATTAATATTTCTTTCCCCCCAAAATACTATAAGCTCCATGAGGTCAGAGTTGTCTCAGATCGTATTTATCTCTGTATTCCTAGCATCACGCGTGGTGCCTAGCATAAACAGGCATTCAACAGATGTGCTGAAGTTTGAAAGGATGTGAAAAGGAGATTAAAGATGTAAGAGTAAGACGAGGGCAGCCCGGGTGGCTCAGCGGTTGAGCGTCTGCCTTTGGCCCGGGGCGTGATGCCGGGGACCAGGGATCGAGTCCCACCTCGGGCTCCCTGCATGGAGCCTGCTTCTCCCTCTGCCTGTGTCTCTGCCTTTCTATCTGCGTGTCTCTCATGAATAAATAAATAAAGTCTTAAAAAATAAAAAAGAGTAAGATGAAGATGTAGAAAATGCATCCCAAAGACAACTGATGGTTAGAGACTACAAACGTAGTACTAAGTTTCGCAGAAACCAAAGCAAAGAGGAAAATCGAGCTCCTAAAGAAAATCTTACGCTTTCCTGGCAGGAGAGAGTCCAGGAGGGCAGGGGAGAGGGGCGGGATGGAGGCGGGACCCGGAAGGCCAGCCGAGGTGGGGGGGGGGGGGGGGGGCGAGCCGTGGGAGCGCCAGCGGGGCTCGGCCGGGAGGGGATGGCGCGGGCGGCGGGAGCCCAGGCAGGCCCGGGCCGGGGGCCTTTCCCGGGGCGAGCTCCGGGCTCACCCCCGCCCTCGGGGCCGCGCGGAGGCCTCCGGGGAAGCAGAGATCATGCTGCCGGGCGCCGGGCAATTCTGCGGGACCGAAGGCGCCCGAGCCCCGCAGCAACCCCCGCCCCAGGAGCAGCGGGGAGGCCCCGCAAGGCCAAGGTCAGGGATCACCCAACACCGCAGAACCGCGGCGTTACGAAGAATACTTAGAGAATTCAGGTTTTTCCCCAAGACTTGCTTTTCAATTTTAATTTTCTCTTTCCTTTTGCAACCAATTTCTTATTTAATCAACTTTTTAAAAAATCTTTGATTTTCATTTTATAGGTGAATGCTATACATTCATGTATTTAATTTTATTTTTGTATATATGTAAGTTTTCCTTTCTTTACGATTTTGGGACGCAGTTCCTAAAATACCAAAATACAGCCAGAATCTAGTGTATGGCTCTGTCGTCTTCACCTGTCTAATCACATTTGCATTTTTCTTTTCTTCATTCTTTTTTGCTTTGTTAAAGTCTTTTTAAACTTTCATCTTTACAGTTACATTCGATCCTGTTAATGTATTTAATTTCATTTTTGCACGTATTTCTTTCTTTACAATTTTGAGGTGTTGTTTCTTCTAACAAACTGACCAAAATACACTCAGGATATAGTGTATTATTGCTCTTTTCTTTCTTATTTTTTTTTTGACTTTTAATTTTCATTTTTATAGTTACACTCTATCCTTTTATTGTATTTATTTTTTTGTTGTTCTTCATATATAATTTTTCTTTTGTTAAATTTTGGGATCTAGTTTTTTAACAAATAGACCGAAATACACACCAGATCCAGTGTATTACTCTACTCTGTTCACATGTCTGATTATATTCTTCTTTAAAATTTTTTTTCTGGTTTTGGGTCTTTTCTGATTTGTTTAGTGTATATTACTCTGGGGTACTTGTTGCCAATTTACTGTCTTTTCTCTCATTCATCTGTTCTTCTCTGGACAGAGTGACAAGATGGAAAAACTCACCTCAAAAAAGAGAACAAGAGGCAGTACTGACTGCCAGGGACCTAATCATTATGGACATAAGTAAGATGTCAGAACTAGAGTTTAGAAAAATGATTATAAAGATACTAGCTGGGCTTGAAAAAAGTATAGAAGACACTAGAGAATCCCTTTCTGGAGAAATAAAAGAACTAAAATCTAATCAATTTGGAATTTTAAAAAGGCTATTAATGAGATATAATCAAAAAAGGAAGCTCTAACTGCTAGGATAAATGAAGCAGAAGACAATTAGTGATATAAAAGACAAAATGATGAATAAAAAAGCTGAGAAAAAGAGAGATAAACAACTACTGGATCAAGAGGATAGAATTTGAGAGATAAGTGATACCATAAAGCCAAACAATATAGAATAATTGGGATCCCAGAAGAAGAGGAAAGAGAGACTGGAGGACAGAAGGTATATTGAAGCAAATTATAGCAGAGAACTTCCCTAATCTGGGGAAAGAAACAGGCATTCAAGTCCAGGAGGACAGAAAATCCTTCCTCAAAAATCAATAAAATGATACAGATCAACACCCTCACACATAATAGTGAAACTTTCAAATCTCAGAGACAAAGAGAAAATCCTGAAAGCAGCTTGGGACAAGAGGTCTGTAACCTACAAGGGTAGAAACATTGGATTTGCAGCAGACTTATCCACAGAGACCTGGCAGGCCAGAAAGGAATAGCATAATATATTCAGGGTGCTAAATGAGAAAAACATGCAGCCAAGAATACTTTATCCAATGAGAATGTCATTTAAAATAGAGAGATAAAAAGCTTCCAGGACAAATAGAAACTAAAAGAATTTGTGATCACCAAACTGCCCTACAAGAAATATTAAAAGGGATCCTTTACGTGAAGAGAGAGCCCAAAAGTAATATAGATCAGAAAAGAACAAAGACAATATACAGAAACAGTGTCTTTACAGGTAATACAATGATACTAAATTCATATCTCTCAATAGGTACTCTGAATATACATGAGCTAAATGCCCCAATCAAAAGACACAGGGTATGAGACTGGATAAAAAAAGCAAGCCCCATTGATATGGTACCTGCAAGAGACTCATGTTAGACCCAAAGATACCTCCAGATTTAAAATGAGGGCACAGAAAACCATTTATCATGCTAATGGCCATCAAAAGAAAGTTGAGGTGGTGATCCTTATATCAGATAAATTAGATTTTAAACCAAAGACTGTAATGAGAGATGAGGAAGGACACTATATCCTAATTAGAGTCTATCCAACAAGATCTAACAATTGTAAATATTTATGCCTCTAATATGGGAACAGCCAATTATATAAGCCAATTAATAACAAAATTAAAGAAACATATTTATATTAATACAAAAATAGTAGGGGACTTTAATACCCCATTCACTGCAATGGACAGATAATCTAAGCAGAAGATCAACAAGGAAACTAGGTCTCTGAATCACACACTGGACCAGATGGACTTCACAGATATATTCAGAACATTCCATCCTAAAGCAACAGAATACACATTCTTCTTGACTGTGTGAGGATCATTCTCCAGGACAGATCACATACTGGGTGACAAATCAGGTCTCAATCAGTACCAAAAGACTGAGATCATTCCTTGCATATTTTCAGACCACAATGCTTTGAAACTAGAATTCAAGCACAAGAGGAAATTTGGAAAGATCTCAAATACATGGAGGCTAAAGAGCATTCTACTAAAGAACGAATGGCCTAACCAGGAAATTAAAGAAGAATTTAAAAAATTCATGCAAACAAATGAAAATGAAAACACAAGTATTCAAAACCTTTGGGATGCAGCAAAGTCAGTCCTAAGAGACTGAAGAATATGATGAAGAATGAAGAAGCTGAGAAAAAGAGAGATAAAGAGAAGTATATAGCAATACAAGACTTTCTGAAGAAACAAAAAGGTCTCAAAAACACAACCTCATCTTACATCTAAAGGAGCTGAAGAATAGCAAATAAAGCCTAAACCTAGCATGGGAAAGAGAAATAATAAAGATTAGAGCAGAAATCAATGAAACAGAAACCCAAAAAACAGTAAAACAGATCAATGAAACTAAGAGCGGATTCCTTAAAAGAATTAATAAGATTGATAAAGCCCTGACCAGACTTATCTGAAAGGGAAGAGAAAGGACCTAAATAAATAAAATCATGAAGGAAAGAGAGATCATACCCAACACCGAAGAAATGTAAACAATTACAAGAACATATTATGAGCAACTATATGCCAACAGAGTAGGCAATCTGGAAGAAATGGATGCATTCCTAGAGATGTATAAACTACCAAAACTAAAACAGGAAGAAATAGAAAACCTGAACAGATCCATAACCAACACGGAAACTGCGGCAGTCATCAAAAATCTCCCAACAAACAAGAGCCCAGGGCCTGATGGCTTCCCAGGGGAATTCCACCAAATATTTAAACAATTAATGCCTATTCCTCTAAAGCTGTTTTAAAAAATATAAATGGAAGGAAAACTTCCAAACCCTTCCTATGAGGTCAGCATTACCTTGATCCCCAAACCAAAGACCCTACCAAAAAGGAGAATTACAGACCAATATCCCTGATGAACATGGATGCAAAAATCTCACCAAAACACTAGCAAAAAGGATCCAACACTAAAAGAATTATTCACCATGACCAAGTGGGCTGCAAGGGTGGTTCAACATTCGGAAATCAATCAATGTGATACATTACATTAATAAAAGAAAGGACAAGAACCATACAATCCTCTCAATAGATGCAGGAAAGCATTTGATAAAGTACAGCATCCTTTCTTGATTAAAACTCTTCATAGTGTAGGGATAGAGGGAACATACCTCAGTATCATAAAAGCCATTACAAAAAGCCCACAGCAAATATCATTCTCAATGGGGAAAAACTTAGAGCTTTTCCCCTAAGGTCAGGAACACGGAAGGGGTATGTCCACTGTCACAACTGCTGTTCAACATAGTACTAGAATTCCTAGCCTCAGCGATCAGACAACAACAACAAAAATAAAAGGCATTTGGATTGGCAAAGAAGAAGTCAAACTCTCTCTCTTTGCAAATGACATGATATTCAATATGGAAAACCAAAAGACTCCATCCCAAAATTGGGAGAACTCATACAGGAATTCAGCAAAATGGCAGGATATGAAATCAATGCACAGAAATCCGTGGCATTTCTATACACGAACAATGAGACAGAAGAAAGAGAACTTAAGGAGCCAATTCCATTTGCACCCCAAACCATAAGATACCTAGGAATAAACCTAACCAAAAAGGCAAAGCATCTGTACTCAGAAAACTATAGAACACTCCTGAAAGTAACTGAAGAAGACATAAAGAAATGGAAAAAATGTTCCATGCACTGCACCCATGGAACAAACAATAAGATACCTAGGAATAAACCTAACGAAAGAGGCAAAACATCTGTACTCAGAAAACTATAGAACACTCATGAAAGAAACTGAGGAAGACAAAAAGAAATAGAAAAAAATGTTCCAGGCTCATGGATTGGAAGAACAAATATTGTTAAAATGTCTATGCTATATAGAGCAATCTATACATTCAACTCAATCCCTATCAAATTACCATCAACTGGGGGCACCTGGGTGGCTCAATCGGTTAAGTATCTGCCTTCAGCTCAGGTCATGATCCCGTATCTGGCTTTCTGCTTAGCGGGGAACTTGGTTCTCCCTCTCCCTCTGCCTGCCATGTATTGTGTGTCAGATAAATAAATAAAATTTTTAAAAACAAAACAAAACACCATCATCTTATGTCGCAGAGTTGGAACAAACAATTCTAAAATTTGTATGGAACTGGAAAAAAAACCCAATAGCCGGAGGAATGTTGAAAAAGAAAACTAAAACTGGTAGCATCACAATTCTAGACTTCAAGCTCTATTACAAAGCTGTAATCATCAAGGCATTATGGTCCTGGCACAAAAAACAGACACATAGATCAATGGAACGGAATAGAGAACCCAGAAATGGGCCCTCAACTCTATGGTCAACTAATCTATGACAAAACAAGAAACAATATCCAATGGAAAAAAGACAGTCTCTTCAACAAATGGTGTTGGGAAAATTGGACAGCAACACACAGAAGAATGAAACTGGACCATTTCCTCACACCAAACACAAAAATAGACTCAAAATGAATGAAAGACCTAAATGTGAGACAAGAATGCATCAAAGTCCGAGAAGAGAACACAGGCAGCAACTTTGTGACCTCAGCCACAGCAACTTCTTACTAGACAGGTCTCCAAAGGCAAGGGAAACAAAAGCAAAAAATGAACTATTGGCACTTCATCAAGAAAAAAAGCTTTTGTACAGCAAAGGAAATAGTCAACAAAACCAAAAGACAACTGACAGAATAGAAGATACCTACAAATGCCATATCAGATAAAGGGTTAGTATCCAAAATCTATAAAGAACTTATCAAACTCAACACCCACAGAACAAATAATCCAATCAATAAATGGGAAGAAGACATGAACAAACATTTCTCTAAAGAAGACATACAAATGGCCAAGAGACACACACACACACGCTCCACATCACTGGGCATCAAGGAAATACAAATCAAAACCACAATCCGATACCACCTCATGCCAGTCAGAATGGCTAAAATTAACAACTCAGGAAACAAATGTTGGTGAGGATGTAGGAAAAGGAAAACTCTTGTACACTGTTGGGAGGAATGCAAGCCTGTATAGCCATTGTGGAAAACAGTATGGAGATTCCTCATAAAGTTGAAAGTAGAGGTACCTTATGACCCAGCAATTGCGAATACTGGGTATTTACTCCAAATATACAGACACAGTGATCTGAAGGGGCACCTGCACCCCAATACTTATGGCAGCAAGTCCACAATAGCCAAATTATGGAAAGAGCCCAGATGTTCACTGACGGATGACTGGAATAAAGAAGATGTGGTACATACATACAATGGAATACTACTCAGCCATCAAAAATGAAATCTTGCCATTTGCAACGATGTGGATAGAACTACAGGACATTATGCTAAGCGTAATAAGTCAATCAGCTAAAGACAATTATCGTATGATCTTACTCATGTGGAATTTAAGAAACAAAATAGAGGATCACAGAGGAATAGAGAAAAAAATAAAAAGACAAAATCAGAGAGGGAGACAAAACATAAGAGACTCTTATTAATCATAGGAAACAAACTGAGGGTCACTGGATGGGAGGGGGTAAGTGGGTGATGGACATTAAGGAGGGCATGTGATGTAATGAGCACTGGGTATTATATAAGACAGATGAATCACTAAACCCCACCTCTGAAACCAATAGTATATGTTAATTAATTGAATTTAAATAAATTTAAAAATATCTGGTTAAACTGGTAAAAAGTGAAAAAACAAAAACAAAAGAAGAACAACAAAACAACAAATTTTCCTGGCAATACTTTGTAAGAAAAATCACACTGACAGGTTTTTATAAAAGGGGTGTGATGTGTGATATGTAGCCAATGTCTTCAACAACATCCTCATAAATACAAATGTGCACCTGCCTATTCTACTTCTTGATATGAGCCCAGGACATCATTCTAAAGTACAATTCAGTGAAAGCAATTCTGCATGTGGGGGGAGGGGGCTAACAGTATCTATTCCATCCCCATATCATCACTTAAACCAGCCTTCATATGCCTAAAGTTAGATACCAAGCTTTAGCTAGCCAAGTATCTTTCAAATTTAAGAGATAATAATTTCAAATATATGTAAATTATTTATAGATAAGACAAACATCTGTGCCAAATCTTCCAAGTACTAGATGTATAGGTAGCAGTTCTTATAATTTAGAAGAAATTTCCAAAACAAAAAGTGATTATTATCTCAATTGATATTAGCTTATATAAATTCCTTTCTCCATGAAGACTAAGGATAGATCAGAAAAATACAAATTCTTCAGCTCAAAAGAGACCTAAAGCTGTATGAGTTAGAAACCCCATGTCCCTGGGGATCCCTGAGTGGCTCAGTGGTTTGGCACCTGCCTTTGGCCCAGAGAGAGATCCTGGAGTCCCAGGATCGAGTCCCACGTCGGGCTCCCGGCCAGGAACCTGCTTCTCCCTCCGCCTATGTCTCTGCCACTCTCTCTCTTTCTCTCTCTCTAGGTCTATCATGAATAAATAAAATCTTTAAAAAAAAAAAAAAAAAAAAAGAAAGAAACCCTATGTCCCAACTCAGTCCTCAATATGTAGGACAGATCACTGAGCAAAGCTGGAAAAGGGGTCTAATTTAGTAAAGTATTTTGTATACTCTGAGACTGACCAACTAAACATTCAAGAATATCAGAATAGCGTATCCAGGTTGTTTTTGTAATGTCTCATGTGCTTCTAAATTCTCCAGTTCTATGAAAACATTTAAGCCAAGTAGTCTTGGCCAAAAATCAAAATAAGATCTATTGTTTTATTACTCCAATGTAGGTTTTCCTGTAAGATACAACTTTAAGAGTTTCATTAAAAGGTTTTTCCTAAAAAAAAAAAAAAGAAAAAAGTTTTTCCTTTCTTTTGTTATCACAAAAAATTTCAGAATATCCTATCTTGTTAAATTAAATCCACCAAATTAGCTACAAAGAAACTTACTCACACAATTTTTCTGTAAACCATCCTAAATCCCTGTTTTTTCATAATTTGTTTCCTCAACGACCACAGCACATTCATTATGCTGCTGGTTATTGGAAAGGACAATGAAACGAACAACAAATAGGTCCTCCAAAATCCAAGTTAAAAAAATAGAGTTCAGAAGGGACACCTTCACCTATTCATAAGGATTCATAAAAGAAATGAAAACAGAAAAGAGATTTATAAATCACATCCAAATCTTATTTTTATATTCCAAATCACGTACAGTCTTTTATCTAAGGAAATGAATAAACAGTTTCAAAATACCAATAAAAATAAGGCAATTCTTGGCTCTGAAAAATAGTATTTTCTTATCTATTCTATATTGCACTTCTTTGTTTCATCGAACATTGACTTTAGACTAATTTTAAATATACATCCATCACTGAATTTCTGTGACATGTCAAGGAAATTATTGAATGAAATGTTAAGTCAGTTAAATCTGTAATACATTTAAACTGGAAAAAATGTCAGGCTACAAGTAATTTGGGTTTTTGTTACCAACTTGATGTGTGGTTTTTGGACATATATCTTTTTAGTCTCCTTACTAATCAAAGAATTACATCTGTCATCCCTACTAAAGAAGGTATGGTTCAGGAGTGGGAGAAGGAAGGAGGATCACCATTTTTGGGTACCTGTTGTTATCACTCAGATTTGTCTTGAAAATAAAAAGACGTATATGTATATCTTACTAAATTTTATTAAACAAAAAGCATTATACAAATGTTAGATAATAAATCTACTCTTATTATCATTGACATAAGTGACAAACATGTAGCGGAAAACCCAGAGGCCTCATTAAAGGTAGAACAAAATAATGACCTAGCCCTCACCATATCCTGAATCAATGAGAATAAATTTAATAAGCATATTAAAATTTGTTTGTTTAGTCATACATTCAACAAATTAATTGAGTACCTATTACATGCCAGTCACTTTCTAACACTGGGAATACAACAATGAATTTATCTACTCCGACAATCACAGATATCCAGTTAATTTAGATTATCCTGCTTTATTTCAATTCTTTCATTAAAATATATTGTTTATCCCCTTGATATTGAGTGAGTGAGAAAGGGAAAGAGAGACTCTCAACATTCAGGATTAAACAGCAAGACATGTCCCACTGTGTTAGCTATTCCACATAAGGCACAGGTTCTAGAAAATTTGGATTTTCTCATTCTCTGGTCCAATAAATCTGTACCCTAAACTCAAACACTGAAGATGACATGAATAAGGAATGCTGAGCTGGCACAGGGAATTTAAGTTCTTGTAGCTCATTTTAAATTGTGTCTGATAATATGAAGTTTGCTGCTGAATTAATGTGTTTTATAAGCATGTGGAGATGGAGATGATACTGCTACAAAGCAATATCAGGGAACAAAAGAAGAAATTTGAAAGATAATCTGACAAGCCTCATAAGGATTTCCTCTTCAAATTCTGTGGTGATTATATATGAAAAATCATTTTTTAATCAACATCTTATCCTTTGCATTTCAAGTCTGTTTTATGCTAAACTCCATGCAGAAGTATAAATTGAACAGGATTTCAATATAAATTTCACATGAATTGAAGCTAATATTTATCAAAACCAAAACCTACTCTCCAAAAAAAGCAAATACTTTAAAACATTAAATACACTTGTTAAAGGGAAAGGCATATTCGTTATTAACACTCCCATGACAAAACAAATAGTAAAGGTTTTTGAAGTGGTTTGGAATATTCTAGGGCCTGTGAAATTTATGCATCATGAAGATATCCATCTTCTACAAGATTGCCATAAAGTGAAAAGACCAGACTCACACATGGATAATTCGTGGAGGGAAGAACATGCACACAGCTTGGAGAATCGTGTGAAAGCAGTCCCAGAACAGCTTTGAGAGTAAAACACAATAACTGGAAATAAGAAGAAGGTGGCTACCCAGAGTCCCCATTCCAGAGCAGATACAACTGAAAACTTTTATTCAAGTAGGAGAGAAGCAATTAGTGTTCAAAGGAATGAGTGGCGGTAAAGCAAGGATTTGCTCAGGTGAACAGCCTGAGAGTTGATGCGCTGAATTCTAGAGTGGACAAGAGAACCTTCATGCTTAAAGACCAAATTTAGGCACTAAATTGAGGGGCACAAACTGAGGGGTTCATGCTTAAAGACCAAATTTAGGCACTAGAATCAGGGCACAAACAGGAAAGTAACCAAAGTTATATACATCTGGATTGAGGGGGGGGGGGTGTACATTCAGGAAAATAATTAAAGAAAGATGACTGACCCCAAGATATGGTATGGGCTGCTATGGTCTATCTGTCCTAGTATTAAAGAACTTCCTGGAGCAGGTCAGGGTCCGCTAAGGCTGACAAGAGAGCCACATGGCCAACAACCCTTGCCAGAGTCTGGGACCTCTGGGAAGTATTTAGCACTCAAGCTGGAAAGAATGGAAAAATAGCACTGAGAAGGCAAGGCCCTCCAGTACTGAGAACTAGTGTAGGATTAGCAGAAGTCAGAAAAGGGCTGGGTAGGTAAGGCAACCAGGGGCTTCGGAGGGCAGCCCATGCAGCTGACCCTCAAGGAGAGAAACGCGGTAGCAGCTGTGCTTTCTCCTCTCTGAGGGCAGATGGGAAGAAACACACACAGAGGCACCCCCCCACACACACACCAAGGAAAACACAGCATGGTCCCTCTTGGCATCAAAGCTTTGAGGAAAACCCTCAGGCCGCTTCTTCAGTCTATCCCCAAGCCTGTAGAAAACTGGATGATGCCTTGACATGGGACAGCACAAAGGAAGCAGGAGACCCAGCTAAACTTTCAGCTTCCTCCAGCCACAGAACAGCTGGGGGCTGCCTTTCAAGACTGTACGTCTCCAAATATTCGGGTGGTAGTAGTTCCCAAGTACTTTTAAAAAAATGAGTCCAAACCTGTGATTACTGGCCACATGTCCCAAAAAATAGACAGCAAAAGGGAGCCAGCCCTGTTTTCTGCAGAGCCACTTGTACCCAGGAGTTTTGGTTACGAAGAATTGCCTAAACAAAGCCTTGTCCTCCACCATGAAGTATTAGATTGATCCTCTATTCCTGCCATTCTGCTGAATGTTGGGTTTTTCCCCCCTTCAAAACTAATTACATTAGAGAAACTCAGAGTAAAATATTCTGCAAAGCACACTTTTTTCACTATCCTTGTCAATGAACCACAAATTGTCCTGTGATTTGGGATTCTCTGTCCTACAGTCTCTATCCATTCTGAAATAATTTAAACTCCCAAATGAGGCTCAAGGCATACATAATAGTGAAACCAAGTAGCTACTCCTCAAATAAAAATCAGAACAGTCTCATTGGCTTGAAATAGACACACGTGCCAGTCTACCTTGAAAAAAGAAAAACCCAACCACCCTCAAAAAATATCAAGACACTCTAGCAAATAGAGGCATGACAAAAAAACACCTGCATGCCCTCTGTGCTCTAAACAATGCTATAAAAGTACAATTAAATCCTGACATTGGAGATTGTTTTGTGAGAGAAAGGGGATCTGCTCGAGTCTACAGAGCCTTCCAAGCCCCAACACTAGGTGAGGTCAGTGGTGAACAGCAGCATGGGGTGCAGTATCTTCCTTCGAAGGTTCTCCAATGGGCCTTGCCTATCTTCCACCCACAAACATTCTGTGCCTAAATTACTGCCACAACCTGTGGACTCAGCCCCGGACTTATGCCTATGCCCTCAGGATTCTCCCTCCAGGCAGCCTGGCAGAGGTAAGCAACATCCTGTAGCAAAACTGCAGCCACCAACTAAGCTCACAGCAAGTTCTCCACCGTCTACAACCATCCTCCACATGCACCCCCTGATTCTTCCGTCAGCTTATACCTGCATTCTCCCTCTGGGCCCAACCTCTGCAGATTGCCAGGTCAGTTAAGATGGGTAACTTCCTTTTATTCCCAGAGATTAGCTGTTGGCCTCTTGCATGGAAGCCTGTGGATGGCTCCCAGCCACTGTACATCAACTCTGGCCACAACCCTGGGCCTGTATTCACCTGGGAGGATAAATTAAAACTGTCAGCATCAGCAGCTTCTCATTGTTTAGGATCTTTGGAGCACTAATACTTGCTTTACCTGTATTTTCTCATTTGCCATCACATGAACTCTATGAAATGAGCATTATCCTATTTGCATATTATGAAGCTGAGGCTCAGAGAGCTTAAGTAATATATTGAGGGTCACCTAACTAGAAAATTTAAGTATCGTGATTCAAATGTTATCTACTGATTTCCAAAATTAGTGCTTCTTTTATCTTATAGGACTCTAATAAAAAAGAGAAAATCTTTAGGGGTCTTGGTTTCTGGGAATTTTCATCTGACTCATGCCTGAGACAATGATCAGAAGAGCTGCCCCAGGCAACGAGAATGCTCCACAGCATGGCATGATCCTCAGCTTAGACTTGTGGTCACACCAACCCACTGAGCTCAGAGCCAACCATGGGATGTCCTCAATCTTACCATCCCTTCCTCTATCCCATGCCAATTCCCAGAACTCAGTATCCCCAGGGGTCTCAGGGTAGTTTAACTTGGAAGCTGAAACTACATTAGACCACAGGGCACACTGGAGTTTCATGGAAGAGATACCTAGTAGACCCAACTTTTCCTTGGGTGCACCTGTACAATTAAATACTATTGTCAGCCATATTCTACAGAGTGGCTTGTTCTTTGTTCCTTCACAACCCCCTAAACAATTAATAATTAAATCTCCTATTTTTCCTGTTTGTTAGTGGTACCCCCATATTTTGAATGCTGTAAAGAACAAAAACAGTATCAACATCCATCTGGTTGCAGCACTGAAGCGGAGTAGGGCCGGACTACAGATGCCATTTGTGCATGCTCTGGGAATCTGATCTTTCCTGTGCACTGGAAGTGACCACAAACAGCCTGTGTGCACAGAACCAGATTATGTCTGTGTGTTGGAAAGAAACTCTAGCAGCTGCATAGAAGAGTGGATGAAATCAGAGTCAGGGAGACCACTTCAGTGACTACTGCAACAGGCTAGAAAGAGGAGTCTGAGGGTCTAAACTAAGACAGGGACACTGGGAATGAAGAACATAGTCGAAATTAAAGATAAAGCCAACAAGAAAGAAGCATGCCAGTTTAGAGATAGACAATCTAGAAAGAGCACTCTTGTAAGTCAGCGAGGGGGCTTCCAGGCGGCCGTGCAGGCAACAGAAAAGCCAGTTAAGAGGCTAACAGGAGCCCAAAAATAAATGATGAAGCCTTCCCCGTATTTCCCTTCCTCTTGATTCCACGTGACTGGTGTCACACTTGCCAGGGCCTTCACCTCACAAATTGTCTCCTGAATCAAGGACTGCTAGTCCCTGCCCTGAGCCTTCCTTAAAGATAATGAAAGGTAAATGGAAACATATTACATAAAGTGAAGAAAAGGCAAGAAGGTACACTGGCATAGGTGCACAAGACACTCAGGGCTTACTGACTTCAGACCAGACTTTAACTGGTCATGCTGGGCTAATTTCAACGGCTAATCAGAGCCTGTTTCTTCCTGGACAACTGTTTGGCTATCACACAGGAATGTTTTCAGTCAATGATGATTTTCACTGACACACTATTCCTTTCCCCTTATGGAACCATGGAAGCCATGCTGTCCTGGGGAAATATATACTTTCTAACAGCAATTGATTAGATGAAGGCAAATACAAAACTCCCTTGAATTTAAGTTACTGCTGGACCAAAAAAAACCCCACAAAACTCTAATAAAAGATTTTAATATATGCTATCAATATCCCTATCTCAGAAATAAATGATGATATGTGACAGCCTACCTTCAGGGCTGTCGAAAAAAATCAATGATCTTTTTAAAATTTGAGCTCTGATATTTGCAAAGTGCTTTTGGTTCAGATGAGGAAAAGCACTAGAGGAGTACAAACAGATAAATAAATCAATCTATTAAAAAAAAAAAAAAGAAATTGCTCACAGAAGATAAACAAATCACTCCAAAGCAGAATTTTATTAAACTCTACTTAGGTCTGATCTTCACGCAAGCTACAATTCTCCCAGAAAGTCTCTCGGTGCTCTGGCTGCAAGCACTGTGTGGACAACTTTTTATGGAACAGTACTGACCACTAACGGCCAGTTAGCTCATTTTGGTTTTCCCAGTCATGTCTCAGAACTGTCTCTGAAGAAGTCATTGATTAAAGTAATCAATCAATTCTCTACGCAATAATGTTCTGGCTTCCTTTGCTTTTAATATCAAAAAGCCTTCCTCAGTGAAAACCAGTAGTAATCAAGTTTCCTGGATCACACACTATCTGTGCTTTTTGATCAAAAGTTCACAGATAATTTCTTTGGCTTTGCAAAATGATGTGTTCAACTGAATCAGCACAGACTATCAATCTTATTTCTTTATTAATTTTGAATGTAAGGAATGCCTTCATTTATAATTAAACTAAATTAATTTCGAGTATTACTTTATTGTCATTATATTTCCACAGAAGGAATAAGGCCTACTTATTGAATTTTCCTGATGGTTTACAGACTAGGTACACAGAATTTTAAGCATATCATCACCTTTAGGGCATGAAACATTCATCTTCCCAAAGGGTTTACGCTATCATCATCCCGTATGTACATCCACACACGTTCTTGTAAACACACATACACGCAGAGTAACAACTATCTAACGTATTTTGTGAACCAAAAGAGAACAAGCACAAGGAAAAAAAAATGTCATAACTTTTGGGTAGAAATAAAAGATGATGAGATTACAGTATTAATTTTGTACACACTTAGCTTCCATGCTTCCCTCATGCTCTTTTTCCATTCAACAAAGCTTCAACATATTCAAGACACAGGCTGCACAGAGTCAAACATAAAAGCAAAATTCCTAATACTGCAGGAAAACAATGGATCACAAATATTTTTAAAGCCCCTTATTAAGGTGAATGAAGTCCCAGAGAAAGAAAGAGGGACTCTTGCCTTGCCTGGGTCCCCTGATCATGTCGGTGGGGGGTTAGGGGGTGGGGAGGACCTGAGTCCTTCCTTAGCTTTTTTTCTCCTTGTCCAGCACTCTGTGAACTCCACCAAGTTGTCTTTTCATTTGTTCTCCTCTTCTGTTTTCAGGATGCTGAATATGATCTCCACTGTTAAAATCTCAGGATCTTTAAACCTTCATTATTATTCATCATTAGCATTATCCTCAGCTGCCTTACTTTTCCTCCAAATTATTAAAAATATCACTAAGGCATAAATTAATCATTAGGCATTTAACCTCTAAACACCTTTATGAAACCAGATTTGCTGGCAATTTTACATAAATGTGAATTCTTACTTTCCAAATAAATTCAAAAACCAACTGCAAACAGTCTACTAATAAACATTTAAAATTAATATTTGACTATTTCCCCAACCAGTCAGATATTCAGATTGTCAGCCTATCTAGTATATTCAAAATGGCCAGCTAGCCATATTTTAAATTAAACATAAGCCCACGGGATTTAGCTTTGTGCGCTTTGCACATTTAGACTTGTGTCAATATCAAGAGTCAATACAAACCTAATACTAAAACACTCAATCTCTTATGTTGAAATTTTATAAAACCAAGATTCTCTTAAAGCATCAATACCTTTTAGAGTCATTTTTAAACCCCAAAATAAACTCAATCTAAGGGGAGTTTCATTATAATTGAATATGGAATTGCAAGTCAGACTGGGCAACACATTAAACAATTAAACAAGCAAGAAGTTTAATTAAATTTCTAATTCACGTTGGATTTCACTCTACCCTACAATTATAAGGTTTCAAGCCAGTATCAAGAATTCAAGAGTGCCTTGCTGAAAACATATCTGCAATGTCAATAGTGAGCAATATATTAATGTCAAATAGATGGGGAATAATGGCTCCTATTGCCAAGATCCACTGGAACCTGGTTGCCTTTTTCTCCTCTACCCCAAGTCCACTAGTCCCTGGACAGGGTAGTGGCAGATTTTCATGACAAAGATAATGGAAAAAGAGGTAAACTGCTTCATTTTATGGAAAAAGAACCTGATAAAAAGTTGCTTTTGAAAGAAAGGGACTCACCAGGAATTGAAGAACCTGGAGTCTAGTTTCAATTCTACTTGCTACTCCTGTGTCTTTGGGAAAATTCCTTTGTAGACAAAGTTACCCTGGGTCCAACAGGATACAAAATCTGAGCTCATCTACCACAGAGGCATTTAAGGAAAAAAAACTCACTATCTGTTAATTCATCTATCTGTAAAAATGGCTGAGGCAAGAGAGGGTGGGTGTTGTTCCTGACCTCTGTGGTTCCAAAGTTAAGGCTCTTTATTACACTGCCCTGAAGTAAAACCTTCATGGGGAAAGCCTCGTGTCTATGGATACATATTGTACATAAATATGTATGTGCAGAATGAGTGTGTGTGTGTGTGTGTGTGTGTGTGTGTAGCACAAAATGTCCCCAAGAAGCTGTACTGAGGAAAAGGCTTAGCACAAACTACTTATCAACTTGCACATGTTTAATGCTCCAAGGAAAAAGAATGCTCAGCTACATAACCAGATAAAAGAAAAGAGTCTGCAAGACAAGAGACAATAATGCAAGCCCAGAGCTCAACATACAGAGTCAACACTGTCGCAAAGCATCATGGTAATCTTGAGGCTTCCTATCTTGAAGAATTCAGAAGAGTTCCTAATTCATTACTCCAAGTCTGTATGGTATGTAGACAATCCATTAGGTTGCTTTTATGGTGTTCCTTCTAGTAGATCAAAGCCCTCTAAAACAGTTCAGTTTTTTTCTCAACCTGAAAGATGTTTAGGTTGGAAATGATAATATGATAATTGGAAAATACAATTCAAACCCCTACCACAATTAAATAGGCCAGGAATAGTTTTGGCTTAGTAAACCACTTATAACCTCAGGTCTATTTTGTAATATATGAAGCACAATTTCCAAGCTATCTAGTTTTTAAAATGTACCAACAGCAACAGCTTTAATTTAAAATGCCAGTGTTCAATATGTCAAAGCTCAAATATTCTCTGAGAGGGAGCTTTAATGCATATATATTATTAATGCACTTTCAGAGAACAGATCCCTGAGTTGATTCTGACCAATGAGTCATTAGTCAAAGACTACATAAAGCAAATTTGGTATATGATAATATATGAGAGAATTTTGTTTCTGTTTGCTCTTGCTATCCAGGGGGAAAGAAACAAAGACAAGCACAGGAAATCTTCAGTCTCCACTAAGGAGATAAGATAATGGAGTGTAATGAAACAGCATTTTTATTCCTTACTAGCCATTTGGGCAAGAAACTCTTTGGAAATGAATGGGAAAAGCCTGGTCTTGTACCATGGTGGAATCTCTATGCCATCATGAGCTGTGTGGCCCAGGCAGGTACTTATATCTCTGGTCCTCAGCTTTCTTATTAGAGAGAGAGAGAGAGAGAGAGAGAGAGAGAGAAAGAGAGAGAGAGAGAGAGAATTGCCCCTGTCATTAGTTCCGTGAAGATTTAATAAGACAAATATTAAAAGCATAGCATTGTACTTGGAAGACAAAGTTAATGTCACTGAATATTAATTCTCTCATAGGATTGATGCCAGGAAAGATTGGAAGAATAATAAATTCTAAAGGGTTTTTGTTGTTTACTATAGCAAACTTCATAAAGACAGTAATATTTTTATGAATTTTTTAATTTATAAAGTCCATTAATTTAGGGGATTTGTGATTTTTGAGAAATTTTTTTCCTTTTCCTCAAAGGGCTAGCTGCTTTGTGCAAACTATGATATTGCAGATACAAAGATGCGGATAGGACTAAAACCACCAGCCACTGGAATATTCTAATAACTGCTAAGTCAGATAATCTGAGCTCTCAATCTCAATGTTTTCTAGGCAAAGATGTTTAGAAGAAAGTCTGCTATTCTAATAAGCAACAGACAGGCCAAACACATGCTTCTGATAACTGCTTCAAATTGGGCTCTCCCCAGTGAAAAGAGTCTATTCAACATTAGTCCAAAGTTCATCCTAAAGGAGAAAAATGAGTGTTCTCACACTGCATTCCTATCTCTAGTGACTTGTGTGATGTACATTCAGTGTTACCACAGTACAAACATATACATTTAAGAATCATCTTAATCCACACTGTTAACTAGCCAGAGCTTACTTAGTCTCAGACCCATAAGGCTCTTCCTCCCCATTGCCCTTACTTCTAAAAAGATAATTTAAACTCTGAGACTGAAATCATATTCTTTAGACAACTGGAAAAAAGAAAACACCATCAAATCAAATCAAAACTTTGCATAGATTATATTAAGCACAATTCTATAATGTGATCAAAAGTCTCTCTAATAATTAATTTATAAATTAAGACTTAACTTACTTTATTTTAAGGAAATTCTCTGAAGCCCTAGTCATCCTTACAAATTGTTAATAATAATGTATGTTATTATTTGATTCTGTAAAAAAATATCCAATTTTTACCCAACAGCATCACTACAAAATAAGTGGAAAGTATTTAGGTTCTAAATCATATTTTTCATTCAGTATGTGAATATACCATACAAAAATACCTCTTCTTATAAAACAAACTGAAGGAAACTTTCATCTTCGGAGAACAACAGTAGGTATTCTTGCTATAAGTGAGACAGCATGGGGCAAAGGAAAATGCTCTGGATTGAGATTCAAGATCAGTCTCTGCCACTTGTTAAGTTAAAAAAAAAAAGAAAGCACACACGAAACACTTAATCTCTCCTCTATTTTTTTTTCTTTCTTTTTCTTTTTTTTTTTTTTAAAGATAATACCCCCTGGCTACCTCACAGCACTCCTTAATAATCAAATGAAGTATTATCCAAAAATGCTTTGGAGACTATAAAGCACTATATAAGAGTAAGGCATTATCCCTGTATGCCACCAGACTCTAAATACTCTAAATGAAGGAATTAAAATCTGAAATCTTCCTTATAATACTCAGAATCAGAAAAAATGCCATGCATAATTCAATCAGAAGGCCCCAAATTGATTTCTAAATGCCTTTAAGATTAAAACTGCCTCATTTACTTTTTTTTGCAGGGATGACAGCAATTGGCATCACACCCTGCCCATAATACTGGACTGAAACTAAACATTCAATTTACCTATACCTTTATCTGATCCAAGTTACCATTCAACTAAACTAGGTAATGAAACCATCTTTCCAAATTAAGTTTCTTTTTATTTAAGGGAAAGAATGTTTAAAACACAAAGTTGGAGGAATAGCTACCTTCCAATATCTGAAGGGTTACCAGTAGAGGAAAGAAATATGTTCTACTTAGGCCCCAGAAATTACATTAGGAAATCACACTTACACAGACAGGTTTCATTCAATCCACTGTAAGGAAGAGTTATGGGAGAAAAAACACCTAGAACAAATTAATTTTTCTAAATTACTTATCTGTGTTCTATGGCATTTTCCCTAATTATACTTAAAGCAAAAAAAAAAAAACCCATATATGATTAACCTATAATAACTTTTTCTACATGAAAAACAAAAAATTCAGCTGCAAATATCTTTCTTAGATTGCCCAGAAGGTCACTAACTTTCAAATTTGCCTGGTAGCATCACATGCACTGGATTTTTCTACGCTGAAATTTCCCAATTCCATTCTCCTCACATCAAATCATGCGTGCTATAAGCCTTCATTTACCTTGCAATTTACCACTGCTTTGCATTGACATTATAATGCTGACTTGAAAATATGCCTTGTTAGAATGTAAACCCCATGAGAGAAGAGAATTGCCTTATTCATCATTATTTCCAGGCTGCCTAGACCAGTTCCTGGGAAGGAGGTAGGAGATGCTCATGAAATACATGAACAAACAAATACAGATACACAATATTTAGTCTCATTCAATCACTGTTTCAAGCTTGACTTTCCTCTCTCTCCAACTAGACAGCTATTGACTACTCTCTTGTGAAGAGGAAAAAACAGTTTCTCCCTTTGTTTCCACTGTAAAGACTGCCAATCTTCGATCTTAGTTTATTTTGTATTGTATGCCCAAAGTAATAACTCCTATGATCTAATAATTTCTTATCAAAAAATATTCTACAAGTAGTACATATGACATTAACTATCAGGTTTACACTTATAAATTAAGGCGTGCTCACTATTACAGAATTCACGGACCATGTCATTTTTTTAAGAGGAAACCATATATATAGTTGACACAATACAATGAACAGTTCCAAAACAAACATACTCTTTGTGTTATTTACATTACCCAGACAAGCTGGAGGCAGCACAGTGACTATCACTGTTAAGTTAAACAGCCCTCTATTATGCTGAGTGAAATAAGTCAATCGGAGAAGGACAAACATTATATGGTCTCATTCATTTGGGGAATATAAAAATCAGTGAAAAGGAATAAAGGGAAAGGAGAGAAAATGAGTGGGAAATATCAGAAAGGGAGACAGAACATGAGAGACTCCTAACTCTGGGAAATGAACTAGGTAGTAGAAGGGGAGGTGGGCGGGGGGTAGGGGTGACTGGGTGATGGGCACTGAGGGGGGCACTTGATGGGATGAGCACTGGGTGTTATGCTGTATGTTGGCAAATTGAACACCAATAAAAAATAAATTTATTTTAAAAAGTTAAACAGCCTCATTGCATTATTATTCATTTAAGAAGAAGAAAGAAAATAATAATAAATAAAAAAAAAAGAAGAAGAAAAGAAAAGCACAACAGATCAAAGGGTCTGTTACAAAAGCTCAGAGAAACCCAACACTAATTCAATTTAACAATGTTACTTGCATCTAGTTTTTACAGAATAATGCTTATTGGTTGATGGAAATTTTGGTATCTATCCATTCCTCTTCCTGCATAGGACTCCTCCTTTATAAGCATGCTCAGGAATGCCAGAAAAATGTCAAGTAAGTATTAAATATAACCAGAGAAAAAGGAGAGAGGTTGATCCCCACTAGGCAATAACAGAACAAGAATACTATTTAATATTTACTAATGCTTTGTCATGCATGAAATGCTTTTACATGTTTCTGGATCAAACAGGCTACTGAAAGACTCCATTTAATGACAGCTGTGGTTTTTCTGAGCACTGTCCCGTGTCCTACTTCCTTTTATTGCTGCCAGGAAGCTGCGGTTTAGTTCCCTACACTGACTTAACTGCCAATTTTGAAACGTTATAGATAATACATTAGATTCAGGGAGAGTTGAGCTGGCTTCAACTTGAGAGATTAATGTGAATAGGTCAGTACCATGAGATTCAGCACAGCCCAGGGCCAAGAGATCAAGTCTTGCATGGATCTCATATCCATAAACAAATTCTTCGTATTAAAAACTGGTAAAGAAAGCCTTTTAAGGAGAAAAAAGGTTGTTTTTAAAGAAAAACATTTCTCCAAAAACATAAAAATGCACGTGGGCAGACAGTACAGAGCTGCTTTGTGGACTGATATTTTGGTAATATGCCGTAAGGCTACCAGTTTCCAGTAGACATTGACACAGGCTTTGAACACCCAGAAAATGCTAGCAGGTGCTAGCAAAGTAAAAATGTCACTCCCACATAGGGCACATCCAAGAAGGCTCACCCTTGGGCCAACTCTTGATACCACCAGAGTCTTCCTTTGCTCCTTCTAATTTTCTTGGTGTGCTTGCCAGGGAGGAAATTTCAGAATAAATAACAGGCACAAATGTCATTACTGCTGGAAAGAAAATGCCCCAAGAGCACAAAGAGCCATCATGGACCACAAAGTCATCTTTGCTGATGTGGTTGACTATTAAGGAAAGAAAAGCTTACCCTGTTGTTGCTACTGGCCTGGATTCTTTGGGCCTCACAGTCCTTTCTAATAAACCACATAATAAAACTTAATGAAACCAGATCCCTGAATAGGTACAGTCTGGTCTTGGAGCAGATATTCTTGATACTCATTTGGACAGTACAAAATAATGTCAAATACAGATAATACATCCAGGGATTTTTGCTTTGGTTTTGGTGGAATGAAAACATTCTGTAGCTAAATCATCATGATGGCCTCAACAGGAATTAGTGCTACTAAGAAGAAAAAAAAAGTCACACGACTACAAAAGGCCACCGGGTGGCTCCATTATAGCAGAGACCATTTAGTGGTAACACATACTCACTACATTCCTTAGGCCTAAATCATCATCTTTGGGTTGTAACACATGGGCGCTAACTGCAGCTCATGAGCCAAATATGGCCCACCACCTGTTTTATTGGAACACACCATGCTTGTTCATTTATGTATTATCCACGGATGTGTTATTACTGCAACGATAGAATTGAGTAATTGTGACAGAGACCATATGGTCTACAAAGCCTAAAATATTTACTTTCTGGCCCCTTACAACAAAAGTATGTTTGGCCCCTGTTCTAAGAGATAAAATTCATAGTCTCAAAAGATATTTACTTATATATTTGAGAAGATCCAAGTAGACCTCCTAATGAAGAAAAGGAGCAAGAGAAGAAAAGATGAGAAGAAGAATACCACCATGTTCGTAGTAGTAGTAGTAGTAGTAGTAGTAGTAGTAGTAGTAGTAGTTGTTGTTTGGACCTGCTCTAAAATTTTCTGACTTAGTTTCATGTAGATGGAAGGGTCTCCATCTAGGCAAAAGTGTACACACAGTCTTTAAATGTGCACAATACAATGCCAAGTTAAATATTATAAATATGGATCACTCACTAACCAGTTGCAAAGAGCATCCTCACTTGCAACACTCAGCAGATTTCTTAATCTTGAACTGACATAACATAACACAGCTTTATTCCTCGAAATCCCAGAATGGCGAGGGTAGGCACGCTCCCTCTGGCCTGACTATTCAGGCCCCAGAGGAGAAGCAGTGATTCCAGGCCTACTGGTCCACTGTAGAGAGCAGCATATAGTGAGGAGGGTCCAACTGAGAAGGCCAAGGAGACCGTGAAATGGCAGAGGAAACAGGTGCATAGAAATGAGCCTCTCTTGTGCCACCTGCCAGTATCACAAAATCTAGGCCATGACTGCATTTCTTCTGGGTCAGGAGCTGGGATAGAGGGGAAATGTGAGGAAGTAGGTATGCTCTGAGTACCTCAGAACCGAACTGGAGTTTGGGCCAAATTCTTCCCACTTCTTCCAGAGGCAAGGAGGCCCAGATAGCATGTGAACTCCATATTGCTCTGCAGTTTCCAGCAAAACTAGAGATTAGGTCAGCATTATGTGAAAGAGTCTAGGTAATATGGAAATTACTCATATCCTGGTTGGTTCTAGAAGTTCCATCCAAGCACTGAGTCAGTCTGCCAGAAAGAAACATATATGGAAGGAAAAAAAGAAACAACCTAGAAGCATCAGGTTGGATGACTACAAAAATGCCTTTAAGAAACTAAGTTTTATTTTTGAAGGCTAATTTAAGAAAAAAATAATTATATGTAACATCAACTTCTAGAATCTCAAAAACTCTCATGCCGCTAGTAGAGAATATGTTTTTGAGTATCTCCTACCTAAGGACCCAAATTATAAAACGTTCTTATCATGCTAGAAAAAGTTTCTTTCCATCAAGGGCAGTTGTGATATTTTTGTCCAACAATAGAATTCCTTAACCCATCAAGTCTTTGGGGTTTTTTTTATTACCCTTATCAGAAAACTTGAATAAAATTTCAGATTTACATTAAAACTATGATTTTCCACTATGTGCCAGGAGCTGCGCAGGCTGTTCACATGCTCCTCATGCGTGTGAACAACACTGACAGGATGTGTATAATCTTGGCGTTTTTAGTCCAAGGGAGGAAGAGTCACAAAATGGATCCAATGGTGACCCCATCAACCGAAGGGCTAAGGCAGTTCATCCTTGGCAACTCAAAGGTACACATATAGAAACTGAAATAACCAAAAGGCAATTGCATTCTTTATTTAAGATTTCAAAGGACATAAAAGGGAATATAATTCAGAATCCACAGATATGTATTTCAAAAGGTGCTTCTCTCCTTTCCAAATTCTTCAAACCCCCATAGCTCCAGAGCCTCATTCATACCAAAAGCCCAAATTTCCTTTCCATTCCCAGAACCATGAAGCTTTTTTTCCTTTCTTCTAGCATTAACCATACAGTTCATATTAGCTTCTCTCTCAGTAAGCAAGAAGGAATCTCTATTCCTTAGGAGGAGAAAAAATAGGTGATAATGGGCAAGCACCTAACAGATTCTCTTTAACAAGCAGGGGGTGGAGGAGTGGAGGGAAGGCTATAAATACTACCCTTGGATAATTTTTGTCGGGCCATATAATTACAATTGTGAGAGTATACTGGGGAGGTAAGGTTACTGATTTAGCATAATGGTCAGGAAAGATCCCTCTTACGAAGTGACATTTAAAACCAAGATCAACAGGATACAGAACAGGAGGAAAGGCCATCCTGGGTAGGGAAGCCTCAAAGGTGGTTGCCTGAGGCCTGTGCATTCTCCAGGAACTGAAATCCACTCAATCTAACCACCGTAAAATGAGCACAGGTAAGACTGATAGGAGATTGGCCGGAAAGACAGGCAGGATAAAATCACGAAGGGCCTTTAGGTCCTGGCAAGAAACTGGAGATTATATCTATTGCAATAAATAGCCAATGAAGGGTTTGAAGGAGGCCAGGCCACAAATGGATCACCCTGGATGCTTCCTGAAGAGCAGACTGGTAAGGAGGGGGCAAGGAAGACAGAAGCTCAGTAGAGATGTGAAAGGCTTAAACCAGGGAGGTGAACATGAAGATCGCAACCAAGTGGTCAGATTCAATCTGCAGTGATTGGTGAGAAACTGACCACAGGCTGAGGGAGAAAGGCACTTCCTGGACTTCCATCTATTTACACTTCAGCAAATGGGATTGGGAGGAAGATATTATTCAGCTAGAAACACCCAAGAGTTCAGTCTTTAAATTCAATCCGTTATATATTAACTAAAAATTATTATATTTATAAATTACAGTATTTAAATTCAATTGCAATAGCTCCCTCATTGTTATATGCTCAGGGCTTCTAATAATATCTGGCAACAAGGCAAGTGCTCAGTAAGTACTTGGGAGAATGAATGTAATTTCCTCCAGTAATTATCTCTATGATATTCAAACTATCTGAGCAATATCTTTAAACAAATTTTATGTTTTTTAAATTGTTTGATAAAATATAATTTCATATTTAAAATGTGAAAAACATACTCATTGCTTTTATAATACAAACTACAGAAGGTAAATTTCAAGAAAGTATTCTTATCTAGTAGATCCTGAGTGTGAGGAAAAGGCTTTGAAACATTGTTCTGTTTGACCTCTGATGATTTAAATTTTTCTTTTTAATTCTGTGGCATGTGTGCTTTTTATGGTGAGTGACCTCAAATTCCTTCTGGAAGTAAATGGGGGGAATAAATTAGAAACACTGTGGCTCAGATCAAATGCAATTTGTGGAGTTTAATAGCTAGATTCCTGCCCCGGGCCCCACCCTAGCTAGAGAGCAGTCCTTTAGCAGTTCCAGGTTCATCCTAGGAAACAAAGTTCAGGGCCTGTCCTTCCAGATGTCCAACATGACAATGCCACCTGGTCCCAGAGTCCCTTCCTGGCTCTATAATTTCCACATCCCCTTCTCCTACTCTTCTCCCAACAACCACAGTCTTTGCATTTAACACTTAGCAACAAATTGTTAACTTAGCAATTAGCCCTAACTATCCTGGGCTAATCTTTGAGCACAGGTTAGTATCTCTCTGTTATTCTTCCTAAGAAAACCATGCAGCACTGTGCCATTATGGCACACAATGAAGGAAGCTTAGACAGTGGGAATAATGCTAATGCATCTTCCAAGAGACCTTCTTTATTCAAGGGATTTATATACATTGTTAAAATTTCAAGAACTGAGTCAAGTCAGTCAGATTAAATTCCAGCCAAGGGAACCTTTCAGTTGCCTTCAGTAAACACTACAGAGGCTGGTTCCGAAACTACCACTCTACCACTTTCTACCATTTGTAATGCTTCCCCTCACCATTTTACTTTTTCTTTCTTTAAAATGCCTTCCTAGTCTATTATTCAATCTATTTATTTCATATTTTACCCAACTTTGACTTATTTCTGGAACAGTTAAAGAAACTGCATGATCTTTAGGTTTTAGTTACAGTGAGGGGGATAGAGGGGACCAGAAAAAGAAAATCTGACTCTAGTCTTAAATAACAGGATTTGAGTCCAGTTGCTTATTTTAGCACCTTCATGGATAAAGAAATTGCTATGAACTGAGATCCTGAACTCTATTATAAATTATATAGCCATGAAGTTGTACAAATTTGCTAAAACAGTCCCATGATTGCTAGTTTCTGGAGCTACAAAATGGGTATAACAATGTTTATCAATTTAAATCAAACAGGAGAACTCATAAAAACAACACTGGATACAGGGGGTTGGGGGAAAACATATCCATAAGCTTCCTGACAATATTTTGAACATTGCTATAGGCACTCACACCCACATTCTCCTGTATCATTACAAAAACTAGCTAAAGCTAATAAAAATATTTGCCATCTTACTTCACAGAAAAATAAAACTAAATGGAATTGTGAGACAGTGACAAAAGCACTTTTGGAAATAAATTAAGAATAAGCAACGTGGAATGCCCGGGTGTCTCAGTGGTCAAGCGTCTGCCATCGGCCCAGGGCACAACCCTGGGGTCCTGGGATCGAGTCCTGCATCAGACTCCCTGTATAGGACCTGCTTCTCCCTCTGCCTATGTCTCTGCCTCTCTCTCTCTCTCTCACTCTCTGTCTCTCATGAATAAATAAATAAATTTTTTTAAAAAAAGAAGCAACATATATGCATTCATCTCTTAAAGATGTTAAATACATTCTTCACAGCGGAGTCCCCCAGAACTATGGTTCCCAGCCTTATTTGGTTCAGTAACCATTTCAACAACCTCAAGCAATCCATCCTGCTACCAATTCTCACAGGAGAAAAAGGAAAAAAAAAAAGTTGTTCTCCCTGCCCTATCCAAGTGGGTCACTGCTGCTTTTCTCTTTGTTCAGCCTTTCTAACAGAGGTTTGCCAAATTCTGACATGGTTCACTGCATATTTTAAATGCTGGAAGTGGTTATGGCCAAAGAAGGTCAGAGAACATGGCTACTGAGCAGGGGTGGGGATGTGCCCGGCAAAGACACAGGCTGAAATTTAGGTCACCTCTGGGGAGATGATACACATTTACTGGGTACTTACTGTTTATTGGTATTCATGCTTTTCTATGGTCTTTTTTAATGTTCTAAATTAAAAGCGGTATTTTAAACATCTTAAAGGTGATTTGCAAATTTTTTAAAATAAAAATGATCCAATCATCCTATAAACAGCAGAACTGCCATCTTCTGTAAATAGACCTGGCAAGCATTTCATCAGTCTTAAAATATCACCTCCCCTGATTTCCCACCACCCTCCCACCAATGCCTCCCTTTCTTTCTCTGAGTTCCTTAAAGCAACACTCCAGAACGCTCAAGAGGACCTGTGTGTCCCATGTTAGTGCTAAAGACACTGGCAGAAACCAGCGTGGGGAGGTACCCGAGGCTTACTGTTGTTCATGGGCTGTCAGGAATGCTGCTGGACTTCTTAGTTTTCTTTTATTCTCCCTGGCTTATAGAATAAGGGTACTAGAACTTTAGATAATGGATAAAATAGCAAAATTTGAACCACAGGTAACATCGTAAGCTTCAGAACTCACCTAGATTATCCTATTTTCCTGAACACAAGACAAGCAGGAGCTGTCTTACTAAGCAGGGCTTTCCTGCATAACAAGCCTCAAAAAAGAGGGGAGGAAATAAAATAATGGAATATTCTGATGCTTGAGTAAAATCCTGACTAATTTTACTTTGCCATAATTGGCATAATCCCTGCTTATAGAAGCCCTCAACTTCGACTTTGAGCAATTCTCAAAAAAGGTACTTCCACCCTCTCACCATCTGCATGGGCAGTCAATGGAATTCTGAAATACAAACAGCCACTTGGAGGTTTAATTATATTGGTGAGGTGCCTCGAAGATGCTCAAAGATTAAGAATCCCGGTTTCCCTATGCGTGGTACAGCCATCTTTCTTATGGTGAAACAATTTCAATCCACCCATACTCCCATAGGTATACAGCTATAAAGCAGTGACTAGTAGTTGTCTACAAGTGCAAATTTCTCCTTTCTTCCATAAGACAACTTTGATTCTCAGCCAAGCACTATCCTGCCTGGAATAAAGATTGTATTTGCTAGGTTCCCTGTGACAGATGTGGCCACATGACCAAGTTCCAGTCAGTATTATGTAACAGAAGTTTGTGGTGTTATCTGTCTGCAAAGGATGCTTAAAAGTGAGGGGTCACCTTCTGCTGCCTAGGATACGGAGTTTATAACGAGCTCCAGGGCTACCTTGGACAACAAAGTGACAAATCTTGAGTACAGAAGCCAAATGCTGATAATGGACAGCAAAGACCTGAGCCTGGGTCCCTGAGGATACCCAGTGAGCCACCAGGCTACCCCTCATCTACCTACCCCAGATTTTTTTTTAACACAAAAGAGATAAAAGCATCCATATTATTAAATCTCTGGTATCCAGTGTAAAGTGGTTTGATTTATGGCAACTGCACAAAATGTTAACTGACATGCTTAACATACAGTCTAAGGAGCCTGCATGCTCTGGATAAGAAATGTAACTTCCTTCCTCTGCAGAAATTTTTTCACTCACCTACAGATAATATAGCCAAAGAGAACCCATAAGAAAATACTAGCTTAACATCATTCCCACAAGAGCAAAGGCCTGAGATCAGCCCTGCCTTTGCCCACTGTCACCAACCCCTGGTAGACAAGCCTACCACTTGAAACCTCATTAAAACAGCACCCTAGGTTTATGATGTAGCCCACCACCCATAAGACACTGGGCCGATGCCACCAACTTCATCATTCAGGCCCCACCCAGGGGACCTGTAGTGTAGCTGTGGCATCAATGCACACATCTGCTAACCTCTTGTTTCACCATTGTGACCAATAATAATACATTATACGGGCTATAATGGTATACTGGGATGGTGCCTTCAGATTTTGCAAGTCCTCATGAGTACAAGAAGATCCTAAATATAAAACAATATTAGTAATAGTGCTAACAATAAATATCACCTATTGTTCAACACCATGTGACTGCTGGTGTACCACTTGGCGAGCACTCTGCCCGAAACATATTATCTGGAATTCAAAATATTATTATCCTTATTTTACAGAGGAGGAAACCAAGGCTCTGAGAGATAATGAATTTAGGTGAGACTATGCAGCCAACTCACGGCAGTGGTTCTTGCTGAATCCAGAATTGTCTAAGAGCTTAAAACTATTTTAGCAGCACAATCATTCCTCTTTAAATGTTAGATAAAATAATCTCAAGAAAATCTGTTTTTCTCACTTCAGAACTACACTAAAACATTCTAATCTTGCCCCCATTTTATATTAACATGAGCATTTCTTAAAACAAATCAAAAGAAGAAATGAAACAAACAAAAAGTCTGATAGAATTTGTCCACAAATGGTAAATAGTGCTAGAATACAAATGAAACAAATCACAAAAGTGTTGGTTGGGTTTTTTTTGTTTTTTGTTTTTTTTTTTTTTTGGTTTCTTTTTCTTCTGAATTTCACCTCTGCTAACAGTTTCAATTTCAGGGTGACCTCCATGTTTTCATAATAAGGGTCACTATGCACATTTTAATCCCAAAATATCAAAACATCAAAACTAAAACGAAACCCCTATAAGAACATGTTCTTGTGTACTTGTGTAATTACATCTCTTTATGCTATTCTCTTTGAAATAGGTCTGACTTATTTCTACATCTTTCTCGAGCTTCCACTTTAATAAAAGGAAAGAACACTGAAAGAAATCAAGCCCTTCAAACATTCACTGAATACATCAAGCATTTATCTAGGACCCAAACCATAAATGAGCTAAAAAAACAAATGAGGGGAGGAAACGCATCTTTCTATTAAGATCTGTATATGCATGAAGGTGTAGGCTTGTGAGCTATTTCTAATTCAACGAGCTACATAAAATACAGTAATTATATCAAAAGTTTATCATTAAGAATAGTGAATATTTTCACAGGCTGCAGAAAGCTAAAGAATTACAACATGCTCAGGAGGAGAAAGTCAAACAGAAGGTTAGAGCTCCCTCTGTCTTTTTCTTGAAGAAATTTGCCACGACCTCCCTCCCATGTTGCCTGGCCAAGGTCCCAGGCAGAGCCGCAGGCCCCCAGGCCCAGTGTCTCCCCGACTCCGCACATGCTGCGAGCACTGGGGCACATTTACTCAGAGTTCATTATTCGTAAGAGATTTCAGTAGTAGAAAAGAGCACTTTGAAAAGCAGGAATACTCACAAAGCCATTTCAAACTGTTCCAGCCATTTTTTCTTTAAGTCTTTTGTTTTGCAATAAAATTCCAACCCATTCTGTCCTTGGGTGTGGATGAGGTAGAAGCCGTAAGACCACTGCGGAAATTCAGTCTCGGGTTAGCAGGTCCCGTCAGTAACATCGTGCTTCCTAATTCCCTAACCCACCCCACAGGCACCCACAAACCACTCCTAACATCATCGGCATTCAAGCTACGATCAGATTTCTGTAGTCCACGTCGCATCTCTAGCAGCTCTGAGGCCACATGCATCATGCGAATGCCATGAAGGCACCGGAGATGATCACTGTCAGTGGTGGCCCTGTCCAATTATTTCTCACAGAGGCTTGTTCCTAACCAATTTCTAGAAAGACAAAACACCTGCATCGATAAGCCCTCTCACATTAATGCATGAGCATACTTTCCTTGAATATTCAAAGCTATGAGTAAAATATAGTAATTAATTTTCAAAAATTCACCTTTTTATTTTCTTTATCGGTCGTAGGATTGTTGGCTATTTTATACTGCTGAAGATCTATTATTTCCTTCATTTCATAGTTATCGCCTTTTCTTTTACATACAATCACTGCCAAATCAAATAAGAAGATATGCCTAAGAATGAGAGAGAGAGAGAGAAAGAGATTTAAAATGGTTTGGAAGCATGGATGTTAACTTTTCCTTGGTAAAATCTAATTAAACCGACCAAATATTTTTTTCTTGGAATGAAAAACAAAGGCAGTGTTGCACACAGAAAAGAATGAACTGTACATACCCTGGCGCTACCCTTTACTGAATGAATGGCCTTAGTCTACCTTAGTTTCATTAAAAAAATATGCAAAATTATAGTAAGAATATGCACAATACAGAGTTTCTGTAAGGAACAACTGAGATAAGCCACAAAGTGTCCATGAGCAATTATCTTTTTTTTTTTTTAGTTTAAAAGCCAAAACATTTACAGAATAGTAATGACAACAATAGCAGTTAACTTCTGATGTTTCTAGGAGTCGGCCAGAATGTGTTGAGAAGTGTCCATCCCTTTCATAAAGATGACTCACTTAATTTAAATCCTCAGGACCATCTGCTGAGGTATTATTTTCATCCTCATTTTATTGGGGAGGAAACTGAGGATTAAAAAAGTTAAGTAATTTGCTCAAGGCCATAGGGCTAGTGAGATGAAGAGCAGGATTCACACCCAGATCTAACTGGAACCTGCACTTTTACCCTCTATGTTGCTCCGCATGATTTTATGGACCACCTGAAATGCAAATTGAACAGCGTATGAGCAAAATGTAAACTAGAAAAATTTTGCTTATATTTATGGGTTACCTGTTAAAAACAATGTAACTGGAGAAAAACAAACCTTGTAATCCTATCGTTCAACACTAATATTTTTTATCTTTTCAAAAATTCTCAGTAATTAACATGTATGCATTTTAAAATAATGATAAAGACAATGATACATTCACACAGCTCTAGTCCTGGCATCATTTTCAAAGACTTCTTTCCTGGAGATGCTAAAAAGGATTTGGATCTCCTGGGAGCTACCTGTAGAGTCTGGGTATCAAGTTGGAAGCAAAAGCTGACACTGCCCCCTGCTGGCTCACTTTCTCGCTCCAAAGGTTCCAGAAAATGGCCAGTTTAATCAAATGAATCAGATTAGCAATCCTATGTATATAATTTGGGATACCAGGCTAAACTCACTAACCTGAACTTCCCTCAAGAAAATATCATGAAATTTTCCCCACTTAAGACTTCCTTCTTAGGACATCTCGTATTTTTTAGCTGTTTTCAAATGTATCCCAAAAAGAGAAATCTAAAACAATTGTGTTATCTATTACTTTATCTCTACTCTCATTTTAATGTGTCCCTTGGAGCCTCAGCTGACATTCTGTTTGTCATATCCCTTTAAGAACTTAGACAAATCAACAGATACCAGAACAGAGAAGAAAAGACCTAACATATCTATTGGAAAATTTTTAGAAAACCATAGGTTGGTGTGTCTCCTTATTTTTCATCCTCTGTTTCCCTCCTTTGTCCTAAGAGAATTGTTTTCTCAATCTTCTGATACCACTTATTCTGAAAATCAGTATTTGCTCCTCTTTTCTTACCTTTCCTGCTTCGTATGCTTGTCTAGAGTAGTTATTCGAATTTCACCATCTCCCTGAGGTCGTCCAAAAAGCAAAACTGGTTGGTTCTAAAATATAAAACTTACATGTGTCAGTTTTTTGTAATCATGTAAAAATAAATAAATATTAGCGAGGATATTTGCTAGGGACAGCTACCTTATTACACTACAGACTTTATCATTTTACATTTTTAGCACACATACCCTAAAAAGCTCAGGTCTACATGATACACTTTTGAAAACAGTCTGTCCTTGGACATCCTTGGGAGTATACTGAGAACATTAATTAATTTTACTTATAACCTGAAGCGGGAAGCTACCAAAAGCAAGAATTAACTGGAAGAATTCAAATCCCAACAGTTACAGCAACTAACACTTACTGATCACCCACCGTGTGCCAGACACATTAGTAGATATAGGGCAAAATAACCCCGGCCTAGTGGGGGAAAAATATTCACAGAAGTATATAATTATAAATGTGCAATAGCCATGAAGAAAGAGTACAGGAAACATGCATGTTTCCAGGCGCTTAATTTGGTCTAGGAAGTCAAGGATAGCTTCCTTGAGCTAAGATCTCAAGAATGAAAAGTATGACTTAATGGTTAAAAATAATGAACCATTTCCCCAGAGGCTGGCAATAAAAAAATAATAAGTATTTATGAACACCTACTGTACAAGGTGCTAATGGGAAAAAGAATTGACTGAAAATTATCATTAACATCTAGGAAATTATATTCTAATAAAGGAAACAGCTATGTAATTAACTGTACTGCATGAAAGTATAAAAATAGACATTCTCTATCAAGGTCCCCAAGATGTATTTTACAAAATAGAAAACTCCATCCTAAAATTCATAAGGAATCTCAAGGAACTCTTAATAGGTCAAACAACAGGCAAACAACTCGAAAAAGAACAAAGTTGGGGTCTTAGTCCTCCTGATTTCAATACTTATTACAGAACTATAGTCATTAAAACAGTGTGGCATTTGCATAAAGACAGACTTTTAGACCAATGGAACAGAACACCTGGAAATAGGTCCTCATATATATGGTCACAGGATTTTTGAAACTAGTACTAAGACCATTCAGGGGGATGGAACAGCCTTTTCAACAAATAATTCTGTGGAAACTGGATATGCACAGGCAAAAGAATGAAGTTGGAACCTTACCTTATGCAATATACCAAGCTGATTAAAGAGCTAAAAATATTAAACTCTTATATGAAAACACAAGGGAAAAGCTCTGTGACATTGGACTTAACAACGATTTCTTTTCTTAGATATAACATGAAAGCACTGTCAACAAAAGAACAGTAATTCGAAATTGATCAAAATTAAATCTTTTATGCAAAAGATACTATCAACAAAGTGAAAAGGCAACCTATAGAATGGCAGAGAACACTTTCAAACAAAACGTGTGATAAGAATTGGTATCCAGAATATAGAAAGAGCCCTAAAACTCAACAACAACAAAAGCAAGCAATCCTGATTCAAAAATAGGCAAAGGAATTGAATAGAGACTTCTCCAGAAAGATATACAAATGGCCAAAAAAGCATATGAAAAGATATTCAATATTCCTAATCATTAGGGAAAACCATAATAGACACTGCTTTGTACCCATTTGGATGGATATTTTTTTTTTAGAAAGAAGAAGAAAGAAAAGAAAAAGTGTTAGCGAGGATGTGGAGATACTAGAACTTCTGTGATTGCTGGTGGGAATGTGAAATGGAGCAGTCACTGTGGAAAACAATACAGCCAGTCCTCAAAAAATTAAACCTAGAATTACCATACAATCCAGCAATTCCATTTCTGGGTACATAACCAAAAGAAGTGAAAGCAGGGACTCAAGCATGTATTTGCAGACTCACATTCATAGCAGCATTATTCACAATAGCCAAAAGGGGGGAAGAAACCCAAGTGTCCATCAACAGATAGATAATCAAAATGTGTATATACAATCAACGTTAAATTTTAAAGCCTTAAAAAGGAAATTCTTTTAAAAAAAAAATGAAATACATGCTACAAGGATGTATACTGAAGACATTATGCTAAATAAAATATGCCAGTTACAAAAGGTCAAATATTACATGATTCCATTTATTTTTTTTAAGAGTTTATTTATTTATTCATGACAGACACGGGGGGGTGGGGGGGCAGAGACACAGGCAGAGGGAGAAGCAGGCTCCATGCAGGGAACCCAATGTGGGACTCGATCATGGTTCTCTAGGATCACACCCCGGGCCGAAGGCGGCACTAAACCACTGAGCCACCAGGGCTGCCCTACATGATTCCATTTATACAAGGTACCTAGAGAAGTTCACAAAGACACAAGTAAAATGGTGGTTGTCAGGGGCGGGGAGGAAGGGGGAATGGAGAGTAAGTGTTGAATGAGTAAAGCTTCATTTTTACAAGATAAAGACAGTTCTGGAGATGGACGGTGGTGTCAGCTGCCCAGCTACATGAATGGATTTAATGTCACAAAACTGTACATTTAAAACTGGCAAATGTCATATATAGTTTACCACACACACGCACACACCATGCTAAACAGCTATCCAGGTAATATGTTAAGGAATTATGAAGGGAAAGTAATAATGAGAGATCAGGGAAAGAATTATTTTAGTTGGACCTTGAAGGAATTTGCTAGAAAATAATGGGAAGACATTCTAGGCTTTGACAATTTATCATCAAAGGCAGAATGATAAAAATGTGTGGCAAATTAGAGACCTTACAACACAGCAGGAGACCTGCAAAGTCAAGTACATGGGCAGGTACTAGCTGGATGAGTTCAGGAAAGTAGCTTAAGTCCAAATCACCAAGGGCTTTAAATATCATGCTGAATCCCAAAGGCAACAGCAAATGTTGACAAGGTTGGAAAGAGAATGAATCGCAAAGTCCATTTGGAAATGCAACTTTGTGAAGGAATGACTGGAGGCTTCTGTGACTGGAAAGGCGGCAGATGGGGTCCTGGAAGGGGGATGTGACTGTACATGTGAAAAGAAACAGGCTCAAGATATTCCAGAGAAGGCAGCAATAAAATTGCTCGACCAAGAAAAGTATCTTTCCTTCAAACGGGCATCTCTATTTTCACTGCCCACAGCTCCATCCAGGCCTCCACCAACTTTCTTAAGACCACCACCTCAACAACTTGTTGACTAGCCTGCCTGCTAAAAGGGTTTTCTTGAAATGTAAATCAGAATGAAACTCTCCTACAGAAACCTTTACTGGCTTCCCACTGTAATCACAGTAAAAACCCCGGCTCAGTGCCCAGGCCTACAAGGCTGTGGGACATAGTCCTCCTGCCCTCCTCTCTCCCATCTCAGACCCATCAGTCTTCCCCTCACTCACCCAGCCACTCTTGCCTTTCAACCTTCTTGAACACCCCAGGTCCTTACCATCTCTGGACATTTCATTTGCTATGGCTTCTACCTGGAATTCCCTCCCCAGATCTCTGTACCACTGGCTGCTTCTTATGCTTCAGGTGCAAGAGGCAAATGACCCAGAAGGACTTTTTCTAATCATCCTATCTAAACTAGGACTCTCCTTATTGTCCTCTGTTGCCCCACCCTGTTCACAGCAGAAATCTCAGTACAGCATTTTTAAACTCTCTTTTCACTGCTTCCTCAACCATGAGACTACATTGTTCATAGTTACAGCCCCAGCCCCAAGCAAAATGTCTGGCACACAGTAGTCACCCAGTGAATATGTATAAAATTAATAGATTAACAGGAATGAGCCCAGAGTGTGTATATATATGGTAAGGGAAAGAAAAGAAAAGACATTCTGAACTCCAATGTCTAGAATCTGTACAGCCAGGGGAAGAGGCATAGTGTGATTAAGGAGAGAGAGATAAGCTGTGGTGGAAAGTCCTTGCACAATGTTACATGTATCGCAGGTGCCACGAGACACCTGCGTGGATGCTGCCAACCAAGAATCAGAAACAAACTTACAACAACAGAAACGTCAAGGTAAACGATCTTTTCTTCAAAAACAACTTGTAGAATGTCCTCTGATTTGTGGGTGAGGGAAGATGGAGAGAAAGATAATTACATACCAGATTTTCTATAGATAGCTGAAACTGTTTAATTTCACGAAGAGTCTCATTATCTCTTTTCACTTCATTCACATATTGTGCCAAGTCCTAAAGAATAAAGGGAAGGGTACAAAAAGAAGTCATAATAAGACTGGAGAAGAGACGAAAACTGAAAGAAAACACATCTTTAATTTCATTAGTAGTAAAAGTAATCACCCTAACTTTTCAATGACAATAAAATAAATGTCCAATCAATCAAAGCTGCAACTCAAAAGCCATTTTAAAATGTCTGGAGTACAGCTGGGAAGACTGAAGAGTTGTCATTTACCACACCTCTGAGAAGAACAAGGATAAAAAACAAAAACAAAATCTGCCACCATACACAACAACAAAAGGAAACTAGGTCAGGAGAATGTAAATTCCAGACACGTTAATAACTGACCTTGAGAGAATTACATTTTTACATGGGTGAGAATGAGGTCAATAATGCAATAATGAAGGATTAGCAGGGAGAAAAAAGTAACTAAAAGTTAGACAGTAAATCCAGCAGGACTGTTTTCTGCAACCAGTTAGTGTCTTGGTTCCTAAGAGCATTTGGTCAAGACAGCCAGTTCAATTTTAAAGACTTAATGAAGGAAAAGCAAAAGAGAGGAGAAAAACCTCAGAGCACCAAAATGAATTAAAAGCAGACAAACAATGCTGGACACGGTTCTCCACGTGCCTTCTTCACCTACTTTAAAATGTCTTTTCTCATATTTGAGGAAACATTAGCTAATCTCTCCATACTGTAAGTTGCTATTTTTATTATATGTGCTCTAGATTTTCCTGTTTTCTGGGTTTTCTTTTTTCTCTACCCTCTTAAATTCATCTGCAACAGCAGGAACAGAACCCTGACCAAAAGCAGTTCCTAACTTTGTTCTAAATGAAAGTCTGACTTTTCAGAGGGTGTATCTATAAATGACTTTTTTAAAAAATTGGGAACTTTGTATGACTTCTGAAAACAGTAACAAATAATTGTGTGATATTTCCTGCCAGGGTACTAAAATCAGCTCAACAGCAGAGCTAACGCTGAAACCACACAGGGACTCACTCAGAGAAGTCATTATTAGCACTGCTCTGAGTAGAGTCACATTGGCATTTTGTTTGGAGAACAAATATGTGCATGTGTTTTAAGGTAGGGGCACGTATTTCTAAGTCAATGTTCAGCACCACGTAGAGACTGAGGTTTTACAGATTCCCCAATATACTTAAAAGTCTGCCTTTATCTACATCTAGTTCTTGATTTTCAGATTTACCTACAATAGAAACCCAAACTGAAATCCACTTGTGGCATCCACAGATGTAAGCAGGGCAGATACCCTCTCTTGAGGAAAAGAAGTCCCATTGGTGTTCTGAAGTCACCAGCTGACCTGCTGCTTACACAAGCCAACAGTTTTCTACTAGTCACCACAAAAGGAATGTGAAATAAAACTATTAAATCATTCCCAGTGGTAATAAAAGTTGTCATACTTTCATAAATAGCAAAAGCTATCTTAATACACCTCATGGTTTTATGTATCTTTGTCTAACAATTGAATTCATGCAGGGATATCTATTTTCAGTTAAAAATATCCATTTCTCTGGGGCACCTGGGTGGCTCTGTCAGTTAAGCATCTGACTCTTGATTTCAGCTCAGGTTAGGATCTCAGGGTCATGAGGTCAAGCCCCGCATCAGGGTCCATTGGGCTTGGTGCTCAGCAGGGAGTTTAGTCTACTTGAAGATTTTCTCCCTCTGCCCTCCCCCGACTTGTGCACACTCTCTCTCTCTAAAATAAATACATAAATCTTTACAAAAAATATCCACCTCTTCCCACCAAATGCAAAACTATACTAATACTTAACATGCTATAACATATTAGCAAATCACACGTATTTATTAGCAATTTGTACTTTCTTGTTTTTAGGCAGGAATAAAAAATACAAAGAAGTTAATGACACATTTGCCTTACCTTCATTGCATCAAGAGCCAGTTTCAGATTTGCCTTCTCCATAGGATCAGTAGTATGTTTGACCAATTCCTATTTGGAAGACACAGTTCAGTAATACTTTCTTCAATTAAAACCAAAATATCAGAAAGAAAATATTTTTTAAAATAATGCATTTTTATCACTATTTATACCATAATGTAATAAATCTGGTACAACCTAACTAGGTTCTGTTTTCATTAAAAAAAAATCTCAAACTGGGCAGCTCAGGTAGCTCAGCGGTTTAGCGCCACCGCCTTTGGCCCAGGGTGTGATTCTGGAGACCCAGGATCGAGTCCCACGTCGGGCTCCCTGCATGGAGCCTGCTTCTCCCTCTGCCTGTGTCTCTGTCTCTCTCTGTGTGTCTCTCATGATTAAATAAATAAACCATTAAAATTTTTTTTGAAAGAATTCTATTCCCTGCCATTACACTGACATCCTTCTCAAAGGTCATGGAAGGGTCCCTTCATTGCCAACTGATTCTGATGGTTACTCCTCTCCCTTGGCTTCCGGGATATTAGAATCTTTTGTTTGTTGCTATTATCGTTGTTGGTTAATCCATCTTAAATTTCTGCCTATTCACCAGTCTTTCATACCTTCTTCTTTATCTGCAACTTGGAAAGTTACCATTCCCTAGATTTTCACCTTAGTCTTCTGTTACTCTTCCTAAACATACTCTACAAATTCTATCACAACCATTGCCATAATGTCAACACTCACCTAATAAGACAATCCCTCTCAAAGCAATGTGCTCAACCCAGAACTCACAGAGTCCCAGACTCTTCTGTCCAACTAAACAGTTCTACCTGGGTATCTATCTCACAAGCTCGTCTAACCCAACAATTCCAAACTTAAGGCACCTTCACCCACAACCCTACTCTTGTTCCTGTTTATGCTTTATTGAATGATGGCACCTCCATCAGTGGAGTCATTTAAGCCAAAACCTAAGAAGTGTCCCAGGTACCCCTCTCCCATACTATGTTCCGGTGATACTGACTTTGACCTTTCCCCTGGAAACCATCCTCACTGCCACTACACTGGTTCAAGCCCTTACGCTTTTTCAAATGGGTTATTATAAATGGGCCTTTGACCTGTAGCCTCTCTGGACTACACTCTATTCATTCTATTGACAGCAGAGCTGGGTTTCTAATATATAAATTGGATTCTGTCTCTACCCTATTTAGACTTTTGTGATGCCCACAAAAGCTTCAGGTTGTCATCCATACCTCTTAGATCCTCTGTGGTCTGAATTCTGCAAACCCATCCCAACTGTTCTCTCCACTCCACCCAAACAACCTATATCCCATCCACACTAAATTAACCACAATTCTCAAAATACATTCTACTGTCTGATCTCATTAGGCACACTGTTGGCTCTCCTTGATATACTTATGAAACTCTTACTGCTCCCTTCACAGCCAGTTCAAGAATCACTCAAAAATTTTTGCTGAGGTCCATATTAATAGTGTTTCTAGTTATAAAGAGGACCTATAGCCATTAGATTTTTAAGTATAATAAACTTGTCCAAGTGATATTCTTTTATTTCTATTTTTACTTTTCCTTTATTAAATAATGATATTAAATTATTCTCAGTTTCAAATCCGTCACCCTCAAATATTCTAATTTTATAAATCTGGGATTTCAAACCATAAAGCATTTCAAAAATTATTTCCCCATTAAAGTATAGCAGTAAGTAGGAAATGCTCAAATTCATTTATTCAACAAATGTCTAAACATTAGACAAATTCTACACTACGCTATCAAGATGGAAAAACATTTCTAGGGCAGCCCCGGTGGCTCAGTGGTTTAGTGCCACCTTCAGCCCAGGGCGTGATCCTGGAGACCCGGGATCAAGTCCCACGTCAGGCTTCCTGCATGAAGCCTGCTTCTCCCTCTGCCTGTGTCTCTGCCTCTCTCTCTCTCTCTCTCATGAATAAATAAATATCTTTTAAAAAACCACACATTTCTATAATTTTGTCTATATGTGGTGCCCCAAATAAAAACTTCCCTATTTTAAAACATCATAAAACTAAACATTCTTTAGAAATTTAAAATATAAAACACTCCAGGAGGAATTAAGAAAAAAGTCTGCTCAATTTCAAAAAGGTATAGCCATAATAATAATAATAATAATAATAATAATAATAATACAAAAAAACCCAAAAAGGTATAGCCATATTTTATGCTTTTATAAGTCTCTCTAGAACTTTATAAATGACCATAATAGATATTTCTTGAAAACTGCACCTTTTAAATTCTTCAATTGATATTTGACTATACCAAAGTTACAAAATAAATTATTATCTTATTTTGGACATGTTTTTGGTTTCATGATGTCCCAGAAACTGATTGCTTACGTCTTCCTTATTATTTTTTCATAAAATCCAATTTGATTAAGTTGCTTTGAGTTTAGGTCTCATAAATGTTTTAATGCATTTTAAAGAAATAATCAGGGTTTGAATTTTTCTGATTTCTCAGTAGAACAAAAATAGAGATGACTAATAATTTTGCAACTACAGTCCAAGGAATTTAATATACAAGATGTATAAAGCGCAGCAGACTCAAAATTGTATTTCACATACAGGTAGTAGATCTTTTTAAAATGACATTTCACAAGCATCAGCAGAGTTGACAGACTAATACTGTAAGACATTTCCTTGGAGCAGAACTAATGAGCCTCCTGGTACAGCCATCAAATTAAATTTATAAGACTCTCCACCCTCATTAGAGGACTAACTGTGGAAACCATAAGCTTTGTGGTTATAACAAGAATCACTTCAAAATAAATGTACTCTTATTATAATTTACTACAGCAGAAAGCAGCATGGAATGGGACAGAACTTAGTTTATGGTTATAAGGCAAAAAGTCCAAAACACTTGACCTGCCAAAAACCAGGGGTATTGTAGCTTTGAGATTCTAACAAATGATTCCCGCTAACCAAAGAAGACTTGGTCAGAGGCATCTTTTCATTCTGTCTTGTTTTTTTTAGATTTTTTTTGGAGCCAGTTCTGTTTGAAGGACACCAAAAGTGACTTTGTGCAAGATACAGAATCATCTTTGCTAAAAGGAAGAAAAAGATTCCAGCTGTTCCGTTAGTTCCCACTTAGCTATACTCATCATTGAAAATCTAAGGGGATAATGACCCCAGATATGGAGTATCTGGAGCATAATTGATGCTGCATGAATATTTTGTTAAATGAATAAGTGAAAAAATAAACAAACTGATGGTTTTAAGTTACATACCTGGAGGAGAAGGTGATACTTTAAAACACGCTGCATAGGAACCACAAGCAAATCTCGAAGAGTGAATTTTCCATTATTTGCTCTTTTGGAACATTCCTAATGAAATGTTTTTTAAAAACTTTTTTTAAAACTTTGTTAGTTTTATCAAAGGGAGTCATGAAGGAAACATTAAAAGATGTCGAGGCCATAAACAAAACTGTTATATAATAAACATCCTGTTATTTTTCTTCTTAATAATCCTTTCTGAAAATAAAAAGTATTTAATCAAAAACCAAAAAAACAAACTTTGTAGCATTTCAACTCTAAAATGAATCATTAAGTAGAACTACATTAGCATGAAATTTATTTTCTCTAATGGCCCTCTAGGATCTTCTTCTACTAACCCTTCTAGCTCTACCTTCTACTAGTTACCCATAGTAGATGGGCCAGGCATCAAGAAAAATGATACTCCTCAAACTGGCCATGTGCCTTCCCCACTGGCATGTCTTCGTTCATTCTGTTCTTTCCAACCATCATGTGCTTTGTCCATTTTCCAAAAAAAATCCATCCTTTTCAAAAACTATACATCAAGGCCTTTTGTGATAATCCCAATCAAAACTGTGTTTCCTCTCTGTGCCTTGTGTGCATTTTAACTGTTGTTGTATGCATATCTTCCCCAATATATCTTATATAGCTTTAAGAATCTAGTCTTGCTTAATAAGTATTTGTGAAACTGAATGAAATGGAATGATCAATTCTAAAAATTTGCTAAAGTATAAACCTACTATTGGATTCAAAGTTTCAAAAGCCTCATTAAAAAAAAAAAAACTCACATTCTCCTTCTTCAAAAGTTTATCTAAAAATAGTATTGACTTGCGTTCTTTTGACATTACCTAGGACTTTGAGGAAAGTACTTGGAAGTATCAAAGAATGAATTTAAATCAAGGCTTGACTGCGTGACCTTGAACAAGTTGCTTTTTCTGATTTTACTGTTTTGCACACATTTGTGATCAAATTTTAAAAAATAACAAAGTTCCATAAAATTGTTAGTTAGAAACTAAGTCCAAACCCTCAAACAACTGCACATCCCAGAACAAGGAATTTTCCAGTTCATAGAAAGAGTTGCATTCAAGAAAATATTGCTTTGTTCATAAGTTTGTTTCGTCTTTGCCTACACTTAGCTTTTTGGCACATGGAAAGATATATTATCAGGAGCTATAAAGTAAACTCCATTAGCTCTAATGACCATAGTGACTTAATGAGTATTTGATTACAGGTCTTAAGCAAGAACTGGGGACATCTGGACATGTTAGCTCATGTCTTGTCAATTGCTGCAGTTCACTAGGAAGAATAACTATTTCAACTGATCTCTTGCTTCTACAGATTGTAGAGAGTTCTGGATCATGGATCTCAAATAGGAGGTTAAGCTGTTAAGATTATTGTAATGAATGAGTCTCATCTCCCTAGCTGCATTTTAAGCTCCGTGGAACTGAGGTTATATCTTACACTTCATGTATATACATGCCATTTTAGCAGTGTTAGGGAGAGAAATGCTATACATTTAAAATTCACTTTGTCATGCTATAGAAGTCAGTTTAAAACTGCTGGGGAAATAATTAATTCTTTGAAGTTCTTCGAAGTTACAGTCTCAGGAAGCAAAAAAAAACTAACATTGCTGGCATTTCCTATAACAAGGGGCAGTCTGAGTCTGAGATGTAAAATGCTTATTAGTATTGAAAGTAAATAAAGGGTAGAAATGAGTCTTCCAAAACATCCAGTCACATGCTTAGCTGAACTCCAATTCTACCTGAGAAGAAACTAAACAGAATAGAGATGAGCCAGCTTACAGGACAAGATAAAGAGACTCTGTTACCTTTGCCCTATGTTATCTTGGTTCCAAAGTAGAGAAGAAAAAAGACAAAAATCAGTAAGAGCAAAAACAACCAAACAACTGAAGACATGAGGAGCCTGGGTGGCTTGGTCAGTTAAGCTTCAGATTCTGGATTTCGGCTCAAGTCATGATCTCAGGGTCATGGATCCTGCCTAAGATTCTCTCTCTCCCCATTCCCTCTGCTCCTCCTCCCATTCACGCGCACTGTCTCTCAAAAATAAAAAATAAGAAACTGAAGACATGAAGGGGGCAGACACATGGAGAATAGGGCAGCTTTCCCTTTATCATGCCAGGAGTTGCAGAGGACAGTCCCAGCAAAGAGTATCTGTTGAGGTGTTACAGTGTCTATCAAATACTTGCAGATCAGGGCCTTGGTCAAGAGTAGTGACTTTTCAGGCCAAAAAGGACAGCCAGCAGCTTCTTGCCCTGAGCCTTTCAAACTCAGCCTCAGGTTCCCTCTTTCCCTCAGATGGATAGTGATCGCACGAACTATGTTCCTAGAGTCCCAGAGTACGTCATAGGCAGGCCTTTGACAAGGACTCTGAAGGAAAGGAGAGGAACACCCAAACAATGCTGAGAATAAGGGAGATTTGATTGACAACATGCAGACTCCTATCCTGAGCCAGAGTTTCATATCTTTGTTTAAAAATAAAAACAAAAAAGACTGCTCTAATGGTAGCTCTGTTAGGAACTAGTTGTGTAAGTTGTACAGTTTTATCTTACCATCACAATTCAATTTGAGTCAAGGTAGCTTACAGCTTTATACTTCTGAGACTCTATTCTCCCAAGAGAAGCAGGAACCCTTTACACTAGCAGGGTTTGTGATGTTATTTCGTGGTGACTCAAGTCACCTGCAAACATTAAGTCTGCATCATCAGATCACTGTGAGAAGTAAGGGCGAAGGTCCGTGACAGAGAGCTAGCACAGTCACTCAATAGCCTACTAGATATGGAAACCTCCTAACCAATGGTTCCCTGTTGTGGGAGTTATGAAGTCATACCAAATATGCTAAAAACAATGAAAGAGTTCTAATTTGAAAATCATGTGCCTCATTTTTTCCCCTTTCATCACCTGATTTCACTGCTAAATTGGACAAAGACAGCAAAGGGGACACTAGAGAGTAAACTAAGCCAAACACAGCCATTTAAGAGTTGACTGTGTATCTCTACCCAATATTTAAGAAAATTCAAACATATGGATAATATATTTGGGATGATAATTCATATAACATAAATAAACTTTTACAAATGTTCTTTGAAAGTACAAACACTTCTTGTGAAAAAGAAGGAAAAAGGATATACATTTATAAAAAATTACACGATTTCCAGATTTATTTCCCATTGCTCCCACGTGTTCTGTTTATTCTGGTCTACTCTCATTTCTCAAACTTTCCCAACTCATCTGGTCAGTCATGCTTATCTGGGAGAATGCTCTCCATGGACTCTCCACTGTCAAGACTTACCCCATTCTTCCGTAAGCTAATTCAAATACTACCTCTTCAGAGAAACCTCCTGCATTCTACCTGTACTGAAGCGATCAATCTTACTCACGGAGCCTTACTACTGCTGATCACATACGACTTAATCATAGTTGTGCCTGTTTCATCTTCCCTCTTATGGGCAATATCCATCCATGCCCTTTTTATACGCCTGTTCGTAAACATTTAAATCTACATGTACGTTATCTTCCATATATCTTACTTATTATCTTGTGCCTCTTTCTACCTAGGTGACCTTGGGCAAATTACTCATAATCTCTCTGAACCTCATCCATAAGGGAAGAAAATTAACTGCGTATCTCTCACAGAGTCATAAGGATCTAACTAGATAATGCATGTAAAACATAGAGCCATAAGTCGTAGATTTTACTGTTATATTATCATTGTATTATTTCATAGAGTTAGCTATTAAAATATTTTATAAAGTTGATATAAAATTATATTTAGAATACATAGGGAAATTTATTATTGCACTGATCTTGAATTTTTATTTTTTATTCTTATTCTTTTTTTGGTTGAGTATGTTTCATTAGTTTCAGGTGTACAACTTAGTGATTTGACAAGTTTATACATGATGCTATGTTCACTGCAAGTATAGCTACCATCTGTCTCATTATATTGCTATTACAAAATCACTGACTGCATTCCTTATGCTGTGCTTTTATTTCCATGAATTATTTATTCCATAACTGGAAGCCTGTATCTCCCTCTCCCCTTCACCCATTTGCCCATCCCCCACCTCTTTCCCCTTGCTTTTAGGTGTATCTTTATTTCATAAACAAAAAATAAACAGGTACCTCTAATTTCAGTTTTACATCTTCTTTTGTCTTAGAAATGTTATCTAAACTAGATATGGCCGACTCCACTCCACTGCAGTACTGTCCATAAATAACCAACCTGAAAAGGAAAAAGAGAAATTTGTAGGACAAAAAAGCAAGAATAAAGTGGAAGGGGAAGAAGCATAATTCCCATCTATTTAAAACCATAGTTAGGGGGAATCAGAGCAAATCTCACTTGTCCTGTGTCTCTACCTGCCTATGTGACCCTTGGCAAACGACTTACAATCTCTCCGAGCCTCCGCTTTCTCATTTCTTCTAAACACATACCACATGTACAATCACAGAATAGGGGTCACTCATATTATGCTATTAAAGGGCTAATTTTTATTTCTAAGTTTTAATGGGATTGATGCCATGTATATTTTTAGAGCAGGTAAATTTTACAAACCGGCTTAATGACTTAATGTTGAGTACACATGAATATCACAAAACCAAAATTAAGAGTGTCTGTTCTATGTTCCTATTAAAGATCAACTTTTGACTGTTTATGCACACTCAGGAACAGTTTTACTTTATACTACAATTTTATTTAATCACTACTCATGACTCTACTCATTAACAAACCTCCTACTCTTTCCTGCTTTTTTAATTAAGGAAAACACATTATCTGAAAATTGGGAATGGATGAGAGGCCCGAATTGTGCTGGATGGAAGATAATTCGTACTGCATGGAGTCTGAGGCCACTTCAGGAAGGGTAGATCTGGAGTGATATAAATATTTTACAAAGAGGTTGGGTAATTTATTGTCCCCTTCAACTCTCCATTGAGGGCAAAAAAACTGCTAATGAGTTCATGTTTATCTAACTTGTTGATGCAAAGCAATTCATTAGCTAGTACTAAGTCAGTACTAGGAACTGCAGTGCTTGATTTAAAAAGAGAGAACGATATTTTAAGGGAAATTCCTCGGTACTTTAACTCACATGAGTTGTTCAGAAGATTTTTTTTTTCAGACTTAGAAAGGGAAACTGCCTCAAAGAGAGAATTATAAAATATGGGAGTGGGAACAAGCACTAGGCACCACCTAATCTACCCCTAACATTTAAAGATGAAGAAAAGGAGGCTGAGAGAATTAAAACGAATTCCTAAAAACTAACTACAGAACTCAGAGGTAAAGGGTCTGTAAAAGAACCTGAACCTTCTGACTTGGCCATGCAAAACTCTGGATCCTTTCTTTTTTCCTCCTTTTTCTTGACACACATAGAGAACTCAAACTATTGCCCATAAACAGCCCCATGTTCTAATTACTACTCAGGTGGTATCTTAATGGACAGTAGGAATAGCTGTTTATGAGCAATTTTAATGCTAACCCTCACTGTAATCACAAATTGATAGCCACAAAATTTGGAAGTTAGCAGGTACCTTTCCTTGTAGTTAATGAAAACTTGATACAAGTTCTGGTCATTTTTATTTACAATGGAATCATGAATTTCTTGCATTAGGTTCCGATGAACTTTTACAAGTTCCTTAGGAAAGAAAAGAAAAAAAGAAATCAAAGGAAATTAGAAATCAGGATCCTCCCCAGCAAAAAACCAACCACACCCCAAACCTAAAATCCCTATGATTTCCTAGACTTGTCATTCAAGGATATGCTGAATGCCCTCAACACATAAACCTGCTATTACAGATAAGCAGAGGAGGAAACAGAGGAGGGGGAAGGGAGGAGAGGGAGGGGAGAAAAAAGAGAAAGGAGAAAGGAGAGAAGGGGAGGGAATAGTAGAGAGAGACAGGCCAAGTACACAGAAAACAGCAGCTTCAGACTGGACTTGAATCGTCAGTGTCCTGTGGTGGGAGAAATTATCTCACTACTTATTAAAGGGTAATTTATTCCTTGTATAAAAATATGTACAGCTTCTTTTCATTATAATCACTTTAATTTTTTAAATAAAACTATCCAAGTGCTTAATGTTTTATTGATGGAATAAAGTAATGATTCATGTCCTTGGGACATAAAAATGTAGATTTGCACTCTGGTCAATTAGTGGCATCCTGGTGCTAAGCTAACAATAATCACACTAAATTACTTGAAACCAGACAACTAATGGCATAAATAAAGTGCAGATAAATTGTACTGGGCAGTTTACTAGAGCAACTCAGAAGTCAGAATTTCACCTTTTTCCTGATAAGCAAGTAATTTTCAGTAAGGCAGTAAATACATGTCAGAGCCAGGAAATGAGGAAATTCTAACTAAGGTGCCAACGCTCCCATTATCTTTTCCTTGTACCCTGGTGCAGATACTGACTTCACAGCATGCCCTTTCCTTAGCAGGGTGGAGAGGAACCAGGAATATGTTTACCCTGTCATTTTATTGAGGAGTAGGGAAAAGCTGTAAGATTAAGGACTGTCATATGGGTCCTATGTTACACTGTCCGTCTTATAGTGATTCAAGATCCTCCTCTTCCAACAGTGTGTGGTTTGCTTCACGCTAAATGTTGATCTGATAGTGTTACTTTTTTTCTTCCTGCTATGCTATGAACCAAAAAGAATATCTTCGTCTGGCCCAAATCAGGGACGAGGACAATAGCCAGCTAACTGACTGATACACATCAACGCTGAACATAACAGAACCAAAATAGTAGGGAACTTTCATGTAAAATGAGCAAGCTTGTGCACAAAAGCTATATATTAAAATCCAAACCAGTTTTAGGGATTTAGGAACTTGAATCTTGCCTAGTATGACCTCAGTTGGCACAGCATTTGGTTTGTTTCAATGCTTCTAGGTAACTATCCTTTAAGATTATAAGATAATCCTAAGGGGCTCTGAAATTCAAAATGCGTACATAAATGTGAAAAAAAAGCTCCTCACCTCTAACTGCTAAAACGGACTTTCAAATCCTGAAACAGTAGTGTATTTCAGAAATGGGAGTTAAGGTTAGTACAATTGGAAGCAGAAGCAGAAACCACCACAGAACAGAGGCCAGGGAAGTGGAGGAAACTGATGCCCTCAAGACAGTGCCTACAGGATGGGGTTGAAGGGCTGCAGTAGCAATAGATCAGGGAGTGGGGCCTAAGTGGGCTCCCACAAGACAAAGAGAGAGTGGTACCAGGGATTCTTTAACTCAGACTACCTCTTCCTGACAAGCAGTTAAGGATATACATGAATCTTATCCATGTGTGTTCAGCTTGCATTTTGATTGATTTTGGTTGAAGATAGGACATATCCTTTATTTCTACAAAATAAGGATATAAGAACTCAGGAGGCAAAAAATAGAGTTAAGATTCTTAAAGAATACAGGAAAATGTTAAAATAAAAATCTGGAACCCAATAAGATGGAGATTTTATAGAAGTATATCACAATTTTAGCTAGCATATTTTTACTTACAGGAATGTTGATGAATACGGAATCAAATTCTGCTGCTGTCAGAAATCTTTTCAGTGGTGCCATGAAATACTACAAGGATAGAACAGACAAGTAATGATTAAGCACGACTTATCCTGATAATAGTTTTTCATCAACAAAGAATATATATTAAAAGTATGTATTAAAAGTCAACTGTTTATCCATATGATGAATACCAAGAAAAAAGCAGAAACTATTTTCTCTATCTTAAAGATTTTATACCTGAATAGAGATGTAAAGACAAAGTTGAAGTATAGAATAAAAGGTTTTGGCAATAAATACCTGTGAAAGTAAGAAAAAAAGAACACTATTGCCTGAACTGGCAAAATATATATATATATATATATATATATATTTTTTTTTTTTTTTTTGTATTTTGGAGATACAGGACTAATACTAAATATCCCTCAAATGCCTTATGGAGATTCTAGATCCTGAGATCAATTATCTACTTGTGTAATTTATGATCATCCCCTTCAATCCTTGAGAATTTTAGTTCTTGGCTTGCCATATCTCTTTCTATTAACACTCCAATGTCCATTCCTGGCAATCTCAGTATTTGTGCAGATGATCCTTCCAATAGCCTGGCCTTTCAGTTTCTTGACTTCCAGTAGTCTTGTGTTCCATCCTAGCTCAGGTCCCTATTCTGGTGGTCATAACCCAAGACCTTCTCATTATCAACAACTGAAATCCTCTATAGAATTAATTTCAGCCGGGGATCCCTGGGTGGCGCAGCGGTTTAGCGCCTGCCTTTGGCCCAGGGCGTGATCCTGGAGTCCCGGGATTGAGTCCCACGTCGGGCTCCCGGCATGGAGCCTGCCTCTCCCTCCTCCTGTGTCCCTTCCTCCCTTCCTCCCTTCCTCCCTTCTTTCTTTCCTTTCTTTCCTTTCTTTCCTTTCTTTCCTTTCTTTCTTTCTTCTTTCTTCTTTCTTTCTTTCTTTCCTTCTTTCCTTCTTTCCTTCTTTCTTTCCTTCTTTCCTTCTTTCCTTCTTTCTTTCCTTCTTTCCTTCTTTCCTTCTTTCCTTCTTTCTTTCTTTCTTTCCTTCCTTCCTTCCTTTTCTTTCTTTCTTTCTTTCTTTCTTTCTTTCTTTCTTTCTCTCTCTCTCTCTCTCTCTCTCTCATAAATAAATAAATCTTAAAAAAAAAAAAGAATTAATTTCAGCCAATCAATTCTCTGACCACAACCTCCTACCTTTACAGCTCGTTCCTGCATGGAATTCTTCAACCTCAGTGGATCTGCTAATCCACTGAACATCCTGGGTCTCTCAAGTCCTCACTTCTGTCCCTACTCAGTTTACATTCAGTAAACCATCATCAGAATCTCTTCCTTGCATATACCCTTACCCTCTACTCTCCTCCTTCCACTCTGCTTTTCTGGAAGAAGAAAAACCCTAGTTAAATCTACAAGCCTGGTTGTACCCGTACCTAAGAAGTTAAACATGAACTAGATTGACAGTCTAATTTACAATTGAGCCTGTGATACTGCATGATCCTAATACATTTCCCTAGCCAATTTACTCCCACCCCTCTCCCAAACAACTTTTCCACACCTTCAGCTCTTTTCCTAAATGGTCAAAATTTTCTCCTGGTTCTCATTTTCCTGACCCCTAAATATGGAAGTTGCCAGAGGTGGCCTCAAGCCTCTCCTCTATCAGCATTCATTTCCTAGATGAATTCATTCAGTACTACGGCCTTAGATTCCACTGCATAATGATAACAGCCCAATATATTGGTCAGTTCAACTTTTCCCCTTATTGCCAGCCTCATATCTTTAACTCCTTCTTTAACACAGCCCCTTGGAAGCTAAGAGGTATTGCAAACTTAGTACATTACAACAGACTAGTGATTCCCAAAGCTGTCCTCATCTCAGTAATAATCTTCACCACTCATGCAGTTATTCATGCTATAAACCTAGCACTTTTGATTGCTCTCTTTCCCATATATCCTTCACCTAACTCATCTAATCCACTTGGCCCTACTTTCAACATTTATTCAGAATATGACCGTTTCTTAACAGCTCTACAAATACCACCATGTTCTATCAATCTATTTACTGCAATATCTTTCTAACTTTTCTCCCAAAAAGTCAGAACAAGCTGTGAAAAACTTACATTAGATCATGTCACTTCTTCTACTCACACATGCCAGCTTTGAGCTAGGTGTTCTCCATGTCCCCTACCTGATGTGGTGGCTCATCAGCTCTCTGCTCTCGCTGTTTCTACCACCTGGGCTACTGCTATTCCTTGAAACACACTGAACACGGTCTCATCCGAAGGCCTTTCTCCCAGAAACTGTCATCTCTGGGATGTTGGCATGACTTGCTCCCTTAATTCCCCCAGCTGCCTGCTTAAGTGTTATCTTATCACAGAGGCTGTCCATTATCACTTTACATAAAATACTATCCCATGTCCATCACTCTTTATCCTTTCCTTGATTTTTCTTAAAAAAATTTCTCACCACCTGGCACACTTATTTGCTTAAATTATAAACTATCCCATGAGAGAAACTATCATGAGAACCAGGGTTTTGCTGTCTTTCTTGCTATATCCTTAGGGTCTAACACAGTGCTATTTAGATGCTAAGAAACCAGCAGCTAGTTATGGAATGTATCAATCTGCTTTGAGATCTTTAAATCCAAAGTCCTACTGAAACTCAGAAAACACACACACAGTAGACACAGTAAGTTTAATATATTAACTATAAGATGAAGTACTTAGGCATCAAAAATAGTACCTGATAACTTACTTTTTCTATTGACTCCAATGTTTCTGTGTATTTTTCTTCTGTCTGCTTAATTTCTGCTAGGCAGCAACTTCGTATGTCATTTTCTGGACATTTCTGCAATTACAGTTATCAAAAAAATTATTTAAACATATGTTTTAATCTCTCTGGGAGTACATAGAAAGAGTTCAAAATCACTGATCTTAAGCTTTCCATTCTAATAAAATACATAACTAAAAGATATATTTATTGCATTACAAAATATCTGTTAAGATGTTGAACCATGTAAATGAGAAAGTTTTAAAAAATTAAAAATAAACGAGTATAGACATTCTATATTGAAAACATGTCTTTCCTTGTAAATGTCATTGAATCTAGAAACATCACATATGGTGTAATGTAGTTTTCTTAATGTACAGCATACTTTACAAGTGCTATAGAAATACCTGCAAAATAACAAAAGGATATTTGATAAATAGAAATATTAAGATACTTTTTTTTTTTTTTAAAGAATCAACATTTTGGTGTTTGGTTCTCCTACTAAGTGGAGGTAGTAGAGCCTAATATGAAGATCAAAGGTGTGAGGATACAAAGAACTGGGTTCAAGTACCAGTTTTTCTGTTATTAGCGTGTTATTGTGAACAAGTTACCTATTTTCTCTGTGTCTCAGTTTTCTCATCTACAAAAGAGAGAGAATCACAGTTCTAACCCCAAGGAACTGTAAATGAGGTAACCTGGTAAAGCACTTAGCCCCCTGAGGAGCACACAAGAAGGGCCTATGCATCTAAATTATCATTGCCTAACCATCCCATAGTCACAAGCCAACACTGTCAGTTGAATGGAGAGCTGCCCCTGGGAGATGCACTCAAGAATTTGCTGGTACCCAAAGCAGATGATAATTATAGGAGAAACAGATGATAATGTCACCTAAAAATACTCAGAATCCTGCCACAGGCAGCCTGTCAGCTCATACAGTGGGTTAGAGCGCATTCATTATGTTTCCCAAACAGACCAGGTAACTTGTTTCCATCCCACAGAAGCTACTGCTCTCTGTCTGGGGCACTGGACAACCCTCTAGCCTTTTATTAAAGGCAAGACTATAAAGAGAGCTGAGGAAATTCATTAAAGCACAGAAAAACCACCACTGAGCTGATGAAGAAAAAGCTTTTGTATAAAAAAAAAGATTCTAATTAATAAAAGCCTAAGCAACTCACCATTTTTTTTTCCAGATTACAGGTGAGAAAACAATTCAAAGTAATTCTTTCTCAATGTTTTAGATATTTTAATGGCAGATAAGACCTTTGTGGGCACATATTGACTATGGACGATATCGGAAACTAAGTTTATAAAACAATAAAAGTCCCAGAAGCCCTTTAGTGAAACAAAAGAAAAAATGCCTCTTCTTACACCCCTAACAAATATGAAGAAACATTCCCTAACATATATCTAATGCTACATCAAGTTTAAAGAAGCCTTAACTGCTTTGTTTAAAAAAGATTTCCTTTCATGATAATAAAATTTCATGATTCCCTGGAATAACGTTCTGTTGCTACTCTGCCACTATTTAGCTGGGTGACATATCATTTCACTCAGACTTGCATTCCTTACAAGTAAAATCCAAGGACAAGACCAGAGATTCCCTACAGTTGTTTTGAACTGTAAAATGTCATGTTTATGTATTTCCAAATGCAGTAAATCTTAATTATACAGTTGAAAACTAGCAAAAGTAAGAAGAAAAAAAAAACTTTGCAGTACAAGTTACATAAATAATCACATGAATCAGTCTTGCAAGGAATCAGTATCCTAATAAAACAACTCAAAGTAACTTAAAACATAAGGCAAGTGAGAGCCTACAGGTTGATGTGCTTCCTCTGCTTTCATCAAGTCCTCGTAGACTTCTCCACCTTCGTCCTCCCCATAAACACAGTCGTAGAGACCTTCTTCATCATCCACGTGCGTTTCACTAAAACAAAGGGTATGATACTTCGGTCATTTTCTATTATGCAGTAAATGCAATAGCTACAGCCTAGTAGGAAATCCAGAGAGGAAATAAAACGGGATTCACAGAAAGAGCAAAAGGTTTTACAGTTCTTTCCCTCCTAACCAGAACAATGCCCAAAAACGGAATCCACCAATGACGGCAGTGACAACATGCCCTGGTATTTCCTATGTACATGCACACAGATGATCACTCGGCACACATGATCTCATGTGGTTGGCTCATGCCCAGTATTCACTGTGTTATCAAGCAGGCATTATTATTTAATCCATTGTAGAGATAAAGTAGTTGAAGAGAACTAAAGGTTATTTATTCGACTTGCCTGTGAAAACACAGCTAGTCCATGGCAGACCTGGATTTAAAACTGAGTCTGTCTTATGTTCTAAATGTTTTAATCACTCTATCCTACTGCCCTCATTTTTCCTATGGTAAGGCCTGGGATTGATCATTTAGATTAATGGGTATAAAGTGGGAAAGACGGGAGAGCTGAGGAGGATCTCAGAGTTTATAAATGGTCTTTTAAAAGCATCAATTTCTGCAGGGTTATTACTGCCAATACCTAACACAGTGGTTTTCCAACCATGCTCCTTCCAGCCCACTCAGAGGGTCTCCACAGGTTCCCCTGTTCAGCCAGATTCTACCATGATCTGTTTTGTCTGGATTCTGCTTAAAGAAACGATCCCAAGCCCACAAGGCATTTTTAAATACCATTTGTAATCTGCTGGCCTCCTGACAGATGAAAACCATCTCTATTTTTAAAGTTCCCATGAGCACTTAACCAGTAACTGATGGATATATCTTCCCTAAACCCTTTGTAGGACATCAAAAACCCATTCAGTCAAAATAGAAATAGCTTATTCCACCTATCACATGTTCTGTTACTACTCCTTAAGTTCTTCCTTTTAGCTCAAGATTTCTATAAATAGCCTCTATTACTAATAATCCAAAAGAATCAATATTTAAAAATTTAGACACATTAGAAAGAAGCATTAACATTTTTCAGAAAAGGAATTCAACTCCTTCAGTACTACCAGCTCTTATCATCTTTTCTGGCCCTATGCATATAGAACATTATAAATTGATATGCACAAAACTAGAACACTGTAACTGTAAATGTCACTCTACAACTAGGGTCCTCTGTCTAGGTTTGTCATGAAGGATTATTTGGAAGCATTTGATAGGAATGAACTGTTTCAAAAACCCAGAAGAAAGAAAGGTGCCTTAAGGGAAAGTGACCTGCTGGTAACAAACCCTGCTTTGAGGAAAAACTCTGCTTTGAGAAAAATTTGTTCTAGAGTTAGCTGTCCATCCACTCACGCAACAGACATTTACCAAGAATCTACAGAAGTCCAGACTCTTTGGTGCTAAGAATGCTTGGATCAAGAAGATCCAAGGACTCACCCAGTCTAGTGTAGAAAACAGAGCAGATGAATGCAGAATGTAGAAGCCAGGGAAAGAGTAACTCTGACTAAGGAAGTCAGGGAAGGCTTCACAACAGATATTACATCTGAACTGGATCTTGAATTTATTTATCACCTTATTCAATAGATGTTTGCTAAATAAATACCACTATGTTCTAGGAGATATGGTTGCAGACTTGGCAGACAGAGTTGCTGCTGTCAGAGGTGAGGTACTCAGTGGAAAAAAGGGGAAAGAACATTCCAAACAAAAGACATCGACACGTGCAAAGGCAGAAGGTGTGAAAAGCCCAGCAATGTCAAGAGTGGTGTCCCATTCAGGCAACTCAATTGTGAGCCCCAGAGGGAAGAGCTAAAAATCAGCCTGTGAAAGGCGGTATACCCTGTAAGCTCAACCTCATGTGGGCATGTGGGATGCAAGAGGTTTTTATATAAGGGTAGAGTGGAGGCAACAAGAAGACATAAGTCCAGAAATGAAACCCTGTGGGTAAGAAATACTGACAGCCATAACTAAAGACAAATGAGGAGAGAAACAAAGAGACTTCAGAGACTGTGTCCGGTGCAGTCAACCAGACTTGGTGACCAATCAGAATTAGAGAGAGAGGGGAAAGGAGTGAAAGAAGCCACTCAGCTTCCTACTTTGTAAAACCAGGCAGATGGCAAGTCATTAGGCAATTCCAGAATTTCCATACTGAGGGGTTTAAGGAGGCAATCCAACTAGAGGACGGGAGTTGAACCAGTCTGAACACTTTCTAGAACCCATCAAAGGATAGGAAGATTTGATGAGTCCATGAGGGAGCAGAGTTAAGAAATTATGCCAGAACAGGCTCTGGAGCAGAGGGGATCCCATTCAATAAGAAGTTAGGCTGTGAAATCCATTTCTCTGCTACTCCTCTCTGCCAGCTCCATGGTCTCTGACCACCACCTCCACCTCTGGAAAAACATCTTGCTGAAGTGTTGCTTTTGACTATTTCCCATAAGAGTAGAGGTACATTCTGTATGAATACATACAGATTTTTCTTTTAGCATTGTAGGAGATAGTGCACCTAAAGTACAAGCAACAAGATCAAAAATAAACAAGGTGGACTACATCAAACTAGAAAGTTCCTGACAGCAAAAGAAACCATCAACAAAGGGAAAAGACAACCTATGTATGGAATGGGGGAAAAAAATGTTTACAAACCATCTATTTGATAAGGTGTTAGTATCCAAAATATTTGAAGAACTGATACAACTCATACAAAAACAACAAAATAACTCAATTAAAAAATAGGCAAAGAACCTAAATAGACATTTCTCCAAAGAATATATAGAACAGGACAACAGGTATGTGAAAAGACACTCAACATCACTAATCATTATGAAAACGCAACTTAAAACTCACGAGAAAAAAAAAAAAAAAACTCACGAGATATCACCCCATGCCTGTTAGAATGCCCACCATCAAAAGACAAGAGATAAATCTTAGCAAAGATGTGGAGAAAAGGGACCCCTTGTGCATTGTTGGTGGGACTGTATATGGGTGTAGTCACTGTGGAAAACAATATGGAAGTTCCTCAAAAAATTAAAAATAGAAATACCGTATGATCCAGGAATTACAGTTCTCGGAATATATCCAAAGGAAACAAAAACACTAACTCAAAGTGAGATCTGCACCATCATGTTCAGAATAGCATGACCAAAACATGAACACAACCTAAGTGACCACTGACGGATGAATGGATAAAGAAATTGTGATATGTATATACACACAATGGAATATGATTCAGTATTTCTACCATCTGCAATAACATCGATGGACCATGAGGGCATTATGCTGAGTGGAAATAAGACCAAGAAAGACAAACACTGTGTGATCTCACTTACATGTGGAATCTAAAAACAAAAAATAGGAGCACCTGGGTGGCTCAGTCGGTTAGGCATCTACCTTCAGCTCAGATCATGATCTCCAGGTCCTGGGAGCCCCATGTCAGGTTTCCCCCTCAGTGGGGAGCCTGCTTCTCCTTCTCCCTCTGCCTCTGCTTCTACCTCTGCCCCTCCCCCTGTTTGTGCTCTCTCACTCTGCCAAATAAATAAAATCTTACCAAAAAAAGGCAAAGCCCAGAAAACCTCATAGTAAAAGAGATCAGACTTGATATCAGAGATGGGGGATGGATAAGTGGGGGAAGGTCGTTAAAAGGTACAAACTTCTAGCAGTCAGGTAGATAAGGACTAGGGATCGAATGTATGACACAATGACTACAGCTAACACTGTGCACGGTATACAGAAAGTTGTTACAACAGTAAATCTTAAGAGTTCTCATTACAAGGAGAATTTCTTAAAATCTCTTTTTCTTTAATTGTATCTAGACAGAAGGAATAGAGGTTAGCTGACCCTACTGTGGTAATCATTTCATAATATATACAAATAATACCATTAGGCTGTATTCCTTAAACTTACTCAAGGATGTATGTCAATTATTTCTCAATAAGCTGGAAAAATGTCTTTAAAAAAGAATTGTAGGAGTGACACACATGCCTGTGTGTACGCAAGGATGAACACCCACACCCAAGATTGGGCTAAAATGCTTTGGTTTTGTTATTCAATCCCATACAAAGGAAGATTTTCTTGCTAAAAGTTTGATCAAGAATTTTTTTTTAAGATTTCATTTATTTATTTGACAGAGAGAGAGAGAGCACAAGCAGGGGGAGTGGCAGAGGGAGAGGGAGAAGTAGGCTCCCTGTTGAGCAGGAAGCCCAATGTGGGGCCCGATCCCAGGACCTGATCATGACCTGAGCTGAAGGTAGACACTTAACCAACTGAGCCACCCAGCACCCTACTCAAGAATTCCTGATCCACATAAAATGAAGTGGGGGCGGGGACTGGGGGAGAAGGGAAGGATGACTGATTCTTCACATGGTCAACAAACCAACAATAATCTATATTACTTTTTCTGTGTCCAGCTCATCTATATATGGGCATGACTGCACCCTGATCATAAATGTAGAAAAAGCAGACACTGTGCGGCCTAACCATCTCACATCCTTTGTTGCATCCTGTGTCTGTTTCTCTCCACATGAGAATGGAATGATCCCCTCTGCAGTAGGGAGCAGGCCAGTGTTGGTTCTAGGGGCTTCCTTCGGGGTGGTTTCACCCCCAAAAGTCCGAGTTAAGGATATGAGCCCAGAGATCATAACAAAGCTAAGACTGAAAATCCAGGTGTCATAGCAAACTCAGAAGCAAGCACTTGCAGAAATAACACCGTGTTTGGACCTTCCACCACCAGATGGAGACTTGAAACAGTCTGCATCTCCCAGAGCATGAGCAGGTGTCTCAGAGCAACTGACTCAGGAGCCCAGATTTCTCCAAATTTAGCAAGGGTTGCATTCTCACAGGATTTATCCTGACATCGACACAACATGATGAGGGCAAGCTATGAAACTTAGTAGGTGTAAACAATTGGTGGGGCTTAAAAAAAGAACGTAATAGCTCTAGAAATAATATACTCTTCTTAAGATTTTATTTTACTTACTTGAGAGAAAGAAAGTGAGTCTGAGTCAGGAGAAGGAACAAAGGGAGAGGGAGAGAGAAAGAATCTCAAACAGACTCTGTGCTGAGCATGGAGCCCAATGCAGGGCTTGATCTCACAACCCTGAGATCATGACCTGAGCTGAAATCAAGAGTCAGATGCTTGACCAACTGAACCACTCAGGCACCCCTAGAAATAATATATTCTTCTTAATATTTCAAAGGATTTGGTTATGTTACCAGTAACCTTACAGTCACTTTATGAAGACTGTAGCCAATTCAGTGAGATGATCAGTATGAATCTTGCTCGAAATCAGGTTTTAAGAACAGCTAAGAAACTGTCCTTCATCAACATTTAAAACATAAGACTTTGAGACCCATCCAAGTGCCACTTATTCTGGGATGGGCTGCTGGCCATCCTGCCAGCATTCTCCTCTGCTCTTCTACTGAAGTTCTTAGAGGGGCAATTTAGCCTGCTTCCAGGGGTCGAAACAGTGAGGAAGAGCCTCAGCTCTGGAGTAAGAACTGCATTCAAATCTATAGACTAAAATTTACTAGCTATATGACCTACAACAAGTTTCTTAGCTTTCCACGAGTCAGTTTTCTCCTTCATAAATTGGGATAATAGGAACAACCTCATCATGTTGTGATTAAGACACAAGGCAATGTGTTGAACATAGCACACAAACAGGCACTCAGTGAGCTCGTACGAATGATTAGACAGCTCAGGCCTGAAGCATAAGGCTGGCAAACAGGAGATGCTTAATGCAATTTTGCTTAATCATTCAGAAAACAAATATTTACCAAGGGCCTAGCATACACCAAATGCTATGTAAAGTTCTAGGAACAAGGTGAAGTTCCCTGGCCTCACAAAGCTGACCTTCTAAAGAGGAAATAGGGAAAAAAGGAAACAAACAAAGACTGTCTCAGGCAGTAGTGAGTGCCATAAAGCCACAGAGCAAGGTAAGGGGCCGGCAGCAATTTCAGATTAGTCAGGAAGGCCCGTCCACGGAGGGGCGTCAGAGGAAATGTTGGAACGGTGAGTGACCAGCCGTAAGGGCAGGAGGAGCAAATGCAAAGGTCCTACAGCAAGAACGAGCTTAGAGTGCTGGTGTATTAGGATGGATGAACAGATGAATTTCCACAGAACCTGAATCTCTTTTGGAGCATGATCTATTTCTTATTATAATTCTTTGCAAACATGCCTGATCTTTTTCATCAGTTCCTTAAGGGGTGGGGATCATTTTTTTTTTATATTTCTTTGTAATCTGCACAAGTCACTCAATCAGCAGAAAATAATCAGGTTCCCTGGCCTCACAAAGCTGACCTTCTAAAGAGGAAATAGGGAAAAAAGGAAACAAACAAAGACTGTCTCAGGCAGTAGTGAGTGCCATAAAGCCACAGAGCAAGGTAAGGGGCCGGCAGCAATTTCAGATTAGTCAGGAAGGCCCGTCCACGGAGGGGCGTCAGAGGAAATGTTGGAACGGTGAGTGACCAGCCGTAAGGGCAGGAGGAGCAAATGCAAAGGTCCTACAGCAAGAACGAGCTTAGAGTGCTGGTGTATTAGGATGGATGAACAGATGAATTTCCACAGAACCTGAATCTCTTTTGGAGCATGATCTATTTCTTATTATAATTCTTTGCAAACATGCCTGATCTTTTTCATCAGTTCCTTAAGGGGTGGGGATCATTTTTTTTTATATTTCTTTGTAATCTGCACAAGTCACTCAATCAGCAGAAAATAATCAGGTGCAAGGGCCTTTTGCCTCTCCTGACTCTTAAATAATAAAGCCCAAAAGGATTCTCTGTGCAAAACAAACAGCATCTAATGAAACTCCCAGAAGAACTCTAGCCCACACTCATCTCGTCTTTCCTTGAACTTTACAGACCATGCACTGCCCTGCCCTCAACTCCAGTAGCAGCTCTGCTTTCTTTGTCACTGGTTCCTTAACTGTCTAATTCTAATTTCACCCTCCACCTCTAGTATGTCTCTGAGAAACTCCCAATTTTTCCTTCATTGCCGTCTGTTTCCTCACTCGCCACAGGGAGTGGCATGGTGTGGGGCACGCAATAGGAACTAAAGTCAGATGAAGTACATTTTCTTGTGAAGCTTTCCATCACTAGTTTCAGGTGAATTCTTACACGTCTTAATCATTAAGCCACTTTTCTGCTTCAGAAAGCTATTTTAACATCCATGGTTAAAATCCATAAAGGATGCAAACATTGGCAGTGGTTTAATTTTGCTGAAGATGCCCAACGTACTCTATTAAATCAGGAAGGCCTTTGTAGATGTCTTCATCACTAACGCTCTCTTCTGTGGGGAAGGGCCTAGAAGAGAGAAAGGAAAAAAAAAAAAAAGATGAATAAGCAACCATTAGGCTAGGCATTTAGCTCTCACTAAATGCATAAGGTCAGCTGCTGGCACAGTGATTAGAGCAGTCATCATGTTTAACACAACGTCCCGGGCTTCTCCCAAAGTGCCCATCCTGTGGCCGTGAATGGGATCGCCCAGGGACACTGGCACCTGCTACTGCAAATTATGGGTAGCATTACCGGTGGTTGCTGCAGTCGCCAGAGCAGCTGTGGACATGCTAATATGCTCATCTGGCCACACACGGCTCACCTGCAGGCTCACCATGCAGCAGCCACTGTAGCTCCCAGTCCAGGAAACAGGCAGCCACCCAAGTGTCCCTGCCTTCAGCACTGTCTCTCTCCACTTATGGAAGCTGATCTGACAAAGAGTTTGGTAACAATCATCCTTGCATGACTCAGCCCACTAAATATAGATAAAAAATTATTTGAAGACCAAAATATCCATGCCCTTTATATACGATTATTGATTCTGGCAGACTTTTCTACTCGGACTTCAAAATATTTAAGGTGTAGTTTTTATTTTCATATATTAGACAAATGAGTGAACCCAGACCTTAGGGAGGGTAGGATGTTTTCTTTGTTCCCAATTAAAAGAAAAGCACTTTAATTGATCCCCTTTTCCTAGCCTTTGGCTTTTTTGCCTAATGTACTATGCACTCTTTTCATAATCCCAACATAATTCCCTAAATGCATATCTAACACAACCATAATTATACTATTGTGCCAGAAATTTTACTTTCTTTATATGCAGCCAGTGTCATGTTTCATAAAAATAAGAAGATCTATCAAAATAATAAATGAGCACTAAGTAATTGCTAAATAATTATATTCAATATATTGAAAAGCAGATTTTCGTATTTATGGATTAACTGAATACTTAAGACATTTAAGGAATTTACATTTTTCAAATAAATTAAAATGCATGAGAAATGCTGAAGTTTCAAAGTCTTTTTTTCCTTAAATTCAGGCACATTTGATTATACTCTTATACCAATGCAATCCATTATACAAAAATTTGAAAATACAGATAATAATTATTAAAAAGGAAAACTTTCTAATGTATATCCTTTCAGAATCAAAAATACATAAATACATAAAAATAGAATCCAGCTATTTCAAAATTTGTGGTTTACATGTAATGGCATAAAATATATACTAATATGGAAAGATGAATCATGTAGAGCAAATTATAAGGTGCTGGACACATATCCAGCCTTGAGATTACTTCTGTAGAAAGCTGCCAAATTCATAGCCCATTTCCAAGAACTGATCTGCAGGGTATCCTCCCTGGGGTCACTGTGCTGTATATCCAGGAATGGGCTGCCTGGACACAGCCAATCAGCTCTGTAACATGTGCTTATGTCTTCTCCCTTAAAATCTGAATGTAAGCTGGACACAGAAAAATGGAAGCAACAGAGGGAGAGACATGGCATCACAGAACTCCTAACGGCTGGAGATTGAAGTATGGAGCCCTGAAGAAACCAGACAAACAACGAAATCCATTCAATTTCCAGGCAGCCTAGCTGTATGGCTACTGAAACTGTTGCTCTGTTTTTCTAATGTTACTAAAATACAAACTTCTGAGTAGGTAGTATGTTAAAGAGAAAAAGCCCAACAAAACATACGTGTCTACATTTATTTCCGTGCTTACTGACTGCATAATACTCCACAGCATGGAGATGTCATAATTAACTTACTCGATTTACTTCCAAGTTTACTTCCAAGTCATAATTACTTACTCAATTTACTTCATTTAGTACTAATCCTTCAACACACAGCCTTGTATACATTTTATACTTGCTTGATTACTTTTTAAACTCCTAAAGTTGTGAGGTATTGTTATGGACTATAGGAAATAAATGTACAACAGCTTTTCAAGTATTTACTTGAGCATCTGTGGTTTTGTGATGAATCATATGTAATGAAATAAAATGTTGGAGGAAGTTAAGAAAACAAAGTACCCCATCAGTAAGTTAGTGCTGAACTGAGAATGATGTTTAGCCAATGTATCTTATTCAACTCTACAAATAAGGTTCTTATTTGCTCTATTAATTTCTAATGCGTATTAGGCACTTATACATCAGCCACTGTACATGCATGAATGAGACACGGTCCCTGCACGCAAAGTGTTTTTACTAACAGTAACCATTCAATAAGTAACCATTACATTGAAGGAATGGAACACATGAACCACAGAGAAATGAGCTTACCTGATTCCTGTGGCCAACGCTATCGGTGTGCGAGAAAGTCGTGACAGGGTTTCTATAACCTGAGAAAAAAGAAAAAGTGTTAATTGGACATGTGTTTAAGATAAGAATGTTTTTTGAAAATAGTTTTATAACCTAAGAGAAAAATGGCAGCAGAAACCTAAATTTGAGGACACCAACACAAAATACAGAAAAGGAAGAGCTGTTTCTGAGATTTATAACCACCTGGATTATTTATAATCATGTCCCTTTGTTAATTTTGTAACTCCACACAGATTACTAAACATCAGTTTTGCAGTTTCCTTATCACCAAAGCAAAGAGTTATGGTAATTCTAGAGGTCTTGTATCTCCACTTCTACAGAATCTGAAAGGTCTTGTAAAGCTGCACTATCCAAAACAGAAGCCACTGGCCACAGGAGCCTATTTAAATTTAAATTAATTAAAATTAAAATAACAAAAAATTAAGTTTCTTAGTTGTCAAGCCACATTTCAAAAGCTCAGTAGCCATATGTGGCTGGTGGCTACTGTACTGTACTACGCAGACATCAGACATTTCCACCATCACAGAGAGTCCTACTGGGTAGCACTGCTATATAGCTAAGTGGTTTAGAATGTGGGCTCTTTAGCCAGACCACAGTTCAAATCCTGGCTTTACCTTTCATTAGCCATATAACCTGAAGCAAATTGCTTAAGTTCCCTGGGCTTCGGTTTTCTTATCTGGATACTGCCTATAATCATAGGTAGCTTATTAATCATCTCAATGATTAAAATTAAAAATATAATACACGTATTTAAGTATTACTTATTTAAATGATAGCTATTCTTTATTGCCAACTTTAAGAAAATTACATTATAATTCTGAGTATTTGCAGAAAAAGAACTTCCTTAACCCTTGCTTACCTGTACATAACTTAAAGATTACTTATGAAGACTTCAGTACCTAAGCCCTGCTATAGTTTTAGCTTTTAAACCTAAGGATTTTACCCTCCCTTACCACTTTTATTTTTATTTATCTTTAAAGATTTTATTTGTTTATTCATGAGAGACACAGAGAGAAGCAGAGACAGGAAGAAGGAGAAATAGGCTCCCTGTGGGAAGCCCTATTAGGAACTCGACCCCAGGACCCCGGGATCACGACCTGAGCCAAAGGCAGATACTCAACCACTGAGCTACCCAGGCACCCCGGTTCCTTACCACTTTGGACCTAAGTTCATCTCTCTCAAAGACTCAGTGAGGAACCCTAAAAACTAAAATGTACTTTTCTTATGAAGCCTGTTTCTCCGGTAACCGATTTGATTTGTCCTAACTCTCAAAACTAAACAAAACTTAAAGAGGTTTTTCTATAAGGCCTATTCAGAACAAGGGGGGAAAAAATACAAAAATCTCCCTCTGAGCTGAGATGAACTGAAGAATTCAGTTCAAACACAGAAACATAATAGCGAGGTCTTCAGCACTCCACAGAAGTCTCATACAAGTATTAGCCTCATACCTATCTCTTGCCTACTTCAGGAGATAGTATTATTGCTTAAGTTATAAATGTACAGCTCTGGAGTAAGGATATGTGGTTAAGCTTTGGCTCATCAGATTTCAGCTAAGCTCACTTTTACTAGCCTCTATAAAATGTGGATAACAAAAACTACCAGCCTCATGGAGTTACTGCAAAAATTAAATGAGATAATGCTTAACTCAATAAATGTAAACTTTCATTATATAAAATTATCATTATATACAAATAAAATTTAATTGAAAGACTGCACAATTTCTTCCTGGTTTAACCTTGTGGAACATTTGAACTGAAAGCAAGACACAACCACCTAGATAAAACTAGATATCAATTAATTCCCCATACTAAAAATAAAAGTATCTTCAGTGAGTCTGTAAATTTAGAAGATCATGAATGAATAAATAAGTTTATCAATATAAATTGATTCAAAATAAAAATAACTATTTACTAAAATTCCAAAATTATGTATTACTGAGAGAAATGTCCAGCTTTTGGAAGATTCTGGAATAATCTGTGTAGTACTTAGACTCATGAATTAAAGATACTGTGCATTTCAGCATTAGCCTTATCCGGATGGGCACTGCGTTAAAGCTGTGGGGGGAAATCTGATTCTATTTTGCCCAATGGTCCCAGCATTACTCAGAAGAAAAACAGCAGTAACATTAGTATGATGTAATTTACTACTATGCTGTATTTTACATTTTAACAGAAATATGGTTTATTCTTGGGTATATTATCTATAATAACTAGGATATATATAAAGGTAAGAATGTATTTTGCATTCCTTTTCCCAGCAACAATCAGAACTATTCACTCACTACCCATTCCCATTCAAGACTGCAGTTTGGTTTTTTTTTTGGTATAATAAATTATCCACCAGAGGGAGCTAGAAGATAGTATATTATCACTTTGGTCCTACATTAAATGTGTCTTATGAAGTACAAACATTTCTGAAATTCAACAAGATGAAACCAATTCCTATTATTTATTTAAAACCATTACTTATTACCATTCAGTAATAGAAAAATAATGAAGGTTCAGATTCAGTGGATGAAAAGGATGGAAGAATAATGTGTAGCATGTCTTAAAGTGACTCTCTCAGGACAATCTCTCAATTTTGTGTCTATCCAATTGTACATCCATTAACTCTAAGTTTAGCCAAAGCAAATAAGACTGTTTAGTCAATGTAGTGTTTTTAGAACAGTGTGTATTCTATAAAGGTGGAGCATATCCGGATTTGGAATAGACAAATACACAAATTAATGCCAGATTCTCCAGACATGAGAGACATGCATTCAAGAATATTTACAAAAGAAAATATCCCCAAGGACAGTAAAAGACTATTTTCCCTGAAATGTATTAATTTCTAAATTGTTATGTCAACATAATTTGAAATTACAGACATGAACTCTTACAAAGAGGTAACTAACTATTCAGGCAGGACATTTGCAAGTTAGCAGGCCAACAACCAACTACTAAATCCATATTACAGATATTTTACCTACATCTACCCCTTGTTTAATAAAGAAGAGTGGCATTTGTAAAAAAAGGAAAATATTTCCAGATAATATAAATGACAGTTATTTTGGAAGGAAAGTGTTAAGAGGTAAGTAGGGCTGGGTACACTTGCTTTAGAAGGGGGGATTAGATCCCAGGATCTATGGAGGATCATTGACAGAGTTTTAAAAGGAACATACCCAGATCAAAAGTATGTTTTTAGAAGATCATTCAGCACAGTGAAGGATAGATGGGAGTAGAGGGCATGGGGTATAGACAAGGGGCCAGACAAGAAAACCAAGGGGTTTTCTGAATCTTCCAGTTGAGAAATGAGAAGTCTATGCCAGCAGCAGCAGAGATAGAGGAGAAGTGGAATTGTGAGAAGTACTTAGGCACAGTGGCTGATGCGCCGTAGAGGCAAAGAGAAGAACCCAGGATGACCAGTGCAAACCTTTAAATAAAGCATGGAGGTGGCCAGCTCCAATGCCACCTACTGGGATGCTCCTGAGCAGGATGCTCTCTTTCTCTCTCTGTCCCTCTGCGTGGCTGACCATGTACAATCTGAATTCTGACAGGCCATTCCCTCCACCAGAGCCTTCTCTGACATCTCCCACTCCAGTCTAGGTCCTTTGTGTTCCTGTTAGGACATAACTCTGCCCTAGTACCCATCAACTTATTTAAAAATTTATTTGCTGTTTAAAATATCTGAAAAGGACTCATGTTTATTTTGTTAAATTAAAATAACATAGTAATAATACACAAAAGTTGTCCCCACCATACACACACCTTCTGCCTAATGGAGATCCGAGCTAAAAATCTGGTGTGACTCTTGCATACATTTGTTCACTTTTCTTCATGATTGTTATTTTAGGTAACATGTTCCTATCATACAGATTTTTCTAAAACGTGAGTCTGTCACCTAACAATATATCCCAGACAGTTGTTGTCAACACATTCAGATCTATTTAATTTACCTTAATGTTGTACAACATTTCAGTGTATGCAAATAACATAATGATTTAACTATTCTCCAGCCAATGAGCTTTTTCAACATTTTGCTACGAGAACAATGATGAAAATTACCATCTTTGCCAATTATCTTTTCAACTGTATCTAGGTTATTTCTATAGAAAAGATTCTCAGATGGGATGAAGAGGTCCAAAGTATGACCACTGCTCTTTGAAACTTTTTACAAATTTATACTCCCCTAAGGAGTGTATTAAGAATATAACAAGGCATTCTACTGATCTATTTACTGTCTTTCCCATCCAACAATGAGGAACACCTTAACATTAAGTAACTCCAACTGTTTCTCTCCACTGTTCTTTCTTACCACCTAGCTCACAGGCAGAGTCATAACAACCACTTAACACAAAAATATTTGTTGCTCCAATGAATAATACTTACCGTTCAAAACTGTTGTGAGGACTGGGGATAGTATGTGTAAAGATATGTAAAGAGCTTAGCCTGGCACAAGCAGGGAATGAATGAATAATTGAAGTAGACCATTATGAAAATTAAATATTAAATATGAGAAAGAATTACCTATCTCCTCAAATCTAGAAACACTATACATAGTGACAATACCCCCTATCAAATTTTCCCCCAATGGTGGTTACAATTTAGTTTGAGCTCTTTATTTTATTTTCACCATCCCCATTAGTCGGTTGAAAAGCCAAAAAGAGAAAAAAAAATTTCCAAAAAGAGAACTCTACTCTAATAAAGCTACCCACGTTAACCATTCTCTTCATGGAATCTTCTAGAAAATTCCTACTTTCTGCATATCCAGCATTCGTGCTGTTGATAATGTAATTTGTAATTAAAACAAGTCATCCATGCAGAAGCAGTATGTTACAGCTACTTCTAAGTTCCTGAGTAAAGGAAGCCATGGCCATAGACAGTAACAGCAGAGAACCATAGGGATCAGCACACAGGTCTGCCAAAAAGTGCTAATTAATTGTGGATTTATCTCCTTGAGTTCTCTATCGTGAAGATTTACCTCTCAGTCCTCTCGCTGATCCAATGGAAAGGCTATCATTAAGATTCATGAACAGGGAGCTGAATTCAGTAGAAGTTCCTTGAGAAGTGACCCTTACAGGGAGGTGGGCTCTGCAAGGCAATCTGGGGGCTGTAGGCTTGAATCCTAAGTGCAAGAGAAGCTTAGTAGTTCATACTGTGGTGCTGCAATGCTTTCTTGAAGTTAGCATCCAGCAGCTGAAGATAAGGCAGGGATGCCACATCATGGCTCTTGCAGGCTCAGAGCAAGTGCCCTGCGTGGTCATGGAGGAACAACCATGGCCCCAAGGACATAACTCCGATGTGGCCTGGGAGTGACGGACTGAGTAATTCAGACAGAAGCACAAGGTTCTGGACTCCATCAGGTGCAACCCAGAGGCATCCCAGAAGACCTGGTATTACCCAGGCGCCCCAGACACTAGACTCCCTGGTGAAGAAGCCTAATTCTAAACTCAAACAGATGGTGATTATCAGACTAACAATATATTTTACCTGAAGTCTCCTAGGAAATCAACAGAATTCGTTATCTTAATTTTCTTTGCAGTTTTAATTTCACACAGTAAATTACCCCATTAAGATATACTTCAGCTTAGTGTCATTTCTAGCAGCACATTTGAGATCTTTCCTAAAACACCTGGTTGTTGCTTTGAATACCGTTCATTGCTAGAAAATGTCCCTAGCACCTCCCCTATGGGCAAAGCAAAGGAGTATAGCCAGATAAAATGCACTAAACAAGATTTCTGTATCAAGATTATGAACCATGAGAAATGAACTCGCATTGTTCAAAAGAGTAGAGTAATTACAGAGGTTAAATGGGTCTAAATTATGTATAATTTGTGCAGGCCTTGATAATGATTATAAAAGCAAGAATTATTCTATACTTATTGTTTCAAAACTTCAAAAGTAAAAGCTCTAAAGAAAAAAAAAAGAACCTTCCCTTAGGAAAATCTTATACTGGACTAGTTAGGAGCATAAGCTTAAGACTCAGATTTTCTGGGTTCAAATCTCAGCTCCACCTCTCATTAGCTGGGTAACCACAGGAGTTAAGGAGATGGTCTATGCTTTAGGTCCTTTACCTATTTATCTTTATCTATAAAATGCATATAAAAGAATGTCCCATCTCTCTAGTGCTAATTCCTAATGCCATTGCAGTCACCATCCTTGTTGAAAAAGTAAGATTTGGTCTTTGCAAATCACTTCAGGAAATAAAATGTGAGAGGTCTACCTCAAGTTAGCACCAGATATAAAACAAAGCTTTCCAATGACTGTGCATACATCTATTAAGTTAGGTTGTACCTCTGTTTAAGCACATGATGGCCAGTGTTTGCTGATACTCATCAACAGTTGCTAAGCTTATCTAATTATAGGATTATGTTAAAGAAAATGAAGATTGTGAATGGTAAACATTTTTCCTTATTTATTCATTCTCTGCTTTTCCTGTAGGTAATTTTCCATGTAAATATTCAAAAACCAAAACAAAAACTCCTGTCATACGGAAGTATTCCTTTTTTTTTTTTTTTTTTGGAAGTATTCCTAAAAGTCCAAAACAATCACACTTGACCTTGCTAAAGCAAATTAAAAAAAAAAAAAAAAATTCCCATGCCTGGTCAACTCCTGAAGATAACACATAATAAGAACCACAATCTATACAGTTCACACAGAATTTTAAAAACTCTAAGAAATGACAGCACAAAGGAATGGGCTCAGAGAAGCTTTAGCATATGTTTCCCTACAATCTCTATCACTTCCATAGCTGTCTTGAATAAATATAAAAATCTACATAAATTAACTGTCATATAATAGCAATTTCAAGACAAATCCTTTAGCTAAACCTCACACGCAGCCATAAGGCTACCTTGGTCCATATATAGAAATTTTAAAGCCACCACATTTTATTCAGTGGTTCTTGATTATTTTAAGGCCACAGTTCCCTTTTGAAGGTTTGTTGAAAGTCCTAGGCCTTTTCCGAAGGAAAAGAGAGGACCTTTATGTATATAGATTAATACACACATATGTAAGTATACACAATTCTGCATTTCATCTCAAGAAATCCAGGGACCTCTTGAAGACCATTCATGGATTTCCTAGATTCCTGTTCAATCGCCTTTGTCTATAAGGAAGCCCAAGGTCCAGCAAAATTAACTAGCTTGCTCAAGGTCAAAAAACCAATTGCAGAATTGGTGTCATAACCTAGGTCCTCTCTCTTCTGTACAGACTATTACACTTTCTGTGTATAAATAAATCTCCTGCATTTACTTGGTGAGCACCCACTGAACACTACTATGGGCTAGATATACCTGATATACCCCATGTGTCAAAGGTAAAACAAAATGGAGATTACATATGTCCGCCTCTCAAAAAACCCACTACTCCTGGCAAAGACCATACAGGTCGTAAGCAAAAACACAGACCTGGAAATACAAAGAACACCCGCAGCCCAGAGGAGAGAGCTAGGCCAGCTGTCCCCCTCAGCCGGAAGCATAGACATGGCTCAAAAGACTTTTAGAAAAGGGGGCCCTGGATACATCTTGAAAGGCAATCAGGAATTTCCCAGACTCTTTGTCTCCAGGTTAATAGAGGTCTGATGGATGAGAATTACCACCCTCTGACCCACTCCCTCCATCATCACCTACTCCAATGAGAACACTTTCCTATTCTGAGCAGATTCACCTGTACCTTACTGTCTGAGCAGCTTTTTGTAGTTGCCATTTCCTGAATAATATTTTTCTTACAATGGGTATTTTGCAGGTTCCAAGAGATTTGTCATCAGGCAAATTTTTTCTAAAGCAAAGAGACCTACCACGGTCTCATGATGCATTTCCACACCACCATCATCTTGCTGTGTCTATACTCTGCCTCTCAGACTCCAAACAGAACACCCTTCCAACCTGCTTTTCCTCCTTTTGCCCAGTGAGCCTACAATCTCAGTCCTCTCCCTTTTCTGGCTAGACACTGGGAAAAGTTTCTAGATTTGCACGTCTCCTTCACACCATAGATCTAAATCCTATCACCTCATCCTTTTACATATCTCTTAGATCAAACTCCTTCTTTCTTCCAGGTCTCTAGCTAGCCCAAGCTTTCTTGATGTCTTACTTTGATTACCAGAACAGCCTTCTAATCTGCCTCCACATCTCTGGCCCTTCAAACTCATCTTCTACTTGGCTATCATAGAAGTGTATGACAATTCACAACTGTCAAGTCCACCACACCACTACCACCTCTGTGTTCACCTTAAAATTCTTAAATGTTACCCCACATGAAGAGATGAAGTTATCAGCATGCTCAGGAGTCTTCAGTAGATCTGATCCACTCCCTGTCTCCTTTCAGCCTCACTGGACTCCCCACACCTCCCATCTCCAGCCCTGTCCAACCACTTGGCCTGTTGTGCTCAAGAGAGATTCCAGAACCATTCATGTAAACCCTACTGGAGCATAAAATCCATGTTACTGCAATTCACAGATGGTGTCAAAATTAAAATATTTATACTAGAGAGCAGAGGAAAAAAAAAGACAAACTGGCACCAGCATTGTTCATTTCCTCACACCAAGGAAAAGGGGTTGTAACTTTTCTTAGTCTAAAACCATCTCCTAGGTCCAAATACCAGAGATGAAGCTTGTGGTTCATCAGTGCAGAGGTAGCTGTCCAGAAGCACAACATTTAGTTAGAAATCAGAACGTACATACATATTTACTGCTTCTCCAAAATGTACACTGCTGTATCGTGGTGTGTTGAACTTAATAGGCAATTAATAAAGAATTCAACTGTTTATACACAACTGTAAAAGAAATGCTTTCATTTTGAAAATGTGACCATATTTGCAAATTATTCCCTGCCTTTATGCAGAGTAGAGATATAATCTACAAAGACTATGTGGCCATTCTCGTGTTCACTACCAAGCATGGGACTTTCACTGTGGGCGCTGCGGGGAAACACTGATTATTCCCTGTCCCATCACAGTAAGGACTCTGGCCGAGCAGCAGTGTCTTGCCAGCTCACTGGGAGCCCTTGGTGCATTTACAGAACTCCTTTAAACAGACACATCCTATGTGTTAGCATGAGGCCAGAGGAGAGATTGTTTATGTGATCTGAAACACACAGGGAACCTATGTGACTTAAGGGACTTGAAAAATAGAATGAATTTTCAAAGCTGCCCACAAATCATACCCCTGGGTCAAAGTCAACACATTTTCCACACTCGACACACTTCTAAAGTCATGCAACTCTCCTGCAAACATCTCCACTGCCCAAATGCTGTCCACATGGCTATTACCACGTTAAAGGATGAAATCGCAGAGTCCAGGAATAAAAAGGCAAGGCAGGAATGACAGGATTTGACCGTGGAGAAGAACACCTCCCTTGTGCCAACCTGGAAATGCTCTGTTTTCAGTCCCAGCCCCAACCGCTCATGAAGAATAATGAAGCATCTTCAAGTTAGTCTCATACTTCAAATCACCTAAGAGAAATTACACGTTTGCCTACAAGACTGGGAGAATAACATGACACTCCTTATATATCTCTTTGTTCTGACTGGTTTGGTAACACCGATCACTTCATACTTCTTGAAAGTTCAATGTGCTTTAACAATTAAAAAGCAGGTATACAAATTTTTCATTATGTAAGAAATTGTTTCTAGACCAGCACTGGCTGACAGAAACGTTTGTGAACCCCATATATAACTTGAAAATTCTAAGAAGCCACATTAGAAAACAAAAAGAAACAGGTGAAATTAATTTTGATCACACATTTAATTCATTATATCTATAATTTACTATTTCACTATGTAATCAAAATACAAATCAAAACATTTTATAATTTTTAATACAGAATCTTCAAAATCTGGTGTGTACTTTATACTTCCAGCTCACCTAATGGCCATTTCAAATGCTCAACAGCCACCAGTGGTTAAGGGTTACCATAGTGGACAGCACAACTCCAGACAGAAGCCTTCAGAGCACTCAGGGTGGAAAAGGAAACAGATCCATCGCGAAGGCAAGATTATACCAAACCCCTCATTTTACAGATGTAGGTGGTGGTTTAAGAGTCACATGACACCAAAGGACCTCACAACTTGATGTGGCCAAAGAACTAGTGCCTATACTTCTAGATGCCCATTGGCCCTTTCTAACGGAAACAGTGGAAGTTAAAAAAAAAACCCTGAAAAGGGAGTTGAGAGCCCTTGTGGAGAGGAAGAAACCACCCACAGACAGGCCTTTTCTACTTCACACATCCCACTGTCTATCCATGTCAATTATTTGACTGTTCTGTCAACATGATGGCCACCCATGAGGACATTCATCACCTATCACATGCTGGGGTTGGCCCTGAGGACTCTCAGTGGATGAGTATGAAACAGGGTTGAAGAGGCAAGCTGGAGGCAGACAGCTTCAAGTGCCTGGCTAGGGAGTCTGCCTTTATTATTTATATGGGTAGCCAGCAAAGATTTTTAAGCTGGAGGATGAACTGTCAAGAAGCAGTATGTTAAGAATACTAATCTGATGGCTACACAAAATAGCTCAGAGGAAGAAGCCTAAACCTAGGAAGTTCTTTTAGCAATAGCCTAGCTGTGAACTGATTTTAGGGGGAACAAAGGATACAACAAGCATTATGAAGAAGAGATCAGCCCACCTAGAACACTACTGGATACACCAAATCCCAGAGGCACAAGTTTAGCTTGAGCAAACTTTAGGAAATATGATCTGACCCTAGTTCATTACCGTGTAGACTATGGACTATGGACTAGAGAGAGAATCAAATCCAGGCAACATTACAAATTTGATTCTGTCCCAGTGGGGACCAACGTTAGCTCTGACAATGGTGGAACCCACTGACCCAGAACTGTCAGGAACTTGAAATCCATGTGACTGGGAGAAGTTACCTGAGGGCTGCCAACATGAAACTGTGTTAGGCTAGATCCACAAATCCAAAACTGGCCCACAAGTAGTCCGGTTTCCTGTCGAGTGACGTGCAACTATTTGTGGTGTGTGCACGTGTACACTGTACCACGCACGGACCAACACTACTAAAATAAAGTTGTTACAGAAATACATTTGATTCACATTTTTCCTTCATCTTGCTTTTCAGCTTTTGCTGAAGATCATGCACAATCACGATAACATTAAGTTTTCCTTCTCAATTACATTGAGTTTAATCAGCTTTTTCAAATTCACTTGCATTATGATTTAAGAAAGAAGCTGAATATCAACTTTTATTTTTATTATTTAATTTCACTTTGAGGTCTCTTCTCTTTCATTCCAAGTGTTTATTAATTTTTTTTCTTTAGGAATGACTTTAGTTGAATTCCTTAAATAGTTATTTTTGAAGCAGTGTAACTATCTGTTGCTTTAGATCTCTGTAACCAGTGGCCTTTAAATCTTGAAAGGGATTTGACCTTAAGAGTTCTGGAAGACTTCTTTCTCTGGAACTTGGATATTCTGCAAGAAATAAGGAGTACTTTTTGTTCATTAGTTCCTCTGAATGCATGTGGTTAATCCAAGATAATCTGAATTTCCTCTAGGGTCTAGTATTTATCAAGAACTGACACAGAGAATAAGCAAAGGCTGTAGAAATGGAGATTAGCCCAGAAGGGCAAAATGACCGCAGTGAGTGTGCGGGGCCACACTCTGATGGTCCTGGTCCCAAGTTTTTCTTTGATATACTTTATTGTTTCAGACTTTGTCTCAGGTTAACTTCCGATGAAGTATTTCATCTAGATGAATGGGTACAGTTTACTTATATGGCAAAAAGAGAGGGGGAAAAAAAGTCACCAAAGTTCAAAATTCTTCATCAGAGATTTTTGGGGAACCACCAGCTCTCTCTTCAGAAGATGCTTCTCAGATACTCTTTCTAGCCAATCTTTGAAAACACACTTAGACACTGAAGGCACCAGATGCAGCACATTGCCTAGCAGCCAGAGGATGCTTGGTTTCATGTGCAAAGTCAATCTGCCTCCTGGCAGTCTCCAGGAAAGAAGCAGAACTCCTGAATGAGAAAATATTTGTATACAGATAAAATTACCAAGATAACTCATGTCTAAATAACTTAGTCAATGATGGCCTTTAAACCCTTGTCATGATGGCATCCTTCATGACCCACCGTGCTACATCAAAATCCCTACGGCACATTAAGTACTAAAATTCCTTAGAGAGAATCAGGCCAGATCTACTTTAATATTGGTTTCTGTGCAATGGCAGATCTAATAATATCTCTGTTTGATACTGTTTTCTTTTTATTATCTTCCTTCCTAAGCAACCCCTTTAAAATAAATACCCTGTCAAAATAGAACATATATAAGAGCTTTTAAAATCTAGATGATCTTTTAAGGTTCTCTTCCCCAGACAATCCTTGATAGCAACCTGAATAAAGAGAATAAAACCTTACACTGGCAGCTGAGACTCAAACATCTATATCCTGTTATAAAAATGTGCCTAAGTCATGAGTCTTTCACTGCTGTAGATAGAGAGTGAACCTGAGCTGGCAAACAGCCCTGCACACAGTCAAACATTCAGAGCTTCAGGATTTGTCTGAAGGGACATCTTTAACCGGATGTTTCAAAGCAGTGATTCTAATAAGGCTGGGTTGCAAAAGCTATGCTTATTAGGAAGTAATGAACTGAAAAAACCCTCCTCACTGCATTGCATCCGAGGTCCCTATACTGATCTTCACCTCATCCCTAACTCCCATGCCATCTGATCCCAAAGCTAAGTTGTAGATGAGGTCAAAGTTCAAGAATGGGATAACTAACTTGATTTTTTTAAAAAAAGCAAAACATAAAAGCTTAACATTATTTTTTTTCAGGCCACATCAAAAAGTCCTTGGCATCAAATGGTACAAAGTGGCTCGTACAAGATGGCCTTGCCAACAGCGCTGCCTGAGAAAGTAATGTCACCAGCACGGGACTACACAGAGCCTATGATTCTAGCTCCAGCTGTGACTTGCCATGAGAGCATGACAGACTGCGGTTTCTCGGGGCCCCGGGCTCTCATCTCCAAAATGAGGGGCTAGCTGGATCTTTAACCTCAACTCTATTCAACTAAGCTGCCACACCTCCAACTCCTAACAATGAGCCAAGAGTGGCACAATCTTGCCTATTATTTTTTTAGGGACCAGCTCTCTTAGAAACAAGACATTAGGGCAGCCCCAGTGGCTCAGTGGTTTAGCGCCCCCTGCAGCCCGGGGTGTGATCCTGGAGACCCTGGATCGAGTCCCATGTCGGCCTCCCTGAATGGAGCCTGCTTCTCTCTCTGCCTGTGTCTCTGCCTCTCTCTCTCTCTCTCTCTCTCTCTCTCTCGCTGTGTCTCTCATGAATAAATAAATAAAATCTTTAAAAAAAAAAAAAAAGAAACAAGACATTACACCAGTGTACTGGGCTGCCCATACATCTTCTATTAGTTGATACAAATGACTCCATGGAAAGTCTCTATTCTTTTTCTACTAAAACATAAATATTAGATTCTCTCAATATATAATGGATACAATTTTTTTGATCCTTGACTCCTTTACAAAGATATGTATCTGTGTGGGGTCTAAATAAGCATCAAAGACTTATAAGAGTGCATATATTATCTATAAGGTATATGTAAAAAAAAAAAAAAAAGAAACGCCGCACAAATTCCTGGGAATCATGGCAGAGTCAGGTTTTACAATAGTCTGACAAGTGTAACTCAAAAAATGAACGTGTATTGTTGTTTGTTTAAAAAAACACAAGTATATTTATACAAATTTAGCATGAGAGCTTTTTTCATAAGTGTATACTGATTATAATTTTTGCCACCACTACTTTTTTTAGCTTCTCCTCCTCAAAATATTAAATAGTTTAATTTAATCAAGTCTATCTGTTTTTTGGTTACAATGAGTAGATTAACTTTAAAAGTAAAAAAAATAGGGGCACCTGGGTGGGACAGTCAGGTAGGCAACTCTTGATTTCGCTTGGGTCACGATCTCAGGGTCATGAGTCAAGCCCTCATCAGCCTCCATGCTTGGCATGAAGTCTGCTTGAGATTCTCTCTCCCTCTCCCTCTCCCTCTGCCCCTCCCGTTCATGCTCTCTCTCTCTCTAAAATAAATAAATAAATCTTTTTTTTAAAAAAAAGGTAAAAAAAAAAAATATATATATATATAGTATGACTTCAAGGTGGGATAATAAAAGTTCTAAGATTATAAAAATGTACAAGTACTAATTTTAAAATTAGCAACCATTTTTCAGAGCTACCTTGAGTCAGGAACTCTGTAAGAACCTGTGAAGTAGGAATTAGGCCAATTTCACAAAGGAGGAAACAATTTTGGAGGAAGTACGTAAGCAGTCTGACAGTTGGGGGATTCACATTCACCCGTTTTAGCTTTCTTTTAACATCAGTTTGCCTTTTGGTAATACTTAATCTTGGAGAAGTTACCCTTTTGTTACTTGTCACACCATCCTTCACGTAAATATTTATTGAGCATCTGCATATGCTATAAATTCCACTCAGTGTTGGAGATAAAAAGAACTGTAACATGTTCAAGGAGTTCCTGATACCATGGAAAACAGAAAGACATGTCAATAAACCATTGCAATCAAATGGGAGGTGCTAGGAACAGGTATTCATAGGGCTTATGTGAACAACCATATGAATGATATTTAAGATAGAAAAACACACAGAGGGCAGCCCAGGTGGTTCAGCAGTTTAGCGCCGCCTTCAGCCCAGGGTGTGATCCTGGAGACCCAGGATCGAGTCCCACGTTGGGTTCCCCACATGGAGCCTGCTTCTCCCTCTGCCTGTCTCTGCCTCTCTCTCTCCTCTCTGTGTTTCTCATGAATAAATAAATAAAATCTTAAAAAAAAAAAAAAAAGAAAAGAAAAAGGAACACACAGAAAAAAAGCATAGCGCTTAGGATAAATGACATTACACTTCAGTAACATCACTGCTTCTGAGTTGGGGTAAACAGTGGAGAATGAGAGAAGAGAAATACCATGTTTTAAAAAATACTAAATCCTTGCTTTTATATGGAGCAGCAGTCCTCAGACTTTGTCTTGCACCAATATTAACCTGGCTGGACTTATTCTAACACAGATTGTGGGGCTTCACCTCCAGACTTTCCATATAGTAGGCCTACTGTAGAGCCTGAGAATTTGCATTTCTAACAAGTTCTCAGATGCCATTGATGCTACTGGTCTGGGGACCACAGTTTGAGAACCACTGATGGATAAGTCACAGGCTGACTTCATGCAAGAGCACAGTTTAACAATGTATTAACCGTTAGCTTTCTCTCAAATATTAATCTAGACAATTCTTGATTTAAAAAAAAATAGAAAGTAACTACAATCAAGTCTATCTGATATAAATAGTCTTGTGTAAAGAACACAAGCCAACAAAGGAAAATTCTAAGTAACCTGAACGTACAATTCAGTTCATGCACTCTGGGGAGCATTTATTCCAATTTCACCTTCTAAAAGCCAGGTTGCCTGAGAAGCTCGCTTGTTGTCCCGCTTGTTGCTCTGTACAGAGGAAGAGGCCTGTGTAGAAATAGGAAGGGGTGCCCTCAGACCTGGCTACTGAACCAATGCAGCCCCCTGCCCACGTGCTTTCCCTCCCAACCCCCAGCCCGACAGCTGCCTATGCACCAACAAACAGGATACTCAAGCACCTACACTGCACTCAATAACAAGTGGTTGTTGAGGAAGCAAAACTTCTATGGAATTTCACTTTTGTTTTGATTTATTTCTATACTGACTGAAGTTTTCCTAATAAGTGTACGTAAACTTTTACTCAGAAAAGGAACTCCTCAATGCAAAGGTGCTTTCAGAATTGTACAACCATCAGAAATGGTTTTCAAAGGTTTTTTTTAACGAAATATTATCAGAAACCCAAAACTTAAGACTGATAAAGCAGAGCTAATCAGATAAAGGTAGTATCTTTTGTGGAGGTGAGATACCCAAAAATTTGAGCAACAGAAACCTGTTTCTTGAGATAATTATAGTACTTTGAGTGAATGTTTTTCATTTAGCTATGTAAGTTCTAGCTTTTACCTTGTTACATCATATCCTATTTGTACCTCATATAATTTATTGGCATATGTCGAAAAATCAATTGTGAGATATTTCCTGATTCAAAATCAGTTTCCTTATTTCCCTTTTTTTGGTGTTCACTCATCAAAAAAAGAAAGATGTCAACTCCTCTCAGATTGAAAAAAAAATCTAGAAATGCAGCAACACAAATATAACTTCCAGTGTTCTCCCTTTAATTTTTTCATATACAAATTTGTTAGAATGGTAAGTGAACTAAATGTAAACCAAATCACTCCTCCCCTCCAAAAAAAAAGAAGTGGAGAAAGTTGTATGGCATAAATACAGAATAATATGTAAATTAATAACCTAACTTACTTTCCACCAATAATGACTCCTTACTATTTTCAGCCCTTAAGGGTAGGAACATATTTTGGAATATTTGGCACATTTTTCCTTCCTGTGAAAATACTACTTCTAATTTGAATCCTCTATAATAAAGCATGGCAAACAGTCGTAACCACCCACTGTATTTTTTTCCCCAAATGAGGCATCAGTCATTCTAACACTGCAGAGCAAACCTGACATAACCACAAACCTAATACACAGTGAATTTTATTCTCTGGTGCTCATAATCATCACCCAAAAAAGAACTACTTTAAAGCCACTGAAACTCTTGGTTTCTCAAGTAAAAATGATCACTTCAAATCAGAGTACTTTTGCAAGAAAGATTGTTTCAGCCCAAATGCTAATGCTTTCTTCTTGCTCGTTTTTCAAATATTTTATTTCAAATAGATATTTGAAAGGGGAAGACTAGAAACTGAAGCAACTTTCTTTCCATTGCAGTTAGACTCAATGCTTAGAACTCTTCTGCTTATCTTTTTATGTAGTGGAGGCTTTATTAATCCCTTGATTTATCTTCTGCTCTTATATTGAAACAAGGCTTTTAGAGAGACTTGTAGGAGATTGGATTATGTAGCACCTATTTGACACTGTCTAACTCCATCTAACACCCCTGATTCTGCTCCTCCGAGGGACAGACCAGAAGGGAAGACAGGGTAATGACACTCCAGGGCCCCTGGATATGACCTTGTAACATTGAGCTTATAGTAAAATCTTTGTAAAGAGCACCCCCTTGCATTCCATGGTACACAGCTGTAATGACAGTCCCACTACTCACTTTTTACACTCCTAACACCGAAAGCCTAAGCTCTGTGAACACCTAAAACCAAAAAGATACTAGCAATTCATGTAAATCCTTGGCCTTTTGATTTCACCTTGAGAAGGCATTGAATAAAACTTAACTTTAAAGAAATGTTTCTTTAAAAGCAATGGAAAATGTTTGCTGGACTTTCCTTTTCTTGTAATGAATGTGGCAACATCTTTCAGAGTCCAGGATCAGCAGGAACAGAAATTGAGCAAATATTACTGTTCCCCCTAAAGAAACTTGCACATGTATAAATAAGAACTATAGGGATTTAAAAATTTACAGAAATCTAGTGCTCAGGTTATCAGTTAAGATAGAATTTTGGTTATTTTCACATACTTGAATGATGATGATTGATTTCAGAATCAAAATGACTGTTTAGAAAAATGCTTTCAACATACCTATTTAATTGAGTCTCAAAATAGAGATTTTACACAATGTCCTAGGAGGCTTAGCTGACATAGGAGTTCTTAAAGTTTTAATACTAAAATGTCCATCTTTAGTAAAAATATGGAACACATATGGGCTAAGTAACACTAGTGCTTAGAAACTGCTCACAAACAAGGGCCATTGCTGAACACACGAATCACAAATATGAATGAAGCAAACACTCACGCTTAAGAAGAAAGTGCTTCTAATGAAAAATGATTTCTTAGAAAAGATAAAAGCAGTCAATGCACATAAAAAGCAAATTCCAAACAGCCACGTCCTTTTCTAAATTGCTTTTATAACCCTAAGCACTATTTTCTTACAATATAGTATTTTTACTAGCATATATTTTTACCATGACTGGAAAAAGGAAATTATACTAAGTGTAAAAACTAAGAAATAGTCTGTCATTTCAATTAGTTTGAGATCACTTTCAGCCCCTGCTCTCAGACCCTACCACAGTCAAGGGTACTTCATGATCCAAATCCCCATTAATGATCAGCTGTCCCTACAACTCATCCTCAGTCTCCACATAGTATGATATAAAGCACAAGAAACTTGAGATCTGTTCCAATCCCAGACATTACTTCGACGACCCAGAGCACAGACTTTTTTCATATCCAATGACTTTTTAGGGCTACACAGTGTTCTACAGTATAAGAGGTTATAATATATTTAATCAATAACCCATTGTTGGACACATGAGGTTCCCCCCTCAACTTGTCACAATTATAAACAATGATGAGAATACTTTTTCATCTAAATATTTGTCCATCTGTCTAAATATTTCCTGATAACAATTCCTAGGAGGAAAGTTTCTGGGCCAAAGGGTATGAACATTTTTAAAGCTCTTAATGTACACTGCAAACCATGGAGGATTTATTTTTTTATGACTTCCCTCCAAATAAGCTTTTCCAAACTGCTCACAAGGCTGAATGAAACCTGCCCAAAGGGAAGAGGACTGTTGTATTATCAAATTGTGCCTCTGATCCTAAGAAGCATTCCGAGGTGCTCTGCTGATGTTTTCCCCCTTAGTGCGATTTTTGTGTTATTCTTGGAAACTGAAAAATGAGCAAAACTATAAAGTTCCTTTCTTAGAACTATTTCTTGAAGGTTTCCTTTGTCCACTGTCATTTCAGCAACACTTTGGGGTGGAGTCACGACTATAATTAGACACAACCTGGGAGTCTAGGAAATCAACATTACCCAACTTCCAGTGAAAAGAAGAACATGGGATGAATAAAATATTTAGCACATTGAATAAGGGAGATTACATTTCTAGAAAAAAAGAAGTGTACTGCTGTGTCAGCAATAAGTTTGTAGTCCCTGGACAGTACACTCAACATAGCACGGACATCATCTGGATTCTTGGAACCCTTAAATACATCTCTAATTTAGAGTCAAGTCAAATCACAAATATTTTATGAGCATTTTCAGTGTGCAAGACTCCATTCTAAATACTATGAAGAAAACAAAAAAAATCATAACCCAAGGAGCTTTTAAGTTATGGGAAAAGACCATAAAAATACATTCAAAATGCATTAAAAGAGGGGATAAGATATTTAAGCCACATTCCAAAACAAGAACATTAAGGTCACTTGGCAAAGGCCCTAACTCATGCAATAATGCAGATTACAACTGTTTTTGTCGACAAATTCCATTTTATCCTATAACTTAGGATACCAAATTTGCACTCAACTTTCCATTCTTTCGCAAAGAACTCAAACATTATGAAATTGAGAAAGCTAGGAAAACACTTACAAAACACCTTTTTATTTTTATACATTAGAGCGAAGAAAATTATTTGTAAAGTGTTCAGTGACTTGAATTTCCTAGAAAAGCATTGCTAGAAAGCTTCTAGAAATATGCTATGGCAAAAAAAAAAAAAAAAGAAATCTGCTATGGCATAATTTGTTATTACTAGAAAATAACATGCAGTAAAAACAACATATTGTCCATTATAAAATGTTTCTAAAAGCTTCTGTTTATAAAAACCTTATTCTCTGAAATAATCTCCCCTCTTTTAACAAATATATTGCCATCCAGGAAAAAGTTGATAGAATTTTGGGGATGAAATCCATTGATTGTGCAAACTCTAGAGACTCTTGGATGGCAACCTGGTCCGTAATGCTCAACCCCAAACCTAAGCTCCAGCTTTGGGAGGCTGGGAACAGTCACAAGAGAGTGTAGATAGCACTCTGGCCCTGCCTGCTCTTCTGGGTAAGTTCCCGCCCCTCCATCCATGTGCTTCCTAGACCTTCAGAGCCACAGAAGACTGCTAAGTGAGACCAGAAGAGAAGTACAAAGAAAGGGGGACAAGAGCTGTAGGTTTTCTTCTCAGAGCCAGAAGATAATGAAGGTCTTGCACAGAAAACTGAGCAAGTCAGACTTTCCAGCCACACATTCAGTGCCACATCCTCTATTTTCATCTATGACTAAAGAAATGATGATCACTTTTTATATTAGTATAAAGTAAGGAACTTTTACTATTTCATGGAAATTCTGTAATTTCATAAAATGACAATCTCATACGAATATTGTTCTAATCCTTATATTTATATACAAGACTAAAATATGTTTTCTTATGATTTGGGCTTTTTCACTGAGTAAATCTATGGGCTATTTCTTTCCCCTGCTCTGTGCTTCAATTGAACAATCTTATCTTTTTATCCAAACATAATCACCAAATAGGTAATCATGCTACAGTGAGGCTTCCAAACACATTTTTTCCATTCATCCGGATGTCCTGAGATCATCCCATTAGGAACAGTAAGAAGACAGAGGAAAATGGGTCAAAAACAGGAACATCAAGCAAGAGGACCAGATATCAGGGAAGAAAAATGGACAGCAAGGGACAGGCAGCATGGAGAACCACCAAGAAAAAGAAAATTAAAACAAAAAGGGAAACAGGTAAAAGGTCAAAAAGTAATTTAAAAAAAAAAAAAAAGGGAAAAAAGAGATTCAAAAACAGTATTCCCAAAAAAGTCTTTTGCATCTCAGGAACGTGTTCCACTTCTAAAGGTCCTTTCCTTGCCCACAATGTGTTCTGAATTACCAGACAATTTTCTTCTAAGATAGATACTGAATGCTACACAGAGAAGATGAAATAAAATTGGCAAGGCTTGTCTTTCTTCTCCTTTTTAAAGTTCTTTCCACACTGAGGAAACAAGGTCTTAACATTCTCAAGCTGTTTAGAAGATGAACAAGTATTTGGAAGAGAGCACCATATCAAGTGATGCCCCGAGACTCATTCTATGCCTTATACTCACAGAAGATGTGGACAAAGTCACAATGAGCCTGACAACCAGACCTGCACAGGATATGATACTGAGTATGATTAGTGACCTGCACATATGAAGAAATAGGCTGACATTTAATAACAGGATGACATTTTGGGAAAGCCTCATGTAGATAAGCAAACTAGAAAAAAATTTGGCCGGACATAAACCTAAAACAAGAGAGTATTGGCTAAACATGATCAGATTTGTGAAAAATTAATGACTACCTCATCCTACATCAAATAACTTCTAGGTTCCTAAAAAAAATTTTAAGGGTGCGTGGGTGGCTCAGTCGGTTAAATGTCCAACTCTTGATTTTGGCTCAGGTCACAATCTCAGGGTCATGAGATCAAGCCCCACATCAAGCCCTGTATTCAGTGGAGAGTCTGCTTGAGAGTCTCCCTCCGTCTCCTCTGCCTCTCCTCCCCACAAACACACACCCGCATGTACTCACTTGCTCTCTCTCTCTTGAAAATCAACAAATCTTAACATTTTTTTCAAAAATTTTTATCATAAGATAAAATATATGACTGGGAGAAATCATAATGGAACATTTCAAGAGACTGGAATCCATAAAAATGCAAAACTACTATCTAGCAAAATAATCACAAATGAACTCAAACAGGTAAGACAGAGTTAATGCTTTCAATACCCAGACAACTTTTACAAATCAATAACTATTAACAACCACAAAGCAAAATAGAAAAGGAAAAATTTAAGGAAAAGAAATGTGAATGGTTGTTAACCATAGAATGTTAACATTCTATAAATCAGGGCTCCTCTAAAAAACAGGTGCCTTTTGACTTCTAAAAGATTTCTACGTAATACAAGCTGAAATTTTTGTTTTAACATTGTTCAAGTTGCAACAGGAAGTCATAAGCTCGCATTATTTTCTATGAGCAGACAAATCAACCAGCTATGCTTCAAATCAAAATGCTTGCCATCAAAAAAGTCATTATTATCTCCTCCTATGGGAGCAAACCCACAATTAATAATGGCCAGTACAAAATTATGCAATTCACCTATTCTCGGAATATTAACTTTAAAAAGAAATATTTAAATAATATCATTAACAAAAGTTTAGAGGGAGGCACAGCTCTACAAGTTCTGGTTTGCAGAAAGTTACTTAACACAAAGGTTGAATACATTAAATCATAATACTGTCAGATGCATCTGGCAAAGATGACACTGCTGTGCACAGTAACAATCTTAATGTGGAGATGCCTCAGAGAAATACATGAAGTGGGAAATCCTAAAATAGACATAAGGACAAATCTCAAGGAAGATAACCTGTCAATTCCTGTGTGTATTATATGTACATCTCTGTCTGTTACCTAAAATACCCTGATAACTGTTGTGCTTTCTCCTTATAATTTCTTACACTAATTTCCAAAGAATAGTGAAAATTAATTGAATGCAATTAATCTGTTCAATACCAGATGCAAAAAACTATGGTTCAGGTCATGTATACAGGACTATTTTTAATGTACTTAGCATTAATTCTATATGGAAAATAATGTGCATAAAGCTCAGAAGCCCAAATAGTGATTGATCCAAAATGTTAAATTAGGTTCCTTTCTTCCAATGTCATTAAAACATTTAATGCTAATCATCAATCAAGAACCAATCTTATGGTTTTGGGGTTTAAGATTTCATTTGTTTATTCATGAGACAGAGAGAGAGAGGCAGAGACACAGGTAGAAGGAAAAGCAAGCTCCCTGCGAGGATCCTGATGCCAAACTTGATCCCAGGGCCCTGGGATCACAACCTGAGCTGAAAGCAGATGTTCAACCACTGAGCCATCTAGGTGTCCCCTCTTATGGGTTTAATACTAAGAATAGGATAAACATATGTCATGGTTCTTCCCTTAAGGACTTGGGGGAGGAGAGGAAATGATTTAATTAAAACATCTGATGAAATTTAAAAGTACCACTAAATAATAAGCTATGAAGTATAGGTTATAAATACTTAAGTATCGGGATCCCTGGGTGGCGCAGCGGTTTGGCGCCTGCCTTTGGCCCAGGGCGCGATCCTGGAGACCCGGGATCGAATCCCACGTCAGGCTCCTGGTGCATGGGGCCTGCTTCTCCCTCTGCATATGTCTCTGCCTCTCTCTCTCTCTCTCTCTCTGTGACTATCATAAATAAATAAATTAAATAAATAAATAAATACTTAAGTATCAAAGAAAGAAAATTTAGGAAGGAAGTCTGGACTGCTGTGGGGACTTCATGGAAAAGGAGAAAGAAACTATGCTTAAGAAAAGGTAGAATTTTTTAAAAAGACAAAAAAAAAAAAAGAAAAGTAGAATTTTGAAAGAACGGGGATCACATCCTAGACAGGAGACAGTATAGGCAAAAAATCCTCATCCTTGATACTGTCATCAGCCATTAAAGAGATCCAAATCAGATAAAGTCCAAATTGGCATATCATTTAATAAAGGTGACTGACTCCTGAATCAGCCAGTAACAATAATTAACCATAATAACAAACCATAATAATTTAAAGCAAACAAGAAGCATGATGAAGACAACACATATGGAAAAGTATTCTGGCAACAACTTGAAGAATGGATCCAAGAGAAGAAGCTGGTGTTGCAGAGACCAGGAAAAGAGATTAATGTGAAAATCTAATGTCAAGGCCTTGAAGACCGAGACTGGGGTTACGGCCCTCATAACAAAGAGGAAGTGGCAGACCAACCTTGATTTATAAGCATCAGTAGAATTTGGTGATAATTGATTCCAGACGATGAATGAGAGAAAATGCCAAAGTTTCTAGCCCAAGGGAATGAAAATACCATTGCAGTTTTCTTATTCTAAAAATGAGAAAACTCTTCCTTTAAGACAAAGTATAATCTCAACATTAATGAATGCTGTAGGTTCTCATTCTCTTTGGCTACTGTTTATCTGAATTACCTATGACTGGAGAATATCTACTTTAGGAGAAAGAACCACCCCCCACTCTAAAAATAAAAATGTCCAATACTCACATCTCAGCCTCCACTATAGCTACGGCCTGAGCTCCTGACCTACTTTCTGCCAATCAGATGTACTAGCCCCAAACGTTGACTTGAAAGTTAGAAAAATGAAAAGGCAAGGCATGTAGACATACTATCATGGCAAGTGGTGGCAGTATCTAAATCAGCATTCCAGCAGCAGTGGTTGGAGTCCAGGACAATTGTCAAGTGGCAAGAACAGTGCCCCTGGCAGCTTTCATCACCAGACAAGTTCTATGGTATGATTTTGGGCACTGATCCTAGCTGCCTGGTTTCAAGGCCCTCCCAGAGATTCTGTGAGCCACTCCATGTGCTTTAACTAATTTCTCTTTCTATTTAAATCAGAAACTGTTTCTCTGACATATAATTAAAAATCCAGATTGACAAGAGATACTAATTGAAAACAGCTTGTGTTGCACCCAGGTGGCGCATTTGCTTAAGCATCTGACTCTTGATTTTGGCTCAGGTCATGATCTCAGGGTCATGAGATCAAGCCCTGGGTTGGGCTCTATGCTTAGCAGGGTATCTGCTCAAGATTCTTTCCCTCTGCCCCTCCCTTCTGTTCTTGCTTTCTCTCTCTCTCTCTCTCTCAAATAAACAAATCTTTTAAAAAGAAAATTAAAGAAAAAAAAAGAACTTGTGAAACAGCAGTGGAGTGCGCTTCTTTTAAGAATATGGGGTATTTGCGGTGTGCCTGGGTGGCTCAGTCAGTTAAGCGTCTGACTTGATTTCAGCTCAGGTCATGATCTCAGAGTCATGAGATCAAGCCACACGTCATTCCCCATGCTGGGCATGGAACCTCCTTAATTCTCTCTCTCTCTCTCTCTCTCTCTCTCTCTCTCTCGGAGGAGGGAGAAGGACGAGGAGGAGGAGGAGGAGGAGGAGGAGGAGGAGGGAGAGGAGGAGGGGAGAGATATTTGGAATGAAATTCAGGTACTGTCAATAATCAGGGCACTATTTGTTAAGACACAGGTTGCTTAAGAGCAATAGCTCCAAAGGCCTGGTCTCGTCCATAGCGGCACATACGCACTATTTCATTGTCTAACAGAGAGACTCTGATTTACAAAAAAGAACATGGGTTTTGGACTCTGATGAGCCTATGCGTGAATAATGCCTTGGAAATTAGGTGCTTGAATGACTTTGGGTAAGTAACTTTACTTCTCTGATCTATTTTCTCATCTATAAAGTTGAAATCACCATGTCAATTCTCAAAGTGGTTGTTGGGATTAAGTGAGAGAGCTGATCCCAAAGCCCTTATCTAGTGCTCAGTATATAGGTGTGCTCAACTAAATAACTGCCAATTTCTTAATTGAGTTGTGCCAGCCACAGGCAGTCTTTCACAGCTTCACAATCCTGTCCTAATTCGGCTAATACAATCCCATCTTTGCCCCGATTCTGCAAACCTCCAGGCATCATAAAATCAGTCACTTAGAAACCTCAGTGTCAAATGGGCCTGCCTGTAGGTGCTCATTGGTATTTAGGCTTAATGTTTTTTCCTTTGACTCATTTACTTTTGCCTGCTTTGAGTCATAAGAAACTCAACCTGCCAGCTCAACTTTTTAAAGTAATATGGTCTCATTGTAGAGAATTTGGGAAGTATAGAAAGTGTACCAAAGATGAAATATCATGAAACTCTCAGAGCTGGAAGAAATCTAAAAGAATGTCTATTCTAACCCTCTTATTTTCAAAATGAACAAGCTGGAGCATAAAACAGTCTGACAATGGCTCCAAATGAACACAGATCATCATTTCATCTGTCAACAAACTTATATTGAGCATTTGTAGGGAGCAGCATCACGAAACACAGTCAGAGCCCAATCTTTAGCAGGGTCTCCTGTCGTAGTGCCACACACTCTGCTACACATCCAGAGGCTGAAGTTACCCTCCTCCTATCAAAGCCCCACCGCAATATCCCTTTATTAACAGCTGTTAAATCCTGAAGACCAAGTAGGATTTCCATGGGCAGAGAAGGGCATTTGGTATAGAGCCAGCAGCACAACTAGAAGAGTGAGGCTGGCAGTGCAGAGCAGGTCTGGGGAACAGTAAACCATCAGCCACATTAAGGCACACATGGCAGAAAAGAGAAGACATGAAACTGACCAAGCTGGTCATGGACATATGAGAAGACCCTTCAGGCTGTGGTAGAGGTAGGCCTCTTCCTCTGCAGCAGGAAGAGCAATCAAAGGCTCATGAAGAGCAGAGACGAGGCAGGAACAGACTTTAGTTTTGTAATTACTCCAGGTAAGAGGGGAGGTGAGGTAAGAAACCGCTGCAATGGCCCAGATCACAAGAGGGGACACACTTCCACAGGCAGAAGCTGAGGAGGCCAGAGGAGCACTTCTCAATGGCTGGAGAACATAAGAAGGCACTGACCACAGGACAGGACAATCACCTTCAGAGCTACCAGAGATCTGTAGCTAGGACAGGGCCAACAGCTGAAAGGAGAGGGAACAAAAATTTTTTTAATTTAAAAATTCACATATTGGCAAATGACTTTCAGAAAAAAAAAAAAAAATGCAACTTAATGCTCTGAGCCCATTCTCTGGACTCAACTGCACAATTCCATCCGGAAACTAAAGACTTAGGAGACCAGATCCTCAAGGGCCACCTCCATAAGCTCTAGACACCATTCACACACAGGCAATTAATTCAGAAAGGATAGGAGGGAGCACATATGTCATGAAAAGGCACAGAGGGACTCCTGATCAGGCCAACTGCTCTGATCAGGTTCCCACCTGGGCCAAGTTGTAGGAATGAGGAGAGCAGGAGAGGCTTATATGGACCTTGTGATAAAAGGAACCCTCACCCAGAGTTGATATGAATGCCACAATGGTTTAGCAGATTACAGACATACCCCAAGGCAAGCCCGCCCCCCCCTCAGAGAAAACACATCCACCTCCCTGTTTAATCTCATGGTCTCCACACGCCCAACACCAATCAATCAGGATCCATCTGGAACAAGGCTGCATTCTCTCAGATGTATTCTCCTCAATTAAGTTTAGTGGAAATGCACCCGGAGCATTTTTTACCATAAAATGCTGACCATGCTTTCAGTAATAACTGGTCAGGAATCACACAGATTCAAGTTTATTTGCTTCCTTTGAAGGAAGGAAGGAAGGAAGACCAAAAAAAAAAAAAATTATATATTCTATACTGGCATTATCTAGAACCATTAAAACAATACGCTAGAACTATAAATACCAACAGAATTCATCTCAAAAAAAAATTTTAAAGCATAAGCTAAACTGTGTCATTTATGTAAATAATGTATGTACCTAAAACATACACAGTATAACATTTATGAATTCATACATAAGCAACTAAAGTATAAAACAATACCACATAGGTGAAGGCTGAGGGTACTTTGCAAGGACTCAGGCCTCCCAGAAGTGTCCTCCAGTCTCCCTCCTGACCCTCACCCTTAAACTTTTATTCTCATCAGGGAAAGCATTACAAAGGAGTTACTGCATCGGCCTCCACTCAAGTGTCTGACTTCCCTGAGAAGTTTGGTTCTTTCAGTCAAAATATACATGGAGGTTTGTTCAATTACATTTTATGACCCCTCCCCAAAAAAATTATGACCCCAGAATTGTTAAAGAAAGATTTAAAAAAAAAAAAAAAAAGAAAAGAAAGAAATTAAGAAAGAAAGATTTTTTTTTTCCTGTTTGTTATCTTAAATATTTAGTCATCTGTTTTTAACTCAAGTTTGGGGAACAAAATAGGCTACGAACTTTCCCAAGCCTTTGATACCAGTCTCCACTGAACTAGCAAAACATACTTCAAAGAAACTATTTTGTGCTTAACAATTTAACATTCTAGCTTTTTCCTTTAAATTGTATTACTATCAACTTCCTACAAACAGACTATTTCTTCTCTTCATATCACAAAGACTGAACATACACATGCATAAATATTCAACTCGAGAGAGAAAAAGAATAAAAGTCAGAGGTAGTGTCCAAGAGTTAGCTTAATACATAACATTTATAGGAAAAAGAACAAAAATGATATGAAATAAATATCACAAAATGTTAATACCTCCTAAATTTTGGTGATGAGAATATGGATGCCTCATATTATACTTTTCAGAGTAGTGGAAATATCTTTTTTAAGTTTTAAGTGGAAAAACATGAGGGTGGGGGAATTTGTTACATGGCTTTCTGTAGTGCCTTAAAAAAAAAAAAATATATATATATACACACACACACACACACACACATACACTGCCCCAAGTACTTCCTCTAAACTGTTTTATCAGCATGAAGTGTGATGATTGCAGGATTAAACTCTATGACAACAGTGATAACAACAACTGCCTTGTCCTTTTCTCAAGTCTGGGGATGCCAGACAAAAATATCTGACCCTCACTACTCTGATAACCAATTTTTAAAAATCTTTCCAATCCAATATACTTAAGAGAGGAAACAGTGGTCTGGTTTCTTTTAAATTGACAATGAGGGGCAAGTATTCCTTAATACCTACACAACAGAAAGAAAACAATGTCAATTTCCTAATGACTTAGATGACTAAAGGCATAAAAAGACAGAAAAAAAAAAAGGCAGTTAGTACAAATCCAGTGGGTTATATAAGTCATGTGTTGGAGGCATCTCTTTAACTCATGGAGTAGTCTCTGAAGAAATACAATAAAAAGAAATCATCTACTTTAGATTTACTACGGATGAAAATCTAATAAAAAGCATTACTAATCTTAGCATTCAAGTTTCCTGAAGTAATCATTTCTGTTATTATGCACTTAGAAGACAAAATTCTGAAGACAAAGTGCTTTCAGACACCTAAGAAGAAAGATAAATGTCATCACATGTATATTCACTGATTTGTCACTCATCGAGTGTCAGGAAGTGTGTGATAGGCACTAAAATATAATGAAGAATAAGAAGACAATGTCACATCCTCATGAAGCCAACATGAGAAAGAAAAATAATAAACAAAAATATGAAACAATTATAGGTAGTACTGAATGCTACAAGAAACTGTTCTTGGTGCTGGGTCCATGAAAGTTGGAAAACCCATCTCAGACAGATGAGGTCTTCCAAGGAGGTGACACTTGAACTGTGACAAGAAGCTGCAAAGAGAAAGGACCAGACATGGAAGGACTGGAGAGAATGTTCCAGAAAGAGGATTAGCAAGTACAAAGACCCAGAGTTAGAAGAGTGACTGGTGTGTTCTAGAAGACAGCAGACAGATAGCCTATGTGTCCACAGAGTAGATGAGAGGAAATAACATGAAGCTGGAGGGTTATATAGGAGCCACATCATTCATGGGGAAGCTACTGAAAAGCTTCCAGCTGGAGAGAAAACAGCCTAAGGTGTACTTTTAGAAGAGCATGCTGCCTGCTTAATGATGGACTGAAGGAAGGCACAAGCAGAAGTGGGGAAACTAAAGTTAGGGGGCGGGAAGCCTGAGTGGCTCAGCGGTTGAGCATCTGCCTTTGGCTCAGGTCATGATCCCAGGGTCACGAAGCAAGGAGCCTGCTTCTCGCTCAGCCTGTGTCTCTGCTTCTCTCTCTCTCTCTCTCTCTCTGAGTAAATAAGTAAAATCTTTAAAAAATAAAATAAAGTTAGGGGATGTGTTAATAGTGCAGGCAAAAAATATATGATGTTGGCTTGGACTTAGGTGGTAGTAGTAAGAGATTCATTCCTTCTATAGTAAATATTTTTTGAACACCTACTGTGTACCAAGCACTATTCTAGATGGTGGGGATATACTAAGAATGAGGTTAACAAGTCCCAAAGCTCTCATTGAGGTGACATTTTCAAAGGAGGAAACAAAAAAATAAGTAAATAAACCATAAAACTTTAGATGTTATGATGCAAAAAAAGTGGATGTGATAGCAAGAACTGTGGGAATGGGGATTCATGGGAACTATTTAGCCTGGGAAGTCAAGAAAGATAATCTTTTATCTGAGATCCAATTGATGAGAAAGTGTCCACAAGTACAAAAAAGATGGCGAAAGACGAAATAAATTCAAGATGAATCTTGGAGATAAAGAAGCCCAACTTGCTTATATGAGTGGTGAGAGAAATAACTTTAGAAACTACATATAAAGGTGCCATTTTCTAAAATGAAAGACTGGGGGGAAGTATCCACAGAAACTTTGGAATTAAGTGTACCATTTTGGACATACTAACTTTGAGATCCTATGAGACATACACTGAATGTAAATCTGGAGCTTAGAGAAGTAGCATAGGCTGGAGATTAAACCCCAAAGACTCTGTATGGAGATAGGTGAAGCCATGGGTGTGGAGGAAACTATGCACGTGGGCTGTGTAGCATGTATAACATGAGAAAAGAACTGGAATTAGAATAAAGTCTGAGAAACTCCGAATTTTAGAGATAAGAAGAGAAGCCAAGAATAAAAGCAAAAGAATGACCAGGGAGGTAGAAGGAAAGCCAAGAAAGTATCTCTCATGGACCATATTTATGGTCCCCTTGCATGAAACTCAGATTTTGAAGCCCAAAGCACCAAGGTGGCTGGATAACTATCTGAAGATGGGGCTTCTAAGGAAGTAACTCAAGTCAAATAAAGTCCAAGGGTGAGGTTCTGATAGAATAGGATCAGTGTCCTTATAAGAAGAGACACCACAGAGCCCTCACTCCCTCTCCATTGTTTTTATAAATAAAATTATACTGGAACAAAGACATGCTCATCCAGTGTATATTGCCTATGGCAGCTTTTCTACTACAATGATAGATTTGAGTAATTGTAACAGAGACTAGATGGCCTTTAAAAAGCCTAAAATATTTACTACCTTATCCTTCACAAAAAGTTTGCTGACCTTTGATCTAGGTAATTTGCAAAAGGGCTGGGCCACCGCATACAAACAGGTCAGTGTGGAATGGCTGTGTAGTGAATAGCATCAAGCTTATCACCAATAATGGGTGGTTACTGCATATTTATGTGATTTTTCTGTAGGTTTTAAGGTTTCTAAAATAAAATGATAGAAGTGGAAGAAAACAATAACAAGACAGTTAAAAAGAAAAATGAGAATCCATATAATTACCCTTGACCAAATACTGTGATTAATTTCAAAGACAGTACCCTAATAGAAAAGCCAATTACTCCTTAATAGACTAAAGAGGAAGGGATGTAGGAAGACTCCTAACAGAGAAAAATCTAGTACTTTTTCATACCCTATGAATAATTAAACTACTCTCCTATAGAAATCTTCCCATTCTGTCAAATTGGTCTACTGTTTTATCCACAACACTTTAATCTTTTCTACCTCAGTGCCTTTGCCCAAACAGAATTCTATTATTTTCCACCAAAATAAAAAGATTTTCCACAAAACGTCTGCCAGTCTAAATCTCAGACTCCTTTCAAAGCTCACTTAAAAGTCATCTGCTATCTGATCCTCTTTCCCCATCTTCTTGGCACAAGGCTGACCTTTCCCTGCCAGGACTTAGGTGTCCTAAGAAAGGCAGAGATAACCTATCAAACGTTGCTTTACATGCTGTAAATTATATCCATACCTACACAACCAGATTATAATAGAGAAGCTGTAGGACAGGAATTTTATTTTCTGCCCTCCAGCAACCACCACAGATGAGAATGCATTTAATCCTCATGATTAAATGTGGAATTGCTGGTACCGACTTCTCTAGTTGTAAATGTTTCCTTTGTTGTTGTCCTACGATTAGTAGGCTTAAGAAATTTCATTGTGTGAAATGTTTATTTTCATTTTTTTAAGGATTTTATTTATTTATTTGACAGAGAAGAGAGAGTAGAGGGAGAGCATACACGAGCAGGACAGGGGAAAGGCAGAGGGAGAGGAAGAAGCAGACTCCCCACTGAGAAGGGAGCCCCACATGAGGCTCAATCCCAGAACTTCGGAATCACAACCCGAGCGGAAGACAGACGCTTAACCGACTGAGCCACCCAGGTGACCCTGTATATTTTCAAATGTAATCATAATGTACATGTTTAAGGCTGAATATTTGCTTCTCTTTCCCACTGCTTAATAGCCTTAGAGAATCATCAACCCTTCTGAGTTTTACTTTAAACCAAGATGGTGAGAATATGAGCCTTTCTGCCTAAACAGTTCACCGTGGGGCTCAATACAATCATCTCAGAGCAAGTGTCCAGAAAAACTGAAAATGCCATACAAGTTATAAGGTCATTTTTCCACTCCAGTGTACCGCAACTCTGCAAACAACCCACTGATTGATGTTATGTGAATGTTTCTCGGTAAGAATCTCATTCCAATTGTAGTGAGGAATTGAGGGCTTTTCTGGGCACTTAAGCTTTATGATGCTCAACAGACAGGTCAACTGATCGTTACAGCCAAAGTGCTCTCACTAACGGCCTTGTTACAGAGGCTATGAAGGTGAAGCTTCTGAGATCGTGTTGCATTAATCAAATTGATTTTCCTGATATGATCTGAAACCAGTATTAATATAAAAAAGGAAACAAATGGACAATAAAGGGCATGATGCCATCTTGGATCAATGTATTTTTTTAAAGCAGATAAAAACAGTATCTGAGGACTAAATATTATCACTTAGTTTTTGCGTTAAAAATGTTAAAGTTTTCATTGTAACTACCATTTGTTCTACACTAAAGACCTAAAACTTCATACTACATCTCATATATAATCTTTCAAATATTTATCTTCTCTCCAATATTTTAATACAATTAGATTTTGTTTTATCTAGTTTTTTTCTACAAATCATCCATGATGACTTGACATTCAGTCAAGGTTTCTCTAAACAAAATAAAATTTGTTCTAAGCCAGACAGATAAAATGAACTGTGTACTCTATGTATGAATGGAAAGAAAAGCCCTATTTGACATTCCCTCATCTTGGCTTATTTCAAAGCTCTCTATTTCCCGACATATGAGTTTATAGAACTAACCCACAAATGAAGTTTGCACTCCCTATACTTCATATTTCCAAACTATCATCATGCTGATCAGGGTCTATCCACCCATCTAGATCCCATGAAGAAATGAGAGTAGCAAGAAGCTCATTAAGTTGTATTTATAACCAGCTAAAAATATCTACCCAAGAAGTTATTAGAGAGCTGACTGATATCTGGAGAGAAATCTCTAGGACGTAGATTAGCATTGCCCCAGTTGCCCAAATAAGTCATGATCAAAGAACTCCTCTTACTTGATCAAGGGCATGGCCACAGAATCCTTTCTTTCGACAGTGTTCCAGAGTTATTAACAACAGATCATAGGGCAGCCCTGGTGGCGCAGTGGCCTGGGGTGTGATCCTGGGGACCTAGGATTGAGTCCTATGTCGGGCTCCCTGCATGGAGCCTGCTTCTCCCTCTGCCTATGTCTCTGCCTCTCTCTAATAAATAAATAAAACATTAAAAAAAAAACAGATCATATTCAGCAGAGGAGATGAAACATATTTAAAGTCCCTGGGTTAGGTTTCCTGAGGAAAATGCCCTTGTCCTTATCAAATCTTACATTTTTTATCACAGATTTTGAGACACTCTTAATTATTTCTGTCAGTGACTAAAATTAAAAAAAAAAAATCCTAAGGACCTAGCAAGAAGTCAAAATCAAAATGTATTTAAAGAAAGCTAAGGGCACCTAGGTGGCTCAGCAGTTGAGTATCTGCCTTTGACTCAGGTGGTGATCCCAGGGTCCTGGGATCAAGTCCCACATCAGGCTCCCTGCATGGAGCTTGCTTCTTCCTCTCTGCCTATGTCTCTGCTCCTCTCTGTCTCTCGTGAATAAATAAATAAAATCTTTAAAAAACAGAAAAAGCTAAAAAAAAAAAAAAAACAGAAAAAGCTAATAGTTTTTGTTTTTTTAATATCCTGGACTTATTTGTTCATGGCCTCTCCTTGTTCTAAACTAACTGAAGACTCTAGACAGATTTACAAGGGCCGCTATCAACTGTATATTGGCTCACAGATTATCTGGGATATGGGAGTTAAGCCAAGACTAGATTGGACACACCTCCAGACAGGCAGTCACAAACTGCTGAGTACTCAGGGCAGAGCTCTAGATACTCCTGAATCAAAATGGTGTTGGTGCATTGGGAGAACTGAACAGCGCAGCAAGATTCATCGTCATTTAGTTTCTTTCTGGATCATCTGGTGCTTGGCATCTGGTCCACAAGCACCTGTGAGTGGCTCCCATTTGCCCTTTGTTACATTTTGCAGAAAAAGAGCAAAGTGGTTCTGCTCTTCAGGAGTATATGATTTGGTGATATATTAAGCACTTATAATCTGAGAAAAGAGCTAAACAGTAAGGCAGAAGGCCTAATTTCTGGACTTGGTTTCATCCCTAACTTGGTGAGTTTATTAGTTTTCTATGACTGTTCTAACAAATTACCAAAAACTTAGTGGCTTAAAACAAGACATGTATTATCTTACATTACTGCAGGTCAGAAACACAACATGGATCTCACTGGACTAACATGAAGATGTCAACAGGGCTGTGGTCCTTTCTAGAGTCCACTATCTTGTCCTCTCCCACTTCTAGAGGCTGCTCACGTTCCATAACTCAAGGCTCTCTTCCTTCATCTTCAAAACCAGCAATATTGCATTTATTTCCCTGACCCAGATGGGAAAGATTCTCTGCTTTTAAGGACCTATGTGATCATACTGGGCCAAAGTAGATAATCCTAAATAATCTTCCCCATTTCAAGGTCCTTAATCACATCTGCAAAATCCCTTTGCCATGTATGGTAACATATTCACAGTTTCCAGGAATTAGGATATGGACATTGGGAGACCATTACTCTGCCTACCACCATGAGCAACCTTGAAAACAAGTTTACCTCTCTGTGATACATCTGAAAAATGAAAGGCCTGGACTACATCAGTTTTCAAAGCTCCCTTCAGCCCTATTTTACACAGGTGTGTGTACACATTAAGAATTCTAACAGGCAGCTCCTCAGAACACAAATTATAGATGCTAGACACCAGCAGGCACATTCTGCTCTCTCTTCTAGCCCAGATCCATCTGCCATGATGAGCCAATTACACACAGAAATGTTAGTAAAACAGACTAAATGATTTGTGAAAAGAATTACAATAGGACGATTATAAATCTACGGCTAGTCTCCAGAGCAAATGGAAGGGGGTGACCATGCTACTTACTACAGCACTATTTTGTTTTAAATCTGGGTTGACTCCTTATGTGATACTGTCAAAGTCAAACCATTGTCCCTCAACCATCTGTTCCCATTATTTACATAAGCTTTTATGTGGTCTCCTCTTCTAGCTGCATTGTTAGCAAGCCCCATAAAAACACAAAGTCACTACCATGCTCTACATTAAAGTGTATGAGAATTAATTCTGAACATAAAATCTAGGAGTAAGGCTTATTTATACCAGTTCATTTTTACCACATGCATAAAATACACCATTAACAGTATTTTAGTTTCTTGGTGGGCATTTCCTTTATATCAACCACAGTCCTGTACAGTATTTCCTGTAAAATAACCACATCATTTTTTTTTTCTCAAAGTAAGGACATCTGGCAGCCAAAGTTGCAAGGAACCTACCCAAGTTTACTCTATTTACGTTAGCCCAAAACATCAACCCAAAACATTGACAGCACACATAAGAACAAAATTTTAAATATTAAAATCTTGATTTTGGGGGGGGGGGGTCACCAGGGTAGCTCAGCCAGTTATGCATCTGACTTGATTGTGACTCAGCTCAGGACCTCAGGGTTGGGAGGACAAGTTGAGAGAACAAGCCAACACAAGGACATGGGGAGTCTGCTTGAGATTCCCTCTCCCTTTCCTCTCTCCTTCTGCCCATGCCCCCCTCATGCATGCACAAGTATTCTTTCTCTCTCAAATAAAATTTTTTTAAAATCTTAAAAAAAAAATTTCATAGGGCCTAAGTATGACTTACAATTTTTTTTTATAATATAGTTATGAAACACATTTAATGTAGAAATAGATCATGGTCTTTCTCTGTATCCGTTTTTTTTTTTTTTTTTTTTTTTTTTAATTCATGACAGACAGAGAGAGAGAGAGGCAGAGACACAGGCAGAGGGAGAGAAGTAGGCTCCATGCAGGGTGCTCAACGTGGGACTTGATTCTGGGTCTCCAAGATGACACCCCGGGCCAAAGGCAGCGCCAAACCGCTGGGCCACCAGGGCTACCATCTGTATCTTTTAATCAGAACAAATGAGAGGACTTTTTACACCATCTTACTGAATGAGATTCAGGCATCAGAGTTAAGAGATCTGCTACTTTACATATTATATACGTTTTATTTCATTTAAAGAACTAAAACTTTTTTTTTTTTTTTTTTTTTTTAATTTTTATTTATTTGTGATAGTCACACAGAGAGAGAGAGAGAGAATGAGGCAGAGACACAGGCAGAGGGAGAAGCAGGCTCCATGCACCGGGAGCCCGATGTGGGATTCGATCCCGGGTCTCCAGGATCGCGCCCTGGGCCAAAGGCAGGCGCCAAACCGCTGCGCCACCCAGGGATCCCCCAAAGAACTAAAACTTGTGAAATTTAAAACTTTAGCATTCCCTGTTAATGGAGCAAGACTGCTTGTGACTCCTTCACCAATGTAGCAAAAACTACTTGTAACACTTTCACCAAAGATTATACCCCCCTTCACTGTGTATATAGCTTCAAGAGGAATGATCCTAGAACATACAGGGATGGGAATGTACAGCCAGGAAAAACCAGACAGCCCTATTTAAGTATATAACTCTATTTATTCAAAATAAATACTGGGCATGTTAAAAGCAGGCTCCTCATGACCTCACACCTGTTCTTATATAGACTCATTTTTAAGGTAGCTGAAATAATTGTGAAGATTAAGGATATACAATACATATATACATACATTCATTTATTTTACAGAGAGTGAGTACACACAGGGCAAAGGGGCCAAGGGGAGGTGGGGGGGATCCTAAGCAGATTCCACACCCAAAGTGAGCCCAAATTGGGGCTTGATCTCAAGGCTCTAAAATCATGACCTGAGTCCAACTTTAACCAACTGAGCCACCAGGCACCCCCACATACACTTTTTAATTTAAGTTTTGAGTATCAAGCAGAAATTAGCCACTCAGATAATCTGTGATAGATTTGGGGGGAAAGGAGAAAGAAAGGAAGTAAAAGCTGTACCAAATATCAAGAGAGGTAAGGCATGAGTACTAAAATGATAAAGGTAAGAGAATATTTAGGAAGAGTTAAAAGAGTGGCTTTCTGGAGTGCCTAGGTGGCTCAGTGGGTTAAGAAGCTAACTCTTGTTTCTAGCTCAGGTCAGGATCATAGGCTTCTGGGACTGAGCTCTAGCTCTGGCTCTGTATTTAGGGAGGAGTTGGCTCTCTCTCCCTCTGCCCCTCCCCCTGTGCATGGTCCCTGTCTGTCTCTGATAAATAATTTCAAAAAAAAAAAAAAAAGAAAACGAAGAGGGGCTTTCTTTCATTAGTAAGATGGAGAAAACATCTAGAATTTAAGAGAACAATTGATTAGAGGCTTGCAGGGATTATGGTTTGTAGAAGGTATATCAATTATTTTCAGCACCAACAAGAAAGGGTTTTTTGACTATATAATCACTAAAAATAACAGTCTTGATAAGAGAGCCTCATGTGATGTCTAACTAAAAATTAACACTAAAGGGACCTTTTCCAAATCTAAAATTTTATGAGTCTATTGAAGACTTGCTTTAAAAGAATCAGCTCAACTCCTGATTACATATGCTTAACAAACTCAATGGAACACACACACACGAGACACCTTTCATTCTGTTAGGTGAGCCAGCAGCTTCCAAGAGCTGAGTTTAACACTGTCACTGCTAGATGATGGGTGCCTGAGTACCTGCTGTACTAGTCCATACTGTGTGCTTGGAATGTTCCACTACTATAAGGTTTTTAGACAACTGATAGGACTATGAACACTAATGAGAAATGTATAAAATTTTTTTAGCTTTTATACAATCACAGGGAAAAACCATAAAGATAAAAGAATTATGGGCACCAAGCATTAACATTTATGTGAGAGGGCCTACTGTGCAGGTAAAAATGCAAAACAAAACAGACAAAGAAACCCAGCCACGTGTAACAGCGTTTTCTGGTTTGTTAAAATAAATACAGCTTTTGGAGTTTTTATAATAGTACGGGGGATCTACGAAATTTAGTATTCACTAAATAAGGAATATATTACATGTACCTAGTACATACCAGATGAAGGGGAAGAACTCAAAAACAGAAGTTAGACCAATCCTTTCTGAAATAAAATATTACTATGCATTTACCCAAATCTCTTGTTCTACAAACCTTCACTTATAACTAAGATTAGAGGGGAAATTTTTAAATTTAATACTTCCTACCAATATTCTAGATGTAAGTATTTCAAAAGCTCACATTCTTTTACAAAAATAAACTAAGCTCTGAATATTCAGGAATCAATTCCAGAATATGTTTATTATTTGTGGTCACTGCTCATTTTACTCGTGGGCCAACCTTCTGCAGCCCCATTAAGACAAAGTGAAATTTAAATCATCCCACTGTCCTTGCCTTATTTTAAAGCTACAAAGGTCTGGTGAGCCAATCAGAGGACAATGATGGCTTAAAAAAAAAGGAGTGGAATTATCAGAGGATTTCTAATTAACCCTTCCACTTCAGCTCTTCCCTGACTACTCTGGATAAAAAGCATTGGCTATCAAAATGCTATTTACAGCAATTTTATTCATAGTATCCACTCCTCAGGTTCATTCCACACATGACACTATATCAGATTTCAACACACCATAATGAACTTTTTGTTCTTTTTACAAAAGTACAAAGTCCATGCATTTCTAGTATGGAGATTTAGAAATGACAGGGAAGCATAAAGAAGAAAAATTCAAAACTCTTATAATCCCATGACCCAGGGGTTATAACTATAGTCAATATTTTGGTGCAAATTCTTGTCTTTTCACTATGCATTTGTATGTGGGCATGTATAAACCCATTCTATATTTAAAATTGGCATCCTCATGTACATACTCAAAATAGGCAGCTCTTAAAGGTAAAGAACAGCATGACACACCTGGGAATAAGACAAACACCACACACACTTAAAGTAAGTATCCTTAGTGTACAATACCTCTGATGTTTTCATCAAAAACAATTTATGTTTCATAAATTAACCCCTTTCAAAAATGGCTCCTGTACTTTTAAACCCTTGGGTCCTTATAGTCCTCTAAAGCAGCTAGTTTGAAAGTGTCCTACTGCAGAAAATCAGTAAGAACACAGTTCTATCAAATTAGTCTAACTGACATTTATAGACTACTCCATTCAACAAAAGCAAAACATGCTTCTTCTCAAATCATCTGGAATATTCATCATGATAGACCACATTTGAGGCCTACTAAATTTTAAAGAATTAGAAAGCATAGAAATTATATTCCCAGACATAATGGAATCAAACTAGAGATTAACAACAAAGATATCTGGGGCGAAAAAAAACTAGATATCTGAAAATGAGACTTAGAAGTACATGTTTCAAGTAAAACTTAAAATATTTTAACTACATGTAAATGGAATTACAGCTTATCAAAATATGTGGGATGCAACAAAAGGGGAATAACGTATAGCACTGAATGCATACATTAGGAAAGAAAGACCAAAAATCAACAACCTAAGCTTCCACCTTAGGAAACTAAGGAAAGGCTTCAATTTAAGCCTGAAGTCATCAGAAGAACAGACAATAATAAAAATAACAGAAATCAATGAAATTGAAAATAGAAAATCAATTTTTAAGAAATCAATAAAACTAAAAGCTGGCTCTTTGAAAAGGTAAAATTCATAAACCTCTAGCTATGCCAAGCAAGGAAAAAGAGAACAGCAATTACCACCCTCAGAAATGAAGGAGGGGCCATTACTACTGATGCCATGGACACTAAAAGAATAATAAAGGAATATCATGAACAGTGCTATGCCCACATATTTGATAACTTAGATGAAATGGACCAATCCTTGAAAGACACAAATGACAAAATGCACTCAAGGAGAAATAGACAATAGTCCTCTTTCAGCTAAATAAACTGAATTAATAATTAATAATCTCTCAAAAAGAAAACACTAGGCCCAGATGATTTCACCGAGTTCTACCAAGCATTTAAAGAATATTATAATACCAATTCTCCAATATCTTACAGATTACAGAAGCAGAGAAGACACTAGCTAGAGTGCCCTATTGACAGTTATAAATGTTTTACTGTTAGGGAAGTAATTGTGACTGCTTTAAATTCAATCCATGAAGAGTTGCTGAATGCAGAAGGCATTTTGGCCACTTTTTGCTTCCTATGGAACAATATGTATATTTTAAGGAAGTTGTACAAAAACCTTTTTTTTATATTGGTGCCACTTAAAGATATAAGGTACTTTGGGAATAGGTTATCAAAGGCTGTTAACACGGTCTTCTTTTTTCTACAATTTCTGCACTATCAGTATATACAGCAGCCATGCATCTTAAATTATATCATTCACACTATCAGGAAGTACATAGAAGGTTCTAAGATACAGCAGTAATACAATAAACTTCTTGCCCTAACAGAGCTCAAAACTGTGTGTGTGTGTGTGTGTGTGTGTGTGTGTGTGTGTGTGTGTGTGTTTGGTGGGAGGAAGGTTGGTAGAGGAAGAAAATAAACCATTTTTCCAAGTATATAGATCTGATGTTACAGGAATTACGGAGAAAACTAAAGCTATGTAAAGGACACAGACTGTCAAAGGGGTTGGGGGAAATGGTAGAGGATGCTATTTTGTTTCAAATGTACAGGAAAGGCATGTACAATGAACACATTAGAACAGAGAAGTGAAAGAAGCCAGGGAAAACCCTCTGCCACTACATCGCTATTGTGGTGAAATTATTTCAAAGTTAAAAGAAAATTACCATTAATACTTGGCTATAGGCCAAGTGAGGCTCCATTTTAAAATAGGTGTCATTAACACATAAAAGCATTAAACAGGACATGCTTCACCTAGGCCAAAAAGTAAAAATGTATTACCACATAAACACATTTTATATTTCAAATGTTATTTTTCATTCATTATACTAAAATGAGCAAATGATTATCCTTTTCTCTAGATCTGCACTGTCCCATAGTACTAAATATTCAAAATGAAGCTAGGCTGAATTGGAATATGCTGTAAGAATACTGAAGAGTAAGGGAGAAATGCATGTAAAATAACTCATGAATACTTTCTACATTGATCACCTGTTGAAATGATAGTACTTTAGAGGAACTGCATTAAATAAAATGTATTATTAAAACTAATTTCACATATTTACCCTCTTAATGTGGGACCTAGAAAAATTTACATTTAGCAGTACATATCTGGCTTGCATTTGTGGCTCTTATTTCCGTTGCACAGCACTATTCTAGACAGTTTCATTACTTATTAATCAATTTTCCCATACTGCTGTTGCTCACACAGCAAATCACTTTAAGACAAATATGAATTTAACAAAAATAAGATAATCAGAGAGGGGGCATCTGTCTGGCTCAGTGAGAAGAGCATGTGACTTGATCTCAGAGTTATGAGTTCAAGCCCCATGTAGGGTACAGGGATTACATAAATAAATAAAAATAAAACCTAAGAAAATCAAAGACAATACTGAAACACAATTTCCAGAAATTTTTATTAATGTCTATATTGTCCCCCTAATACTTCTCTCTTCCTCTGAGGACAGAATCCTTCTTTCAGACACTGCTATAAACATTTAGTTGCAGAGGAAGCTACCAAACTCTAAGAGTCCACTACAATGGACTTAGCTGAGGGGCAGATGAAGGGAATGGGGGGACGGAACAGCTGAACAAAAGCACACTATACTGTTGGCCATAGTTACTGGTAGAAGGGTGGGAGTGGGGCAAAGAGATGACCAAGGCTAGGGCAAAACACTCTCTCCAACTGATCTGTAGTCTTTCTTCATCATTTTGTTTCAGGTGTTTTTTTTGTTTTTTAGTTTTATTTATTTGAGTGAAAGAGTATGAGCACACAGAGGAAGACAGGGAGAGAGAGAAGCAAACTCCCCACTGAGCAGGGAGCCCAACATGCGACTCCATCCCAGGAACCCAGAATTATGACCTGAGCAGAAGGCAGACACTTAACTGACTGAACCACCCAGGCACCCCTCAAGTGTGTCTCTTTATACAGTGTACAGTCAAGTCTTTCCTTGAGAGTCAAACTTTTTAAGGATTTTTATCCACCAAATGGACTTTCTCTATGGCAGTATTTTCACATCCATTGTGGGTTCCTCTTCTCTCTTGCATTTTTTTTTTTTAATCTTTTTGAAACATTCTTGCTCATGGTGAAGATTTGAGGCAAAAGTATGAGAGACAGCTCAAGGAGACTGGCTTTTTTATTTTTTACTTACAAGTTAACTTGAAATTTGATCCTCATTATCAATTTTTTTTTATTGGTCTATATTGTTTGGGGGATATATTGGGAGAGAGCACAGATTTAGGCAGCAGGTACTATCTATCCGGAAGTCTTCCCCACTGATTTTTTTTAAATACCTGCAGCTGTGAAGTTGAGAAATATTAAGATTTACTGGTGGCTATCTACCATGTTTTCTACCATGCTGAGGATACAGTCTACAGTGAGAGCTGAAGCAAGCATACGGAGACAAAGAAATTAATGACAGTGAGGGAAATAATGGTATTTGAATTCCTGGTTCCAAATGTTCCTGAAGCCCACCTCTGTTCCGTACTTATCAACAGTTTGGGGTGTTGAGATTTATGATAGGATGCATGACTCAACAAATTCTCCACATTATGCCCATTGTAGGGCCTAAGGCTCTGGAGTGAGGCTACTTGGATTCAAATCCTGGCTCTAACACGTGCCATTCTAAGTAGGCTGCCTATACATACTCCTTGTGCCTCAGTTTCTCATATATAACATTGGGACAATTAAAGTACCTATATAATACGCTATTACTAGAATTTGACTAGATAATATATGTGAAGCCCTTAACACAATACTAATGCATATAGCTAATGCTTAATTAGTGTTAGCTCTTAATAGTACTAGTGGTAACTCAAATTGGATTTCTATTATTTACAGTTCTGAGTCCTCACTAACCCAATATAGATCTAAATTACTATCTCTTAGAGTTACTACTTGGTATGGGGGATGGATCAATTCATGTACGGTTCAATTAATTAGCAATTTGCCAGAAGAATGAGGAAGCATATTCAAATCTCTACATTAGCAAGCAGATGCAGAGAGGACTGGAATCTAGAAAGCCAAACACCAGCCCATGCTATCTGCACCAAGTTTCTTCACCCACTACCTCCCTCTCCACAGTGCTATGCTGAACTGACAAACTCAGACACTGGAATACACCCTGTTGGATGAGACATGTGTCTCATGAGTTGTGGCAGATCATCCTAGAGTGAGCCATACCCCTACAGAGGGTAAAGGTTGAAAAAAGAATGTTCCTACCTGAAGGAGAAAGAACTTCAACAAAGGAACAGGTCAGGAACTGAGGAGTATCTGTGATGGATCTGTGATGGCACTATCTTACAAGAGGGTTTAAGCTTCATTCAAGTTTTCCATTTTTTTAAATTTATAGAACTATCAGATTACTCAAAACCATTTTTAAGGTTTTTCTTCCTGTTATTCCTTATTGGTATCTACAAACATCTAACAAAGTCTATCACACACATATTTCCTTTTGGATTGGTGCATGGTAGGAAACCAAGGTAAATATGCCCTTGGCATTACCCTGCACAGCAATGGGACTTAGAGAAGAGTTCGCCTACACTCTAGGTGGTGACCAGCAGCAAAAGCAGAAAAGGCCCAAGGTGCAGCTGGAAACAAGGTAGAGACAGGATACAGTGCAGAGAAGCATGCACCACATGGAAACAATCTTCTTCATTCCCAAAGTTAGAGAAAGAGGAGTAGGGAGAGGAGGTAAAGGAAGGTGGCTAACTTTGGCTTACATGGCTTACATGGGTTTCCAATCATTAGTATCATCTGGCCTTGTACAGCTATTTTCTAAAATAATCACTCTCATATCTATTCAGTTTTCATTCAATTGTAACATCTAGCCCACTTTAACTAGAAAACACTAAGGGAGGATACAGGGGGCAAATTTCAGGTCTAAAGAGGGAATTTTTATTTTAGTTTTAAATGCTCTTGTCAATTAAGTTGGAAAACGATTTAGTCACAGGCACGTAAGAATTTTTCATCTTTATTTGCAAGAGAAAAAAATTATCACAACACATCTATACTTGCTCTTACGAGTTCTTTTCAAAACACAGGAAGTCAAAGGGAAATAGAAGTACTCCCATGGGATGCTGTCCCTAAAGGGAACTGGCTCTGAAAAATAATCCTCCCAAATCAGGATGTTGCTGGAAGTCAACAGATAATAGATCAGTCTTTTTTTTTTTTTAATGTATCTAATGTCACCATTAGGCAACATCAGCTAAATGTGTTTCACCAAATCATGAATCTATACCCACTTACAAAATGTGTAATCAAATAAATACAGTGCTTTTTACCATAATATTTTGAGAAATAAGAAAATTGCTTCCATTTTACTCACTTGCTGATTCTGATAAAGAACTTTCCAAAATTCAGATTTTATTAGATAGAATGAAATGGAAATATGATTTTCAATTACACTACAATGATTTTTTTTTTCTTTTTAAAGATTAACTTTAACTCTCAACAAGGTGGAACGGATTGCTGGAAAGGCCAGGACTGAAAGGCACAAATGAATTATACTTCCAACCAGGGATTTAGTACTAAGCAATTAATGCTAGAGGAAGGACTGCCAGATATTTGCAATTTTATTAACATGGAATTGAGATTGCACCCATAGCTTTAATACAAATTTTGACAGGAGTATATAGGAATATACTATATTATATTCTCTTCCCTTGTGAAGATAATAAAATTTCAAATTTCTTGCCTCTTTTGTTTTCTTGTTCCTAAGAATATACAACCTTCGAAAAAAGCAGAATTCACACGTGATCCTGGAGACCCAGGATTGAGTCCCATGTCAGGCTCCCTGCATGGAGCCTGCTTCTCCCTCTGCCTGTGTCTCTGCCTCTCTCTTCTCTCCTCTCTGTGTATTCTCGTGGATAAATAAATAAAATCTTAAAAAAAAAAAAAAGTGAATTCACAAGTATTTTCATAGAAGACAATTTAAAACCTTTCGTGTTTTTTAAATGAAATTTCTTTTCAATTAAAAATGACATATTCATTATGTACAATTTGTAAAATACAGGAAAAAAATTAAAATCATCTGTAAACTAACCACTTAAAAATAGACATAGTTAACATTTTGGTAAACTTTCATCCAGGTTTATATATATATTCCTAGTAAAACTGGGATCACAGTCTACATGCTGTTTTTATAACCTACTTTTATTTTATTGTGAGGGTTTTTTTTTTAAAAAAATACCACTGTTACTCTACCAAAATATTTAAATGGCTGCAAAGTACTCTACTGTATTACTGAAACTCACTTGACCAAATCTCTATTGAGTGGCTATTTGTATTGCTTCCATTTTTTATCACAAATGATTAAATTAACATTTTTTAACACAAATGATTAAGTTAAATGGTAAGTGCCTCTATCAACTAATATCTAAGTATGTGAGAATTTCTGAGTATTTCCCTATATAAATTCTTAAAAGTATAACTACTAGGTCAAAGACCACTCTGAAGTTTTGGAGATACTATGACAAATCCTGACCAAAATAATTTCTCAGAAACTATTCTGAGTGATAGAGCAATAACATTTTGACTGCGGACCAAGATGGTAATATAGGATACTCCTGAATTTCCCTCTTCCCATGATGCACCAAAAATATAGCTATACACGGAGCGATGCCCTCAGAGAAACCCAGAAGAGTTCAGTAACTCCTATACTTCAAGTGACTGAGAAAATACTCAAACAGAAACAGGTGGGAAAGGCTGGTACACATGCTCACCATAGATCCTACTCTTGGCACAGCACTGTACAACTGGGAGGGAAGGCCAAATCCTAGCTTCTCCCTGAGAGTGAAGAATTTGGACCATACATCTAGCACCCCAGTTTTTAAGGATCATACCCAAGGGATGAACCCCAAATAACCTAGTTCTGAAAGCTAACAGGGCTTGTGTCCCACAGGACTACAGCAAGCAAAATAGTAGTTGTTAATGGGTGTACACGCATTTATTTGCCTTGGGCCAGGACAGAGGAAGGCAAAAATGCCCATCTCTATCTTTGGCTGAAAGGGGTCTATCTGACCACTTTATAAGCCAGCCTGAGAGTCTAACTTCTAATTAGCAACGACCTAAGCTCCAAATGCAATTCTCTTCAGAGCACAGAAGAGATAGTCAGCATTGCCCCCCCCCCGTCTCTCTCCAGCTCACTCCAACAATAAAAACAAGTCACAGGTATCTCCCTGGAAGGATCTCATCCATACATCAACCACCCCAACTTTTATGGCTGCCACCCAAAACACAAGCCCCCAAATAACCTGGCTCTGAGAGCCAACAGGGCTTGCATTCCCACAGGACTTTAGCTAACAAAGAAGCCATTTTTAAAACAGCAGGCAGAGCACCACCATCCATGGCTATACATGCTGGCTTAGCACAGAGGCAGGCAAAAATGCCTATCTCCCAGCTTCTCCCTAGAAGGGGTTTGACTGCATACCTTTCCAGCTGCAGCTTGACAGTACAGCTTCTAATCAGCTTGCATCTAGATTCTGACTATGATCATGTCCTTTGGCACAATGACAGATCTTCCAACACCTTCAACTATACAGAACCAATAAAAACAAAGACAGTAACTTAGTCTCACAAAGGATTGGAAGGCAACCGGGAGCTTGGGCTAAAGTTCATTGATGAAGTATGTCTCCTATAGAAGACCACTCTGTCAAGACTGGGAGAGATAGCTATTTTATCTAACATGTAGAAGCCAACACAGGGAGTCAAGGAAAATGAAGAAACATAGAAATGTGTTCCAAACAAAAGAACAAGATAAATCTCAAGAAACCAATCCTAATAAAAAAAAGAGGTTAAGTGTTTTATCTGGTGGCAAAATTCAAAACAATAGTCATAAAGATGTGCACAGAGGTAAGGAGAACAATGAATGAATAAAGTGAGAATTTCAACAGAGACAGAAAATATTAAGAAGTACCAAACAGGGGCACCCAAGTGGCTCAGTGGCTGAGCATCTGCCTTTGGCTCAGGTCATGATCCCGGGGTCCTGGGATGGAGTCCAGAATCAGGCTCCCTGCAGAGACCCTGCTTCTCCCTTTGCTTGTGTCTCTGCCTCTCTCTGTCTCTAATGAGCAAATAAAGTCTTAAAAAAAAAAAAAAAAAAAAAAAAGAAAGTAGTACCAAACAGGAATCATAAAGTCAAAGAACATAGTAACTGCACTGAAAAATACACTAGAGAGATTCAATAGCAGACTAGATGAGACAGAAAAGAAGATCAGTGAATTCAAAGAGAGGGCAACGGAACTCATACAAGTAAAACAGCAAAAAGAAAAAAGAATGAAAACCAATGTAGTTTAAAAGGGACTTAGGAGAAAAATCAAGTGGATCAACATTCCCATTACAGGGATCCCAGAAGAAGATAGGCCAGAAGAAGATAGAGAAAAGGGGGCAGAAAACATTTGACAAAATGATGGCTGAAAACTTCCCTAACCCAGGGAAGGAAACCCAGAGAGTTCAAAGAGGATGAACTCAAAGAAACCCACAGCAAGATACTTTATGATTAAAGTATCCAAAGATAAAGATAAAGAGAGAAATATAACAACAAGTGGAAAGCAACTTGTTATACACAAAGGAACCACTATAAAACTAGGAGGAGATTTATCAGCAGAAACATTGGAGCCCAGACAGTAGTGACAGAATATATTCAAAGTTCTGGAAGAAAAAAATTGCCAGCCAAGAATACCCTCCCAGGCAAAGATGTCCTTCAGAACTGAGAAAGAAATAAAGAGATTCCCAGGCAAACAAAAGCTAAGGAGTTCAGCAACAGACCAGCCTTAAAAGAAACTTTAAAGGGAATTCTTCAAATGAAAACAAAAAGATGCTAATAAGTAACATGAGAACATATGAAAGTATAAAACTTGCTGGCAAATATTTAATTAAATTCATAATACCATAATATTCTAGTAGTGGGGAAAAAATCACATAACTCCAGTACAGGATAAAAAGACAGTATTAAAATTAACCACAACTGCAATAATTTTTAATGGATACACAATATAAAATATATGAACAGTAAAATCAGAAACATATAATGTGGGGGAGGGAGTATAAAAATGTAATGCTTTAGCATACGTTCAAAGCTGAAGTTGTTATTAGCTGAAAATAAATGATTATAAGATATTTTATGTAAACCTCATGGTAACCACAAAGCAAAATCTGTAATAGTTATACAGAAATAAGGGAATCAAAGTAATCGGACAAAATACATAGAGGGATAAAAGCATACCACTAGAGCAAATCATCAAATCACAAGACAGCAACAGAGCAAAAAAAGAACAAAGAAACTACAACCAACCAGAAAATAATGAACAAAATGGCAATAGCAAGTCCTTATGTATCAATAATTACTTTACATGTAAAAGGGTAAAATCTCCAGTCAAAAGACACAGATATGGCTGAACGGATGAAAAGCAAGAGTCAACTATCAACTACATGCTGCCTACAAGAGACTCACTTCAGTTTTAAGGACACATATAGCCTGAATGTGAAGGAATGGAAAAAGATATTCTGTGCAAATGGAAAAACAAAAGAAAGCAGGGGTGGGTATATTTGTATCATACAAAACAGATTTCAAGCCAAAACTGTAACAAGAGACAAACAAGCCCATTATATAATGATAAAGGATTTGATTCATCAAAAAATATGTGTGTATAACAATTGTAAACATTTACGCAACATTGGAGCACCTAACTATATAAAGCAAATAGCAGCAGAGACCCTGAAGATCTGAAGGTAGAAATAGAAGCAAGACAGTAATGGTAGAAGACTTTAATACATCACTTTCAATAAGAAATATATCTTCCAGACACAAAAATCAACAAAGCAACATTGGATGTAAACTACATGTTAGACCAGATGGACTTAACAAGTATATACAGAACATTCCATCCAACAGCAGAATTCATGTTTTTTTTTTCAAACACACATGGAACATTCTCCAGAACAGAGCATATGTTAGGCCAAAAAACACATCTTAATAAATTCAAGAAGACTGAAATAATTATCAACCATCTTTTCTGATCACAATGGTATAGAAACTTGAAGTTAATTAGTAAAGTAAAACTGGAAAATTTGCAGATATGTGGAGATTAAACAACACACTCTTGAACAACCTATGGATCAAAAAAACAAAACATTACCTTGAGACAAATGAAACTAGAAACATGACTTACTAAAACTTATAAAATGCAGCAAAAGCAATTCTAAGAGGAAAGTTTATAGTGATAAATACCTACATTAGAGAAACGAAGGATCTCAAATAAACAATCTAATGTTACACCTCAAAGAAAAAAAAAAAACTAAGCCCATATAAACGAAGGAAATATATAGGCTAGAAAGACAATAGAAAAGATGAAACTAAGAGCTGTTTTTTTAAAAAGACAAATACCCACCATTTGTTTCAACGTGGACAGAACTGGAGGGTATTATGCTGAATGAAGCAAGTCAATTGGAGAAGAACAAACATTATATGGTCTCATTCACATTTGGGAAATATAAAAAATAGTGAAAGGGAATAAAGGGGAAAGGAGAAAAAATGAGTGGGAAATATCAGAAAGGGAGACAGATCATGAGAGACTCCTAACTCTGGGAAATGAACAAGGGGTGGTGGAAGGGGAGGTGGGCGGGGGGTGGGGTGACTGGGTGACAGGCACTGAGGGGGGCACTTGATGGGATGAGCAATGGGTGTTATTCTGTATGTTGGCAAATTGAACATTAATTAATTAATTAATTAATTAAAGACAAGAAACACAAATCTTTCAACTCCCTCATAAAATAGAAATTAAAAACATTCAATGGATGCAATGGTAACTTATTCATGGGTTAAATTCCTATGTGTTTAATAGCTATGCTCATATTCAGAGGAGGTTGTGACAGTGTTATGGTCATTGTGTATTTTTTTATTTTTTGAGAGAGACAGAGAGAGAGAGAAAGCATGTGCACACAAGTGGGGGAAGGGCAGAGGGAGAGGACAAGCAGATTCCCCACCGAGTGGAGAATCCGATGCAGGGCTTAATCCCAGGACCCTGAGATCATGACCTGAGCCAAAATCAGATGCTTAACTGAGCCATCCAGGGCCCCCACACTGTGTTTTTCTATCCAAACTAGGTCACTAAGAATGAAAGGGCACCATTAATAATTGCACTCAGTCAACAGACATAAACTAAGACATAACTCCACTGAAGACAAACATGACTATATCGTCTCCCTATCATCATGTCAGTGAAGATCTTTACCTATACATCTTTTAGCAAATGGCTTCAAAAATAATTCCCTATTTCCATGAATTTTATAATCCTATCACTGCATTGCTAGAATCAATTATCTTCAATAAATTCATTCTCACTGTCTTCACTTATTCATCTGCCATTCACTTTTCATCTTCCTACAGTTTGGTCTCCCATCACTTTCACTGTACCAAAACTATTCCAACAGTGGTCTAGTTACTACTAAATCTAAGGACATTTCTCTTCAGTTTTTCAGCTCAACCACTTTTGCAACATGTGATTATAGTGACCTCTATGTCCACCTTGAAAGTATCCTCTCCCTGCCATATTTAATCATGAATATTGATGTAAGTGTCTCATCTCTTGGGTGTAAGAGGGCAAAAAAGATTGAGAACTACTGAAAAATGATGTGAAAAAGTAACACTAACTTCTGTACCAAACCAACCCCCATATTCCAGTGTTTAATACGCTAAGAGTTTATTTTTGTTCATGTAATAATCCAACAATGTGTTTTTGGTCAACAGGCAACTTTTCCCTCCACAGTGATTCAGGAACCCAGGATCCATCCATTCTGTGGCTTCCTCATCCTCTAAGAACTCAAGGACTTTTGTATTCAGTTGGTAGATGGGAAAAACAAACACACAAACATGGAATGGAGGATAATAGCTGGAAGGTTTCTAATGGGTCAGGCCTGAAAATGCTACACATTACTTCTACACAAACGTGGTCTGATGGGTTCATCCAAGTACAAGGGAGACTGGAGAATGCAATTGAGTATGTGCCCCAAGGAAGAAATAGGTTTGGTATATTAGCATGATAGCATCATCACAAATAAGGCTTTACATGATCTACAGTATTTAAACTCCAATTATATGGTAAAGACCTTAAGAGCAGAAGCAGGGATTGTGCTACCGCCAGAACCTACGCCAAATCTTTGTGTTTCAACCATTACTGATTGTCTTGCTATAACTGGTAGGTGACCCACTCTAAATCTAATAAGAGGGATGGAGGAACCTAATGAAATGAAATTCATCCTAATGACAACGTCATCAGGATAAAAAGAAAAGAGGACTAAAAAGTGAGACCCCAAACCCACAGGGAGGAAGTCTCACAATAGCATGGTGTGCTCACTCTTATTCCTTTGTTTTTACCCGAGCAGTATGTGGGGAGCCCCAGTGGGGCAGGCTGTAAGATAGGAAGAAAGTACTGAGAGAGCAGAGAAGGCAGTCTCCTTGTTCTGTCCAGAACACGGTGGCTCTGCTGCCCTGGGGTTTTCAGATGGCCAGCTGGTCTTCAAAGGCTTCTCTACCATGGTGGTAACCCAACCATCTTTCCTGAGAGGGGAACCCACAAAGCAATGGAAGAGCCTGAAGTCTTCTGAAGCATCAGTGTATCCCATGCACACGCTTAAGCAAGCTCACAGATGACATGGACAATAATAGGTAGAGCAGGTAAGACGATGATGGGTAACCCCATGGTAACCAATAGAATTACTCAAGAGCTGACATGATACCAGACTCTCAGAAAGAACAAGAGGAGGACAGGTGAAAGTACTGGTGAGAGCCATAGATGTACGGTTATGATTTATGTTACTCCATGAACACATCTCGATACTGCTGGTCCTGGAAACCATGCGTTATATATTTATAATACTTGGAAGAGCTGAGAACTGTTAGGAATTGCATTACTCTGGGAATTTTTATCAGTTTTTTTGGCTTGAACCAAGATCAAGAAAGGAATATAGTAGATAACAAATTTCTATCCACCATACTGATCTGCTGATTGAAAGATGTATGAAACTTCAAATGGCACTTTCCCTCCCTTAGGACAGGCATCCTAAGAACCAAAATGATTCTTTTCATAGTTAATTTAAAACTGTCTATCAAGCTTATAACTAACAGACAAGACTTTGATTTGTTCTCATTTTATTCTCTTGTTAACTAATTTGTATCTCAAGAGTTGACTGAAACTTAATAAAGATAATAAGAATTTTAATTATCACTGTAAAAATCTAATGATTCAGCAATTTCTAACTATAAGGGTAAAAATGCAAGCTTTTTTCAAAAATACATATTCTGAAGACATGCAAAAACATTATAATCAGCCACAATAATGGACACAAATTCTTACTCATTCTGGTAATCAACAGTCTCAGATTATCATTTCTAAAAATCTCATGCAAAAGGGTCAGAACCACCAACTCAAATACTCAATAATCTGAACAAGGTTAGTCTAGCTGAACAACTATTAGTCTAGAGAACTATCAATTTCAAATTCTCCACATGATCAAGTGAAATAGAATTAAATGAATATCTTTAAGCTTGTCGTTTTTTAGGGTTTATTTGTTTTAATACCACCCTTTGAGGCAGAATAAGGTTTGGTACTTGCAAAATGATAATGTGCTATTAAAAAGAATGTCAGATACGGTCCTCCTTGATTGTTAATCTTCATGAACATGGGGAGCAGCAAAAAATGTTTTCCAAAGTTCTTACCCTCAATTCCTATCTTAGAATGTTTCCTTTTCAGATAAAAAAAAAATCTAGAAAAAAATTCTGTATTTGACACCATGAGTCACTATCCTTGAGGGAATTAAAATTTGGTAAGTAATATAATGATATTACACAATAATCTAAAACATCTTCATTTATCGACACAGAAATACAATTTCACCAAGAATCAGGTAGATGAATATGACTTTATGTTAATTAACACACAACCTACTAAAAACAAGTCCAATTCAAGATAATTTGAATTTCCAAATAAACAGTCAACATTAAATTTTTGTTTACTGGCAAAGAGGTAATTTAACAAGTGAGATATCAAGCAATCTGAAGAACTCCATGACGCAAAACTAGATCTCCTGACTAATTCCAAGAACTTTTTTCTATTACAGAAACAGAAGCAATACTGTTATTGTTTCCAAGTTCCCTTTTATGGAAAGGAAAAAACATACTCATTTGGTTCTAGTTTTTTAAAAAAAAAATAGTCATGCAGAAAACATCAACTCTATCATCTACACTGACAGCTCTTTTCATTTTAAAACAATCATCACCTTTGTAAGCTATCTCGAACCAAAATACTAGGTTAAACCATGTGAAACTTCAATTTCTGTGCAATATTAGAAATTTCATACAGCTCAGCATATATGGGTGTATATAAATTCTAAATGGGTCATAAATTATAATAGGGCCACTGATTATTATGGAGTAATCAGTAGTAGACATTTTAGGTCTTTTATGTTCTCAAACTTCTATTATTTGGTCCCCAGGTAAATTAAATTTATACCTTTGACCTCAATTTGATGCAAATTCTGCAATTCAAACTGTAGTGAAAAAAGAGGAACAATATGCAAATATATGAAAAGAACAGCCTCTGTTCAATACATATCTAAACATATATTTATCAGTTAATATTTTTCTAGCACACACTCATGTGTCAAGCACTATGCTAATGGTCTCCCATACAACATTATCTGTTTTAATCTCTCAGAAACTACAAAATAGGTAAAATAATTTGATTTATAGTGAGGAAACCCATTATTTCTCTCCTTAAATCCATTTTCTTTGTTAATTAGTTGGTATCATTGCTAAAATCCTGACTGCCTTCATATTTTAAATATACTACATGCCTATGTTCACTTAGATCAAACTTTAAAAGTTAATAAACTTGCACAGATATAAATATAAGCACTAAAGAAAAGCTATCTATGAAAATAAAGACTGCCTTGGTATTATTAAATTACTAATGTGTTACTTTCATTCTTTTCAGCCAAAAGAAAATCTCATTTAGTATGTGCTATTAAATTAGTATCATTTCTATTGTCTTACTATGCTTATTAGTAATCCTAATACGGATTCTGAGTTTTGCTGAATCTTTCAAAAGTCCAGTAACACTTTCTATGAGTGAATAGTGCAGGTTTAGGAACAGAAGATATTAAGTGTGGAAGAGATTCTATTTCTGTACATTTTCAATTGCTGTTTCATTAAAATAAACTTTCTTGTGGGCATTTGTATGGTTTTTTTGTTTGTTTTTTGGGTTTTGTTTTGTTTTGTTTTTTGTCAAACATGGGCATTGGCTTTTTTCTATAAAAAAACTAAAAGCTTTTTTTGTGAAATATTCAGAATGACTACACAATGAAAGCGGGAAATGATTGACTGACCCTAATTCTGGTCTCAGAAAAAGAATGGTCAACTTCACCAAGAGGTCATGCTAAACTTCCTACTAGGGGAATAAAGAATGCTTTCTAATCAGATTCCTTCTAAATCAGCGGGTACTAGAGAGAAAAAGTGTGGAAGAAAATTGTATGAGTTACGTAGGAAATTTTTCATAGAAAAGAGAAGGATATAACTATTACATTATTGACCTGACCCAAAATAGGGGCAGGTTTTTATTTAACTAATACTACATAATAACAACAGAGATGGAGAAAAGGTTATCCTGAACAAGCTACAACCATTCTGGTTTTAAAACGAAGAATACGCTTATAAAATTCTATGATTTTTGAATTGGGGGAGTTCTTGTCAATGTGGTAACTCACTCTTACTATTAAAGATATAATAACAATTTAAAGGGGGAAAGCCACCCAATTATCAGAAAATGTTTTGTTTGCGTTCCCTTTCTTTGCTACTAAGAGGATAAGATTTAAACAGCATCTTTATTTTAAGATTGACCTCTGGTGGGACTGAAATATAGGATCTTTCTAAAAGACTATTTGTTTTCTCCTAATCTATTCCCCCAAAACTATTGCTTTTAAAATTTTAGCCATTATCTTTGCTAAAATAAAAAATCTTAAAAAATTAAATATAATATGCAAGGGAAAAAAATCAGTGAAACCTCTAGATCAGAATATCCTAGAAATGGGAGTCATATCTAATAATAGGAAAATGACATCTAATCTTTAAATGGTCCTAAAATTACAGGGTTCTTTTAGAGAGAACTAGATCAGAATATTGACATTTTTGACAAAGTCTAAAAAGCTTAAATTTTTTTTTTTTTGAGCCACATGAAAATCTTAGTACTCAAGCACTCATGCTCTCTCTCTCAAGGATTCTTGAGAGTTCCTTGATGAAAGGGATTTATTCTATAAATAAAAATATAAATAAATCATACATATAAATAAAATAAATATATTTATTTACGGTTATATTCGTTGTATTTAAACTCTGTATGAAAACATACTGAATAATTCTGGGTGGTTGCTTCAGAACCTAGTACATAATAGTCCTAAAGTACTTATAAGTTGTTAAACATTGTAAGATGAGTTCTATCTGATTCTTAAAAGAAAACTTTACTGAGCCCCTCCTAAGTGCCCTAGATTATGTCAATCATACATTTTTTTCTTTAAAGTGCTCTGGAAATGAAAGCTTTATTCTAATTTTAAACAAAGAAGGTTAAATACAATGAAAACCCATCAGAAATTATTATCTTAAGTATGCTATCAGAAAATTAAATACACAACAAAATGTGAAAAAAAAATTGAAGAAACACCAACTAAATTTATGCGACACAACCAAATACCACGACTCTAAACACTGAGTCAATCCTGATTCAAAGAAATCAGCTATAAAAAATATTTTAGGGATATTAGGTGAAATTTGAGTAAGGTCTAGATACTAAATATTAGGAGAATATTTCTCATTTTGTTATATGTGGTAAAGATATGGCTATAGAGGAAACTAGCCTTATTTTGGGAGCTATAAAACTTGAAATATTTAGGAAACAAAAGTCATGATACTTACCTATAATTTACTTTGAAATGGTTCACCAAAAATAGCAGTATAGGTTTCCCCCACTATCAAAAAGTAAAGTGCTCCTATGAAATCTTTTACAAGCTGAAATGGCACAGAGTGAAGCAACAATTTCCATTTCCTAAAAGCAAAAATCTTCTTTGGCTATTTTTCAGGTAACTGAAAACAGGTACTCATTTGGGTTCTTTCATGAAAGCACAGCGGCCTAAAGAGACTTTTGGACAGGAGGGGAAACTTATACATTACACAGAATAATAGTACATAAAACAAATATGATCGATTTCAACAATTTCTGAATAGGGGATATAGGAGTATTCACTGTGGTAGTCTTTCTACATTTCTGTATGTTTTAGTATTTCTAGAAGAACTGGGTTGGGTTTTTGTTTTGTTTTTTAATTCTTGGGCTTTTTTTCTACCCCCCCCCCCCCCCCCGCAAAATTCCACTGGGCACAAAGACTAGTTCCAAAGCTCACTTTCTGAATTAATGTATTTTTTTTTCTTGACTTCAGAACAACTGAGAAAGAAATGTAATCCTTGTACTGGCTGCTATAATGATAGTGTCCCTTCCTCTAAATTGTTTCCAATCTCTTTTTTAATTTTAAATGTTTTAATCTTTAACTGCTCTGTTTTTTATGTGTTGTCATGATACGACATCTCAAATTATTCTTCATAGTAGGCAGGTTACAAAAAAAGAGGAAACGACCAAGGATATTAGGTCTATTTCCTTTTAAGAAGACTTTGAAGAGCATGACAACAATCTTCGTGTATTTAAAGGATTGTCCTACAGAAGATTTATAAATTCCATGCTGTTCCAGGATCAATGAGTAGAAAATTCAGGAAGACAGATTATGATTTATCATTAGTGATGATTTGCTAAATAATCCATTATCCATAATTGGAATAGTTGCTGTTTAGAAATTTCTGTGCCTTCACTGGGAATCTTTCAAATACTATAGAAGAGAGTCTAGTTATGAGCCCAAAACAGTGTGGTAAAAATTACATATATGTTTGCTTATTTATCTACCATCTACCTACACGTCTATTTACTTATGAAAGTCTTGGAGGACAATCCACTGACCAAACACAAGTTACAACAAATGTGAAAACTCTCAGTAATTTTTTCTGGGGGGGAAAACCAATGCTAATGAATGTCATCACCCTTTTACTATATTTTATAGTAATTTTACTATAATGCCATGAAATTTTACATTAAGGGATCCTTAAGAAATTGTACTATATTATTCGGAAATCAGTAAATTCATTTGTTCTGCTGCTTCCTCCCAGAAACCTAATAGGCTATTACAAAAACATCAGCAGTGATTGTTGCTAACACAATGTTAAACACTACAGACATAAGGAAAGACAGAGTTAATTCCACCCTAATCTGGCCTTCTATGCATCTTCTTTATTACTTTATGCAATCCACAGCCAATGCAATCAGTCTTTAAACCTTGACCTAGACTGACCAATAAAAATGGTATACTACATGTCCTCCCATGTCATAACACCATTCTAGATGATCATTTTATCTAAAATGAAGTATGAGGAGGCTACTACTTTAAAAAGGCAGCTTAAAGAGTAGAAATAATCTAAAAGGTCCTGCCCACCCAGAAGCAGAAAGCATCAATACAATATAGGCAGGGAGTAGCAAGGTAAAGCCTACACCAGGATCACCAAGCACATTTAGTGTGAAATTGCTCATGTGCAATTTCCAAGGGGGAATATTCATGGAAGATGTAAACACCATTCACATTATTTCCAACCTAATGATTTTTGTCAATTCTGTGCCTGGCTTGTCCTGACACTATTAGTTCTCAGACATGCTGTTAGAGCAGAACTTTTTATATCCAAAGGGCACTATAACTGGCATTGAGGGAAATCAGAGAAAGGACCATAATCAACTAATATTTCTCTGATACAGTCCCCCAAAGACACGGGTGCTGTAGGTGGAAATTAAGCAACTCAGAAACTAAACTCTATCCAGAGGAAGCTCACACGGATGGACTCCACACAGCTGCGTGACTACCAGGTATTGTTTCCCGTAGTTGTTTGGTGTTCCTAACACTCCTGGTGCACACTTCCTCTGCGAATCCTGTGCAGATGAGAGCATTCATCGAGTTCTGTCCCCATACCACTCCCCGGAGCATGGAATGTGAATGCCAGCACTCCTTTATTGCTACCGATGTGCGTAAATCATTTAAAAAAAAAAAAAAAAAAAAAAAAACAGAATAAATATGGAAAATACCATTCTCCTTTTCTAGGGGATCCTGTTGATAGGAAATACACAGGCACAGGCACAAGAGTTAAAGGATGAAAGGCCAAGTGTTTTACATCATTGCTGCTTATACAGAAAAGTAAACTGGTTAGGATATCTTATACTGGAGTTAACCAATTCTCCTTATGGATCATATTGACAATAGCAATTTATTGAAAGCAAATTAGACTCCATGAACTCCACATGTATCTTGAATAAACTACACCTTACTTTCAAGGTAATATGACAGGGTTAAGGAGATTAAGGATCCTTGAACATACAGTTGAGATGGGATATGGCCCAAAAGCTAATCTGTGAATAAGAATGTGTGTACTCATCAGCATATATTTGCCACAGCTTTGGAACAGACAAAAATTCCTAGAAAGTTTCCTATTATAAAATTTTAAATGTCAGTTTTTTTAAAGAAAATTAAACCCCAAAAAGTTTTTAAGTGTTCTACTAGAGAACAAATTTCCACTAGATAAGCAGCAGCAAGTGGAAAAAACAAAAACAAAAGCAAAAGCAAAAATACAGAGAAAATGAAGAATGTCAAATATAGTAAAAGTGTTTGCAAAATAATAAACAGAAAGAGAGTGTAAATACCGTTAGAATTCTTTTATTAAAACAAACACTGGGGGCAGCCCGGGTGGCTCAGCGGTTTAGCACCGCCTTCAGCCCAGGGTGTGATCCTGGAGATCCTGGATCGGGTCCCACGTCTGGCTCCCTGCATGGAGCCTGCTTCTCCCTCTGCCTGTGTCTCTGCCTCTTTCTCTCTCTCTCTCTCTCTTTCTCTCTGTGTGTCTCTCATGAATAAATAAAATCTTTTTGGGGATCCCTGGGTGGCTCAGCGGTTTGGCGCCTGCCTTTGGCCCAGGGTGTGATCCTGGAGTCCCCGGATCGAGTCCCACATCGGGCTCCCGGCCTGGAGCCTGCTTCTCCCTCTCCCCCTGCCTGTGTCTCTGCCTCTCTCTCTCTGTCTCTATCATGAATAACTAAATAAATCTTTAAAAAATTATGTTTTTAAAAATAAATAAAATAAAACAAACACCGTACATGGTACGCGCTGCCACTCCGTCTTCCCCTTGCAGTGAACTCTACTTCCCTTCCAGTCACTCAGGAGCAGCTCAGGAGGCCACGTTCTCTCCTCCCTCTGCTCAGCCTTTCACCGGCCACAGCAATTCCTAAATGCTGAAAAGCCCTCACACTCTAGGCCCCTCTTGCTGTTGCTCTGGGAAGGTCTGCACAGTTCTCAACCACACTGCTTTTTAGTTTTACCCGCCCTTCCAACTGCTGGCATCGCAGCAGTCCTGTACAGTGTCTCCCTGTGACAGCGCTTAGGCCAGGTGTACAAGGGGTCATCTCAGGTCTGCCTGTTAAGAAACATTCTCTGGCCCTACCTCAGAATCACTGCAGGCCGCCTGGTGGCTCAGCAGCTGAGCGTCTGGCTTCGGCTCGGCGTGACGCCGGGTCCCGGGATCAAGTCCCACATCGGGCTCCCTGCGGGGACCCTGCTTCTCCCTCCTCCCGTGTCTCTGCCTCTCTCTGGGTGCCTCTCATGAATAAATAAAATCTTAAAAAAAAAAAAAAAAAAAAGATTCAGTGCAGACCCTGCAACACCCCAGGGCCCACACACCCTGGCCCCAGTCTCTGCTGGTCCTCAAGGTCCTGGCTGCTCATCCTAGTTGCATCTTACAGACAAGCTATGAGGACTCTCTGCACGACCCCAAACACTCCACATGGACCCCCTCTTCTGCATCTTCATAATGACTTTCCCTCTACCTAGAAGGTGCTTGCCCGCCTCTGTTTGGAAGCAGTGTAGTAAGATCATTAAGAACATGACCTTGGGACTTAGGCAGACATTGTCTCAGATCCATGCTGCATCGCCTACACGCTAGATTTGTTTTGGTAACTCTGGGCTTCAGTTTCTTCAGCCATAAAATGAAGACAAATATTAACATTATAGGGTTGCTGTGAGCATAAAGTAAAATAGTAACAATGACATGGTCTTGGTAAGTTCCTAACAATAGCCAACAGCAGCACCCCAGCCTGTTTTTCTGTCTAGATCAAGTATAAACTCTGAGGCACCTTCCTTCACCACATTTAAAAATAGCTGATCCCTTTCTCTTGCACGGCATCTTTTCATTTGTCAATTACTGCACTTAGCATGCTATACTGTCATGATTTCATTACTTATATTTTCTGCACTATGGTGTATTCCTTAAAGAGAATAAATGCACCTCCAGTTTTGAAAGCCTTTTTAAAAAGAGTTTATATGGAGGCACCTGGATGGCTCAGCAGTTGAGCATCTGCCTTTGGCTCAGGACATGATCCCAGAGTCCGAGATCAAGTCTCGCATCAGGCTCCTTGCAGGGAGCCTGCTTCTCTCTCTCTCTGCCTTTGCCTCCTCTCTCTGTCTCGCTCTCATGAATAAATAAATAAAATCTTTTAAAAGAAAAAAGTTTATATGTAAACGGTATTAACCAAATATATAATGCAGCTCAGATAAGTCATCAGGTAATAGTAAATATAGTATGCAGCTATGTGGTACTTAAAATATATGCATGCAAGTTAAAACCATAAATTACATTTATGGGTATACTTATAAACAAAAGATGCAATAATTAAATTATTACAGAGATGTCTATATTTCGCATAGGTATCTTGGTATATCTGTAAACCTGTATCTGTGTGCTTATTTACATGTATGTTAAGAATACAAAATATTACAAAAATACTACTCAGAAGATTCCATGTTGATCTCTGGAGGTACCCCTGACACAGCAAGGAGAAGCTCAGTTTCAGGTCTCAAACCAGATTTCTATTTCTGGAATTACCAACGTTCTCATAAGTATACCAAGTAAACATGCAAAATCAAAACAACACTCTTCAAAATACTTTCATCTCTTCATGATGCCTTTATATGTGTATCTAGGTGTATACGTACAGTGAAGTCTTTATAAAATTCTCAAATTTTTAAAGGAATGTCAATATTACTGAAAATAGAATGGACCTGGGCTATAAAAGCCTAAGCCTAGGTATTTTTAGAGAGGATTACAGAACTAAGAATTATCAAAACATTACTTTGTAAGATACAATGTCTGCTTTTTACATTTACCGGTAAGTGGCAATTTAGAATCAGATGAAATTTCAGAGTTGATGAAACGGACTCCAAGCTAAAGGACTCTCCCCAGGGGTTCTGCTGGAAGAAGTGGGACTAGAATCTAGTTAAACCTTGCTTTCTAACTTAGCTAAAGCTTAATTTTTACTAGGTATGCAGTAGTACTAATATCTGCCTCCCACTGGTCTCCAGCATTTTAAACAGATTTTCTGCAGCACCTTGTCTAAAGTGGCCTCCTTCAGTAGCTCATCATTCTACTCTATTTCCTCAATGGTACTTATCAGTGGTTGTAATCATCTTGCTTATTTATGCCTTACTTGCTTTGTTTCCTGAACTCAAATAGCAACTTGAGGGCAGAAGATGGCCTGTCCACTTGGCAGCGGCTGGCAGAAGCAGCACGTGAACACTTGCGGAATGAAGGAACGATGGGTGAAGAGCTCAGGAGACGTTACCACGGAGCCCGTGCCCCACGCTGTGCCAACTGCGCAGATCACCATAGAATCAGACACGCAAAAAAAAAAAAAAAAAGAATCAGACACGCACTGCTCATCACAGCTCTGTGAGGCTCGGGTCACCACCAGGGCCACTGTATAGATCAAAACACAGAGGCCCTGAGCAGCTGGGTGACTTTCCCACATTGGTAGCTGGTGATGGGAGATCTCAAAGTCTCAGAAAGAGCTGAGGAAGAGAGTGGATTTACTGTGTCAAGGTCAAATTTATGCAGGACAGAGGAAGGGGACAAAATTCCAGGGAGAACTGAGGAAACAGGCACACACTGGCAAAGTCAGGCCCCAGGGTGGCGGGGGGGGGGGGGGGGGGAGGGAGGATTCAATACATCTAAGAATCAACTACATCCAGAGTTCTGGATAAATCACACTTTCTCAGATTTCAAGCAGTATATTTATGTGTGTGATCTTAACATAAGTCACTGAAGACAAGGGATATGGGATCTGGGGAGGAAAGAACACTCCAGGCAAAGGAAACAGTATTAATAAATATTAATCTGGAGAGTGATGACGGCTTTAGTACTTTCGTGGGACTAAAGCAAGGAGGGTGATGGAAGTAGAAAAACAAGGAATACAGTTAGAAAGGCAGACAAGGCATCTGGATCACAAGCAACTGACTTGTAAAAGGGTTTAGACTTTATTCTCTTATAAGCAACAGAGATGTACTGTCCAGTTTTAAACCTATGAATAACATGATCTGTTTTGCATTTTTTTTCTCAGTTTTGCATTTTTTAAGATTACTCTGAAAACTAGTTTAGAGTGATTCAAACCTGAAGGCGGGGAGCTACTTAGAAGACTACTGCAATAACCCCAGCGACAAGGGCCTTAAGTGAGGCATTTTTAACTGTTTAGTTCATGGCAGCATGAGCAAAGCAATAGCTTTGCCCAAAAAGAAATTGGTTGGAAAAGACTTTTAAAAACTAGTTCAATTTTATACATAGGGAATTTGAAGTTATCATGTGATATGGAAATAGTTACTTATACACAAGTTTTCTAAATCCTGGATTTAAGCAAAAGTTTAACTGTTTTCCTCATTTGCAAGAGTCTTCAGTGCCTTTACTTTGCCATATCCCATAAAGAGAGGACATAATATTCAGTTTAACAAACTTATTTGGACAAGAATATTTTTCTTAGGCTATCTTAATATTTTTCAAGACAATGAGGGTCCTTGGGAAATGCTAGACTATAAGTTTTCAACTAAACTAAGGTTAGAGAAGAGTGAAGAGTTTTTTAAACTGGCTCAAAAACAATCAAAAAGCAGACACCCCCCCCCCCAAAAAAAATGCACTTTAATAATCACTAAGGTGTAAAGAATGATCCTGCATGGCTCAGGTACTAGAGTTCTGTGAGGGGTACTAAATATGGTGAAATCTCCTTAGTATTAAGTACCCTTTGAAATATCCTAACAAAGAGTGAAAGAGATGTAGAGCTTGCTAGGAAACTCAGCTCTGTCCAAAAACAAAAAAGAATACTGTTAATAGTGTAGAAATTGTATTAATAGCCAACCAGACATACATACACATTAGGGAAGGCCAGAAACAGTTCCCCCCTTCTAAGTTTAAGGAGACACAAATGGAGGCCTTGGAACAAGCTTTCTTTGTTCAGGAAGGAATCCCTGGAGAACCCTCCCTTAGTTATGTAAATACAAGCACACCACCAACTGCTCAAGGGAGAGAAAGTAAAGAAAGCCTTTGTGGGCTGAGAGAGGTTCACTCCTCACAGAAGCCCTGGTAGGCTAGCCTGCTCTAAGTTGGAAGTTGGCTGATGTTGCAGGAGTCCAGGGCCTTCTGGAAGGAGAGACCCCAGAGATCCCAAATACTGCTCTATGAATTTAAGTTGGTACCCCTGTAGTAGCTGTATAAGGAGGCTCTGACTCAAGCTTGCTGGCTGGCAAGGATACCGTGAGCTCCTGAACAGAATTCACTGCTAAGCCCAGGAAATGTGGCCTGACCAGGTTCAATGCAGAAACTAAAATCTGTGGGAGTAGAAGGAAGCTGGTTTGGGTAGTGTGGGGCTGAGCAACACTGGAACTACAAAAGCATGCCAGCATCAGAGAATAAGAGCTATTGAAGAAACCTTGAGGGGACCAGTCTTTAATAGAACCATGCTAGTAGACCATTACTGGAAGCTGAGCTCCTTGTGGTGTTTTGAAGCAAGACAGACTTAGGGCCCTGTGATTGCAAAAGCAAAAGCCCCAAAGACTCTTGAATAATTTGGGATGAGAAACACTCTGAGAAATGTCAAACTTCTCAGGAGCAGGAGTTCAAAAAATAATTGTAAAGAAAGAGAGTATGTTTATGAGCCAAGACAATTCATCCTAGTTGCATAGATATGAGAAAAATTTCTAGTTGCTGATCAATGCACATGCACTAGCCAATATGAACCTTTTAAACCATACCAACGTGATGTCTCTGAACATCAGATGTCTCTGAACCTTAGTGAAGCTCACAGGTTTTGGGGCAGGAAGGTTGTCCCATGACCAGGAAAGCCAGATAAAGTTCCAAGGAGATGCACAGGTAGTAGAGAACCAATCACAGGTTCTCAAGTATTGTTTTGTCGGAATATATGTCGTGCTTCAAAGGGCAAGCTCGCCAGTACCCACAAGAACTAGAAGTAGGAATGAGAATGTGGAAATTAACCAGCATCCAGGTGTGAATGCTAAGAGGCAAGCCTGAGCTGATAGCACAGGCTGGGCAAAAAGAGGTCCTTGTCTCTTTATACATGCACCCTGAGGTGTACAAGTTAGGCTGGGAAGGGTGAAAAAGTGAAAACACACAAACTATAGGACACATCCAAGCAAATACTCTCATAAGATGTATTATAGGGCATTACAGATGTGCCAGAAATTTGAGCTCACAATGTCACGGCAGCTTGATAGTAGCAGGTTTCTGCTAATAAATGGGGGGGAGGGGGCACTAATGCCTCTTAATGGAGATGGTATAGACGGTTGTAAACTTCCATTAAGAGACAATTTTCAAGCCTTTTTCTACATTAAGTTAACTGTATATCCCTTGGTTTTCTCAGCAAGTTCAAATTCTTTTTAAAAGACAATTTATTTTAAGGTGAAGAACCAAACCATCTCCTATCCTGAATCTGATGTAGCTACTAATAAATTGGGGTGGGGGGGACACAACATTTATTGAGTGTTAAGGCATCAAGTACCTTCAGGAAATATTTCACTGTGGATTCCTCAACTAATCTCTATGCACCAAAAAAAAAAAAAAAAAGTTAAACATATTCTTACCACAAAAAACTAGGAAAATATAAGTTATAAATAACCATATGTGTCCATATATGCATACATATGTATTATAATTTTATTAACACTTTGAGCCAGAAAGTATCAAACCAAATAAGCTTTAAAAAAAAATATCACTAGAATTCTCTTTTTGACCTTACACATACCCACACATTCAGAACCCTGATCAATCTGTACCTACCCAAACTATTAGCTCCATACTGGATCTACTGGTCTATTCAATCATTTACTGAGCAGTATGCCAGGCATTTTACATAAATTAACCCTGTTTTCACAATAATTCTGTATGACAGAAATTACCATCCCATATATAAATGAGGAGCCTGAGGCTTAGAGGAGTGGAGTGAGAACACGGAGGTCACACAGATTCCTGCAGTGTTTTCTGACTTCTTGGGACCATTTTGTCCAAATCAAATGAACATTTCCAAGCCTTGTTCATCTCCAGGTGAATGTGTTGGAGGCCTCTTTCAGTCCTTTTTTATTTACCCTGTGGTTTTAAGGTCATCTTCAAATCTTTCTGAATGGCTCAAATACAGAGATACAAATGGGGTCCTCAGGAGGAAGTGAGCTCCCAGTCTGCAGAGGCATGCATGCCCATTTGCTTGATCCTGTAAAGCACAAACTGGAGAGGGATGTCTGATGACTTAGAGTCTCTCATATCTGAAGGTCTATGATACTGCTTGGATCAATGGTAAAAAATAGAAAGCATTTACCACAAAGCTGGGACTATACTTCTACTTAATTATGTACATGCTGCAAAACAGAGATGTTCCAGGACTCAGTCTTCATACCTCCTTTTCTACAGATGATAAAAAAGAGGCTACCAAATGGTCTCCAAGTTGAGAAGAATAGCTGTCTATACAACTGAAATTACCTGACTGACAAAAGCAAATGAATCACTTAGTTCTCTTAACCAAAAGTTAGAGAAATCTAAGGAAACCTAGTTGAAGAAAAAAGAATATATTGGCTCATGTCATGGAAAAGTCCAAAGATCTATGGATTTGGCTTTGGGCACCGCTTTATTCCAGTCACAGAGGATGCCACTAGGATCCTCCTCAGCTGTTTCCTCTATTCTGGGTCTGTTCTAAAACTCCATGTGGTACCCAGATGGCTGTGGCTCTTCCAGGCCTCATAGCAGGAGATCACAAGACAACTACCCCTGAAAATGTCTCAACACGTCATCTTGGTCCCAACTGAGTGACTTTCCCCATCCCTAAACCCTTCCCTGTGGCCAAGGAGCTGAAGTATTCTAAATGATTAAACCATATAAAATACATGACTGGAAAAGGGAGCTTTCTCAAAAAAGATCTAAGCCCACAAAGGATATCAGCTATTCGGAATAAAATAGATTAACCCTATGCCACATCAGAAAGAACCAAATTTATTTCCTCATCTCACCCTTGCAAAATCATTACTTCTTCCACTCAATTCAAAATTCAACCCCTAGGTTTATGGCTGAATTGGAAATCGATTAACACTAGTAATGATAGTTGTAATAATAGTAGTAATAAGAGTAAAAACTAGTATTTATCAAATACACATTTTAAATCTAGATACTCTGTTAAGCACTTTACATACATTATTTCTCTATCATCAATTTATATATGAGGAACTGAAGCTCAACAAGATTAAGAAACTTGCCCAAGATCACTACTTGTAAGGAGTAGAACCAGAATTCAAACCAAGATCCAACTCAGAAACCGTATTCTTAACCCAAACACCAAATTCTTCTCTCTCGATAATGTTTTTACTATATCCCTGACCCACCTCTAAGCCAATGCTCTACCTTTTGACAGTGCCTGTCCTGAACCTTAGCTCATTGCTACTCTATTACTACTAAAATCAGCTTGAACTACCCTTAGTTAGGGGAGATTCTCTTTGATTCAAGATAACATATCACCTTACACTTGAAAGGTGCTTAACAATGCTTCAAACAACAGATGTGGGGTCTGTTGGTAGCGAGAAGCAGGCCCTTACACCACCCAGAGCAACAAAAGGAAGGAGCTGACTTCATCACTCATCTGGACAACAGCAGCAACGGGATTTCTATTACTCACTAGAAATGGCCTCATTAAAGAAAAATCCCATGTGCTTCCGCATTGTAAATGTGCCAACAGACAGCTCAGTAAGAAACATTTCTAAACAGCAAAATCGTTAGTCAGAACATGACAATCTGAACAGAGGAATACAAAAGCACCAATATGCAACATGGAAGTGAGGAAATTTACAGATCCTGTTGCAAAGTAAAAAGTATTATAATTAATAATTGCTATTTTTCTAGGGGAAGAAGTTGTTTATTACACTTCTTAAGCAAAGAAGTCAATTAAGACAACTTTGCTTTTTTTGTCATTATATAATCAGAAAAAGATTGATTTGGGGGCAGGAAGGGGCAGAGGGGGAGGGGGAGAGAGAGAGAATCTTAAGCATGCTCCACACCCAGCACAGAGCCCAACATGACTCTGAGATCATGCCTTGAGCAGCAATCAAGTGTCAGAAACCTAACCAACTGAGCCACCCCAAGATGGATCTTTTTTAAAACAAAGTAAACTTACTAAAAACCCATTCTCATCCCTATAGGATTTGAAAAACAAAATCAAATTACAGAAAATGTTCAGAACTATTCTACCTTTTTTTTTTTTGACACACCAGTCTGAATTGAAGTGACTATTCTCTTAACACTAGGTAAAAAGCTCAATACTAGGAATTAAAAGTAATGCTGAAAGGCAAAATTATCATAAGCCCCTCTAGAGTGCCCACAACAATCTATGTGCTCTTCACGATCTCAAAAATTAAAACTTTCATTCATTTGTGTTAACACATGTGGTATGCTAAATCCTCTCTTTCTAAAGAATACTTAGATGTCGAGTCACAAATCATTTATACTTTTTAATTTCATAAATTCCTTTGGTTTTCCCCAATTTCCAAAAGAAAACCTATCCATATCAAAGCCTATGATTCAGGGTAGATTTCCAGAACCCAGAACCAAAGGAGAACATAGACAAAGATCAGGGAACAGCCAACACCACAATGGGGAAGTGGGGGGGAAGGGTAGCTCAAAACTGACTATGAACACAGATGAGAATCCGTGAAACATTTGTTCAGGTAGACTTTTTAATTTCAACCATTATTATACTTTCCTCTCTTTCTTAAAAAAACAAAAAAACAAAAAAAAAAACAATTAGATGTCAAGTCACAGATTACTTATGCTTTATTAATTTCACATATTCCTTTGGTTTTCTCCATGAGTTCATCCTTCTCCCTGAGCACTCACACAGTAGCAAGACCCAAATGTAGACAGCAGACAAGAAAAACAAAAGGCTGGGAAGTCAGAGGTCAGATCCAGATCCTGCTTTGTCTCCAAACAAGGATGCCCTAAGATCACTGCTAAACCTCCCCATCTCTTAATTTCCTCATCTGAGAAAGGGGAAGACTTGCTTGTTTCCTTCACAAAACTATCATGAAAATCAAACAAGGTCAGTGATATGAAGCACTCTCAAAACTTCAAAATGCTATAAAAACATTAGACATGGTTATTAAATTAATATATTCCTAGGCAAAAAGGTGCTAAATATATATGAATCCTAGATTCATTGTTTGCATGAATTAAGGCAAATGAAGGAGCATATAGTTATAGATCTTGTTTTTATGCTAATTGAAAATTTAATTAAATCCCAAGGAATGAAGAGAAATAAAATAACCTGTGTAAATCTCGTTAAAATTTATAGTCACAATACCAGGAAAGATTTGGTCTCTACATCAACACACTATTCACATTTTTTTAATGTAAAAATTCAAAACCGCATGAGTTATCCAAGTTCTGTCACTTACAATCCAGGATCTGTAAATAGGGATGATAATGATACCTACATGGTGGGCCTGACATGAAGACTGAGTCAGTATGTGCAAAGCACTGGAACCCGCTATGTGAACGTTTGCACCATGGTAGCAGTGAAAATCAGCCAGATCCTGATTCAAACAATTGCTCCAATCTCTACCAGATGTGTGGTTTGAATAGTATTAACATCTCAGAGGGCCATTGTGAGGATTAATGATATAGATACATGCATACATACATAGACACATAGATACATAGACAGATATACATAGACATAGAGATACAGATAGAGTGAGACATTAAAAACATACCAATTATCAAAAAGGTTTCAGTGAGTGTTGGGATTGATGGTTTGTTTAGAGTAATGTTTAATCATAGTAATACTGGTAAGTTACACAACAGCATCCTAAATTCTTTAACTTTCAGTGGTTTAGTCAGGTCAGATAGAGTTTTGGGAAAGATACTGCACCAATCGGGGCAGTAACAAAAAAATGTACGTGATTTTAAAGCGCTGAGTATAGGATCAAGTTCTCAATGACATCCCCAAGTTTAACTCTGTTTCAGACTTATCACCGCCAAAGTATTTTAAGTGGACAAAAACACATTTACCCTTGAGAAGCATACAGTTTACTTCTTCACATTCAACTCTATTATCTAAACTCCTACAAAGCTTCCGTTGTATAAGTGTGCAGTGGTTTTACACCAGAACAAGGCCATGTGTTTCCAAAAGAATTAGAGAACTTCCCAGTCTTTATCAACACCATTTCTTGTAAATCTGAATGAAAAATTAAGAGCTTATTGAAGAGCTCTTAAAAAGTCTAGAATTTTTTTCATTTTTCATTTCCTTAATTCATTTTCATTTTCCATTTCCCCAAAAGAGAGTGGGGAAAAAAAGACTTTTTAAAAATAGGCAAAGGAGTCAAAGAATAAGGGAAACATCTTTTTAAGCTGTTAAGATTTTTTTTTTAGGGCTAATAATTTAGAGGACTATCCACCTTACCTGGAATTCTAGTTGATTCCTCTTCATCTTCACAGCCTCGCTTCATGGCCATAGAGATATGTGCTACCAACTTGCCCACCAGGAGGCTTGGTTTTCAGTTGTTTTTATTTGTTAACCATGTTCTCCCCTATCACCTTCATGGACCTCAAAACAGTTAAACCACAGCTTGCTGGAGGTAAAGGGAATCTTAGAAACCACGGTCTTATACCTACTTCCTTTTGTATAGGCTTCCAAACTGACAGTCTGATGAATGAGAAGACTGGTGACTTCCAGCAGATGACAAAGTGACTTTGGGTCAAGAAGCCAAGGCTTCTCTCTTCCTGGGCAGGGTGGTTTTACCCATACTTGCATCAAATTTCAGCATCAAATTTCTTATATGTCTGTTTCAAGTTTGTGCAATTTATCCCCATTTTCAAGCAAACCAATCCATTCACTTGATTTTCACTTTACAACCAAAATAGTACATCTTAGAAATCAAATGAAATACCACTCTCAAACAGCCTTTTGATGATATACTAGCACCTGAATTACAAGAGTAAGGGCAAACTTCTCAGTATCATTTAGTTTTTTTCCCTAATTCTTATGTGCTTATTTTCATAATGCAATTATGTCAGCAGGGGCCAAAATCAGGTCACCTTAATTACCTCTTTTACAACTTCTTACATGCAAAAAGCTTGTTTATACCCAATCACTTCAAAATAAATGACCACAACTCTCAGAAGAGTAATTTCTTTCACCTATTTCACACAAGTGTTTGGTGTACATACAAGTAATAACAGCAAATATTAGAACAATTTACATGTGGCAAGTATCACTGAAGTCCAACAACCTAACATGTATCTACTGAAATCCAATCAATAGGAATTTCTCAACAACCTCAAACATCTCGGATTCATGTCCTCCCCATCACCTACCCAAGTGTCAAAGTAGAGAGAAGGGCAGTAGAATATTCTCAACTTCCAAAAATTAGGTACCTTACAGATATATAAAAGACTAAAAGGGAAGAAATACTGGTCCTACTATCTATAGAATGGAAAACAGTAATCCTAATCTCTGAGGTAGCCTACAGGAAAAGTTACTTCTGGGAAAAAAAAAAAATAAAGACCCTCCTTATACTGCTTTATATAAAAAATAATTCTAGATCTGGGGCAATGCAGTGTGGCTCAGTCGGTTAAGCATCCAACTCTTGATTTCAGCTCAGGTCATGATCTCATGGGTGGTGAGATCAAGCCCTACATTGGAGAGCAGGGAGTTTGCTTAAAGATTCTCTCCCTCTGCCCCTTCCCTCACTCACTCATGCTTGCGTGCCCTCTCTCTCAAATAAATAAATCTTTAAAAATGATAATAATTCTAATCCCATCTGGATGACAATGTTGTTACTTCCTTTTTCACTAAGTCACCTACATGTGAAATTCAACTACATAATGCAGATACCCAGACCACTTAAATCACATGTTCTACTTCAAATAGTATTTGATAAAATGTTCCTCACTAAAAGAAAATACATAGCAAATGAAATGTAATTACCTTTCCAAAGTCACGAACATCAAATAGGTCAAATGCTTCGAAGAGTTCGCTCTTTCTCATTCCAAAGGTCTCGCAACAGGCTGTAAGGAATGTCCTTATGTTCTTCAAACAGAGAAACTGAAAAATGAAAAATAGCTATTAGTCTATAGAGAATCATTCTGAATGCTCTATATCCTCTGTCCACCCAGAATGCTATAAAAAATGACAACTTTTGAGGTGCTTTTCAATTGCAGTATTTACTGAGTACCCACTTAGGCACAGGTAACACATCTATGAAGAAGGTACGCAAAATTTTTGCTCTCGTGAAACTTATATTCTAAGAAGGGAAGACAGATAAGAAAAAATCTGAGAAATAATAAAAAAAAAAACAGTAAGTATTTTATTTTCATGTGGAGGTAAATGCAATGGAAAAAAAAAAAAAAAACCAGGAGAAGGGATCAGAAGCACTGGTGGGAGGGCACTTAAATGGATGGTTAGAAAAACTGTCAGTGGGAAGAGAGCAGATAAACAGAGATTTGAAGGTAGTGTTGGACCAAGCCATGCAGAAATACAGGACACAGCATTACAACTTAGAGTAGCATCCCATGGCACAGCCCTGAGGCAGAAGTATCTGAGGTCTGTGTAATGAAGGGGCAAATGAGGCTGCAGTAGAGTGAGTGAGTGAGTGACAGGGAGAAAGGTAGGAGATGAGCTAGAAAGGTAATGGGGTCAGGACACCTGGGTGGCTCAGCGGTTGAGCATCTGCCTTTGGCCCAGGATGTGATCCCGGAGTCTTGGGATCAAGTCCCACATCAGGCTCCCTGCATGGAGCCTGCTTCTCCCTCTGCCTGTGTCTCTGCCTCTCTGTGTGTCGAGGAGAGGAGAGGAGAGGAAAAGAGGGGAGGGGAAGGGAGGGGAGGAAAGGTAGGTAATGGGGTCAGATGACAAAGGACTTTGTTGGCCTTACTTTTATTCTGACCAAGACAAAGTCATTGGTGGCCTTGGGGCAGGGGAGGGATATGATCTGATATGTTATAGGGGTCTTTTAGGATTGAAAGGGGCTGGAGCAAAGATGGAGACAGAAAAAGCAAATAGGAGGATACAAGGCAATCGTGGGAAGACCAGGTGTTATATCTGGACAATGTTAAATTTGAGATACTCGGGATCCCTGAGTGGCGCAGCGGTTTGGCGCCTGACTTTGGCCCAGGGCGTGATCCTGGAGACCCAGGGTCGAGTCCCGCGTCGGGCTCCCTGCATGGAGCCTGCTTCTCCCTCTGCCTGTGTCTCTGCCTCTCTCTCTCTCTGTGTGTGACTATCATAAATAAATAAAAATTAAAAAAAAAATTTTGAGATACTCATTAGTCATCCAAAAGGATGTGGGGCAGCAGGCAACTAGATACATGAGTCTGGAGTCCAGGGTACAGGGGTGTACTCCAGACATAAATTTGGGAGTCTTTAGAGTATACAGAATATTTTTATCCATGATATGGCCTGAGAGAACTTTGGGAGGAAACAAAGAAGAGGAAATAGCCTGGGACTGAGTAATCTTAGGAGATCAGGAAGAGAGCCTACCACGAGGCTGAGCACAAGTGACTGGTGAGGAAGGGGAACAACCAGGAGAACAGGCTTTCCCTGAAGTCAAGAAAAGAAAGTGTTTCTAGAAAGAAGGAACAATAAACTCTGTTAGCTGCTACTGATAGGTAAGAGCTGACCAAGCACAGTCTGTGGAAGCCGGCAGTGTGAAGATCATGGGTACACCCTGATAAAAGCAGGTGGAGTGAGGTGCTTGGAGCAGGTTCAACAGACCAATGGAAGAGAGGAAGTGAAGAGAGAACACAGGATACCAACTCTCAAGGAGTTTGCTGCAAAAGGAACAGAGGATTGAGGAGGTAGTCGGAGAGAAAGAGAAGTCAAGGAAGGGCTTTTTTTAAAACAACGGAAGCCGCTACAACATGTTTTTATTTTGATGGGAATCACTCAGTAGAGAGGAGAAAGTTGGTCATCCAAGAGAGAAGGCGAGTCAGCCGAATGAGGTCCTTGAGTAAGCAAAGAGGTGGGGGTGGAGGCTCTCAGTTCAAGTGGAAAAGTCTAACTTGGACAGGAGCATGCTCAGTTCATCAACAAAAACAGGAGGAACAAGAGGGAAGGCAGATCTATTGACAATTCTTAAAAACAAAATTTACTTTCAGTATCCAAAAGACTCAGATCCACCTAAGCAAGATACACGCATACCCTGAAAGTGAATGACTTCTTTTTGAAAATAGGAGCTGCGATGGCACACATAAGACTATTATCCTCCAATGAAGGAGAAGCCCATCAGCTAATTGGAGCATTCTTTTCTTAAGCACTGTCAATGTTTTATTTTGTTGTTGTTGTTTTTCATATTGTCGTTGTTGTTTAATTTATAGAGAGCGCATTTTACTTCCTCGGTATTTGAAACATTCATTTTTTTCACAGGCTTAACTCAGATGCAGTTTGACTCTTTACAGGAATCCTTCTCAGAGGCTTAAATATTTCAGGAGGGGTTAAAACCACACGGGAAGGATCATAAACCCTTTGAAGCACAAAGGCAAAAGCCAATCAGCACATGGAGTTACTACTTGCACTTTAAAAAATTCATAAGAGACCTTTACAACACAGAATCACTCTACATGTAGCTCTTTCACATAGGATTGCTTATTTACAGATTAAAAGCCTTGCATTCTGCCAAGATAGACAATAATTACTGTCTTGGGGATTATGCAACTGCTCTCTTGCAATATTTTTTACATAATTAAGTGCCCAACTCATAGTTCACCAAGGAGAAGCATAATTGCACATGCCACCCTCTGAAGATTTCTCACCAAACTCAGATTTCACCCTGTGTAGGAAAAACTACAGTACTTTCCACTCAACTGCTTTAGTAACTCAGAAAAACAAGTACTATTTCTGAAAGTTAAAAAAAAAAAAAAAGAAATGTAGTCATTACTGCATACATACAGAGATTTAAAAGCAGGTCTTCCCCTTACTTCTGGAACCAACTTTAATCTTATTTGCCCCTTAACTAGTTCAATTCTGCTGAATTCCACATATATTTATTGGATTTGGAAAAGGTCACTGGTAAGCTGTCACTTTTCCAGGCAATCTGCAAATTTGGTCTTCCTTTTAGGTATTTCTTCAGTCAGTTTGAATGCTTACAATATTCCAGACACTGGAAATGCTAAAAATGAGTAACACAAGTTTCTGCCTCCAAGCTTGTCTATTTAGTCTTATCTGGAGATTTTCACAGTCATCCAAAGTTTGGCTAACTAACAACACTAGGATCACACTTCACTTGATGTTCATGGGGGCTCAGCTCTATGCACACACGGGAACAAAGTTGAGGGAAGGAGGAAGCGGGCCCGAATACCACTGCAGAAGCCCTGGACAGAGCGACCACTGATAGCCTGCCCACCACTCCCAAGACTTAAGGCTTTGTTTTCATCATGCTGAACTTGTTCTTTTTCCAGTTTATTTTGTAAAATTTCAAACCAAAAGAAAAATTGAAGAATACAACGAACATTCCATCTACTCAACAACTGTAACATACTGCCATACACACACACACACACACACACACACACACACACACGCATTTTTTAAAGACTTATTTATTTTAGAGAGCGAGCCGCGGGAGCGGGGGAGGGGAAGAGAAGACAGAGAAGGTCTTAAGCAGCCCCTGCACTGAGCACAGAGCCCGACTCAGGGCTCAATCTCAAGACCCATGAGATCATGGCCTGAGCCAAAATCAAGAGTTGGACACTTAACCAACTGGGCCACCCAGGGGCCCTATATATGTGCATTTAGGTGCCAACTATTTATGAAATGTATTTTGCCAAAGTATTTGGAAGTTACACACATCACGACACTCCATTCCTAAGTAACTCAAAAAGCATTTCCTAGGAATAAAGATAATTTCCTACATACAATACCATTATCACACTGAAGAAAATGAACAATTCTAAGTTATCTAATGTCTATTCAATATTCCTCAATTGCCCTGTCTCTTATGTCCCTGACAGTGTAGGATCCAATGAAATTTTACCCATGGCATTTGGTTGCTTTATTTTTGCAGTATCTTTTAGCTGAGAAATCCTGCTGCTTTTTATTTTTAAGACATTGACTTTCTGAAGAGTCCAAATTGTCTCATAGAAGGTCACACATTTTGCATTTGTCTTACTATTTCTTCATGATATCATTAAACTTGTTCCTCCATCACTTGTATTTCCAATGAACCAGAGGCTAAGTCTGAATACAAATTACAGGAGATAACTTTAGGAGTTTTTACAATTTAGGATTCAAATTTTAAGAAGCAGAATTTTAAATAACTTCAGGATTTTTTTAAATATTAAATGTATCTACATAAGACCAAATTTAAAGACATAAAAATCTAAATGCCATTTTCTCATTTAACAAATATTACTGAGGTGCAGATTATACATTAGGCATCATAAAATGTACCTCCAATTGGGTACTACTGCTTTTATTAATTTATTAAACACATGTTAATGGAATGAAACTGAAGAGAACTAGGTAGCTTAAAAAAAACAAGCCAGAAGCAGCAAGTATGACCCAAGCTGCCTTCAGAAGACTCATCCTAGTCAGAGCATCCAGACAGACGAAGGCACAACGGCCCACTACGTGGTAACTGCCATAAGGAAAGCAGCTGAGGGTTCTCTGAGAGTCCTGCATCAGAGGTATCAGAGACAGTGTTAGAGAGGGAGGAGTGGGATGAGGGACAGAGGAGATGAGTGAGAGTCAGCCACAAAACCAGAAGAGCGGCTGACATTCAGGGATGAGAAAGGAGTCGCCAGACCTGGGGTTCAAGGGCCACCAGTAACCGGTGCAGCGTGTGTAGGAGCTCAAGACATGGCCCTGGAAGGCAGCAGGGGGAGTGAGCTTGGACAAGGGAGTCGGGGCCTACAGGGCTTGCCAAAGGGATGCGGGCTTTACTCTGGGAGATTCGAGGGTTTTAAACAAGAGAATAGAACATTCAGCTTGGGACGCCCAGGTGGCTCAGTGGTTGGGCGCCTGCCTCCAGCTCAGGGAGTGATCCCAGGATCCGGGATCGAGTCCCACATTGGGCTCCCTGCAGGGAGCCTGCTTCTCCCATGCCTGTGTCTCTGCCTCTCTCAGTCTGTGTCTCTCAAGAATAAATAAATAAATCTTAAAAAAAAAAAAAAAAACACTCAGCTTGCATTTCATCAGTATTATAATTGAGTGTTTGCTATGTACCCAACTTTATGCTAATGTTTGTCCTTTTTTTAATTTTTTTTTATTCATTCATGAGAGACAGAGAGAGAGAGACAGAGAGAGAGACAGAGAGAGAGAGAGAGGGGCAGAGAGAGAAGCAGGCTCCATGCAGGGATCCTGACATGGGACTCGATCCAGGGTCTCCAGGATCACACCCCAGGCTGCAGGCGGCGCTAAACCGCTGCGCCACTGGGGCTGCCCTGTTTATGTCCTTTAACCCTCATGATAACTCAATCCGGAAAGTTTTCTTTTTTTTTTTTTTAATATATAGGGAGTTTACTCAAGGTTATATAACAGCATTTTCGAAAGTAAAAGAATCATGATTCAAATCCAGACATTCTTGAGGCACCTGGGTGGTCAGTGTTGAGCGTCTGCCTTTGGCTCAGGTCATGATTCTGGGGTCCTAGGATTGAATCCTGCATGGAAGTCCCCACATGGAGCCTGCTTCTCCCTCTGCCTGTGTCTCTGCCTCTCTGTCTCTCTCATGAATAAATAAAATCTTAAGAAATAATAATAATCCAGACACTCTTGCCACAGAGCCCACATCCTCAACTACTGTGTTATACTAGTTCCCTTTTGCAGCAGTGTGCAGATTAAACATTTTCTTTTCTCTTTATTAGGGAGATGATATGGGTGAGGTGGGCCAGACAGGACAGTTAGGGTGCTACCATATTAATTTAACAAAAAGATTATGGTGATTGGACCAGGATGGTAGAAGGAGGAATTGAAATAACTATGAAATAATATGGAAAGGAAATACCCAGTAATGGACTGAATATACGTGGGGTGGGTGGAGTGATAGAGGAAAGAGAACTAGGAATTATGTCCATAGCTCTGTTTTGAGCACTACACATAACAGTAGAAGCACCCACTGAAAATGGTAGCGTAGCAGATGGGGGACAGGGCGTATGAAAGGAACCACAGATGGAGACCATTAACTCTTGTCTCCACATCTGGAAAGATCCAGTAATGACAGAGTCTAGGCAGCATTTCAAGTGTATCCAGTGATAAGTGACATTCTAACAGCACAGCCACCAGTCTTCAACCACCACACTCACCCTCTCTGCCCCTGCAGAAACACGTGAGCAGTTTGCTTATTTATCACAAGTTGAAGAATCAAAATTCTTCTATTCTATTTTCTGAGTGCAGAAAAGCACTCAATAGATGCAGATAACATTCAAAGAAATGTTAACACCATCAAGGTCTAAGACAACCTAAAATTACACAGAGCTCTCCAGATTACATAACGTCTCCTAACCAGATACCTATCACAACAGACCAGGCTTTTCAAGGTGCAGCCTTCCCCATGACCTCTTCAGTGCTATCAATAGTGATGTTCTAGAATGGAACATTTAAAGGTCTGACTGCAAAAGTTCCCTATATAGCTCTGAGACAATCCTTCTCTTCCCTCTACTCCTTTTACAAGGTGTGCAGCTGCCTTCTTTACATGCCTTAAGAACCATTTTGACTTTCTCAGTGATATGAATACAAGGCAGGATCGTTTCCCTTTTTTATTTGAAAAAAATAAGCATCTACTTCTCTAAAGTTGTTAGCAAAAAATGGACTAGTTGTGTTAACTGACGCTACAAAACAGGAAAAACCTCCACAGCTTGTTGTGAAATAAGCTATTTCAATCCCAACTGAGAAATGGTATCTCGTGGGAAGGTTGGGGATTTCTAACACAGCTTCACAGCGACATATAGTCGCTGACTTAACTGCAATTTTCACAAGGACCACCAACAGTCAAGTTGTCTGATGAAGACAGAAGTTCTCGGCATCCCACTTCTTTCTTTTTTTTTCAATTTATTAGAGAGAGAGAATGATGGGGGAAGGAGTAGCGGGAGAGAGAGAAGCAGACTCCCTGCTGAGTGTGGAGCTGATGCGGGGCTCTATCCCAGGCCCTGAGATCATGACCTGAGCTGAAGGCAGACGCTTAACCAACTGAGCCACCCAGGCACCACTCAGGGTCTCATCTCTTGATGGAAGGCTCATTTGAAGGGGAGACTGAATTTGAGAGTTTGACATAATTTGAACTATGAGTGGCTGTTAATGAGCTGATTGACAGTTGTTAAAAGGCACAGAAGAGATCATGATGAAGCCTATTTGCAGACATTAGCTGAGCCTCAACTTGGACTTCAAACTGTCATCCTGACTCCTCCTCTATCCCTTTTCAAAGGGAACTAGAAGGCATGGAAGGAAAATACTAGTAAGTCAAGTGTCTCTCTTATTGGGGTTTCTTTTTCTATCCTTTTAGCCATATCTTCTCTCTTCTACTACATCTGCCTTTTAAAATTAAGAGTTAAATTCTACATCCTTTGCAAAGAAGAGGGAAAAATAATAATTTTTATTTGTACAGGGACTTTGTCCTTTTCCCCGTGAGACAGTGGATTCCAACAGAAGGGCCATCATCACCACTGCTCTATTAAGAAATCCTATCTGTAGATGCCTTCTGAATAATTATAAAATAATGATGCTGCACTTAGCATCAGTTCAAGAGACTGCACAGTATCTTCAAATAATTTTCTTATTGATCCTATTATTATAAATAAATGAAGACTCTAAAGAACATGCAGGGAAGAAGTCCAGAAAGGGAGGGGAGTTATTTTCTTAGCTCCAATTTTGTTCTCAATTCACTAAACCAAAACTCCTCTATTTTCAATAAACTAAAAGCCATGCTGATTGCTGTCCAGGCTGCAAAACATTTTTAAAGGTCAAAAAAAAAGTTTTAATCAAACATATAGTTACTTAACACTCAAAGTTGCAGGTTTTTTTTTTTTAATTTTCTTCAATGATTGAAACTTTTATAGGTTTTAAGTAACTTTATGAACTGTGATCAAGCTCCAAAATGTAGGCCTGTAAGAACACATGCATCCTGTATACTCTATAGCACTCTGGTCACACCTGTGGTAATAACCATCTTGACTATAATGTATCTGTTCTCCCACTACTGCCACATGAAAAAACATTTGAAAGTAGAGACTACATTTATTTCAACTATGCATCCACATAGCTTTTATAACAGACAAGTGGTTTTAATAAATAATGAATGATTGATGCAGTTTATGTGTTTAAAAAAAATAGCAACCATTCCTTGGTAGCTAAGGAACTCATTTTACATTAAATTGGCATCATATTCTCTTATTTATATATTAGTGTATCAATAGATATTCTTTATTAAATTACCCAAGAACTTCTTTAGAATTTGGAGATGTTAATAATTATAAGTAAAATAAAGATTTTAATTTGGAGATGTTAATAATTATAAGTAAAATAAAGATTTTAAGTTATTAAGCAGTTATGATCTTAAGCATCATTTCTAGTCTGGGTTGCCAGCCTCTGGTGTATATTCAATGGCAGTCTGCTAACAGATTTTCAGGATTCCTAGCCAGCTGTCACCATAATACAGACAAGCCCTCTGCTGCTTTCAACAGCCCTTGCCCTCATAAGAAGGAGCACTGTACCACTCTCCCTTAGCAAGAACTCAGACTTTAGTTACAAAGGTTATCTGGTTATCTGTCAACCCCAGCATTAGCTCTCAGACAGAAAAAGTTAACAGCCATTCAATTCTCCTTATGGGTTTCTAGTCTGTTCACTGAAAAACAGAATGCTTGGGAAGCGCAGAGGTCATAATTAGCCTAAAACACCTATTTTACTAAGCCCATTAACCTGATAATGAAAGTAATACATACCATTGCCTTTAATGACAAAAGAGCAACTCAACCATACTGTTATCTAGAATACAGCTAGGTCAAAGCACACTAAAAATGGCCCAGTCGACATTCTAGAGATTTTCTTGCAGGGTCCCCATTATAGGTATACAAAAAAAAAAAAAAAAGGCATTTCTTTTTGCAAGACCATTAAGAGACGGAAGAATGTAGTAGCTCAAAGTCAGGATTTTTATACTAGTGGGAATAATAAGCAACAGTAACAGTGACAGTAACAATCAGAGTAAGATGGAAGCAGTAGTAGTAACAGTTCAACAACATCAGTGATAATAATTCTAGGAGACTGGAAGTAGTTGCAGTAGGCAGTGTGGCAGCAATGATGTTATCAGCTGCTCAAGCAGTCAATCGGAGATGAAAACCAGAGTCCCCTGGACCCTTATCTAGGTGAGAAATGGACTGTCCAAGGTACAGCATCCTTGGAACAGCACACAGGCCAAGAAAGCCATGCCCTATAAAACAGGAAATTAGAATCCTGTGACCCTGATACCACAGAAGAAGGGGAGCTGTGGTAATTTTGAATGTTGTCTCTAATGAAGAATCAAGAAAAAGCTTAAGGACACAAATCTGTATTGCTTTTAGCAATGAGCCTACAAATCCATTAATCCAGATGGGAATGAAACTTGTATTCCAGGTCTGATCTAAAAGGAAAAGAGCTGTTTACAAATGAAAAGAGGTCTGACAGCAAGTAACTCCACCTCATGCACTTCCTTCCCCTAAAAATAGCCACCTGAGAAAGCAGCCCCAGAGGTCTTCACATGTCCCTAAGGAGCCTTCCCCTTCTCTAACCTTTGCTGCTTAGCCCCCTATGTCCAGGATTCTACTCCTTCCACCTCACTCTGTGGTACAGCCAGAGCAAAATTTGAGTAAGCAGGAGATCCAAAAGGGAAGGAAAAAACAGAGGGGTAAGTAAAGCCTAAATCTCTCCCTCCTCATTTAATCTCCCCTTGAGGCTATAGAGTAAGGACTATTATAATTCCCAATTACAGATGAGCCAACTGAGCAGTTTAGATAAGTGGCCCTAGGTCACATGGCCAGTAAGCCATACAACAAGGTTTCAAACCTTGCCTCCAAAGTCCAAAGTCCACACCTTTCACAACTAGGCCTTTCTATCTCCTACTTGGCAGATACTGCCCCAAGTATGGAACCTGGGGGTCAAGGTCCTGCCCTCCAAGGGATGAGAGAAGAGATACAAAGGGGCAGGGAGCATTTCCATTCCAGTGTATTAAGTAGAGAAGCAAGTACAGGGTTTAGTGGGAGCACAAAGGAAGAACTCCCATCTGATGAAGGGGCGGGGGGGGGGGGGGGGGGGGGGAGTCATCAGATTCACTTCTCCAAGATAGTGCCTGAAATGAGTGTCCAAAAATGAAAAAAAGGTCAAGATAAATGCTTTGGTGAGAAGCAAAGGCCTAGGTTTTTGGAGGAAATGCAGTAGTTCACATGGCCTTCACAGCCAGTGCAGAGAAGAGAGCATAAGAGATCAATGGCTAGGGATCCCTGGGTGGCGCAGCGGTTTGGCGCCTGCCTTTGGCCCAGGGCGCGATCCTGGAGACCCGGGATCGAATCCCACGTCGGGCTCCCGGTGCATGGAGCCTGCTTCTCCCTCTGCCTGTGTCTCTGCCTCTCTCTATCTGTGTGTGACTATCATAAATAAATAAAAAAAAATTAAAAAAAAAAAAAAAAAGAGATCAATGGCTAGAAAGACAGGCCAGATCCCAAATGGAACTCAGGATTCACTTCTCTGAGGGGACATGCAATGCATTATAATAATGCTTAGGACTCTACAAACAATAGCAAATGATAAACATGTATGTCTCACATATGACACTAAGCACTTTCCATGGAATATCACAATAAATACATACAACAACCCTATGAGGAAGGCACTTTTATTCTACTCTATCCACAAGGAATGGAGACACAGTAACCAAACCAAGGTCAAGCATAGAGCCAAATCCTCCCCCTGCCAGCACTCTTCCCTGCCATGCCATGCTGCATCCATGAGCATGGAAGTAGTGAGGGGAGGCAATGATGGGCCCTACAGCAGTGGTAGGACCAGACTTTAGGTACCTGCCGGCATAAACAAACTTGGGGTTTGCCCCAAGGAAAGCAACTACAAATGAAAGGTAACACATTTCCTCAAGTAATTTCAACTTCAGAAAGAAGATGCATTTAAAAGAGGAGGAGGAGGGGGAGGAGGAGAAAAAGGAAAGGAAAGGAAAGGGAAAGGGAAAGGAAAAGGAAAGGAGAAAAGAAGGAAGAAGAAGAAAAATGCATTTTAGAGAAAACTCTTCTAAAAATAACCAACAACAACAAAATGTTTCAATTTCCATTCAGATCAGCAAAATACTTAGCTCTAGACCATACAACCTACCTTCCCCCTCTTTCTTTGTTTACCAACAAAAGAGAACATCCCTTAATCTCTTAATACCTTCCACTAGGCTTCTTCTACACATAATCACATACATTTTACATAGCTTTTTTTTTTTTTAATTTTTATTTATTTATGATAGTTACACAGAGAGAGAGAGAGAGAGAGAGAGAGGCGCAGAGACATAGGCAGAGGGAGAAGCAGGCTCCATGCACCGGGAGCCCGACATGGGATTCGATCCTGGGTCTCCAGGATCGCGCCCTGAGCCAAAGGCAGGCGCCAAACCGCTGCGCCACCCAGGGATCCCCATTTTACATAGCTTTGAACAAATTTGGAATGACTAACTTTGGAACAAAATTACTCTCCTATAGATTAAATAGTTTTTTGTGCCAAATTACATTCTATTTTCCGTCCACATTTCTAACCGAATTATTTTATCTGCACCCACATTCCTCCCAAGTTAGTATCACCCCAAATTGTATGTAAACTATACTTGCTTTTGATTTTACTACCTGAGAGACTTCTTTATGACTTATGCTCCAGGTTTGAGTTATGCCCACTATTTCACAAGTTATTTTATTAAAATAAGTTGTAGTTTTTCCAAATTAAATATGAGTACCCAGGATCTGCACTAAAAACAGTTAATACAAAATCTGAACTAAAAACCAGATTTACATCTGACCTATATTAAATATGTATCATACATATTTTCCATGTTTATATATATATATGCATACCCTTTTTTAATACCACTACTTCAATATAATATTTCCTTCTAAAAATATTAACCAAGTAGAAACTTAACCAAGCAGAAATACATCTTGAGCACAGAAAATGCTCCTTGTTTTTTCCTCCCACTCTTAGCCTTCCAATAAACTCTGCTATCTTTATATCTAGGAGATCTGTACTCTGTTAAGAAAACCTGCTAAACCAGGGGTGACTGGGTAGCTTAGTTGGTTAAATGTCCAATTCTTGATTTCAGTTCTGCACATGGATCTCAAGGTAGTAAGATCGAGCCTCATGTCAGGCTCCACACTGGATGGGAAGCTTGCTTACCATCCTCTCTTCCTCTGTGTTCTCTCTAAAATAATAATAATATCCGTTTAAAAAATATATATATATATAGAGAGAGAGAGATAAATATATAAAACCCTGCTAATCAATCACCAATACCTCTCACCACATTGCCACATTGTCACCACACTGGTCTTTTAACGGCAAGAGAAAAAAGAAATTTTTTAAAAAAGGATGTACCAACCCAAGTTCTGTTAATATCCACAGATACCTTGAGTCTTCTCTTTTAGTCAAATCTCCCAGTGACCTCAATTCCAATGAATTAAATGCTTCCTCCTTTTAAAAATGTTTGAGTGTAGTTGACACACAATGTTACATTTGTTTCACTTGTACAACACAGTGATTCAACTTCTCTCTTTGCTAAGCTATGTTCATAAGCATACCTACCATCTGTCACCATACAACACTGTAATAACATTCATTGATCGTATTCCCTATGCTCTACATTTTAATCCTGTAACTTATTCATTCCATAACTGGAAGCCTGTATCTCTCACTTTCCTTCACCCATTTTGTCCATCCCCACCCCCGCTGGCAACCATCAGTTTGTTCTCTGTATTTTTAAGTCCAATTCTGCTTTTTGTTTATTTGTTTAGTTTTTAGATTCCACATGAGTGAAATCATATAATATTCGTCTTTCTCATTTTGACTTATTTCACTTAGCATAATATCCTCTAGATCCATCCATGCTGTTGCAAATGGCAAGATTTCATCCTTTATACCTGAGTGATATTCCATTGTATATTTATTTGTGTATACACCAAACTTCTATATCCATCCATCAATGGACACTTAGTTTGCTTCCATATCTTAGCTATTGTAAATAATGTATACATAGGGGTCCATATATCTTTTCAAATTAGTGTTCTCCTTTTACAAGTAGTAGAATTACTGGATCATATGGTATTTCTATTTTTAATGTTTTGAGAAACTGCCATAGTATTTTCCACAGTGGCAGCACCAATTTACATTCCCAAAAATGCACAAGAGTTCCTTTTTCTTCCACATCACCACCAACACTTGTTTCTTGTCTTTTGATACTAGCCATTCTGACTGGAGTGAGGTGATATGTCATTATGGTTTTGATTTGCATTTCCCTGATGGTTAGTGATGTTGAGCATCCTTTCATGTGTTTGTTGGCCATCTGTAGGTCTTCTCTGCAAAACTACTGAAGACAGGTCTTCAGCCCATTTTTTTAATTGGATTTCTTATGGGTTTTTGGTGTTGGGTTGTGTGAGTTCCTTATATATTTTGGATATTAATCCCTCATTGGATATATCATTTGCTAATATAGTCTTCCTATTCAGTATGTTGATGGTTTCCTTTGCTGTGCAGAAGCTTTTTATTTGGATGTAATCCCAATAGTTTAATTTTGTTTCTCTCGCCTTAGTGAGAGAATGTAACAATGTAAAAATGTTGTTACAACCAATGTCAAACTTACTGCCTATGTTTTCTTCTAGGATTTTTACATTTTTAGGTCTTACACATTTAGGTCTTTAATTCATTTTGTTTATTTTTGTATATGGTGTAAAAGGGGTGCAGATTCATTCTTTTTTCATGTAGGTGTCCAGTTTCCACAGCACCATTTGTTGAAGATACTCTTTTTCCCAATAGATACTCTTGCCTTCTTTGTCATAGATTTATTGATCATATAAGTATGGGTTTATTTCCGGGTTAATTCTATTCCATTGATCTCTGGGTCTATTATTGTGCCAATATTATACTGTTTGATTACTATAGCTTTGTAGCCTATTTTGAAATCTGGAATTGTGATACTTCCAATGTTTGTTTTTCTCTCTCAGAATTACTTTGGCTATTAGGGGTCTTTATGGTTCCATAGAAATCTTAGTATTATCTGTTCTAGTTCTGCAAAAAAAAAAAAAAAAAAAATGCTATTTGTATTTTGACAGGGATAAAGAAAAATAAAATAGGCAACCCCTAAATCTAATACCTTTATTCCTGCAGTCTCCAAATCCGTACCCATCTCAACCATTTTTCCAAAATCTGAATGAATACACTTTTAGGTCATAAAATTTCTTGAACAGATTATAGTAGATCATTCTAGAACTCACTATACTAGGTCATTCTAAAACTATCTTGTTGCTAGGTATATAATTATAGGCTATTTCTTTAGCAATAGTTATCTATCGCCTCTATAGACCTATAAGGTAGTGGAGGGTTTTATGAGGGTTTTTAACTTTATCTAATACTGATCCAATACTGTGTTATGTGATTTTTTAATCTAATTTGCAAATGTGGTTCCCATCTACCTAGAATGGCATTTCTGTAGGAAGATCACTGTCCTGATTTATCATGGATGCTCTTTAAAGCTCTTTGTCCTACTGCAATTATTGGTAGTATCCCTTTCAGGGAGAAAAAAAGTTCTTATGCAATAGATTACACAGTTATTCTTCCTTTTCCCTGTCTTTAGAATATTCCTCATCCTTCACAACACCAGATCAAATAACACTTCTCTGTTTAGCTTTCTTTGACAACTCTGGATAAGGTTGGTCATTCTTTTTCAGATGTAAAATGTACCAAATTGTACAGAAGCAACATTTTTTATTGTTATATTTCCTGAACATAGCCTAACACAAGGCAAATTCAATATACATATATAACTACAAACATGTATAAATGTATACATACATACATACACACATATTATACATACCGGATATACAGGAGAATAACCAGGAAGAACCAACCTGGATGCAAGTCCTGACTCTGCCATCAAGAATTGTGTGGCTATAAGGAAGTCAATGTAGTGGTTAAGAATGGATCCAGGGGTCACATAGGCTTGCACTCAAATCATCCACCTGCTGGTTAAGTAAAATTAGGAAGTTTATTTGACTTCTAAGCCCTAAACCATAAAATGTAGATAATTCTATCTTCTTCCGTAGAATAGTATTCAATCTAGTGAAATTATCTATGTGAAGCATAATTTTAGCACAAAGTGTTCACTAAATCTGACTTACTGCTATTAATTGGCAAGTGATATACCAATGAAATAAAATATATTCCTAATTTTATATGATGAATAGGTCATAATGGAATACCACTGTTGCTGAAAGTCATTATCAAGCAATCATTTAACTCATGTGAGTACTGGTTTCTCCATTTTAGAATAGGGATAATCAATCATATTTCCTTAACAGGTTTGTTATATTAGATGAGAAATTCAAGTTTCATTATCCATTTAATTCACTAATCATTGGCTGACTGCTTAGTAAGTGCTAGGCACCTTGCTAATAAGCACAGGCTGATTCCAAAGATACAAGGATAGATGCCAAAGATACAGGACAAGATAAACTCCTTCTGTCAGGAAGTTCATAGTCCAAGAATTAGCTTATAGCCTTAAGGACTTGTAGACACTCAATGATCATTACTATTCTCTTCACTCCTGTAAACTTTTTCTTTGATTTTTCTTGTTCTTTCCAATTTTATCTTACTATCCAAATGTAGGCTATTTTTAAGATTTTTTATTTATTTATTTATTCATGAGAAACACAGAGAAGGGTGGGCAGAGACACAGGCAAAAGGAAAAGCAGGCTCCATGCAGGGAGCCCGATGTGGGACTGGATCCCGGGTCTCCAGGATCACGCCCCGGGCACTAAACTGCTGAGCCACCCGGGCTGCCCTAGAAAAATATTTGAAGTGATTTTCTGTTAATACTTCACTAGACTGAATATAAAGTATTCCACTCTTTTTAAAGTTTGACTTTTATAAGTTTAGGAAATTATACTCTCAAGACTGCTCACCTCCAACTTTATAATAAAAATGACAGGGTAAAACAGTTTGCTTATAAGGAATCTACTTTTGCAGAATCCATGCGTTCTTTTGAGCGAGGTTATCTGGAACCTATTCTTAAAAGATCAAGCACCAAGTATGGCATTGTTCTTACTCATCACATCCAACTTTTTTCTAAGTAGGCTGCTACATTTATTAATATCCCCACAAGATCACAATATAATAAAACCTCTATATGATGAATGTCAAAGCCGCCTCCATGCAAGAACAGCACATCATGACAAAAAAAAAAAAAAGTCTCCTGACAAGTCAAAGTAAGCAGCACCAAAGCCAGTTAGGATGCATGCAGAATATGGATTTGGGCTGCAACAATCTAATGGCTGCTAATACCTCTCTTCAAAAGCACTATTATAGTCAAATTATTTTCCATAATGGACCATAAATGGACATTTCTCAGCATTTTATGCTAGAATATTCACTCATACCCACAATGCAAGTAATGGCTTATTAAATGCTTACTCCTTTAAATTTTCACACATAGATAACTCAAGGGAAAAAAAAAATCTCAGTTCTCACTGCACAGAGTGAATTTGAAAAACTAGATAAAAATGCAATTTTAAGTACTCAGGAAAATGTAAGGGAAAAAACAGGAATTTAAGAAGGCACTAATTTATTGTTAGGGGGAAAAAAATCTATCATAAGACATTTTTCTTAACTGCAGAAAGGTTCAGTAGAGCTTCTTAGACATCCCAATTAAAATGAGTCAAAATCCCATTAATAAGAAAAGTGATACAATCTCATTACACAAGAAATTCCATTATGATGAAATTAAATGGAAAAATAAAATTATTCCTAAATCTTGCCAGGCTACGCACAAAACATGAGGTTGAGGGGACAGAGAGATTGAGGGGAAGAGGGGGTAAAAATCTGTTTTTATTATTTTCTATGTAATTAAAACTTAAAGACAATAAATGCTTCTGTAGGAAGTCATTTTTTTTTTTATGTCACATGTCAAATACTAGTGTTTTACCAGGAAACTATGGACAGTGGCTGAAAGACATCTCAAGTTTCAAATAATTTGCTCACAATTTAATGCGATTATCAGATGCATTTTCTCAAATATTTTCTCCATAGAGGTACCCACAATGGCAAAAGAAAATAAAGTCCTATTTTTGGTGTCCTGGTTGCTTGAAGCTGCCCAGTCCACCACACGCTTAGAATTTGTCATATGTAAGCTTTGCCTTCTAACCCATGAGATATTATGCTTAATATAAAACGTATGGGGACGCCTGGGTGGTTCAGTGGTTGAGCTTTTGCCTTTGGCTCAGAACATGATCCTGGATTTCCAGGATCGAGTCCCATATTGGGTTCCCTGTGTGGAGCCCGCTTCTCCCTCTGCCTGTGTCTCTGCCTCTCTCTCTCTCTCTCTCTATGAATAAATAAAATCTTTAAAAAAAAGGTGTGGTAAATTATTTACCAATGATTCAAGCCCTTCTCCTGTACACGACCCAAACCTCCCATAAAGTCAGCTATCACCAGTCCAAGTGCCTACTATGAGGAGCTGGGAGGGCAAAGAAAAACTAAGAGGAAGGGACCAACTGCCTCAGCCAGTTTGAGATGTGGAGAACAAAAGAATTGGGGAAGCAGGAGCAGGAACTGGGGGCCACCATGAGTTTGAGAACATAAGCCTCAAGGCTTCAGAGACTTCTTACAGAAGCATTGGGCTCTCACCTACAGGATGAAACAAAGGAGCTAAAGCCAACCTGACTTCCTCAAAGATGAAGAAAACCACCAGGAACATTTGAATTTTACTTATTATTGTACTTATAGAAGTGTTCCTTCACACCACCTGTCATCTGCATGAAAATAAAGCAAAAATTTGAATAACAAAAATGAGCAGAACATTTATACAGGTCTTGCTCTGTGCTAGGCACTATTCTAAGCATAAGTGTGGGCGCAAGCGCACATACCCACACACACTCACACTCACAAAATTCCTTGAAGAAACTATCTCCACTTTACAGAGGAGGAAACAGGCAGGGAAAAGGTAAACTCTTGCCGGCCCTCATACAGCCAGTAAGTGGAGGAGCAGGAATTCAAACTGAAGCCTATGCTTCATACTCACTATTCTACCCACCACAGTATGGCTTTTAGGTCTTCCAATGCTGGAGACAAGGAAATTTTTGGGTGACTGGCTCCTTCACGGATTTCTGTACACTTTTGAAAGATTTATAATAAAAAAATCTTTTATTTTATATTTAAATTTTATTAGTAATCTCACCTTGATCATGTCCATCCTCCTTCCTCAAAAATCCATTACATATAGATTTTTGGATACTTTTGCACACCCCGTTACATTTTACATCCAGTCAACATAAATCACACAGAAATACCAAAAGGTCTTATTGTTATTGTGTACATGAAGCTCATAGGAATTTACCCATGAAGCAATTAGAAATTCTAATTTTAGAAATCTATGTTCTTCATCTACAAGTATGAAAAATAAAACTTTTAACTTTCACAAAATAAACATGTAAAAAATAATAATATAAGAAAATATTTGTCACCAACTCCATGAAAAAATAGCAAGTTTCCACCAAGCCCAGTGGCCTTCTGAGTGAAGCATGGTTTTTCTATACTGCATACCAAGCCTAGTAGACTAGAACCTCTACAAGTACACAGTATACATTAGTTTACCTTAACATAAAAGTCACTTTTCCAAAATAAAGCTTTCCACCTCTAGAGTCCCTAGAGGACAACAAGAAACAGCAGATTCCTGGATTATGTTTTATTGCACATAACTACATTTCATAGCACTGGGAGTTTTGTTGGTATTTAAAATGCATCTCCTGTAAAATACATCTACAGAAAACATATCTTCCATAAAATATATCAAGTAAAATGTGCACACAATAGATTATATAGATGAATATAAATAACCAAATGTTACATTTGGATGTGTCCTATAATGAGGAAACACTCATAAAACATGTTTTAAACTATTCTATATTGTGTAGGTCAATTTTTAAAGCCTTTTTAAGTAAGAGAAGATTCTTCATCCTAACAAAATTAATGAATCGACATTTCCAGTCTGAGAAAGGGACACACTCGGGCCATCCACAAACACCCTCTGAGTCCTGAGAATGCAAAGATGAACTAGACACAATGTCAACCCTCAAGGAGCTTATTATCCATCAGGAAAGCAAACACAAATAGGAGTTCAAGAAGATAGTTCAAGTAAATGATGGAGATGATGGAAATGTGTATATGGTTCTCTGAGGGCACAAATAATAGAATAGCTGTTCTACCTAGAAGGGCGGCGTCAGAAAATTTTCCTATAGAACTTTTTCCAGTGTAATTATTTCCTATGACTGAATTATGCAAGCATCTACTTCTTTCACAAAGCACTCGGGAGCACAGGGTAGGGTGTCCAGGGTCCAGTCACACATATTTATACAGAGCCTGCAGGTGCACTGGCAGAGGGAGGTAGTCATCGAGCTGGACCATCCACTCCCTATCATTTCTGAGCACTTATTAAATTTGGTGCAAGGTACCAGAAGACAGGGCTCTCTCCTTAGGGACCGCAGAGCCCGCTGGAGGAGACAGGGATAAATCATTCCAGTACAATTTGGTAAGTGCGGTCATAGGGGTGTGTTCACACTATGGGAGACAGCAGGTGACAGTTCATGAAAATGGGAAAACTCAGGGAGGGCCTGACAAATAAGCAGCCGTGTGAGCTTGAAGGAGAGAGTTGGCTCAGTGAACGTTCTCAGGCAGCAGGATGTATCAGAGCTGAATGAGATCCTCTGTGCTATTACTTAATGGAACTGTTAGGATCATTCTATGAAACAGGTATTGTTCCCATCTTCTACATAGGTACATGTGGTTAGACAGGTGAAATAATGTGTCCAAAGCCAAACTAGTAACAGGTGCAGCTGAATTTTGAACATAGGTCAAAAGTCTTATTTGGCTCCTTTGGCTCTTTCCAGAATAGGTAAGCAGAAAACATGAAGGCTTACTCTGATCTGTATCTTGACTGGCTGAAACCTGATCTCTTCAGGAATCTTTGATCTTTCAACAGTTCTTTCTCCATAAAATTTCTATTTCTTCAGTATATTCATACATTTGCAGCATGCTTGTTATACATCAAACAGGCATCTGTAACTCACTAAAGTGATCTCAAATTCTTCTACTTTTCAACAAACCCAAACCTGCATTAGACACATTGCAAAGTAAAACTTGACACTTGGTATTTTCAGTATTTTGAAAGAAACATTTATAGATAGATCATCCATTTGTACGTAGCATACAAACTCAAATACTTGGCAACCCACTAAAAATTAACAGGGTATGTGAAAACATGGTTACTAGGTAGGAGTTGGCTGTATGCCCCCGCTACTGTATACAAATTTGGTATTTTCTCTACATTCTTCTGGAAAATGTCTGTGTTAATGTTTGGAAGCCATCAATGCAGTGTCTCAAAGTTGTTTTTAAGCCTTCATTATTAATATATAGAGATGAGAAATTTTCTTTCCAACATATACGTGAAATGTCACATCCTACAAGTCTAGATATTGAAGGAGCCATACTCTATCAAATCTATATCCAATGTGTTCTCAGGGGAAGTCTCTAAAATGTGAGAGAATGATGAAAGTTGATGAGCGCAGTCTTGTTAAAGAATGACCACTGCCTCTCAACCACAAATGAAGCTGCTAAAATAAGCACTGTATTTTTTTTTTTTGAAATGGCCCTATGAATGCTCTTCTGCAATAGCTAGCTTCACCATGCCATGGTTAGCAGAGGTTATAATAAATACCGCATCACGGACTATGTGACCTCTGTGAACTTACCGGACTTGTATCTGGCACACAACTATTTACACATTGCTGTTATGTGATTAAATTCTCAGGAAAATAGTATATACTCAGTCTTCTATTAATGAATATTTCTTTGCCTCATATGTTTTATGTAAATACAGTTTTTATAAAGCCATCTGCTTTAGAGCAGTGACTGGTAATAACTGTGTCACTGCACTTCCAAATAAAATCAAACAAGTGGCAATAAATTATATGATGCTGTACTTAGTAACGATTACTAAACTGTTAATGTAAGTCAGGCCATGATGGGGATTAATATGGCTATAAAAGCTATTAACAGGACAAGGGAAAGATAATTTACATTGGCTGGGCACCCAGGCATTGTATCTGACAATTTACCTATATTACACAGCACTAGGAGGGAACTAATTTCTAGTCTTTCTCCCATGATCTACTTAGTATAAGATGATTGATTTGGATCCCAAGTTATGCATCAAGGTGACCTACAACACCACAGCAAACTCACACAGACACTGTAAGAAATTTTAAATTTTCAAAAAAAAAAAAATAGAATCACAGGAATATTCACATCTGTGAGGCATTGCATGAACTACTGGCCTAAATTAGTATGCAGTTTCAACATCATGCCACATTCCTTTCAAAGACATATTTTTGTGAAACTGGGTATTGGTATTCGGTCATTGCTGTGATCAAAAAATAAATACATCAATCAATATGGAATAGAAAATTAATGGTGGTGTGTAATCTTGTTCAAAGATCTGAGAAGTTTTATAGTGCCCATCAGGCATAGACATTTCCATAAATAACTGTGGGTATTAAGAAAGAAAAATAAAATTTTCCTTTCAATTTACAAGTATTCTTTTTTGAAATAACTATTAAGTTGTCTATAGCTAACTACTTTTAAAAAATGCTGAGGTTTTTTGTTGTTATGTTGGCTGAGGGGTAAAGTGGAAAAAAATCACAGACATTCACTATGCCATAAACTGAGGCTGAGAACTTCTGTTGTAGATAAATTCTAATCCTCCATGCCAAAGTACAGGAAGCTGACCTGTAGGTCTCTAAAGGTTTTACCCAGTTTTCTGAGCTAAGTTTCTAAAATTATTAATAAAAAGGCCATCTATGATTGAATGTACAAAATCATTTTACATAATCAGTATAGAAGATGGAAATATAATTGTCACCATATACTTCCCACTCTGCTCACCTTCCATTCCATGTCATTTGTCTAAATATGATTGTATGATGTTTACTTCCCATTCAGGAAGAAGAAATTACATCTATTTTTGGTATATCCCCTCTCCTGCCCTTTCACTACTGCCACACACAGAAGTGCCACTTAGATACTCTTCCACAGGGGTTTTTTGATGAATTTCCTCTCTAATATGACTTAATATCTATGTAGACAGTTACAATTTTTCTCTTGTAGTCTACACATTTTAGAGTAACATGAGGTCCTATATGTTCAAACCTTCAAGAAATGTTTAGGATTATACCAGGCTTATGAAATCATACAAAGTATAATATCATCTTCCATAAAATTATAAGTCTTATATACAGAAGGCCAGTAAAATGCCAATGAAGTTAAAATTTTAAAAAACAAAAAATTCCACCCACTGCCTGGGTGGCTCATTGGTTGAGTGTCTACCTTCAGCTCAGGGCGTGATCCTGGAGTCCTGGGATTCAGTCCCGCATCAGGCTGTGGGGAGCCTGCTTCTCCCTCAATCTATGTCCCTGCCTCTCTGTGTCTCTCATGAATAAATAAGTAAAATCTTAAAAAAAAAATTACTGACATTTGTGGAATCTCCTGAAATAAGGCAACATGCTTATATACCTAGATATACTAATGTTCGCCACACCAGAGAACTTATTAATAATTTTTTAGCCACAGATACTGATATTATTACATTAAGGGGTAAATTTCAATGGCTAACATTACTGGGTTATTAAGCCAATTCTTTTAAGATTTATTTCTTTATTTTAGAGAGAGAGAATGTGTGTGTACAAGCAGGGGGAAAGGCAGAGGGAGAGGGAGAGAAATTTTAAGCAGGCTCCAAACCGAGGGGAGCCCAACGTGGGGCTCGATCTCATGACCCTGTGATCATGACCTGAGCCAAAATCAAGAGTCAGATGCTCAACCGAGTCACCTAGGCGCCACCCCTTCTTTATTTTTTAAGGATTTACTTATTATTGAGCCAAGTCTTAGGTGAAAACTGCAAAAGGAGAATTTTAATGAGATCATCTAGCAGTATGAAATTGTTTTTAACTCACTAGGCAGAGCTTGAGGTACAGATCTCCCTTTCTCCTCAACCAGGTAGGGGAAACACAAAAAGGGAAAAAATAAATCAAAGTTAAGGCATGGAAATTTGCTGTTGAGAAAAAAAAGAGGCAGCAGAATATCTAGTTTTTAAAAATATCTCAACAGTTGGTCCATAAGAAAAAGCACATTAAACCCTTCCAAGGAAAACCAGCATCTCCAAAAGGATTCCAACAGCAAGAAACATCTGCAGCTGTAATACGGGTTTAACCAAATCATCTTTGAAGTAATGAACAAACAAAGGCCGTGGGAAAAAAAGTAAGTATCATAGTTGCTGGAGGTATAACACTCCCAAAGACTCCGGAATCACCCAAGTGACAGCCAAGGAAGAAGAAACAGCAGTTGAGGATGAGGGCTCTGCAGGCAGACAGACCCTGGTTTGACCTCCAGCTTTATTATTTTTAAGCTATTAGATGCCAGGCAAATACCAAAATCTCTCTAACCTCAAATAGAAGTAACAATGCCAGTCTCATAGGTAGCATGAAGACTACTGAGGGCAGTCACCTAAAATACTATAGAAGCTAATACTGAGTAGCTTCACCGTCACCTCATAACTTCAACTAAAAACAGACAAAGCTGATTCCACTGCTCTTTGTTCAAAAACTCTACCAAAAATTCCTATCTTAACTTCCCCTAGCCATCTCAAACTAAGCATGGCTAAAACAAAACTCATATTTCCTGAGAATCAGCACCTCCGTTTGTGTAAGAAAAAAAAAATGCCTCTTCCCCCTTTATGACCTTGAAATCATTCTTGTCACACTCAAGCCATCTCCAGATGTTATCAACCTTTTCAACCGTCTCATGTTATTCCTCCACTTTCTCTTCTTCCCTCATCACCCTGTAAGCTGGGTACTCTAATATTTCCATTATTAGGTGAACTGAGAAGGAGCCAAAAGCAAAGGTTAGCTTTACCAGAACCCATAGATCACATGGTTCTCCTGTCATACATCACTTTCCTCTTCTACATAAAAAAAATGAGTTCCAACAAGACCTTGTAGAGTTGTCTCTGCTCAGAGCCACTGAGTAGACACTGCTCACACGGCCCCTTCATATGAACCAGAAGAGGCACCCTTTCTTCCCCAAGATACTTTATTTCCATTTCCCAGAAAATCAAGCTAAGGTGCTAATTTTGTTAAAGGACATATTGCTACTATATGTAGAGATGTGAATCTAAATAAATACACATGTAAAATGTGATTAAATGATATCCAACAGGTAGGGTGCCCACTGAACGATCTACAAGTGGTGTCTTCATGTTCTCAGTTCTTTTCCTGCACCAACCACCCTCCCCCCCGTGCCATCCACACTATCCAACAAACAAAATCAATCACCAATAACCTCCCATGTGTCAAAAGTGATGGCTGAATTTTTATTACTTTTCTTATTTGATTTTGTACTAGGATCACTATGTGTTTCCACGGTCTTCAGGACACTTTCTCTGGGATTTCTTCCTACTCTGACTACTGTGTGACAGTGTGTCCTACTGCCTGTTGCCCTTCTCATTTTGTAAATCTCATTCCTCAGGGTTCCATCCATAGCCCTCCATTTTATCAGACATTCACTCTCAGTTAGGACTTCAACTGCTCCAAAATAAGCCCAGATATCTCATCTGTAGTTCCTACTGACACCACCCCTATAAGTTCCCTCTAATATATCCTAAACTGAAATCCACATTGAAAAAAATACAGTAGCTCCCATCATCACACACACACATACATACACACACACACAAAGAGAGAGAGAAAGAGAAAGAAAGAAAGAATGAACAAGAACAAGAGAGCTTCTCATAATCTTAGGTAATGGAGTCACCATTCTTGAAATTTCCTACAATAGAAAACCTTGTTCTTGCACTTATCTTTCATTTAAAAAAATACCTGAGTGTCTACTGTGTACCAAAGTGATGGGCTAAGCACTCAGGATATATACCAATATACCAAGAAGAAAAATTTCTCTGCCATCATTAAACTTCAAGTGGGAGGAGGAGAATAATAAACTTATTAAGTATAACAATTATTTATTACATTTAACTTTTTTTATTTTAAAGAAAGGCAACCTGCCACATGCAGCACCTCATCTGGATGTGTCTAGAGTCTTGGAAGCTTGACTAACCTTCATTCTCCTACAAATGGCCCTTGAGAGGAAAGAAAGCACAGCTACTCCTATACCCTTGACCAAAGAATGGTCCTCCTCTATCAGGGAAAGTGGTCCTCTTCAACAGAGCTTGCAGCTTCAGGAGGGATGCACATGGAGTGCTGAGGGCGAAAGGGGACATGCACCTAGTCAGCCAAATCAACCTCGACAATCAATGGGGGTGACAGATGTCACAGCCAGATTGCTCTCACATACTTGTTATATTCAACATTTACAAATCAATGTTGTATCATGATAATATGAGGGGCAGGTAAAGGAAATTTTTACTTTAAATTGGGTGGACAGGGTAAGCATTATCATCAAGGTGCTATTTGAGTAAAGGCTTGAAATAGGTGAAGGAGTTAACCACATGGATATCTATGGAGCAAATATTCAAGGTGGAGGAAACAGCCAGTACAAAGGCCCTAAGAATCTACCTCCTATATTCAAGGAACATCAAGAAACTAAAGCAGTTCAAGTATAGGCTACTATCTACCTGAAAATTGTCATAAACATACAAATTTGTGGTATCTGTGATGACATCTTGAATGAGATCCTTGAAATGTAATGAGTGCCCTTATACATTACACAATCTGATAGGTCAGCCTTACTTTCTCTCTACTGGTCTTAGGTCAACCCTCACTTCACATACCATTTCACAATGAAGCATTCCTACCCAAATCACAGCCATCATCAAATTCTCTCAAATTCTAGTTTGTATCTAGTTAACCACTGGTATATGCTACCATATATTTATATGCAGTATTTTTCCTTCTAGGTAGAAGTCTTTGGTTTATCTCTGACTAGACTCTTAAAAAAAAAAAAAAAAATCACTCTAGAGCAACAATTCTTCCCCCATTACCAACTAAAGTGATTAGATAAAACAGGCCCATAACAACTGTTTCATTGCAAAGAAGTTTGTTGAGAATAGTTTTTATAAAGCTTTACACTGACACCCAGATTGCAATCCACTGAGCCAATATACTCACCACAGTGACAGAGGAAATAATTTAAAAGGCATATTTATAAAGCACATTGATTTTTCAGTTCATTCAATTTTATTGATTTTATGAAATATTCATATTTCATTCCCAATAAACTTTTGCCACTAGTTTAATACTGCTTTCCAAGACACAAAATCTCTAATACTAGTAAAATTAAGCCATTTCTTTAAAATAGAAAAAAGAGAGAAAAATAAAGTATTCCCTTCCTGTAAGGAAATGTTAAGAATAAATATAATAATAAACTAATATATTCAAAGTCAAGCACGGCTCCCATGTAAACACTGGATAAAAGCTGGTGGAGAGCGAGTTTCTTAAATCACAAGTGAAGACAACGGAGTCACAAGAATGCTGAGATTACCAAAGCATTGTTCCTTTAGCATAAAAGGAAATCACCTAGGTCAGACATTGCTCATCGTTTTCTGATTACTTGAGGTCTTAGCAAAAATGATGAAGTGATTTCCTAGCAGATCCACTGATGATCCCCCAGAAAAACCGGAAAGGAGATCTTCAGCAACCCTTCCCATCACAGCCACTTTCAGAAAACACCCAGGGCTTGTAGTTGTGGCTTGAAGCCACAACCAAGTGAAGGCTTCTTAATCACAGAGAGCCCCTCCCTCCAGGACTCTCCTTTCTTGCTGCTGGAAATGGCCAGCAAAACATTGTCATAAGTCAAAGTTAGGTTTTCAACTAGGAAGTCTTGTCTAGGATGACTGAAGCCATGTCTAAATACTTAGCGCCTGGCTTCGGACCCTGAATAAAGGTTTTGTTTGCCTTTAATGACCCCAAAAGAAAACAGAATAGCAGATAGATGGAAAGATCCAAGGATGTTATGTGGTGTATACAGCCAATGGGAACTGCTTAAAAGCGTTTGTTACATTCTGGAGGAGAGCCTCGGTGATTATTATAGTACGATTATTGTAATCAGAATTTAAAACTGTTATTTAGGGATCCCCGGGTGGCTCAGTGGTTGAGTGTCTGCCTTCGGCCCAGGGTGTGATCCCAGAGTCCTGGGATCGAGTCCCACGTCAGGCTTCCTGCAGGGAGCCTGCTTCTCCCTCTGCCTGTGTCTCTGTCTCTCTTTCTCTCTCTGTGTCTCTCATGAATAAATAAAAATCTTTAAAAAAGACTTATTTAAATGACAAATATCCTACATATCACTTTAACAAAACACGGGAAATACACATCTAAGGTCCCTTATTTGTGCAAAATCCGATATCTATCAAAACCCACATAATAAGCTAGAGACTCCATTCCCAATAAACAAAACTTTAAAAAATAATTTAAAAATAAAGGCAAAAAATTAAAAAGATAAAAAATTTAAAAATAAAAATAAAGTCAATTATCACCAATGCCTTCTACCTCTGGGTAGGTCTATTCAAAACTAACAGCTGCTTATTTTATGGCTAATATAATTTAAACAAAATACTACATGAAATATCTGAGTTGACTCCTAACAGTCAACTTTACCCATTTCCTATTTTAAAGCCTAAGTCAATTTAGCGGCAGTTAAAATTTTATTTTTCTTATTCTATTGCTAGGACTAGAGAAACACTGTTAGTTTTTGTACTGGAATTAAGCTTTACTGTTCAGGGATATTATGGGATTTCTTTCCTCACCTAAAATATCTTCCCCTTGACAGCTTATACATTCCTTTTTCCTTTTCTAGCACCCAAATTAGCAAATAGCAGGCTGTGATGGTATGAACACACACACACACACACACACACACACACACACAAACACCTCTTCAGGACTGCATCATTTCACCAAAAGTGTGAGGTATAAACGTCAGTGTAGTTCTCAGGGAACCAAGAAAATTCACTGTTAGAAGACAGACAGTGGCATTCTTTCTATATAATTAACATTTGTAAAACACTTCTGTGAATTCCAACTTCAAATGTAATTCATAAAAAGGAAAGCTATCATTATCACCCAAACAACTAGAGATTCCCACGCTAGACCTGTTCTCTCGGAGTCTCAGTCCAGCCCAATCCCTCTAGGGCAGCAAGAGGACAAAACTGGACCCACTTCCTTGGTCCAGCACAATGCGGGGTATAGAATGCATCTCAATAAAGCAGTGAGTATCACAACAGGTCAGAAATCACACCTCTACCTACTTAGTTGGCCTCTGTTGAGAGCTCACCATGTGCTTTGTGTTGAATTACCTAAATAAATATTCATAGAACTATGAGGAAGATCGTATTTTTCTCATTTTTCAGATAAAGGAACTAAGCAACTGGCCCAAGATCATGCAGCTTTAAGAATAACGCAGAGATCTGAAACTTCTCTGATTGGCAGTTTCATTTTCATTGCTGCTTGAAATATATTAACAAGACTAAAAAAAATTGTAGAGCATAATCTTTAACTTCACAGCACTCTTCAACTTAATTTTGCTCTTAATCACCATATTCCACTCCTTATCTTTGCCCTTGAAATACTCATAGGGTTATGCTGTTAGGAACCACAGACATATGCCCAGGGCCAATGAGATGTGCAGGGGCCTATAAACAATAGCAGGCCTGGGAGGCTGGTGGGGGGAGGGGGGGAGAAGTGTCTCAATTATTAAAAGAAAATCTCCAAATTCAAGTTAATAAATGTTTACCTTAAAGGTCATAAATGTTATAGGATAAAATGAAGATTACTTAAATTAGCATTCATGAAAGTTTAATTATATTTGAAAACATTTCTAAGTTAAACTCTTATTCTAACAGGATCCTCAAATATATATAATAATCGTAGAGAATTATAGCCAATCGTAACTTAAGTATGTTACCTACAGCCAAATCTGAAAGCAAATTATGTTTAAAATCCTCCTTTTATACTTTTATAACAAATCATATCTACTGTGATACATGTATTACTCTGGAAGCTCCATTTCCCAGATTCCTTGTCAGGAGGTTTTGTAGCTTAGGCTCTGTTGATAAAGAGATTCTCCTGTGAAAGTTAAAAGGGTGGATTTAAGGGCAGCCAGGGTGGCTCAGCAGTTTAGCGATGCCTTCAGCCCAGGGCCTGATCCTGGAGACCCAGGATCAAGTCCCGTGTCGGGCTCCCTGCATGGAGCCTGCTTCTCCCTCTGCCTGTGTCTCTGCCTCTCTCTCTTTCTCTCTCTCTCTCTCTGTGCCTCTCATGAATAAATAAATAAAATCTTAAAAAAAAAAAAAAAAGGCTGGATTTAAGAAGCCATAAACTCCTACAACAGGAAGCAGGTAGAAGTAGAGGCACGTGTTAGACTGACACGTGTGTAGCTTCTAGATAAAGCTCTTAGCTAGCAGTCATCCACTTTGGAGCTGCAGGTGGCTGAGCCATAGGTGGCTGCTTCCTGTGATTCCAGCAATTCTCAAATTCCTCAAATTAGTATCAGTTATTTCCAATATTTACTCCCTATAAAATCCCTACATTAAACCTCCCCCTGCTAAAACACTTACAGTGGTTTCTGTTTTCCCATTTATGCAAAAAAGGAAACAATGATCTCTAGTAGGTAAGATTATAAATGACCTTTTTATCCTTGTTTGTATTTTCTGGCTTTTTAACGAACATGTGCTGCCTTTGTTAATGTATTCTAACTGGGAGACTCCCTGCCACCCACCTAAAAAAATACTCTGAAATTATGTAGTATAAGGAGGAACTTCCCTACATACCTCAGCAAAATAACAAATACTTGCTATACACAAGTATGACAACTGATATTTGTAAAACTACTCCAGTCATTTTTAAAGTTTAAATTATGTACTATACACCCTGTTTAAAAAAGATCAGGATAAGCTTTCACAAATTGATACTGCTACTAAGGGCTAAAAGAAAAATCATCATTTGCTACCAAAACAATTACTTTTCAGCATAATTCATATATTGCAGTTATTTTTAGTAACTTTTCCCCCAGCAACACCTTTAGAATTTTGTATTCAGAGTTGTTGTATTATCCTGTTCATTTTAACTTCCAAGACTTAGCCAAAAGAGCCTGTCCAAGGACATTTAACAAATAGAAAACTATCGTTCAGATGGTTAAAAACACAAAATGAGTATTTGAGTAATGCTTCACATCCTCTTTCAGCTACTTCAAAGGCAGGTGTCACGTAAATAAAACATTATTATAAGAGCATTTACACCAACAAACTTTGTAATAGCAATTGGTTCATAACTCCACTAAAAGACTTTAAGGACAAGAGAAGTTAAATAATGGTAAGCAGAGACTGGAAAAAAATTGGTCATGATTTTTTAAGCCTTAATATTTCCATTATTAAAGATAAATTACATAATCTGTTGGACCCATATTAACTCAGTTGGGACGAATTAGTGGCAAATTCCATATCCACAACATATAGTAAAGTATGGAAATTCATTGAAGTTTTTATTTAAAATGTGGAAAATTTCCTGAAAAGTCATGGTGTAATCTCACTTTTCTTGCTGCTTTAAACAGATTATCAAAACTATACAATTGGAGAACAGAGTTTTAGTTTCACAGAACTCTTCTAGGTGGTTTGCAAACATTCCTTTCAAAGTCATAGTTCAGTAGGTATACCCAGCCCCGTTGTCAAGTATAGACATTGTCTGATTATGATATCTTCTTTATGGGAAGGTGAGCAAATCTTTATGATCAGTGGAAAAATATATATAAAGTAGTCCATAACAGTCTTTCAAAAATCAAACTTGATCAGCTTCACATTCTGAATCAATTGAGGATTACTTGACCCATGAAACTAAGAACTGGCAGGAATTAATCAAGGCCGAATTAATTAAATCCACAATTATTATTATTGATGACATTTATTGAGCAATTACTATGTGTAGGCACTATGCTAAGCACATTACTCAGATTATGTAATACTCACAACTCCATGATGAAAGCATGCTCATCCTCATTTCACAGATGAGGAAAAGGGCTTGCAGAGGTTTAATAGAATGCCCAAGATTACATAGCCATTGAGTGATATTAGTGGAATTTATAGCCAGGCCTATCTAACTCCCAAGCCTTACCTACACACCCAATCTAAATCTTTCCATATACAGTTAAGAAAAAAAGAAGCAAAAATAAATATCCTCCCTGCGTCATTAGTTATTAAAACACTTAAAGGAACATACATCACAAGCTGAGGACAGCAACCATACATTTCACAGTAAGAAGGAGGCTTTCACACCATTGGTCAGAATTTAGTAAATCAATCTACATAGAATATTATATGCTATGTGTTTTCTCTAAGATACATGATTAAAAGCCCCAGATTAGTACTGTGGTGCTGTGGTGACATCTGACAGCAAGCAAAAGCAGAAAGACAATAACTGAAGGTCACAGTACTGCCCTAGATTCCGGGAAAAAAAGTCACACTTAAGTCAATGTATTATCTTTAATCACAGTAAATTTAAACATATGCAATACTAATAATATAAGGTTTGTATCTCAAGTTCGACAGTTTTAACATCTCAGCTTTTCAAGGATAGGGCTTGAGTACTATGAAATTGTTAGGCAGAATCAGATGATTCAACACCACCAAATAGATTGTTCAACTGCTTTTTGTCCTGAAAATAAAGTAGATAGATGCTCTTCTCCCCAATTCTCTAACACAACAGTAGCACATACAAGTAGAATTCATCAGAATCCATTGCAGTTAAAGGCTTTTAACAGATTTTTCTCATTATAAAAGGAATTATGAGCTAAGCATATACAAATTTGAAAATAAAAGGTATAGAAGAATAAAAATTACCTGTAGTCCTATTAACACTAACATCTGTATCTGTGTATTTCTTAGTTTATCTTTCCTAGGAGCTATATATAACACATAAGCTTAATGTAAGTAACTTGCAGACAAAGAAATAAGTTCAATCCAGGGTGACAAAAAATACAAGATTACAGTGGATCACCTAGGTAGCAATTTCTAATGTAATAAAAATGCTACGCCTCCCAGGAACACTACTCCAGGCAAACAGATTCTGAACATACTATAGCAGCGGCATTAACCTCTCTGATAACTGCTTAAATAATTTTAAATCGTCAAAATGGTTTCAGTAAATCGAATGTGAACCCAATAATCTTAGGGTATGCTCAGTTTCCTCATTATAGTTTGAAGAAAAGATGCTCTATCTATTACAAGAATCTGGGAACAACAGGCCACCACTGAGATAGCTGCTAGAGCAAGAAAAGTGACCCTATTAATACCCAGGTGAGAATTAGCTGTCAGCAGACTGGCTATGTGAGAATGAAACAGGTGCCATTATAAATGGTCAACCAACTGAAATCTAATATCAAGGAAGGAATAAAATCTTTTATCAGCCTGAGTTTCAACACTCTCTTACCCACAAATTTAGCATGTATAACTGGACAAGTCCTTTAGATTCCTCTGTTCTTCAATTATATTATCTAGAAACAAATGCTCTAAATTTACCACAAATAGCACTAATTTAGACAAACACATATGCTAAGAGATCTCAAGTGTCACAAGACAGTAATAGAATGAGGCAGCAGGACAGGGACTCAACTTAGGACTTTGTAAGAAGGTAACTGCTAAGTACTTTGTTTTGTTTTCATTGTTTTCCAATGAAGAGTGAAAGCTTTGTGAAATATGTGCAACATACTAAAAATATACCTAAAACTCTCATTTTCTAAAAAAAGCAAGTGTTTCCCAAAAATCATGTGATAGAAATAACCTCAAGGACACACTGATGTTTCAAAAGAGACTCAATTAAAAAAATAAATAAAACTATTGCTTTTTTTGTTTTCTGATTCTTGGCAAACAATCTGAGGTTTTAAAAATACATAAGACAATACCGCCAAGGGCAGACAGTGACCAATATTTAATAATTCATATCACTCAAAAATTTTCTTCCAACATACCAGGAACTCAAGGGCTTACCCCTCTGATTTTTCAATATCTTGAACAATAAATTCCCAAGAACATTAAGAGGCACATGTAGAGAACAAACAGGACATCAGGACTCTGTTCTCTCTACAGTTTGTGCCAGCACGCCAATCAGGAAATGCTCCTGCCTAAGTTTCCCAGCCAGTCTTTCTGAACGTTCCACTTCCGTCACCTTCTCCCTGTCTGGTCTCTCACATCGCTAACATTACGCACCATAGACTTATGATCTATTTTTCTTATTTTGTTAAAATTTTACTTTTTTCTAAAATACCCACTACCTCCTCCAGGGCGAGGACTAGATATCTGGGATCCACATTTGAACAGACAGGATCCCTCCCTGAGTGCCAGGTACATGCTAGGAAAGTGCAAACTTGGTTAACCCCCAGGAACTTAGTCTATCAAACTTTTTTTTTTTCAAGATTTTTTCTTTATTTATTCATGAGAGACACAGAGAGAGAGAGAGACAGACAGAGGCAGAGACACAGGCAGAGGGAGAAGCAGGCTCCATGCAGGGAGCCCGACGTGGGACTCGGATCCCAGGACCCAAGATCACGCCCCAGGCCAAAGGCAGACCCTCAACCGCTGAGCTACCCAGAAGTCCCTTTTTTTTTTTAAAGATATTTTTTTATTCAAACTCTTTTGTGAAAAGATGGTCTTGACTACCTGTCTCTGGTTGACATGAAAAACCTCAGCCTCACTTTCCGAAGCACCAAAACCACTTGATTCTAAGTATAATGCTGCTGTACCAAGTAAGTTTTTCTTGCTTATTTTTCCCTGAGGCTAAAATGAAGAGTGCAATCTCTTATTTTACCACTAAGCTAAGCTATTATAAAATCTTGTCTCATCGGTTTTTTTAAACACTGTAGATTATATCCCATCAAGAACACAAACATAAGACTTTCTTCTGTCAAAGTCATAACCGTCTACAGAAATCCATACCTCTTTTCAACGTTTTTCGGTTTTAATAATTTTTTAAATGCTTCTGACATCTGATTGTGCAAATCAACAGCAAAGGAAATGTTTAAGATGCTAATGTTCCCCTAGAGAAATCTCAGAAGACCTCAGACATACAATGCTGATCTAGAAAATGTACTCAGCTTCATTGTGAACTGCCCAGTTTCATGGTCCTTTGGCATTTCCTTGTGTCCAGAGTAGAAAAATTTAAATTTCACTGTTACTCACAGAGACAATAAAAGTCTTAAATGCTATAAATTATAGTCAATTAACTAGAGAAATGTTTTCCTATTCTGCAGCAAGAACTTAATTCACAAGGGAAGAAGAAGAAGGGAAAAGAAAAGGGACAGAGACACAGACAACCAACAGAGAGAAAGAAAATGCATTTGACCTTAAAGGTATTCATAAATTTCCAAGAACAGATTCCAAAGATGAGGAGGGCTTTTTGCCATTCAAGTACTACATGAGTGCACTAAAGGATGTCTCGTTCTCAGAATAAAATATGTGAATTTTCTAGTCCAATTTTATCAACACAGTTATCCACCAACCTATACACAGTAACCCCCAACCATAGCAGAACAGAATTAAGGAAGTACTAACAAGAAGCTTATAATCATCACAACTAGCTTTTTCTAATTTTTTAAGATTCCAGATTGTTTTACACATCTTATCTATAAATGTCTATTTATACACATATACAAAGAGAATAATGCTTTAGAGGAGGAGGAGAATGAAGAAGGAAAAACAAAGAATAGCCAGCTAGCTAATTGGTAATGAAATTCTAGCAGTAGGAGAAAAACTTAATTAAACCAGCAGAGCTAGGCAGATCAAAAGTGCATGCTTAAAAAGATTCGAAGGGCAGCTGACACCAGAATCTCAATTTTATCTTGCAACAGTGGCACCCAATAAACATTCTGGACCCTGCTCTCTGGAGCTTGCGGCCTGGTCACTCCTGTCCCTCCTATGTGCACTGGAGTCACACAAGCTGGCTTTGTGTCCCAGCTCCAGCCATCTGCTACATAGGCAAGTTATTTGAGTTCTAAAAGCTATCACCCCACCAATGAGGATTAAATGACCTCTCTCTCATAAAATTACTATGAGGATTAAATGAGCTAATAATGACCATGAAATGCTTTGTAACTTTTTACACACAATGCAAATAGGAGGTGTCCTTGTCTCAACAGAAAAGAAAGTCTCCTCCAGCCACCTTTCTCCAGTTTGCCATAATGTTTGCAAAGTACTGAGGTTTTCAGATATAATTACAAAGTATAAACATCATAATTAAAGTTACTTCAACTAACATTTGAGTGCTCACTTAGTAGCACCTCTTATGTCCAGCACTTTACTAGATACTGTGAGAGACAAAAGAAAAACAGGATTTGCTCCTTGGGCTCCAAAAATAAAAACCTCACTAAGGAAACAAAACCAGTACATATGAATAACAGCAAGGCATAGAGGCCACTCTCACAGGGAGGATTTTAAAAACTTAAAGGGTTTTTAATTGTAATTGACAAAAAGTTTACGTAACACATTTTAGCTGGGAGATGGAGCCTAAACAGTAAAAAGGTAGGAAGGCATCTGGGGGGTCTGATTGGTGTTAAAAGTGATGGTGTTAAGAGTGAGTGGTAAAAAAGGTAGAAATTCAAAATTAAAATAAAATTAAAATAAAATTAAAAAAAATAAAAAATAAAAAAGGTAGAAATTCTCCGACTACGGGGGACCCAAATAACAATAAAAGATTTTTAAACTCAATCCAGTAGGCCTTAAATGAAGGCTAGTTCATTTAAAGGCTAGTTCTATTCTGAAAGCCACACAAAAATATCACCATTCAAAAATGTTGCCAGTAATAGGAGAGTCTCAAAGGAAAAAAGGCAGAGACCAATTGGAAAAGGCTTAATGAAATGCAAAACCTCAATCAGCAGCAGGCTTATTTCCAGATCTTAATTCCTTGCCCCATTTTTTAATGCAAACCCAAAAAAACACATGAGTCAGAAGAATCTGATGTAATTTCTGATAAACCAGGGTGGATGTAAGGTATCAATGTCACTGCCACATGGTTCACCAGGCTGGAGGCAGCACAGATCAAAGGAGAAAAACCTGAAGATCGGAGGCAGGTTCCAACCCTATGTGAACCTGATGTTACTGGATCTGCTTCCCACTTCACTCATTTACAAAGGAAACAGGACATCGTAGGGTTACTTTGAGGTTTAAGTTAAAAAAAAAAAATCTGGAAACTTGAGGCAATATGCAAATGTTAATTAAGCAGGGATTAAACTAAGCAAGCACATTTTGCTAGTGGATGAGCATCCTGAGGACAAGGGCTGTGTGTTGCTCTCCAGTGCAAACCCAGAGCCTAGCTTAGTTCCTAACACCTACAGGAATGCAATGAGCGTCAAGCTTAATGCAATGTACTTTTGGTGAGCATCCACTGTGTTCTATTCCCTGCCCTCATGGAGCTCATGGTTTAGAGGCAAGAGAGATACTAAACAAGTAATTACAACTGCAAGAAGAATCACAAAACAAAGCTATAGAAGTCTACCTAGATCAGGGAGGGGATTATTTAACCTGGTCTACAAGGTCAGAGGAGACCTTCGGAACCAAGCAAATAATAGTCATCAACTGTTTCTATAATTTCTCTGAGCAACAAAAGCTATAAAAATTGAACTGCCTGTTGATTTAAATTTTTTTTCAGGGGCACCTGGGTGGCTCAGTGGTTGAGCATCTGCCTTTGGCTGAGGTCGTGATCCCAGGGTCCTGGGATGGAGTCCCACATCGGGCTCCCCACAGGGAGCCTGTTTCTCCCTCTGCCTATGTCTCTGCCTCTCTGTGTCCCTCATGAATAAATCAAAAATTTTTTTCAAATATTGGTTCAGATATCACATTAAAAAGGGGGGGCGGGGAGCCTGGGTGACTCAGCAGTTTGGCACCTGCCTTTAGCTCAGGGCGTGATCCTGGAGACCAGGGATCAAGTCCCATGTCAGGCTCCCTGCAAGGAGCCTGCTTCTTCCTCTGCCTGTGTCTCTGCCTCTGTGTGTGTGTGTGTGTGTGTGTGTGTGTGTGTGTGTGTCTCATGGATAAGTAAATAAGAATCTTTAAAAAAAAATAAAATAAAATTTAAAAAAATAAAAGGTGGGTGGGGAAGGAAGAGGGCATAGGGTTTGCACAGAAAAGTTAAAAGAAGAAAAAGTCTCCCATTTAAGCTCACGTGACATCAAATGTGTCCTACATGCCACAGGTAGAAGTATGGCATCTACCCACAATCAACTTTTTACCAGGAAAAACTTAATTACTACAAGCAATCTGCCTGTGTAGTTACAGATTTTCCTTAAAAAAGAACAGGTACCTAAAAAAAGATGTATAAATCTCTTATTTCAAATATAAGTAATACTCAGATTTTAAAGCTGTATCTTAAAAATTCAAGTCATCAATATAACTTTCCAAAAATCAACCAGTATTTATTGAGTTCCTCCTCTGTGTTAAACATCAGATAAGACATTAAAGAAAATATTAAAAGCTTTAAAAATATCCTACTATTGGAGCACCTAGGTAGTTCAGTAGGTTAAGCATCTAACTCTTGATTTTGGCTCAGGTCAGGATCTCAGGGTCATGGGACACAGCCCTCTGTCAGACTCCATGCCTTAGCAGAGAGTCTGCTTGAGAATCTCCTCTCCCTTCTTTCCCCCTCCCCCATGTGTACTCTTAATAAATAAATCTTTAAAAAACAAGTAAAATAGGGGTGCCATCCCCAGATCCTGGGATTGAGTCCCACATCAGACTCCTTACCAGGAGCCTGCCTTCTCCCTCTGCCTATGTCTCTGGCTCTCTGTGTGTCTCTCATTAATAAATAAATTTTAAAAAAATAAATAACAAAATAAAATATTTATCAAGAAATCTACAATTCACCTAGAAAAAATACTATAGGAATTCAATAACTGAATGCAAACTACATAAAGATGTCACAAGACATAATTCTCTGTCAAATCTGATATAAAACTAAGGGCCATGGAAGAGGAGATCTTTGTGCTTTTTGTTCACTGATCTATCCAGGTGCCTAGTGTCTGTCTCAGCAAGCAGAGAGTGATAAAAGAAATTCATGGATTAAACAGAGAGAACAATGTCATAAGAGGGAATTCAGCAAAAATTACATGAAGAATCAGAGGCTTTTTTTTTTTTTTTTTTTTTTTTGAATCAGAGGCCTTAAAGGATGGTTAGGAAAAACTAGAACAGGGAAGAGAGAAGAGTATGAGGCACTAAAGACAGGTGGAGAAGACAAAGTTTGAAGGTAGTGAATGGAAATTCAGCACAATAGTCTAGGCCAGCAATGTTGGTCAAGACCAGATTGTCCAAAAACTTAAAATGTCAAACTGAAGTGTACAAATTTGACAACGCTGACTACAGAAAGTCATCCCGGCTTCTTGAGAGGACAGCATGATCCAAATCTGCCTTTTGGTGCAGTCGTGCATGGACTAGAATGGAAAGCACTACTGCTGCACCCGTGCAAGAAATGAGAGCCTGTGACTAGGGCAGGGGCAGCCTCACTAGAAATAATGGGATAACACAAAAATACTAACACATTTTCTCATGACTCACTGGAAATCACAATTGTAGGCAATTTACTGAGTTTTTGCTGTGTGCCAGATTCCACATTCGGCACTTGTATGCAAATTTTGACATAATCTTCAACCCCAAGGTGACAGGAATTTTATGATTAGGAAACTAAGATTGCCCAAACTGACAGAGTATGATGGCAGTAGGATTGTTACTCAGATCTCCTAACTTTTAGCTTAGTATCATTTCCACTATGACATGCTGCTTTGCTCCTACTAAATATTTTATAGCTCGATAAAACCAGTTTAAGTACCTCTCTTCAAGAAACTGCCTTTTATAATATTAGTTAAATAATTCATGTAAAATATTCATTTGTTCTTATGGCTAAATATTTTTCTGATAGCAAAAAACAAATGTTATTTTGTGAATATACATAGCTGAAAAATGTTTTTAAACATCTCAGCTACAAGATGGAATAATGCTCTTTTTATTTCAGTTCTGCCTCTTTTCTCAGTTGACAATACGTTGCATAAAGACAGCGATACTAATGAGCTCTCAAGTCTCTTCCAAAACTAAAATTTTACCACTTAAATGAACGGAGTTATGTAATCCAAGCTTTAACTTTCTTCAAATGATGGAATTCAGAGTTCTCTCCTTACATTTTGACAACATAGCAAGTCTTTGTAATTCCTTATAATTGAGCAAAAGGTAAGAAGGAACGGAAAAATTCTATTCAGTTAACAGTATAGAATATCTTTTAAAACACCAGTATATTGGAAAAGTATATTAATTTTGTGACAGAATCCTGGTTATAATCTCTGTTTAAAAATATATACATATATATGAATAAAAAATAAATATTTTTTAAAATAAAGATTTCTAATAAAAATACCTATATACTATTTTCTAAGCCCTAAGAAAGTTTATATAAAATGTGAATTTATTAAAGTTTAAATTTTACATTTATTTGTAAATATCTTTTTACAAAAAGGATATTGTAAAAGGTGAAATAAAATGGATGCACTTATGTCAAAGTATTTTAAATTTTTTTTTATTTATTTATGATAGTCACAGAGAGAGAGAGAGAGAGAGAGAGAGAGGCAGAGACATAGGCAGAGGGAGAAGCAGGCTCTATGCAGGGAGCCTGACGTGGGATTCGATCCCAGGTCTCCAGGATTGCGCCCTGGGCCAAAGGCAGGCGCTAAACCGCTGCGCCACCCAGGGATCTCAGTATTTTAAAATGGAGCCGGTGACCATTAGGATGTGGGCCTTATGCAAGTCCTCCACCCGGTGTAATTGTGAACTTTTGAACTGGGTCAAACTACCAATATAGCAAGAATTCCACCAGTAGCTGCAATCTGCTACAGTAACAGATGTTTCTTATGACAGCCTTAGCAACCAATTATGTGTAGCCAAAATTAGTTTTCTGCTGTCAACACTAAACAAAATTCATTGTAAATAATGTATACAAGTATTCCTTTTTGCCTTTAAGTATTCCACCCTTGTGACACACTGGACACAATTTGAATTGCTGTACTCCCCAAAATGCACCAAATCTGTCCCCCAAAGGGCATTTCTGAGAACTCAAATAAATGCTCTTCTAAAAAAAAAAAAGAAAAAGAAGAAGAAGAAAAAAAAAGAAAGAAAAAAAAGGGAAACTAAGATTGAAAAAAAATAAATTAACTACCAAGAGTCTAGCCATGATCGCTCAGATTACTGATCTGACCACTAGTAAGTTATAAGGGGTATCAGAGATTTTAAAAGTTGCTAGATAATTTTAAATCTAATTAGACTAGGAGAAAGAGGATACCATCTATAAAGACAGAACACAAGAAAGACACTGAAACATGTTAAATCAGGTGGACCTAACAGACATTTACAGAATACTCCATCCAAAAGCAGTGGTATAATCTCAATAGATGCAGAAAAAGCATTTGACAATATACAATATCCATTCCTGATTAAAAAAAAAAAAAACTCTCAACAAAGTGGATTTAGAGGAACATTCCTCAACATGATAAAAGCCAAATATAAAAAACTCACGTCACACTCAGTGGTGAAAACTAAAAGCTTTTCTCTTAAGACCAAGAACAAGAGAAGAATGTCTACTCTCACCACATTAACTCAACACAGTACTGGAAATACTAGCCATAGTGATCAGACAAGAGAAAGAAATAAAAGACATCCAAATTGGTAAGGAAGAAGTAAAACTGTCACTATTTACAGATGACATGATAGTGCATTAAAAAAAAAAAAAAAAAAAAAAAACTAAAGACTCCACCAAAAAGCTTTTAAATTCAGTAATGTTGCAGGATACAAAATCAATACACAAAAAGGAAATTATTTTTATATATTAATAATGAAGTAGCAGAAATAGAAATTAAGAAAATAAACCCATTTATAGTTGCATCAAAAAGAGTAAAATATCCAGGAATAAATTTAACCAAGAAGATAAAGACACTAAACCGTAATACACTGATGAAAGAAATAGAAGAAAGCACAAATGGAAGGATCTTCCATGCTTGTAGATTGAAGAATATTGTTAGAATGTCATTAACACTGAGAGCAATTTACAGATCCAATGCAATCACTATCAAAATCCCAATGGTATTTTTCACAGAAATAGAACAAAGAAGCCTTAAACTTGTATAGAACCACAGAAGACTCCTAATAGCTAAAGAAATCTGAGAAAGAACAAAGCTGGAGACATCACAATTCGCGATTTCAAACTTTATTACTAAGCCATAATAATCAACAGTATGGTATTGGCATAAAAAAAGATATATAGAGCGCCCAGAAATAAACTCATGCATATAAAGTCAATTTAGGACAAAGGGGCCAAGGATATACAATGGAGAAAGGACAGTCTCCTCAACAAATGGTTCCAGGAAAACTGGACATCCACATGTGAAAGAATGAAACTGGACCACTATCTTATACCAACACAAAAATTAACTCAAAATGGATTAAAGATTTAAATGTAAGACCTGAAACCATAAAATGCCTAGAAGAAAACACAGGTGGTAAGCCCCTTAAACATCAGTCTTGGGGATGAATTCTTAGATTTGACATCAAAAGCCAAGACAACGAAAGCAAAAATAAGTGGGACTACATCAACTAAAAAGCCTATATATTCTACACAGCAAAGGAAACCACCAACAAAATGAAAAGGCAACCTATGAAATGGAAAAAAAATACTTGCAATTATATACCTGATAAGGGGTTAATATCTAAACGGTACAAAGAACCCACAGAATTCAATAGAATGCAAACAAAACAAATCATCCAACTTAAGAATGGGCATAAAAACTAAATGGACATTTTTCCAAAGATGATATACAAATGCCAACAGGTACATTAAAAAGTGCTCAACATCACTAATCAGGAAAACACAAACCAAAACCACAGTAAGAGCTCACCTCACACTTGTTAGGATGGATGGCTATTATCAAATGAGGAGAGATAACAAGTACCAGGTGAGGACGTGGAGAAAAAGAGAACCCTCGGGTACTGCAGGAATTAAGTTGGTGCTGCCACTATGCATTGAGAATGGGTGAAATGGTTGAAGATAGGCAAAACAGAGGGTACAAACTTCTAGTTATACGATAAATAAACCCTGGCGATATAATGTACAGCATGGTGACTATAGTTAACAATACTGTATATTTGAAAGTTGCTAAGAGGGTAGATCTTAATGATTTTTTCTTGTGATGAGAACTTTTAACTATGTTTGTGGATGGATCTTAACTTATTGTGGTAATCATTTCATAATACATACATCAAATTATTATGGCATACACCTAAAACTAATAAAATGTTATACATCAATTATATTTATTAGAATTCTTAAAATTGAGATAATACTCACCAGAATGAACAACAACAAAGAATGAACAAACAAAAGAACAAATGACACAGAGTCTCAGACATGTTATGTTTGGGGTTACAGAACAGACAAAGAGAATTGTCCAGGAGGCAGTCAGAAATAAAGTTCAAGATCAAAGGCAGAATATGTATTAGGACTAGGATGTATACATCCAAGTATTAACTGAAAGGAGGTAATAAGACAACATTCAATTATATAATCAAATATTTGGGAACCACCTTTCCTATGCCAAGCACAAGGATAACTTGGGGGAGGAAAATAAAGTTTCTGCTCTGGTGTAGCATACAGACTGGCTTAAAGGAAGGGTGTTAAAGAGACCTCCAACATACAGGGATGGGAAAGAACAGGAAGAGGGGGACACCAGACTGGAAACTAAAATAGTACAGAGTGAGATGAAAAACCCAGAACGGTGGGATCCCTGGGTGGCTCAGTGGTTGAGCATCTGCCTTCAGCCCAGAGCATGATCCTGGAGACCCGGGATCAAGTCCCACATCAGGCTCCTGGCATGGAGCCTGCTTCTCCCTCTGCCTGTGTCTCTGCCTCTCTCTGGGTCTCTCATGAATAAATAAATAAAATCTTAAAAAAAAAAAAAAAAAAAAAAACTCAGAACACCAGGATTTCAATAAAGCAATAGAAATAGAAGCCAGAATACGAGTAGCAATGATTTTAATAACAGCAGATTGGGTAAATTGCACTATGGAGCTTAGGCTTCTTTACAAATCTGAGTAGACATAGACAAATCCTCTCTGTGAATACTATATGATGTTTCAAAAATGTAAACCTAGCTTGTTAACCGGGGTTAATATAAGGATGCTGAGAATAAAAGATATATAATGCAGAAGAAACAAAGTATAATTTGGCACATCCTATTTCAAAAGTACTTTCTAGGTGTATCTGAGTTAAAATAACAGGATATTTTGATACGAAAAAAAGCTATGCCATGAAAACAACCATAAAATAAAAGGTAGTTTTGAGACATATTTAAGAAATGCATTTATAGTTACATGTACCAAATGAATAGCATTATCAAACACACACCTCAAATTATTGATATCTATTAATAACCTGGATACAGCTTATCATGGTTACTCTCCCGTGTATACTTTAGTTGTAATTCACAAAAATAAACCATTAGTCACCAGTTGTAAGTTTATACTTAAAAAAACTAAAAACAAAGCAGTCTTGAAATGTATTTTTGTCCTAAAAATATAACTTACATCTACCTTTAGACAATATATTAAAGTTTTATTGAACAATAATGTATTTTTATAGAGAAAACTTAATACAACTATTGCTTAAATCAAATTTACCATGAATTTGTTATTGCACTGCTCAATTTAAACAGGTGATTTCATTCCTAGGAAAGAAACATAAAACCCATCAAAATCTAGACTAATTCTATTATTACATGGCTCCAGTGAAACTATTTTAATGAAATTTCCATGTAGAAGATCAGTTCTAAGAGTTTATCTTTTACCTTTTTATCTTAATATCAATTGGGAAGTTGTCTACAACCCTAGGTAAATCAGACATCTTGAAGTACAAAAAGCCTAAGGAATAATCTTTTCTAACTCCATCATGTTAAAGTGAGAAACCAATTGTAGGGGAAGTTAAATACTTCCCAACTGACAGACCTGGGTTTTGGAGATGGATAGAGGGATATAAACCTTTTGCACATATTTCCTTTAAATATTATAAAATACTTTGTAAGCTTTATATCACAGTTACACATATAAACATAAATACTAACATGTTTATACAAAGACACATCAAATTTTTTTTCCATAAATCTTCTACAACTTAACATTTAAACCATCTTATAAAACCACAGTAAACCACATATTACCTTAACAAAAACAGAAAATTAAGAAGAGGAGAATCAATGTCCCAGAAACAGAACTCAGAAAACTTAAGTATTTGATATATAAAATGGAAAAGAAAATCAGTAAGGGAAGAAATCATCACTGTTTGCCATCAGTTGAGATGACTTTTTTAATTCCTGGAAATCACTTGAAAAAAGCAGGGAGTGGGAGGGATCAGTGATAATCTTTCCTTTAATAATATCTGGTCTTCTCTCCATTTATCTCCGTATTACAGAAGCAGTTGCAATGTCTGTAGTCTGTATTTAAACCAGACAGGAAACAGCCATGCTTTCTTTGCAGAACACTTTATGTGAAAACTTCTTCAAGATCTGTAACTTGGGGAGACGGGAAGGTAGCACCATGCTCTGAACTAGTAGGCTCACTGTAAAGCATGTGATAAAAGAACAGTACTGGTACAATGTTACCATTTAAGGCGTTTATATCCAATAATGGTTCACATTTACCAACTGAAAAGCTAAATAAAAAGCACAAAAGTTCACTACTACTACTACTACAAACAACTGGGGTACCAGTATGAGCCATACGCTACCAAAACTTTGACACAAATACTAGGCACAAAACTCTTCTCCATTAAATGAGTAAAAAAGATTTTAAAAACAAAATACCTGGGAGAAATGTCAAGTATAAATTACAAATTAACCTGACTTGATACCATTTAAAGGTATTAAGCATGTCCACCAACTACTGTCTTGAAGGGAGAGACAGGGCATTTGGTCATCTAAAAAGCTATGATGATCTTTAAAAATGTCTCTCTGGATAATCTACTTTTAAATCAGAGAAATTCTACCCAACTAAAGTTTGAACTCACCAAACTACTTCTCTTTAATAAAGTAGTTCCCCACCCACCCCTTATGTTTTACTACAAAATTACTTTAGATTTAAAAAATCATGAAAAATTACATAAAGTGAACGTAAACACAAACATTTCCCTCCCCTCTAGTCAGAAGAAATCCTCCCTTCACTGAAATTTCCAGCAAATCTTACAGTGATGATCCCAATGTTCCCTTATGATTTGTGTGCATGCACACACCCACGTCATCTACCTTCCAGCTTTTAAGTTAGCTGAGGACAGACAAGAGCCTCATTTACATTTTCTTCACAAAATAGTTCATATTGTATTATGTACGTATGAACAAAATGCTTGTATTTTAATATTGTAATTTGTACAGATACCATCATAAAACTTTCAACTGCCTCCCACCCCTACTGCAATTCACCTTCATACTTCTCCTTAAGTGATTATTCTAGAAGAAAACTCCAATTATATTACTCTGCCGCTTAAACTCCTTCCATGACAACCTACTTCCCAAAACATCAAGTTTGTAGACATGTCCTATGTGTCTATTACAATCCCATCTGCCACAGAGAAGTCCCACATCCTAGCTTTAAGAACCATGCATCATCCCTCTGTGCCCATGCTCTCTTGCTCTGGCCCACCAGGCATATTCTTACTAATCAACACTCACTTCCAATCTTCAAACTTCATCATGCACCTCCCTTAAACACACCATAATACTTTGCTTATGCCTATCCTATAGCACTTCTCATATTGAAGGACAGGGAATTTAGGAAGGGTAAATAGGACTTCTCCCCCTCCCCTAAGTTGTAAGAGGGCCATAAGTGATTAAAAATAAAAATAAAAATTAGAGACCACCTGCAAGAATATTTGTCTAAAAAACTAAATCCCAGAACTATACATAAGACCTAGCACCTAGAAGGTGGTAGAGAAGTTCATTCTACTCAAACATAAGCTCTGACAACTGAGCCATTATATCTTCTCATTGCTTTTGGGATGGAGCCCTGTGCTCACCAAGGAGTCTACTTTAAGAGTCTCTCTTTCTACCCCTCCCCTAACTTATGTGTGCACATGCTCTCTAAAATAAATCAATCTTTTTTTTAAAAAGGGTTGTCAGAAATTGTATCATAACCCATACTTATATATATGTAACTGTCCAAAAAAATTACTCTATAGAGTAGAAATTAATGTATTTTTTCCTCTCAAAATCAAAAAGAAAAAAAAAAAAAAGGTATTTATCCAGGCAGTAGGACATCAAGGAATATTTTGAGGGACATTTTACCAAACTAAATTAAAAACTGAAGATGTATTATCTAAAAGAAATCACAATATGTTAAGTGCACTCTGAGATTTATGTTGGGTCTTTCATTTTCTAAAGGTTTATGTGGATATATACCTATACAAGTTATACTGTATGAAATTACAAATTAGCATATTTTATATAGACATATTACATATTATATATTAGCCTAATTTTTGTTCTTCCATGATGGCCTAGAAGATAGTGATTTTCTATCTTTGATTGTGTCAAAGTGTCACTATCAACTTTGATTTTAAAAAATATTAAGAAAAAATGTTTATCATTCTTACTCTAGGACTTAATACCCATACCTACATAACAAATGAATATTTAAAAAGTCTAACCACATAAAGAATTTTGGCAATTACTAATGATATCCAATCAACGTGATAACCAATTTTACCTTCCAGTCAATATTATAACAAAAACTATTAACCTACAAATTTTTTTTAAAAATGCTTTCTGATTTTCTGGGTGGCTAATAGGCCCCTTAATGGCATAAAAGCTGCCATGTCAGCAAAAAGGAAATACTCTCCTCCCTATCTCTCAACTTTTGCCAACTTCCCAGCAAATCACCAAAAATATCTATGATATTTGAAGCTCTCATCATACACTAAAAATTTAAGAAGCTGTAAAAAAGCTACATATATAACTATATTCATTTCATTGACAGCAGCTATAAATAGAGCTTTCATACCTATTCAGAAAGTTGAGGCTATAGTGAAATTGCTTATCCTGTTTCTTTATAGATTCTAAGGTGGGGGTGGGGGGATGGGCTAGGACCTATCTTATAAATATCAAATAACATTGAAGAATGCAAAGAAATAAAGGAGAGTAACTGGAGAGACTGGCAAATGTGAGGCAGGATAATAATTCAGTATAGCTATGGAACAAAGCCATTCCAAATTCTATACCCAACAGAAATGTGTACATATGTCCACCAAAATACACATACAGGATGTTCAAAGCACCACGATAACAACAAAATCTGGAAAAAGTAGGAGTAAATTGTAATAAATTCATCAGATGAAAAAACAGCACTGCAAGAAACAATGTGGATAAACCTCAAAACAATATTGGGCAAAAGATGCCAGACACAAGAGTACATTATGTGTGGTTCCATTTATTTAAAGTTCAAAGTGACAAGAAACACTTATCTGTAAGGCTAAAGATCAAGATGGGAGTGCCTCTGCGGAATGGAAAGGGACAAAAGTGGAATTCTGGGGTGCTGGTAATAGTCTATGCTAATTACCTAAGGAAGTAAGTTTGTGACAATTCAGTGAGCTATATAGATTCACAGGTACAGAAAAGTATGCAAGTATTATACTTTAATAATTAAACATTGAGGTCAACACCCACATCCATAACAGCACTATTCACAATGGCCAAAAGGTAGAAACAATTCAGATGCCCACACCCTGTTTTCCTGTTTCAATGACCATGTCAACTGGTCTGTTTCCTCTACCTGCCATTATTTCATGTGCTGGTGACAACTTTAACTCATCATAACAGCTAACAAAAGGCATGCCAATTGTAGTACTAGACATGCCATCAAGTGCCAAAATGGATATTCAGGTGTAACTTCTGGGGAGTTCAAGGTGAATGACCCTGTAGAGCAGACAGGAGACGTAGAAGACGAGACTGATTTGCTGAGCTGTACGGCAGGCAGAGGTGCTGGCAGGAGTCCTCTCCTGGGAGCAAGGCAGGGAGGGAAACTTGCGTGGACAAAACCTTTAAAAAGTATGCAGAGTCCTATCAGATTTGAGGTGATTTAAAAGGAACAAAACTGCAACTATGAAGTAGGGTATGGGTAACCCAGCTCTGCAGGGACTACACCATGAAGCCCTTGTCAAGTATTCTACGTAGGGCTGAATAAAAAGGGCCCCAAGACACCCACATCCTAATTCTTAGAACCTGTGAATATAACTGTAAAGGGAAAAGATTCTGCAGACGAGATCAAAGGATCTTGTGATGGTCAGATCACCCTGGATTACCTGGGTGGGTCCTCAATGCAATCACAATTGTCCCTACAGAATGAGAGGCAGAGTGATATCTGAACACAGAAGAGGTGTGAAGACCAAGTGGAGACCAAAGTGAAATGCTGTGAAAATGATGCTGAAGGTGGCCAGGAAATGGTCTCTGCTCTCAGGCCTCCAGAAGGAACTAGCCCTGCTAATAACACCTTGTCTTTAAGCCCAGTGAAATGGATTTTTGACTTCCAGACTCCAGAACTCTAAGGTAACTTGGGTTATTCAGAGCCACAAAGTTGGTAGTCATTTGTTAAAGCAGCAAAAGGAAACAAATTCCTACACTGGTGTTGAGGAACACATCCCCACACTGAATAGAATTTGCCTGTGTGGAAAAATTTATAAGAAAATAATAAAAAGTTTGAATATATCAATAACCTCTTACTATTTTGAGGTTTAGATGAAAATAGCTTTTTTCAGGATTGTTTAGTTTGGAGGAAGTGAGGGGGAGATGTTATTGGTTGTCTTGCTTATTTATAGTACTCCTATTTGAGAAGTTGCATTTTGTTGGTGGCAGCACGGTGGTGGTTTTTCACTAAAAAAGAACATCTCTGTCCAGAAATTACTTGTATTCCTCTGCCTTCATTGGCAAATGATATCTTGGCCCCACTGTTCTTTAAAATCTGCTCATTTCAAATTATAGAGACAAGTGTCCTCACTTCCAAGTTTAGAGATTAGTAAAAGGAGGGGGGGAAAGTTAAGGCTCTCCTTGTTTCTTGTAACTGCATTTGCAAATGTTTTAAAGTTTAATTGAAACAAAATTTGAATGTCAGTACCCGAAAAATACGGAGAAAAAAATAAAGAATACAATCTCTAGATAAAGCAATGTTCCTGCAATCATAAGTAAGAGCAATGTATATGTTCCATTTTCTTCATTGGCCTTCCTGAGAAGCTTGACTCAAAGTGATCAGTTTAAAATAGAAGAATAATTCTATTCTCAGGACTCAGGCAGTCTCAGGACTGCCTTGAGTGAAGAATGAATACAATCAATGTGATTCATCATATCAGCAAGAGAAAAACCAAGAACCATATGATCCTCTCATTAGATGTAGAGAAAGCATTTGACAAAATACAGCATCCATTCCCGATCAAAACTCTGAAGAGTGTAGGGATAGAGGGAACATTCCTCAACATCTTAAAAGCCATCTACGAAAAGCCCACAGCAAATATCATTCTCAATGGGGAAGCACTGGGAGCCTTTCCCCTAAGATCAGGAACAAGACAGGGATGTCCACTCTCACCACTGCTATTCAACATAGTACTAGAAGTCCTAGCCTCAGCAATCAGACAACAAAAAGACATTAAAGGCATTCAAATTGGCAAAGAAGAAATCAAATTCTCCCTCTTCGCCAATGACATGATACTCTACATAGAAAACCCAAGACTCCACCCCAAGATTGCTAGAACTCATATAGCAATTTGGCAGTGTGGCAGGATACAAAATCAATGCCCAGAAGTCAGTGGCATTTCTATACACTAACAATGAGACTGAAGAAAGAGAAATTAAGGAGTCAATCCCATTTACAACTGCACCCAAAAGCATAAGATACCTAGAAATAAACCTAACTAAAGAGGTAAAGGATCTATACCCTAAAAACTATAGAACACTTCTGAAAGAAACTGAGGAAGACACAAAGAGATGGAAAAATATTCCATGCTCATGGATTGGCAGAATTAATATTGTGAAAATGTCAATGTTACCCAGGGCAATTTACATGCTTAAGGCAATCCCTATCAAAATACCATGGACTTTCTTCAGAGAGTTAGAACAAATTATTTTAAGATTTGTGCAGAATCAGAAAAGACCCCGAATAGCCAGGGGAATTTTAAAAAAGAAAACCATATCTGGGGGCATCACAATGCCAGATTTCAGGTTGTACTACAAAGCTGTGGTCATCAAGACAGTGTGGTACTGGCACAAAAACAGACACATAGATCAATGGAACAGAATAGAGAATCCAGAAACGGACCCTCAACTTTACGGCCAACTAATATTCGATAAAGGAGAAAAGACTAAAGACTATCCACTGGAAGAAAGACAGTCTCTCTTCAATAAATGGTGCTGGGAAAATTGGACATCCACATGCAGAAGAATGAAACTAGACCACTCTCTTGCACCATACACAAAGATAAACTCAAAATGGATGAAAGATCTAAATGTGAGACAAGATTCCATCAAAATCCTAGAGGAGAACACAGGCAACACCCTTTTTGAACCCGGCCACAGTAACTTCTTGCAAGATACATCCACGAAGGCAAAAGAAACAAAAGCAAAAATGAACTATTAGGACTTCATCAAGATAAGGAGCTTTTGCACAGCAAAGTTACAGTCAACAAAACTAGAAGACAACCTACAGAATGGGAGAAGATATTTGCAAATGACGTATCAGATAAAGGGCTAGTTTCCAAGATCTACAAAGAACTTCTTAAACTCAACACCAAAGAAACAAACAATCCAATCGTGAAATGGGTGAAAGACATGAACAGAAATCTCACAGAGGAAGACATAGACGTGGCCAACACGCACATGAGAAAATGCTCTGCATCACTTGCCATCAGGGAAATACAAATCAAAACCACAATGAGATCCCACCTCACACCAGTGAGAATGGGGAAAATTAACAAGGCAGGAAACCACAAATGTTGGAGAGGATGCGGAGAAAAGGCAACCCTCTTACACTGTTGGTGGGAATGTGAACTGGTGCAGCCACTCTGGAAAACTGTGTAGAGGTTCCTCAAAGAGTTAAAAATAGACCTGCCCTACAACCCAGCAACTGCACTGCTGGGGATTTACCCCAAAGATGCAGATGCAATGAAACGCCGGGACACCTGCACCCCGATGTTTATAGCAGCGATGGCCACAATAGCCAAACTGTGGAAGGAGCCTCGGTGTCCATCGAAAGATGAATGGATAAAGAAGATGTGGTTTATGTATACAATGGAATATTCCTCAGCCATTAGAAATGACAAATACCCACCATTTGCTTCAACGTGGATGGAACTGGAGGGTATTATGCTGAGTAAAATAAGTCAATCAGAGAAGGGCAAACATTGTATGTTCTCATTCATTTGGGGAATATAAATAATAGTGAAAGGGAATAGAAGGGAAGGGAGAAGAAATGGGTAGGAAATATCAGAAAGGGAGACAGAACATGAAGACTCCTAACTCTGGGAAACGAACTAGGGGTGATGGAAGGGGAGGAGGGCGGGGGGTGGGGGTGAATGGGTGATGGGCACTGAGGGGGGCACTTGACGGGATGAGCACTGGGTGTTTTTCTGTATGTTGGCAAATTGAACACCAATAAAAAATAAATTTATTATTAAAAAAGAGAATGAATACAAAATGATTTTTGACATTATCCTTATGAATTTGCTTGAAAGTCTCTATTTCTTAATTCCAATTCAAGAAATTTAGCCTTATTCAACTAAATGTGGAAGAGCCTTATGTGCTTATCTTGGGACTATAATAGCTCTATGCTTTATTTAATTTTTAAAATACTGATATCCTTTTAAAAGTAGTAAGAACAGACTGTCTGAAGTTATTTTATGAAATGGCTAGATAGAAGTATCACAAAACTCCAGACTTTCCTGGATGTCCTACCTCTAGGATGAGAAAAAGATATACCTCCATTTAGCTTGAAATCATACATTCTTTAGCTGCTAAGAAAGAATCCTGAAAAACGTGGATCTGGACCACAACTCTTAGAACAGCAAAATGCTGTTCTTCCTCCTATAAAAAAACACAAAACTAAACAGATTCTGTGTGCATCTTTCACACATGGGATTATATTTTGAGGCATGTATGTAGAATTATCTGGCTGAGCCATCTTTCATATGTGAAATTATTTTTGAGCCATTACTACCGATCAGATCATTTCAGGCAAAGATGTGTCCCCAGGAGAAATAACTCCTAATTCAAGCATAGTTTTAACCAAAAACCATAGCTCAGTTAAAAACTGTACCAATTTTATACATCAAAGAAGTCTTAAGAAAATCTGTGTCCCTAAAACAAATTATGATGAAAACTTAACGACGTCAATTTTAATTACATGTTTTTAATATTTCCAAATATCACATTCAGAAAATTTCTGACTGAATACATACTCTCTGGGGGATATTTAGTAAGTCACTGGGTGGCTATTAAGAGAAAAGCATATGCTGAGCAAAATATAGCTGTGCACCAAGGCAAATGAGAAAAAGCACTACAAGAAAGACATTCAAAACAGAAACAAAAATGAAAACTAACTACAAGGAGGAGCACCTGAGTGTCTCTGTCAGTTAAGCATCTGCCTTCCCCTCATCATGATCTCGGGCCCCTGAGATTGAGCCCCCGTGTCAGGGCTCCCAGCTCAACAGGGAGTCTACTTCTCTCTCCCTATGTCTCTCCTCTCATGCATTCCCTTTCAAATAAAATCTTAAAAAATAAACTACAAGAATATCTATAACTCTGAATAGACTATAGGAGGGCAAAAAATCTCCCAAGACAGTTTGTCTAAGAACCCATCACACACTAGTAAGAATTTCCTCTGTCACTTTCCTCCATACAATATATTCACTTCTCATGGATTAAACTAATTGATAAAGACAGGTTATGGTTAGCAAATATTTGCATCAGCCAATTTGCTATTGAGAATGTTGGTAGGACTATACTTCCAAAATAAATTCCTAAGTTTTCTCCTTAGGCAATAACAGCTGCACAACTCCAGCTCCCTACAGTTTTTAAAGTAATTAAGTCAAACATGATTTAATTCCATTCAATTCAATATATACTAAGCTCCTCCTAAGGAAAAAAAAAATAGAAAAACAGAATTTACACTTCAAGCAGCAACTAAAACACAGAATGATGAGGTTTATAAAAGGGACAAACCCATAACTCTACAGGAATCAAGAGGGGTACAGCAGCATCATCCACTGGGTAGAGACCACACACAGCACAGTCTCTCCTGTAAATCAGGGGCAGCAAAATAGTCTAGGAGAGGCAAAAGAGAGAAGAGTCTGACCAATACACAAAGTTGGTCCTCAGCCTGGAAATCAGGAATAAGTTTCCTCATAACAACACGAGCAAGCATCTCACTCATGCATTCATTCATTCACTGCAATTACAGAAAGAAGAAACCATCAGTCTGCCCTGAAGAAGTTCACAGTCCAGCTACAGAGAGACAGGGTCGGTAGGGTGTGGGGGACCTGCTGTGTGACAAAGGAGGGATGCTCTGAGAGCATCCATTACACAACAGCCATCAACCAAGGCCATCACTGGTGCTGAGTTCTGAAGAGCCATTCGTTGGGAGTTAACCAACGAATCTGGATGGGAAGGTGCTCCTGTTACAAGGAACAGCACACACAATGATAAGGAGATGAAAGAAGACACAGCCTATTCAAGCCATAAGCTAATGGAAGAGAGGAAAGTGATGAAGCCAATAATGTGGACAGGGCTTTGATGAGTTGAATATGTTGGATTCTAGCCTGAGGATACTGAAATAATCCACTCAAGAAACACCAAAACAACAACAACAAGGTTTTAGGAAAAAATTCGTTCCATGTGGAGGCAGGAGCACCATGTGAAAATTGAAAAAAAAAAAAAGGGGGCTCAGAACTATAGCAACAGCAGAGAAGTAGTGACAGCAAGAAAGTAAAAGTATCCAAATGCCTGGTGTTGCTAAATTGGAAGATGCAAATAAAGGAGAGTTTTGTTTTTTAAACATATGACAGATGAGGGCACATTTACACCCTTTTCAAGTAGAATCCTAGGATGGGAGGGTTGGTGAATTAGTGAAGGACATGATTAAAGTTCCTAGATTTAAAGAGTAACTTCTAAAATGTGATTTGCTAAAGTATTCTGAAAGTATACCACAAAAAAAAAAAAAACCTGGAAAATAACTTGAATAATCAACTAATGCCTTAATCCAACTTCCATTACAATCACTAACTAGAAAACCTCTAAGACTTAAATGTGAAAAAAACTCTACTTAATCAATGAAAAATTATCTATTTAATGTATGAGTAGGCTGCACATAGGATTAGAATTAGAATAGGATTAGATTAGACCTAAAAAAAAGTGAATCAGATTCCTGGCCTGATTTTTAGACTACAAACAAGAGTTCTAAATTCTAACACTAACAAATTTTTCTTACAGAATTTTTAAAAAGAGGACCATGTGAAAATATCAATTAATAAAAAAATTTAAGAACAGGCCCCTCTAGAGAAGCAGCAATGACATTACACAAATCACTATCCTTTCATTAGCTTGACTTTGCAACTTGTGCTTTTAGTTGTTTCATTCATTTGAATAATTTTAAGGAAACCTAAGCTGGCCAAGTGAGTCACGAATGAGTCACAGCTCACCTCTGAAGTAGTCACAAGCCTGACTGTGACTTACTGCACTAAGCCTGAATTTCAAGTTGGAAAAGAATGATGGGTGAAAGAAAGCCAAGGACTGCCAAGGATGCCAAAGAAATCACTGGGAAAATAAGGACGTCTTAAGAACAGACTCCCCTGCACTTCTTTTCCAGGTTGGAATTTATGGCTTACACGTCATCCATACCACAGAAAAGATAACCCACATCACACACCACTCCTTCCCCTGCTGATCTTGTGACTTCATATACAAGAACTAAAAAGGACACTGAGAATGCCTCCTTTAGACTGCCTTCTTCATGCTACCAATCAGATTTCCAAACACTGTGCACAATGGGAGGACCACAGTGGTTACTCAGATTGCCACACCTCACAAACAAATGGGTAAAGGCCAAGCAAGGGAGACAGAGTCTACACACAACCACCATCACCACCTTGGGGAGGAAAGGTCCATCATTCATACTATAACTGTGTTCTTAACACACATATAATCCACGCAAATAACAGTATTTGCGGATTTGAAAAACATATCACAAAATATGAGATTACTTACCCAAAAAAACACCACTGCCCTTGAGATGTTACTGATAGAGGCAGGAATGAAACCAGCACACGACTTACTGGATCCTTCCATGATAACTGGGGAAGGCATGCCCCCAGGCCTTTGCATGAGTGCAGCTAGTTACTGCAGCAGTTAGTTATAACCATCAGCACAAAGGTTTTTCTGCAAACCAAACTTCAAGACGGAAAAAACTGTCCCCTTCAGAAAGAGGCTTGTGGTTAGGACAGGGAAGGAACAGGAGAAAGAAAAGAGGAAGCAGGCATGGAGGGAAGAGCAATCCCTGTACTTCAAGTGGTGAGTTCCAGCCCGGGGATGCGCCCAGGCCAGAAATGGCTGCTCTTTTCTTCCATGTTTCCTGTTTAGATAAACCCAGAGCATTTGTGTATGATTATCTCATAGCACTGAGACCATGAGGTGCTCAAATATCTCAAATATCTCAGGCGTCCCATAGCAGGGAAGTAGCTTTGATGACCTCAAGAGTGCCCAACATATTGGGTATTCAATCAGAGAATCTACTCCCCTTGGGGCATCTGACACTGATTCAGCTTCATGTCCCTTCTTCTTGATTTGCCCCCATTTCTGAAGAGCCAAAGTCACTGGCCCCACACATATCAAACTGAAAAGAAAAGTCAATCCTCAGGCCTTGGAGCAGCTACCCCAAGCAAAAGTGTTTCCAGAACTTGGCATAATCAAGACTCACTTACATGCTTCTAAAGACACTGGCAGAAACTCCAGGGCATCCGAAAAATGGGAGGGTCAACAAAAAAAGGCCACAACCTTTTGCCAGGATGCCCATAATTGTACCACTTGATAGATAAATGGATTTTAAAAATGTGGTGTGTATACAATGGATTAGCATTGAAAAAGGAAATGTTAAAACACGGATGGATTTTAAGGATACTATGCTAAGTGAAATCAGCCCGTCACAAAAGTACAAACATTGTACGATTCTACTTACATGAGGGACCCAGAATAGTCAAATTCAGAAAGGCAGAAAATAAATGGGAGTTGCCAAGGACTGGGGCAGGGGCCAGGGGTGTGGGGGGGCTTGTTGTGTAACGGGTACAGAGGAGTTTCAATTGGGGAAGAAGAAAAAGTTCTGAGGATGGATGGTGGTTATGGTTGCACAACAATGTGAAGGTCTTTAATGCCACAGAACTGTACAGTTAAAGGATTAAAATGGTAAGTTTGAGGTTATGTATCTTTTGCCACAATTTCAGTAAATAAATAAAAACCCTCAGCTTGGGTACACCTCCAAGCAGGTTAATTTTGGCCCTATGCGCTTGCACACTAGATGGACAATCCAATTATGCATAGTGTCTTCTCTCTCAAAGAGCGGCACTGAGGTTATCACTGCCTTCTTCCAAATTTATCACTTTGCAAGGGTAGCAGCCCCAGTCCCCTCAGGCCGTAACTACAGGCTCTTTCTTTCCACACTTGCATATTCAAAACTTCTGATCTTCCAGTTCCCCTCTGAGGCCCATGTTCCTGGCACTCGGGTGCTGAACATGTACGGTGCCTGGTAAAGTCAACAGCACCTCCACAAGCTTTCATAATCAGGAGTGCTTAGTCTGGCGCCATAGCATATGTTGCAACCACCATTTCTGTGTGATTGCTGTGGGCTACGAGGACTATCTTCTAAGGAAGATTATCCTTTAGTCCTCACATTTGTTCTATCTGAACAAGTGATTCCAGATCTGTTCCCCATTCTTTCTAAAACCCATGCCCCTGGTGGCCTGTGAGGACCTACACTTTGCATGGACATCTCCAGACACAGAATCCCTGTATGCTTTTATGACCAGGTCCTCAGTACCTTACTTTTACCAGGAGTAGGACTTAACCCCTCACATTAAATTTTTCTGTGCCAATCCAATTTTCTTTTTAGAAAGACTCAGAGGGTCCTCTTCTCTTCGACCTTTGAATGATCATAGTTGCAGGGGGGAAATGAACAACTAGCTTCCCAAGTTAGATAACCCCAGGTAGGACATGACTCCCACTGGGCTACATCTAACCTAGAATGTGCCTCCTTTCCCAGGCCTTCCCTTGCAAGTCCAGCTGCATGAAGAACCTGGGCATGAGCTTTCAGGGTACAGGTGATACCTGTTTGTCTAATGACAGCAACTTGTCACCTTGAAATTCAGTAAACTCATCAGTATTCTATGCTTCTATCTCAGGGCTTTCCCTCTTAAATGCAAATTCTCTGTTACTGGTTGGTACTACTATCCCAGGGCCACCACCACAAGCCCAGTGGTACAGGAAAACACTTTATACTAAAAGAAGGTGCCTTCTCGAGGCACACGTTAACAATGGCCAGGCTCCACAGCGAAAAGAAAGTCCACTGCATTTCAATCTCTACTGGCAAAAATCCTTATGCAGTACACAGGATGCAAGTTTCCAAGATGTTCCTACTTCAAATTCTAGCTGAATCTTTAAAGGGGCACTTTGCAATTTCCTGGATTTTTTTGTGAAAAACTTCCAGATCCTTTGCTGTATTTCTATAAGCCCTTTACCCTTTCTAAGTAGTACTACAAGAATGAATCTCCTTTTCCTTTCATATCTCACATATCTGAACCTTTCTCTTGGCTTAGTCTTTTCAGTCTGCCACTGCTCTTTTCAGAAGACCAATATTTCTCCAAACCACTCTAGTTCCGTCTTGATTTCCTTTAAAAAAAAAAATTTTTTTAACAACAAAAACAACACCTGGGGGCACCTGGGTGGCTGGCTCAATGGGTTAAGTGTCTGCCTTCAGCTCAGGTCCTGATCTCAAGGGAGCTAGCTGTATGAAGCCCTTCATGGGGCCTCCCTGCTCAGCAGGAAGCCTACTTCTCCCTCTCCCTCTGCCTCTGCCTCCAGCCTCTCCCCTGGCTCAGGCTCCAACTCACTTTCTCAAATAAATAAAATCCAAAAAGAAAAAAAATTAAAAATTAAAAAAAAAAAAAACCTGATCTCTAGAATCTGAGCATTTGCAGACACAGGCCTTAAAATCATCTTCTTCATGTTTGGGTTCACATTTCACAGACTCATTTGTCTATCTAAACCCAAGAACTTCTTAAATAAAGAGGCTCTCATTCCTTGTTTATTTTTTCATAATAAAATCTACCACTCTTCTATACATGAAGCCACAGTTCTAGGATGGCCTGAACTTAGAGAAATCAACAGATCCAGAGCAAATATAACTCCTGTTTCAGTGCAGAGGAGCTTCTGATGGGAGTATTAAAGTAATGCTTCTATGCCCTGAGGCAGTAAGTAGCTCTGTTCCTTCATCTGCTTGACTTTGAGACAGTCTCTCTGCAGAGAGGGTGCTTTCTTGGTCTGCGTATGATTGGTGGTCTATAAAGATCTTAGATAAACTACACAATTACATAAGATTCATCCCTCCAGGGCCTTCCTTTGGCCTGGAATAAAATTAACTGAATGTGGTAAAGCCAATTTATCACTTCCTACCTTGTCCTCATTTACACAATTTAAAGGAGGAACCTCACACAACAGCATTCTTGAAACATGGTCACTTTTGCAGTACAAAGTTCTGGCCAGGAATTTTGGCTAAAATACACAAAAGCAGAAAATGCTAGTCTACCCCAAATGACTAAAAAGATCAACACCTTCCTCAGCCTCACCTAAAGCACCAATCCAAGCAGAACCCACAAAATACAAAGTTTAAGTGCCTCAGGCCACCCACAAAACCCAGCTAGGATCAGTGCACCCTGCACTTGCTAAGGCCTGAGTGCCCATCACAAACAACTGTGCCTGGTTAATCCACCTGCCTATGGACTAGACCACAATAAGCTTCCTGGTCCCTAAAGGTCAAAGTAGTAAATGCTCTTCTTCCTACTGAGTGAGAAACCCAATGAGCAACAGATACAGAAATCAGATGAAGACGTGAACTTTTCATTGAAAAACACCAATATATACCGGAAAAGGTGGCTTACAGATGACAACTCTCCTTTGTTCCCCTACACATTTCCGTTTCCTGCCCCATCTCCTGTAGTGGGGTTGGAGTTGGGGGGGGATTGTAGGCCTCCCCCTTGAAGGCAGAACCTGCTCTGCTTAACCTACCTAAGTTGGTAGGTTAAGCAGAGAATCCACCAGACAACAACCACGCTCTCTGCAAGTAAGTAGGGGCTCAGAGAAAACACCCAGAAGAAGCTGAGTCATATACTCAGGTATTACTCTAATCCTTCAACAAAAGTTCGTCCATAGGGAAACATGAAGTATGAGGAAAGAGTTTGTCCTCCAAAATGTATTGCTCTTATAATGTCAGCTCATTAGATCTTCAGTGCCTAATAAGAGCTTTGAATACAGCAGGAGTTCAACAACTGTTTGGATAGTGAGTGGAAAAAAAGAACTCACCTCGAATGAATAAAACACAGTTTTGAACTTGCGGAGGCTAACAATGTAATACAAAATAGGTTACATGTCTGGGAAATGCAAACCAAAATGGCTGGAGTTCTCAAGTGCCAGGAAACGTATTGGGCATAATCTAATCTTTTAGGAATGCTCATCTTCATCATTAAGTACTACTGCAATTTGGGTTACGAGGATTCTCTGCCCAGCCTTCTGGATGGTTCAGGTAATGTTATTATAGGTCTTGGATGAAGGGTGTTGGCAAAGATGAAAGACTACTTGATGCTAAACTATGCTTGCTGTAAGTATTTGCCCTCTTCTCTTCAGACTTGCCCTCATTAATATAGAAGATTATATAAGAAAAAAGTAGGCAAGATCTTACAAAAAAAAAAAAAAGAGAGAGAGAGAGACAGGATCTAAATTATAAAACATTTAGGTTTTTAAAAAATCCTTGGAAAACACTTTGATTTTGATATTTAATTTCAAAGTAATTTGAAGTCACAAAGGCTTTTAACAAACTATACCTAAAATTCTTTCCTATGTTAATTGCTAATAAGTTATTCTGTACCTATTATTAAGTTACTATTATATTTATTTATACATTCCCAAAAATTTATTGAGCACTATGTGCTGGGCATTGTGCCCATCCCCAGGAATTCAGCAGTGGATAAATCTATGTGGTCTCTGCCATCATGAGACTTAGGTGTAGCATGAATATCAATTTCTGAAACAAATACCTCTAAGGATGCTAAGCCATAATAAATGGAGAATTTGAAAACCAAGAAACAGGCAAAACAGCAAGTTCCAAGTCTAGAGGGAAAAGATAGGGTGACAAATTCTGGGAATAGAAAAATATCCAACATGGCTGCAGCAGAATGAGCAAGAGAGAAGAGCTTTGAAGCTGGAGAGGACAGTAAGGTCAGATCTCAAAGGGCCTTCTTTACCCTCAGAGATAAGGAAGCACTCTAAAAGTTACAAAAGAGTTCACATGATGGGAATGGGTGTGTGTATGTTAAGATTACTGAAAACGCAATTGGGAGAATGCAGTGGCAAAAAAGTAGAATATACACAATTAGGAGGCAGTGGGCCAAGTGATGGAGGTTGGGGAGCACAGATGGATTCAAGAAAGACAGTGAAGGCTGAGCAGTAAATACTTGGCACCAACTAAGTACTTGGCAGACACTGTGAGGTGGCTACTTACATCCCAATTTACAGATGAGAAAACAGATTTAATGAGGTTAATTTGCTCAAAGTCATTCAGCAAATAAATAAGAATCAAACCTAAATGATACCAAAGTCTTTGTATTTGACCAAAACTTTAGAAATTTGCTCTTGTGACAATTAGAAATACTTTTCTGCAAACCATCGGCCAGCATATTAACAAGAGCTGCAAAATGTTTATGACCTTTGACCTAGAAGATTCACTTTGAAAATAAAGTTGAAAGCCATAACCCAAAGATGGGGAATAATACATACAAGGACATTTACTGTCAAGCTATCTATAAAAGAACTGGAAGTAATCCAAGTGACTCTATAAACAGGGAGCATATCAAGGGGACTATTCATTATTTTCACAGCTGCATACTATTCCATTATCATTGCCAACATGATCCTGAGAAAATTACTGAATCTTTCCTAAAATTCAGCTATAATAATTATGCTTAGTGAATCTCTCAACTCTCTATGGAAACAAGCATTACTAATACTAACCATAATCATATTTAGTGAAAGGACTTATTGCCACTTGCTGATTAAGAGTTCACAATGTACAAACCTGAGAGGCAGGAACTCATCATACTTTATGTCATCCAATCCTCATGAGAACCTAAAGTATAGACAGTGTTATTCTCTGGAGGCCACTAAGGTAACAGAGAGAAGTGAAAGAGTCTGCCCTAGATCATACAGCTTATTAGTAGTACACCCTAAATTTTAACTGTAAAGCCCACGTTCTTTTCAGTATGCAAAGCCAACCCCTGGTTATCAAGGAGAAAATGAAGGTTCAGAGAAACTGAGCTAACAGAGCCTCAGAGATCACAAAGCTAATTAGTGATATAGCCACGATTTGAATGCAAATCTCCCAATTCCTGGTAGATTGTTTTCTCTTTTACTATATCACAGTTGTCAACAGGTAAATATAACTATGGAAACTAAATCACTTTTAAAGTCATAATAGTCAGGGCACCTGGGTGACTTAGTGGTTAAGCATCTGCCTTCAGCTCAGGGCGTGATCCCTGGGTCCTGGGATCGAGTCCGACGCTGGGCTCTCCACAGGGAGCCTGCTTCTCCCTCTGCCTGTGTCTCTGTCTGTCTGATGAATCAATAAAAATAAAATCTTTTTTTTAAATAAATTTTTATTTATGATAGTCACACAGAGAGCGAGAGAGAGAGAGGCAGAGACACAGGCAGAGGGAGAAGCAGGCTCCATGCACCAGGAGCCCGACGTGGGATTCGATCCCGGGTCTCCAGGATCGCGCCCTGGGCCAAAGGCAGGCACCAAACCGCTGCGCCACCCAGGGATCCCAAAAATAAAATCTTTAAAAAGAATAAAGTCATCATATTCTAAGGCCTTTAGATTCTATTACGCTAAATAAAACATCAGCAGAAAGAATACAACAGAAGAGAAAATTTGCCAAAACAGAATGTTATCATTCCCAAAGGACTGTGGGAAAAGCCCTATACCATGCAAAGATTAGATGAGGCGGGAGAAGGAAAGGGTCCCAAATTATCACGAAGTACCTACCATATGCCCGGGGCTATGCTAGACATTTAGCCTGAGTTCACTTGCTCTCCACAACACTATGCAGGAAGAACTATCCCTATTTCACAAGCAAGGAAACTAAGATGCTGAGAGACTAAGGGATTTGCCTGCAGTTGCTCATCTAGTGGGATGGGATTTGAACACAGGCCTGTCTGATGCTAAAGTCCATGTTCTTTCAATATACCATGCTGCCTGTTGTTACAAGAAAACTGGCAAGGTATGAATTGTATATACATTCATACATATACATATATACATACATCACACACGCACATATGTATGTATTTTGCATCCTGTGATTAAGATGAGGGACACAAAATCTGGCATTCTTCTATTCTTTAAGAATACAGTATAATACATATATAAAATATGTGTTTATCAACAGTTATTAGCAGGGCTTCTGATTAACAGCAGGCTATTAGTGGTTAAGTTTTTGGGAAGTCACAAATCGTACACAGATTTTCAAATGCACAGCAAGTCAGTATACCTAAGCCCCATGTTGTTAAGAGTCAACTGTAATCATTTTTTCAATGTTTTGTCCATTGTCCCCAGACTTTGAGCTTCAAATTCTGACACTTTGTATCCTATTCCCACAGATTCCCTGATACTACTGTATCCAAGGGATGGATGGATAGAGCCAAGGTAGACAGGAAAGGATGGAGAGTTGAAGGCAAGAGAGCAAGGCCTCTATAAGAAGTACTTCACAGGAAAAATTCTGAACTCAATCATTTTCCAATTTTCCCTAAAAATTTTTTTAAAGATTTTATTTATTCATGAGACAGCGAGAGAGAGAGAGAGAGGCAGAGACACAGGCAGAGGGAGAAGCAGGCTCCACACAGGGAGCCCGACGTGGGACTCGATCCTGGATCTCCAGGATCATGCCCTGGGCTGAAGGAGGCGCTAAACCGTGGAGCCACCTGGGCTGCCCAATTTTCCCCAAATTTTAAGGACTAATAGGATTTAACTTCTCTTGAGGACTTGAGTCTTAAGTATTCTGTTGTGAGAAAAGTAATGCACGCTTACTCAGGAAACCAAGTAACCTTGGGCAAATCACTGCATGTATCAGAGAGCTCAGGCTGCCCACTTTTAAAACCAAGGAGCTGAGCTACAGTTACCTCTAAGGACTTTTCCAGCTCCATAACTGTATGACTCTTTGAACGATACAATCAGTAGCTATACTGGTCCATTTAAACAGGACCTATTCTTCCCCAGAGCCTAGTGTAGTATGTTGATTAGTTCGGCAGCATTCTCCATAATTCAAGATTAATTTTTTTTTGAGTTTTTGAGTCCATGGTTTAATAGGGTTGTTTAACTATTGTCAATTTCACTTCCAGCTGTCCCTCTTTCTCATCTTAACTTGCAATTTGTCATCTCCCTGGATTTAAAAAATAGGCTTAAGGGAAAGGATTGGCACATTTACTGAGTACCTACTAAGTGCCAAATATCAAATATGCATTACTGCAATTAATTTCATCCCTTCAACATTACATATAGGTATTTTATAAATGTGGAAACCCAAGAGCAGAATGCCCAAGGTACCCAAGATTATTAAGTGCCATAGCGAGGATCCAAAGCCAGGTTAATATATTCAAGGCCCAGGTGCTTTCAACTATACAATGCTGCCTCATGAGTTTATGGGAAAAGTCCTTAAGTCAGAATCTAAGAACTCTCTAATGGTTAGTGTAAAAGAAGTTTAGCTTATTGCATTTACATGGAATATAGAAAATTATTTTCTCTCTTCTATAAAGAGATGATGCTATTATTAAATGTATTTTTTCATTTAGCTTTATTTTATATAAAGCCCAGCAAGGCTTTAGGTAATTCCCAAAAAGGTAAGCTTACCGAATAGCTTAGGGCTAGCTAGATAGGTGAGAAATTAATTTATATGCATCACTGAAAACTGGTGAACCATTTATTAAACATGGAAAAAATTACATCCTTTACCAAGTTTCTAATTACTCTTCTCTTTGCTAAGGTCATTAAATCAGACTGAGATCTGATCAGGTCTCAATCAGAAAGACTGAGAATTCAATAAGGATTTAACTATCAGAGCCACCACATAAACCCTCCTAAGAGTCCAACTTCACATTTTAGAACTTACAGAAATGAAACTGATGTTAACGGCAATTATGACACATTCTCTCCTTAAATGGGGTCTCTGGAAGCACCCAGATCTTTCATGTGAGCGCTCATTCTGAACTCCAAAGATTCCCTGCTTCCTCCTCATGAGGATAAATGCGACATTCTACTGAATCCCCAAGTACAGTTTATGGGAAAACACAAGGCTCTATTTTCAAGTACTCTCATCATAAATAATATCAAGCACTTCTTGTGTGGCTGACTGTGGCCTAAGCTTACTAACTTTCTTTAGCCAACAAATGCTCTCTCATATTTGAAGGTCAAATGCCAGGGAATTTAATAACTTTCTGCTAAATCTACATTTTGGAGTATCAGTGTGACAGAACTATCCTTTCTCTGTCAAGCACTGCACACACGATTAAGGAAAGTTGTCTTACCTGAATGATAACATTACCCACACCCGCCGCCCTCCACCCCCCAAAAAAAGCTTGTAAAAAACAGATGCTCCAAGCTGGCTGCAAAAGGGGCAGGCAGCCTGTTGCCACAGGGAACTGAAAAGGGGGACTTTCTGGTTTCTGGTTCACTGGTGGACGTTCACTCAAGCACACCCCTGGGCTCTGGAGGCCACAAACCAAAAAGAATACCTCTAGTGTATAGTGTCCAACTTCTCAGAATCAAAGTTTTCATAACACTTGGTTCTCTCTGGGCTTCTAATTTATTAAATATTCTCTTCAAGACCCAAAGCTCTCCAAGAAAGCAACAAAAACATGTGCATATTGATGCACACTTGTAAAGTCTGGGACAGTTGCTATTTCTAGAAACAGTAACAGTGGTCACCACCATGGGGGGTAGATGGGACAGATTAAGGGCAAGACTCAGGAGGATGGGGTAGTAATGATAAAATCTAAGTGAACTTGCAAGGACGGCAGCAAAGCTGGGGACTCTGTCTGGGATTTACAGAGCTGGAGTCTGACTCGGGGAATAAGATGCCAAGAGGGTGACAGGAGGCACTGCAAAGAGGTGATGAACACAGTGGCCAGCTAAAGTGAAGCTGGGCAGTAAAAGCAGGCTGGTGAGTGAGCTTCTCCAACAGCTCTCTTCAGCTCAGAAGCAAGAGTGGGAAAGCCTGTGGAGGATGGTACTGTAGGGCAGGGGTGGCCGGCCCATCCAATGTCACAGCAGGTGAAGGAACTGGGGATGAATGTAGAAAATCTGACCACATATCCGAGCAGGACTCAGGAGTATGCAGCCAAGAACAAACAGACCAAGGAAAGGAGAAGTATCAGTCAACAAGTAGCACAAGGAAGACCATGAATGGTTAGGTAGGTGGGAGGGAGTGAGAGGTGGCAAGTCAGGAGGTTAGAGGCAGAAAGAGAACAGGCCTTAGACACTGTTACGTTACATCCCCGTTATGTAGTCTGACTCTCTATATGGTCTCTGCTCCCACAATGGTTAAGATCCTCAAAAGAATAGTCCATCATCGGATATCACAGACCACTCACCAAAGTCATGTAACTTAACATCTTCGTGCCAAATGCCATGGCCATATTCCAATATTAATGTCAGGGAGAGTATTTCATCACTGCTCAGAATAACTGTCCTGTTGGGGACATCACTGAGATCTGAATGTCTTTGCACATTCTTCATCTCACACACACTCTCTCTCCCCACCCAGTTTCTTTCTCAAGCCTTCTTCCTCTCCTGTAACCACTCATGCCTCTATCCTCTTCCTGGTGTCATCTCGCTCACCCAGCTATGTGCACTTTTGCACCTGCCTCGTAGCATCCAATGACTTACTTCCGTTCTGCATTTTGCAAAAAAAAAAAAAAAAAAAACCTGACTCGGGCTAAATCTGCTTTCTTCCTGCCCCATAAATGCAGAAAGTTCCTATAATTTATCTTTAGGACTCCAGTGCCCTGCACATAGAAGATTCTAGACAGATATCTATGGAAAGGACAGAAATACCTTGACCCATGCACATGTCATACACTGCAAGTCAGCAAAATTACCAATGCATCCAAAAATGCATTACCCGGGACCAAGCATTTGCCATGCTCATTCACTCTAACTGTAGTCTCCCTCCCCATCCTCTGGTTTTATAAAAGCATTTCTGAAGCAAAATCCAGGCTGTGTAGACTAAAAGCCACACTGGGTCAGGGACTGAGTTTTATTTACCTTTGAATCCTCAGTATCTACTGTAAAACCTAATATATAGTAGACAAATTGATGACTTAATGAACTCATATGCACAAATTCTTGTAAAAATAGAATGAAATAGAAAGTGGAGCTGCTAAGAAATTAACAAAAAGCAAATAATCCATGAACTAGATCATCAGAGTCTAAAATAAATGTAAACCGATTTCATTAGTTTAGGCATTTCTATTTGAAATACAGTAAATTTCAGTACAAGGAATTACAAAGTCATTCTGTACTTGCAGGGCAGGCCTGGCTTTTCCCAAACATATTCCCAGTAATTTCCTCACACAATTCACCATCCAAGCACTCAGCTTGGTAGCAGGAATGGGAAACTTCACAGCATTTGGAATTAGGACAACTGGATTCAAGTCCTGTCTTCACCACTTCCTGTCTGTGTGACCTTGAACAAAGTCCTTTAGCCAGTGCACACCTCCATTTCCTTCTCTGTAGAGCAGTGATAAGATCTTGTTCTTCCTGGCTCTTAGACTCATGAGGATCAAGGATGTGGGAGAAGAGGAAGGAAATAAAATCTTGCTGAGTACCTACTATGCCCCAAGCATTTTACAAATATTATTTAATTCTCACCACAATCCTGCAAAGTAGGTATTACAATTTTTTGCCTATGCAGAAATTGAGACGCAACAAGTAATTTTCCCCAAAGTCATCAAGTTCGCCAGAGCTGGGATTCAAATATATCTGACTCGTCCCAAAGCCCTCTTCATGCAACCATAATGCCTCCTTAATGAGCTGTAAATATGCGTAAAAAATTTTAGCTGCTATTCAGCATATTACTGGTATGTCAGTATTTGCTATTATTGCTATAAGCATGGAAGGCAGAGACAAAAGCAGGTATTTGGTAAGGCCTCATGTTAGAGACACAGCTGAGCTTCTCTGGTCCCCTGACTCCTGGCCTGAAGCCTTTTCATTAAACCATATTGCCCCATGCTCCCAGGAAAAGGCTGACATTAGTGGGCACAGAGGCATGATGCTGTTTATTCAAGCCAGCTGTTACTGATCTATTTTAAGGCAAGCACTTTAAAAAATCATGGAAGGTGAGTATCAAGTGTTTCATTGACTATTCCATATTAATTGACCCTTTAGAGAACTCCCATGTGAGCAGCATATCCTGCTGGCTTCCTGTTAAGCAAGCAACTCAAAGGCTGAGTACAATTCTTGCAACACAAATTTTGAAAGCATGTTCAGATAGCAGCACAAAATTCTAAAATAATTTTCTATGAATACCAAAAGTATCTACTACTTTCCTATTCATGGTTCTGTCCACTAAATACTTAAGATTGGAGAAAGGCAAAATGCCAACTTGTGACTGGCCTTCCCACAATGCAGGATCTATATTAACAGGGTTGCGTGAAGATATATATCAGGCTAAATAACAGCTAATAATAGGTGTCCATGCATTTACAAGAAGAATGGTTATAATAAAGGGAAAAAAAAGATAACCATTTGAAAGCCTGCTATTTAAAACAATGACGTTTCCCCTGCCTGGGGAAATGTAGGCACTCCTGAGTTCACTCAGGAACAGAGCACAGAACCTGTGCGCAGGACCACATGTAACGAGGCACAGCATTAAAAGGCCAAAAAGGATGAGCTACACTCATTCTCCTGCTCTCTCATTAACTCTCCTCATTTTTCTACCCAATTTTATTTCCTTTCACCATCATATACCTGTCAGAAGTCTATCTCCTATTGTACACTGCATAAAATGATGTGTGTATAAAATCATCCAGTTGATACATTCAATACCCTGAAACCAAAATTATTACTCAGTGACTAGGATGGAGGTGCTATTGTAAATAACCACAAAACCAACCTGAGAACATTCTTCTAAGCAAAGACTGCAAGAGAACAATAGAAGGGGGGTGTGGATTCACTACAATTCACATTCAGATGTTCCAATAGTCTTGCTGAAGGAAGTCAGGTGGCTTTATACAGAATTCTAATTCTGATCTTGGCTCCACCCTGAACCACTTGCTAGTACAAGTTACTACACTCCTCTTAGCCTTGGAGAGCAGCTATCACATGCTGGTAACAGTGATGGTTTCATTGTAGTGTGACAAGGAGATAATTCATGCAAAACGTTAACACTCTGCCTTGTAGGTTTCCGCAGAAGTAGTAGTAATCATCATAGTTTAAAAAAAAAAAAAAAGAATCAACATTTGTGAATTTGTTATGCTCCTGTCACAGAGCTAATTCATTTGGTCCTCACAGCCACCCTAGGGGGGTAGGTTCTTTTATTATGCCTATTTTAGATATGAGGAAGAACAACATACAGTTCTAGACACTTTCTGAAAGTCATTCAGGTGGCTGACTGGTAAAGTAATATTATCTATTATTAGTAATGGCACCCAATGAACAGATGTTTTTGAATTTTAATGACAGAGTGCCAAGTACATCTTATTAAAATTTATAGGTATGTTCGAAAAAGTGGTTAAAAAAGTTATCATTTCTCATCCATCCATGAATTTAGTTTATGGCTATTTACATGTATTATGTATGAGTCTTGGCATCAATTTCTGGAGCTGTGTAAATGAACAAGCCCATGGCAGCCTCACGCAGGTCACAGCCTGGAATGCACACAAAGTATTGCAAAAACAGTGCAAGGAGGGTCACGCTCCACCTATACACACTATACAGTGTGGCACAAAGCAGTAAGTTATCAGCCAGGGTGACTCTTGAACTACATGTTCAATCACACATGTAAGGGCATTTCAAGCAGAGACACGGGCACATGCAGTAAGACAGGACATTTAACAGCACAGCTCATCTGAGAAGCCACAAAAAGCACAGGAAGCAAAGTGGAAGAAAACTTTGAGAGGTGGAGCAGACACCTCTAGCAGACTAGACAACAGGTCCTTGCAGGCTTACTAAGGAATCTGGATTTTAGCCCCTTGTCCACCAGGAACCTCCAGTTTTGAGGAATTACCTGACTCCAGTTACCTGACTGCTTCCCCAGCAGTTCAGAGAAACCCTAGGAATCCTCAGTCACTCTCCACCACACCCAATGTTCAAGCAAGCCTTTGTGACTCTACTGTGAAAATATATTCTGAATCAAATGAGGGTACTGACAGCATTTGCGCAAACGGTAAGCTCCAGAAGAGAACAGGTGACACAGGAAAGCATGGGGTAGAGTGACAATGGAACTGGCCTTCGCTAGGAGCACTGATAATCCACCCAATGAACAGGAGAGAAAGCATCATCTATGGGCACGGATGCAAGAAGGTGAGAATCTGAGGAAGTTTTCTGACAGTATGTTTTCTCAGTAGAATAGGAAGCAAGGCTACCAGATGAGAGGGAAGAATGGAGACAAAGGTGAAGGAGACTCAACAAGAAAAAGTACCAGGGAGGTGGGAGGATGGGCAAAATGGGTGAAATGCAATGGGAGATGCAAGCCGGCCTTATGAAAGAAGTCGCAGGGATGAGATGAAAGATACAGCATAGGGAACATAAGCAACGGTATTGTAATAATGTTGTACAGTGACAGATCCTAGCTGTACTTGTGAGCATAGCATGTGATGTGTAGACTTGGCGATTACTAAGTCACACATCTGAAACTAACGTAACATTGTGTGTCAACTACACTTAAAAAAAAGAAGGGAGACGACTGGGTGGCTCAGCAGTTGGGTGTCTGCCTTTGGCTCAGGGTATGATCCCGGTTGGGGATCAAGTCCCACATCGGGATCCCGACAAGGAGCCTGCTCCTCCCTCTGCCTGTGTCTCTGCCTCTCTATCTTTCATGAATAAATAATCTTTTAAAATAAAAAAAATTAAAACAAGGTACAAGTAGTCATCAGGGAGAGTCAAAGTAAATGGTCTAGGGCAGTTCTGTAACTTTTTGGTCTCAGGGTCTTATTATACTCTTAAAATAATTATTAGGGGATGGGGTGCCTGGGTGGCTCAGTGGTTGAGCATCTGTCTGTCTTTGGCTCAGGTCATGATCCCAGAGTTCCATGACTTGAGTCGCACATTGGGCTCTCCTGCAGGGAGCCTGCTTCTCCCTCTGCCTGTGTCTCTGCCTCTCTCTCAAATAAATCTCAATAATATAATAATTATTGGGGAAACAATAATCACTGAGAACCCCCAGTAGCTTCTGTTTATGGGGATTATATCTATCAACATTTAATATACTAGTATTCTCAACTGAGAAACTATTAAAATATCTACAAGCACATAATCCGTGGTCCATCACAGCAAAGACATGAGCAGTGTCATGCAGGCTTTGGAGATTTCACTATACACCATGAGAATACTGAAGAAGGGATCCCTGGGTGGCGCAGCAGTTTAGCGCCCGCCTTTGGCCCAGGGCGCGATCCTGGAGACCCGGGATCGAATCCCACATCGGGCTCCCGGTGCATGGAGCCTGCTTCTCCCTCTGCCTATGTCTCTGCCTCTCTCTCTCTCTGTGTGTGACTATCATAAATAAATTTTAAAAATTAAAAAAAAGAATACTGAAGAAAAGGCAAATAATGTCTTAATTATAAAAAAGAGTTTTGACCTATGGAACTCCTAAAGGTATCTATCTATGGTAGATATACTATAGGAGTTAGATATACCTCCTAAAGGTTCACATACTTTGAGAACCTCTGGTCTAGAGAAATGCAATCAGTGTGGGTGTGGGTGCCCCACTGAGGTTAAGGATCATAAATTTAAAGTGAGAACAGTCTGAATGTCCTAGGTTTTCCTCCAACAGATCCAACAGCTAAGATGCAGGCAGGAGTAAGTGGAGTAGGACTTAACCAGGGCTGCACTTTACTCAAATAAGTACCACAAATCAAGAGAAGCCAGAATTATAATGCCTGCAGTATTTAAGCCAAGGAGGAAGGAAATAAAGACATGAAGATGGTGAAGAGGTGACAGGATCAAGAGTTCAAAAGATTGTTGGATTTTAGGAGTTTGAGTAAGCCAGAAAGAAACAGTAGTAAGAGAACAGGATGCTTGACACAGGGAATACAGAAAGTAACTCACAGTAGCTTCAAACTTCACAGCCAAACTGAATGTGCTGTTTCCCTCTGAATCTGCACGTCCTCTATCCGCCCCCTCACAAGTCCCCCATTACCCAAGCCTGAAACACAGGCTCATTCTAGATACTGCTAACTCTCACTGCGTGGGAAAGGCCCCAAAGCCTTGTCCATCCCAACTCTCCAGCAAGTCCAACTTTCTGTCCTTCTCTACCCTGTGTGTCCCACCCTTTCTCTGGCATGGCAGTCACCGGCCACCTCCTCCCCTGGCTAAACTGCAGGAGCAGCCTTGCTCAGGCCCAGGTGAGCCCATCACGCTCATCCTTCCCCCTGCTGGGGGTGAGCTTTGCAGTGAATTCGGATCCTGTGATGGTCACCGCTGGAATCCGTGAAATGGTTGCACCAACAGAGACCGAGACGCCACCAGGCAGGTGTAGGCTATCAGTATGAATCTGGGCTCCACCGAGGTATGAAAAGTAGGTAACGTTACAGTGAGCTGAAAGGACGCGGGAAAGGGAATACGAACAAAGACAATGAAGGAGGCGATACAAGTTTCTATGGGATGTTTAAAGAAAAACCAGCGAAGAAACAGGAGAGGATAGTAAAAGTAATGAGAGAATGAGGAATGTGCGGTGCGGTAGGAACCAAGGGAGGGTTTCAGAAGGAACAGAAGAGGCCCTGTCAAATACCATAGAGAGTTTAAGAAAAATAATTGGGAAAGAGTCTATTGTATGTGAAAACCAGGAAATTGGTATCCCTACTGAAAGGTGTCTGCATTACAAACGTGATACATTTATCCCCCACCCACAAAACAGAAACAACCCACCCATACTTTCCCACTTTGCTCACCCTGGCAGCCATGGGATCCTACCTCACCAATGACCTCTCAGCACTTTATCCTTTATCCCAGGCTCCGGTTCCCAGAGAGCCCAGGGTAAGTCATCAAGAATGCCTACAGGACAAGTGCTCAAGATGCCTTAACAGGACTTAACTACTTTATATGAAAAGATCAATTGGTATCAAGTTTAACATTATGCTGACAGATTATTCAAGAGAATAATCTTACAAATGGCAAAGAGGTTCCTGATTCCTGAGAAGACTAATAAGGACATTATCTTGAACTGATTCACTAAAGCTGTAACTGTGCACACCACTCTTTTTGGACAATGACTGCCTTTTTTGCCTCCTCAGAATAACCCAGTCATCTTCACACAGCACCCCCGTGTTTGGGGGGCAAGGAGTGTAGACGTATTGGAATGCCCACCCTAATGCTAAAACTAATACAATCTTAGCTTTTAAAAAAACGGACAGTTATATATAGCAAAAATAAAGGGGTATTTTTGTTCTTTTGTTTTTTCCTTTTTGAAAAAGTAGTAACAGCATCAAAATCCAACTGCACGTTAGAGCTTGGAAGGAAATCCTGAGGACAATAGTGGTGTACTCTTTTAGAAATGCTGCATCACCTACACTTGATGCTCAGAGTAAAAAACAGAAATCAATGACTGAGAGGAAATGGCATAAAGAGGAGCAATCTGAGGGAGAAGTTTTAGGAACACATGAAATTTTATATTTTCTTATATATTTATTTTTTCTACATATACATTTTATCATATAGCAGTCTTGTATATGTATCTAAAACTAAAAGAGCTTTCAGTAAGTATAAAATTAAAATTCTATTGGACAAGAAAATAATTATCGAGATCTCTTGTCTTTTCCAATAGCCACCATCACAGACACCATACTCCCAGAGACGGGTCTATACTTGTATAGCTGTCTGCATTGATCCTCTCCTAGCTGCTCTTCTCCAGTGGGGTATTTACCCACCACACACCAAATTTGCTTCTGTCAAATCACCAAGCAATTTCATTTTTGACAGTCCATCCTCGTTTTACTTGACCCATCAGCAGAGTGAGCAGACATCCCAAATGCTATCTCCCAGAAAAACTTTATTCACTTGGTCTCCTGAAACCACACTCTGCTGATTTCACCTCCTGCCTCATGGCCATTCCCTCTCAGCTCCTTTATAGGTTCTCATCCTTCTACCCTTGACACATGGGCAAGGCCAGTGGCTCACTCCTTTGACCTTTTTTCTACACTTCTCCCTAGGTGAGATCACCCGGACTCATGATTTTAAATACCACTTCTACACTGATGACTCCAAAATTCACACCTACAACCCACCTTCTCCACTGCCTGCTCAGCATCTCCACCGAGACGTCTACAGGGCATTTCAAACATAGCTGGTTTCACACCTCCCCGCTCTCTTCGGACATCCACCAAAAGCTATCCTTGCTCCAGTCTTCCCCATCTCGGTAAGGGCAACTCCATCTTTCCAACTTCCCAGGCCAAAATTTTGGAGTCATTCTTGGCTCTTCTTCTCATACACCTATGTGGTCTCCAACATGAAGAAGTCCTGCTGACTCTTTCTTCAAAACATACGCAGAACTGAACTATTTCTCACCATCTGCTCTGCTATCACTCTGGTCAGATCTTGCCTTCATCTCTTGCTGGAGGGACTGTATTAGCCTGACTGCTTCCATTCTTGCTGTTCTATAATCTACTCTCAGCACACAGCCAGAGTGACCCTTTTGAAAGGTCAGGAGCCCTCCCATTTCACTCAGAGTGAAAAATCAAAGTCTTTACAAGGACACATTAGCCTTAAAAATCTGGCTCCCATATTCTGACTTCACCATGGCCACTCCTTCCTACACTCACTCTCCTCCAGCCACAGTGGCCTTGCTATATTCCTCCAGTGTACACAGCATGTAATTGACCTCAAGACCTATGCCCTTGGTATTCCCTCTGCCAGCGAAAATCTTTCAAACATCCATATTCCTGCATTCCCTTACTCTCTTCATGTCCCTACTCAATTGTCACCACCTCAGAGAAGCCCTTCCTGACTACCTTCTATGAAACAATCACATTTTGCTCTAGTCCCTTACGGGGTTGAAGTCTCCTCATAGGACATGCTATATAGTCATTTATTTCTCTGTTGTCCATCTCCCCCACTAAGGTATAAATCCTTTTAGGGCAGGAATTTTGTGGCCTTTGTGTATTGCTCCAAGCCAGTATCTGTAACAGTGCCTGACACATAGAACCAAGTATTTGTTGAAAGCCTGAATAATTCATTTTAAGACAATTCAAAGTTTACTTATACCATACACAGTAGTAAGTAAAGTCATCAAATGTATTACTCTCATCCTAAAACAAATTTTCCATTACAAAATAGTTAACATTAAAATAATCTCATTGATAGACCTATGGTTGGTTATATGCATTCAGAGACCTTAACCACTAAAAACAACATCAAGGCTATAACCTACGCCCTTTCACAATGCACTCCTGATACAACTCTCACAGATAAACAGTTCTGGGAGATAAGCGCCTGTGTGCTTTTTATCCTACCTAACAACCTTTTGGATGAAAAATAAATCCAATATATACAGATGCCAAGTTTCTTGGATTTCCATGAATCATCTAGACTTATTCTTTATAAAAGGAACATGTTAAATGGGTGACTAAATATTGATGAATGTCTACCTCTAATTCATTTTACTGTATTTTAAAGATTTTATTTATTTATTCATAAGAGACACACAGAAAGAGAGAGAGAGGCAGAGACCCAGGCAAAGGGAGAAGCAGGCTCCATGCAGGGAGCCCGATGTGGGACTCCATCCCGGGACTCCAGGATTACGCCCTGGGCTGAAAGCAGAGGCTTAACTGCTGAGCCACCCAGGCATCCCCCTCTAATTCATTTTAAATGAAATCTAAATCAGGGCCTTTAAAGTAGTACTTCAAAAAAAAAAAAAAAAAAAAAAAAGATTTATTTGAGAGAGAGCATGGGGAGAGGGGTGGTAAGGTGTGGAGGAACAGAGGAAGAGAGAAAAGCAGACTCCCCACTGAGCAGGGAGCCTCAATAAAGAATAAAGTCTGCTAGCAATGTAAGAACAAGTTAGGGGCAGATGGGGCTAGGCAGGAAAAGATAAGGGAAAGGCCCCAGAGTCAGGCTCCTGCCCAGCCCAACAAAACAGGTAAGACAGTAAAAACAGAAAAAATAAACCTGGCTCCCTAGCTCCAAAATGTCAGGGAGTATCCCACTTTAATGGCTACTAAGTAGAAACTCACCAGACTACAAAGACACAGGTCATTAAGTCCCTGCTCAAACCACAGAGGCACAAGAATGCCACCGGCTACCTGACTAGACTCACAGAAATCCTAGATGTAGAGAAATGTCATGGAGAAGATATTAACCAGAGGGAAGGGAACACCTTGTTGGGCTCATGACATTTGCAAGAACAGCTTGTTTGTTATTATGATAATTAGGAGTCCATCTTATTTGTTCTAGCTATAGACAAGATATTGACAAATCCACCCTGATATTGACAAGAAGTTTACCAAGTTCCCGGTCTGTTTCCTACAAAAGACAAGCCCTCAATGGCAACCCTGTCAGGACCCCTCTCACTTTTGAGAGCTTTCTCTGTATCTCTGTTTAGTAAACTTCTACCGCTTTGCCAACTCTGCTGGGAGATTCATTCTTTAACTCTGAGACATGAACCAAGCTCTCCCAACTCTCTGGTATCCGGGGAAGCAGGTCAGGATTTCACTACGTTACTAGGTGATTCACTATACAATATGAATATCACTGATGGGGTTAGGAGTCTTATAAAACCAACCAGAAGCAGCTAGAAAGATGGGAGTAGAAATATCATCCCAAAGGGGTTTACATATTTTGCAGTTATTTTAAAATTTTGATTGTAACCTATTAATATGACAGTAGGAAAAAAAAACATTTTAAATAATTTTACTAATACTGAACACCTATTAAGTGCTTGACACTGTAGGCCTGCTAAATAGGTCACCTTGTTTAATGAAACCATTAGTAAGTGTCATTTAAGGATTTAATGACAATCTATAATACAAACTCCTCTATCCAGCAGCTGTTCGGCTGCCTTCCCTCTCTGCAATGTGGTCCAGGACCAAGAAGGAAGCAGAGACAGACATCACCATATCCAACTACTAGCCTTCAGGGGTTCACTTTTGAGAGGAGCCCTCCCTCACAGGACATTACAGAGAAAATTGCAATGAATTTGAAACTAGAAAGCTCAGGACTGGACAGATTAATTCAAACGCAAAATAGCCTAAGGAAAGTCATTCAGCTGTTTACCTCTTTATAATCTGATGGCTTCTCTGATAGCACAGTATAATAATTCCTTTAGGGCTAGGATCCTGATGTGTTCATTGTGGGACCCCCAGTAGGGAATCGGATTCTTAGAGCACATATGTGCTCAATTTCCATTAATGATGCTTATAATGATGCTCCTCAGTGATCAAAAAGATTAAGTTACATTGACTATCTTCTACAAAGGGCAAAAACCCGTTTGAAAAGATTTTCATCCATTGTTAACATCCAAACAAAGGTTAGAAGATTAAAAGCGAGAGATCCTCAGCTGTCCAGAGAAATTGATTATTGAGAACAACTTATTGAACAAGCTTTGAGGGTTCCAGGAAACTGAAGTTTCAGGAAGAGCACACAATACTGTATTCCCTGCTGCTGGACCAAGGCATCCTGACCCGCACTGTCTCCTGAGACCATAGGCCAGGTGGAAAATGGTGATCTGTAAAAACTGGACAACCAACTGCAGCTCCCTATAGAACGTTGCTCAGAATAGCAACTTCTAGGTCAGTGGAAAGGTCTGTTAGACTCCTTCACGGGATATCCAGAATCGAGACAACTCTGAAGGGGTCCACAGATTTAGCAATCATCACCCGGGATTATGGGAAAGTCTGAAATAATTTATCGCCCTTCTAAATTCATGTGGTTCTCACCACTTACAAGCCTGCTCTGTCTTGGGGACTGCTAACCAGCTGACTGAAGGCAGACAGGACAAGCAAGGGACGCAGAATGTGGGGTGCACAGGGATTCTGGTGAAATGCTGACATCAAGAAGAGAAGATGAATGTGCGTGCTCCAACTTTAAATGCATCATTATTAAACTCTATGAAGTCAGTTCCATTGTAAAAGGCAGTGCTCTAGTTGCCGGTAGCTGAGGCCCTATCACTCAGGATTAGTGATACTAACGTGTGTCTTGGAGGGGCTCCTCCCCCCTCTTAAGTTGAGGACGGTTTTCTATAGGACAGAGAGAAAACAAAGGTGCTGAATGGGGTTTAGGATCTTTCTGCACGGAACCTTTCTGACAGAAGCACGAAAGTACTGCGCCTCGGAGCTGGGACTTTGGAGTTGCCTCCAGATGCGCACGGCCCCCAGAGTCCGAGTTGGTTCGGTCTGTGAAACCCCTGGAGGAGGCCCCTGGGCGCTAGGCTGCACCGGGCCACCTGGGCGAGCACCGGGTGAAGGAAGCACAATCTCTAGCGAAACTTCTCGTTTCCCGTCGCCGCTGGGGAGGCCGGGCGCGCCACAAACAGCGGCTGCCAGCTGGCCGCCGGCTCCGCGGGCTTCCCGGGACCGCCCGCCGCCCCCAGCGCCGCCGCCGCACGCGTAACGGTCCCGGAACGCCCTGCGCTTCCTACGCTCGCCCTCGGGTCGTGGTTCCTCTTTCAAGAAGACACGGGGACGGGCCGCAAAGCAAAGAGCAGACTAAACGCAGTCACCCCCATCGTCTCAGTGTCTCCCTCAGCAGCGGTGACAGAAAGGCCGGAGCAAACTCCTTTTGTTGCGCGACTCCCGAGCGCACCGAGGAGGGGACGGGCACCCGGCGAGGGTCGCCGCCGCCGCCGCCCGGGAGGCCCGCAGGAGGGGCCCCGCGCCGCCCGCACCCACCCGGCGTCGGCCAGGGCCCCGCGCCGCAGCCCGTCGGGCCGAGGTCCCCGGAGAAGGCGGCCCCGGCCCCGCACCCAGATGTGTGCATTTACACAAAGAAATTAGCCGGCTGGGGGGGGCTGCCGGCGGGGGGGCCCGGCTGGTGGGGGGGGCCCGGCTCGGGGGCGGGGGGGCTGCCGGCGGGGGAGGTCCCGGCTGGGGGGGCTGCCGGCTGGGGGGTCCCGGCTGGGGGGGTCCCGGCGCGGGGGCGGGGGGGGCTGCCGGCGGGGAGGTCCCGGCTGCGGGGGTCTGCCGGCGGGGGAGGTCCCGGCAGGGGGGGCTGCAGGCTGGGGGGTCCCGGCTGGGGGGGGTCCCGGCGCGGGGGCGGGGGGGCTGCCGGCGGGGAGGTCCCGGCTGGGGGGGCGCTGCCGGCTGGGGGGTCCCGGCTGGGGGGGTCCCGGCTCGGGGGCGGGGGGGCTGCCGGCGGGGAGGTCCCGGCTGGGGGGGCTGCCGGCTGGGGGATCCCGGCTGGGGGGGGTCCCGGCGCGGGGGCGGGGGGGCTGCCGGCGGGGGAGGTCCCGGCTGCGGGGGTCTGCCGGCTGGGGGGGTCCGGCTGGGGGACGGCTGCCGGCGGGGCCGGGCGCGGGCCTCCCTACCTGGGACATCTGCGGCCTCAGGTTGATCTCCTTCAGGTTGATGGCGTGCGCCCGCAGGTTGTTGAGGAGCTGGCACAGCAGGACCCCGTCGCGGAGGGTCTGCGCCAGGTCGAACACCTGCGCCGAGTCCCAGGTCACGCGGTGGTTGGCGGGCAGCACCTTGCAGTGGATGAGCCACTGCGCGCACTGCTTCCACGGCTCCATGCCCGACGGCTCCGGGACGCGGCCCGGCCGGGGCAGGCGGCGACGCTGCGGCCGCGCTTCCTCCGCGCCCCGCCGACGCCGGCGGCCGGCCCCCGCCCGGAGGGGGGCGCGGGGGCGCGGGGGCGGCCGGCTCGGGGGCTGCGCGCGGGGCTCGGCTCGGGTCCCCGCCCGGCTGCTCCGCCGCCCGGCCGCCGCTGCAGCGAGTCCCGCGCGCTCTCCGTGCGCCCCGGCCGGCTCGGCGGCGGCGGCGGCGGCGGCGCACAGGCTTCCGACTCGCGAGCCCGGCGCCCGGCGACTGAGCATGCCCAGCGCGCCGGCCGGCCCGCCGCCGGCCGCCAGTCCCCGGGGGCGCCTGGGGTCGGGGCGGGGGGGAGGGGGGACCCGGTGCCCCCGCCCACCTCGAGCCCGCAGGTTGGAGGAGCGCCCCCGTGCACACGCGCGGAGACACACGCGGACGCACGCGCACACACAGGCGGGCACACGCGCGGAGACACGCACACACGCGCGGGCGCACGCGGGCACACACAGACACGCACACACGCGCGGGCGCACGCGGGCACACACAGACACGCACACACGCGCGCGGGCACACACACGCGCACACACGCGCGCGCCCGGAGGTCTTCCGTCGGGACGGCCGCCGGGTTGGGGAGCGGGGAGGGGGGCTGAGCACCGCAACCCTGCGGACTTCGCGCCGGACCCCCGCCTCGAGGGCGACGGCCGTTCTATTAAAGGGTCCGAGGGCAGCGAAAGACGGTCGGGGCCCCAGGACTCCCCAGGAAGTGATACAAGGGCCCAGGGCACCTCGAGGACGCAGCGCTTGAAGTTCCACGGATCGGCGCCCCCACCCCTACCCGGCCTGGCCTCTAAACCCTCTTCCTGCGGAGAAGTCCCCGGTCTCCGAGTTAGTTGCTGGGAAGGGTGTTTGGACACCGGGAAAGTGTGCGGAGACGCCTGCGCCCCACCCCGCGCCCCGCCGCGCCCCCGCGCCCGCTCTGCCCCCGCGCCCCGCGCCCGCTCTGCCCCCGGCCCCGCGGGCGGCGGCAGACAGCGGCCCGCGGGGCGCCCGGAGCGCAGGCAGCCGACCGCGCATGCGCCGAGGCCGGCCGGCCGAGCGCGGTGCGGGGCCCCGGGACCCCGGAGCTGACCCGGAGGCGCAGGCACGTCCCCTCCGTCCTTGGGCTCCCGGGTGCCCCGTTTTACTCCCACTGCCCCTCAAAACCAGAAACCATGTTTAAGCTGTTGATGGCAAGAGCCTAGCACGTTGAACTCGCCCTGTTCTGTACATGTGATCGTGGCTCACCCTTTCCAGATGTAGTATTTTAAATCTTGAAAATAAAGACAAAAAATGAAATGGGATTTTAGATTTTTCTTAGTGTAGGGCACTTCGGTAGCTCAAATTTTCTATTATGAACCCATCTGATTTCGTTCGAAGGTGAAAAAAAATTTTAAGTATATCTGATCTGTTAAGGACAGGGATTGTGTCCTTTTCCATTAGCCTGTGAAAATCGTAGCACCCTGTGTAACGGGTGTTAAACAATAAATCAGCTGGAGGATTTCCTTTCCTCACATGCATCCTTCCCCAGCAATTTCCCCTTGTGTTCAATCCAGATTACATCAATGGCACCATGTTTCCTAAACTACAATTTTGGCAAATAAATCATACTAAACTACATATTTTTAGAAACGAAATAAAACACATCTAAATCACCATGTAATACATGATCCTGCATAAAGAGAAATTGGAAAAGAAGTTGCATTTAAAAAAGCCCTAGAAGCATAAATTCCATTTATGTAACATTAGATCACCCTTGGTATTTGAAGGACATGTCCAAAACCCAGATAACATACACTATATCAAGAGGCAGAGCTGGACTTAGAGCTTGAGTGTGGCTGGCTAGGTTCTACTAAAATGACCTTAAGAAAATTACCTCTAGAAAATGCCTCTAACCCTTCATTTCCATATATGAAAAATGGGAAAAATAATCCCTCATAGATAGTGTTGTCAGGATCAGATAATACAATACCTTGCTCTTCAGAACGCAGTTTATAGGTCTGCAGCACCACCCGAGAGCTTGGTGGAAATGGAGACTCTCAGGCTCTACCTCCAGACTGAATGAATCCGAGCCTACCTTTTAACAAGATCCCCAGATGACACGTATTTATGCTAAAGTCCGAGAAGCACTGATATGATGCATAAAACATGTGGTACCGACCACTTAGTAAGACGTCCATAAATATGAACCAATAGCTTTTAGTTCACAAAAATACAGCAATGACCAAATTGTATTTAATTTTTTTTACAATTCATATATAATGTAATATATATACTATTACTTCAAAACATAATGCTCCTCAAATGCAGTGAACCAGAGAGTGGAGAGAAGGGCAAGAGGAAGAGCTATGGAAGGGCCTAGAAGAGAAAGTAGGTGAGAAGTTCAGGGATCTTCAAGTAAACAAGGAGCTAGTGGCAATATGCGAGTCATGTGGAACTCATTAAAGGGTCAGAAATTGGAGAATAATGAAAACAGGCTTTTTTCGACCTGTCAGCCAAAGTCCTTTTCTTTTAAAATCTTACTACCTCATGACAATGACCAGAGGGGGGATAAGGACTAAATTCTGTTCAGTAGCAACTCCTTGCTAGTGCTCGGCCCACGTTCCCATGAAGGCCAGTTTTGCACATGGGCCTTGGGAATTAGGATTCAATGGACCCACTGCCCTGAGACCTGCATTAACTCCTGAGGCACACCCACATTCACCCAATGCCAAGCCTTCCACTGGACACTGGACAAACACTGCAAATGATGTGCCCTTCCCTAACAGATGAAGAAAGAGTAAAGGCAGTGAGCACCCTCTTCTTCTGGGTTATGAAGCTCTCACAACAGGGTGAGTGTGATTGGCCTCCAATCTGTGCTGTTTGTATTCAAAGCTACTCCCCATTATAATAATTACTTGAGCGAGTTTAATTACTGCTTTAAATCTCTCCCCGCTAGACTGAAACACCTTGAAGGCAAGGATGGTAGCTTATTCATCTTCAAGTTCCCAGAACCAACCTTGATGATTGGGACACCGTAAGCATTTAATGAATATTACTTGTGAGTAAGGAATGAACAAATGAGCTATGTTGCCTCTTTCTACTTTCTCTGCCCTCTCTTCCTGGCAGTAAAAACATCAGGAAGCGTTCAAGGCGTCACTGTCAGGCCACATGAGGAGAAGGCCCTTCCTGTGTATTGTGAGCCCTTCTGGGCCCTGCTGCATATCAGGCACCCTGTCTTCTCTCTTGCATTGCTCTGGGGTTTGGAGCTTCACCTCAGCCCTATGTAGTATGAAAATGGGAAACAGCATGGGTGGATTCTGAGCTTCAGGAAACAGGAAAGACAGGACAGCAGTAGATAATGGGTATCACACACTAGGTCTCTTTCCACATTCTGAATTACATCATAATCAGAAAGTAAGGATTCAAGAATTCACTAGGCTATGCATCAGTCCTAACGTACCAAAGGACTGTACAAGAGATAAAAGCCACATAAATTCATTTGTTGCTGTCATCTGTGCTATCACTCAATCCTCACCAATTTTTTTTCTTTTTATTATGTCAACTGTTTACAAAAGCACCAATATCTGTCTACCACCAAGAAATTCAGAAAACAAAAAAATTCCTTATTCTATATTTTTTTATGTCACAGAATTAAATCATCGATGCTATGAAGCATATCAAAGATAGATCTATTCATGAAAGCATTAAAAATGCAAAAACATAAATATTGTGGACCGCAAACTCAAATCCAGGCTCTCTGTTAGGTTAATTTTCTTCAACTACAATCAAATGTAGTTTGGTTTCACAACCATTAGGGACACAGGCTTTAAGTTTTTAGTAATTTGATACCATTTTTATTTTTATTTTTTTTTTAATTTATTTATGATAGTCACACACAGAGAGAGAGAGAGAGAAGCAGAGACACAGGCAGAGGGAGAAGCAGGCTCCATGCACCGGGAGCCTGATGTGGGATTCGATCCCGGGTCTCCAGGATCGCGCCCTGGGCCAAAGGCAGGCGCCAAACCACTGCACCACCCAGGGATCCCTTGATACCATTTTTAAAATAAATACCAGAGAACCATGCAAAGATAGGTTAGAGTGAGATTTCTATAGGAGTCATTCTTTCAATAAATGTGAATGTATTTTTTCAAATTAGTGTGAATTTGAATACTTTTAGGTATAACTGAGCAGGATCTCATTAGGATCACAGGATTTCCTTTTTTCTTCTGACATGTTTAAGCCCCGATAAAAAATAATAACAAGGACAATGATGATGATAATGGCCCTCATACAAATTATCACTCAGCATCTAACAAAAGAAATTTACTTGAGATAATTTATCACACAAACAGCCTCCATAGTAGCAGCCTGAAAGGAGCATAAAAACATGACCCTAGGGATGCCTGGGTGGCTCAGTGGTTTAGCGCCTGCCTTTGACTCAGGGTGGGATGCTAGAGCCTCAGGATGGAGTCCTGCATCAGGCTCCCTGTGTGGAGCCTGCTTCTCCCTCTGCCTGTGTCCCTGCCTCTCTCTGTGTGTCTCTAATGAATAAATAAATAAAATCTTAAAAAAAAAGAACATGACCCAAAGTCATGTTGGATGGACTAATAAATTACTAATTAGCTAACTAATCCAAATAAATGAAAATTATAAGTGTTCCTGCTCTTTCCATTGCGGATGCACACACACACACACACACACACACACACACACACACAATGAAGCTGCAAAGATTTAATTCACCAAATTAACCGCACCTCAGCTGAATCTGCTCAGTCTGGTTCACATTAAACATACTGCAACCCTCAAGCCCTGGTTAGACATTAGTCTGCTGTCAAATATTAGCAGTAATTCATGTACACATTATGTTTTAAATATGACTGAGAAGGCTGGACTTGCAGAGAAAAGCTAAATGACTATGTATTCCTGTAAGCAACTAAGGGCCTTGATCTAATTTGTGGAACATTTCCATTTTTATTTGCATGTTGATAAAAATAAACTGTCAGAGAATTCTTCATACTGAGATGGTGAATATTAATATCCAATGTGGGAAGTTTGTGGTGTCCCCATTTCTACAAAATCTTATGCATATCACAATCATTATACTGAGTTCCTTGTAGAATTATTATCTCCTGAAGTGTCTAATACCACAATTACCGCCACCTTCCCTGAATTTCCTCCCTGCCCATCCTATGAGCTCCTTGGGAACAGGGACTATATCTAATTCACATCATATCTCCAATGCCTAGCACCTAGTAGGGGATAGATAGATGGACGAATGGGTGGATGGATGGGTGGATGGGCAGTTAGATGGATAAATGAAGTGAACAGGATATGAATCACATGATGACAGTAATTCTGAGAGGAGAACAGCAAGGCTAAAGTTCCATTTATCCCAGATTTATTCCACCAACAATATCCTTGAGAAAATAAAGCAATACTGCTAGACTAATTGGCTTTACCCATGTGAAGAGACTACAAGAAAGCATCCCTGTTCCCCCATCCCAAAACAAACAAAAAATCTACTTTGTTTATTTTTGTTTGAATGTCTTTTAACAATTAAAACCTATTATTACACAATTAGGAACTACCTGAGAGAGCTAACATATTTAGTTATGCCTAAGATCGGATCACAACTACTATTCATTGAGTTCTTATGGGCACTGACAGCTAGCTATTGAACTACATGCTTTCCATGCTTTGCTTTATTTGATTTTCATAATCTCTCTAAGGTAGATGCTATTATTTTCCATATTTTATAGATGAGGAAACCAAGACTCAGAATGCTCAGCTCTCTTGCCTAAATTCAAGTAGCCCTAAGTGGCAGAACCAGCCCAAAACACTGATGCCAAGATCCACACATATCATGATGATGACATTCTGCTGCCCTGGAAATGGAAAATACAGAGAGATTCCCGAGAGCAGACTCCAAAAAGATGGCTTTATACACAGCCAAGTTTGAATGCTCCACACCTATGCAAACTCAGTCATAAAGTACAGTTTCAGTATTTACATAAATGAAATTCCCCACTATTGTTATTCAAATATCAGGAAAAGAATCAAAATATGTTTGGTAAAATAATGCTGTTTTAATCTTTTATTTGTATTTTTAAAATATTACAACTTTAAATGTTTTTTAAAATTTCTTAAGTATTCCATTTATTCTTTTCGGATGTTAGACTTTTGCTTTATTGTGTTGTCCTATGTAATGCTCCCGAGTGACGTGGGGTTTGAAGTACTGTGCTTTAAAAAACTTGTGGGTATCTATTTTGATCATCAGATTCATTATGACAACGCAGGAGTGATTTAACAAAAAGGCTCGCCAGCTTTTTGGGGAATTCACATGAGAATGCTAAAAAGCACCAAAATGGAAATCTAATGTGCCTTATTAATCTCACACATGTGCACCCAGACAGACATTCTCACATTTATATATTTTTGCAGACTGTTTATGCTCTATTTTGCAATCTTGGCATTAGGTTACCTGTAAAACTATAAACTGGTTTTTATTGCACACACAAACACAAAGGGAGACTCACTGGCAACAGGAAAAGAACATCATGTATCTGGCCAGAATGAAAACATAATAACCATTTCTGTTTCTAACTATTTGGTTTGTTGCTGGCTACAACTTTTAAGTTGTTCTTACAGAAATATCCTAGATTTAGGAAATAACTCATGTACTCTTCCTCTTTATTTTCTCTCCTCTCTGACATTTCTCAGGAACTAAAATTTAGGGCTGTTTAGATCAGAATATAGCCGTAGGGTATAAGAAGGAAAGGGGTAAGTCTAAGGAGGCCTGCTCTGAGAAAACAATAATTCAGATTATTTTAAAGAGAGAAGAATATGAAATGGTAGACCTGAAAAAAAAAATAGGATAATTATTCTTACATGTTTTGACTGTCAGTATATACTGGAAGAACAATCATTCCAAAAAATGAAAAATTATCGTCCATTACCAAAAAGAACTGACGATATATAAAACATGATTCACTGACCTTATTTAACAAATATTTAGCACTTTCTAAGTGTAAAACAGTCTTCTAAAGTTTATGTGGAGTCACAGAGTAAAAGTAGAAGAGAGTTGCATACTAAATCTCTGCAAAAATTTACTTACCATGGTAAGACAAGGATATGAAAAATGGCACAAAGATCCCAAATGTTTCTATGTGGTGGTGTTTTTATATTTAATGCTAACTGCTTCCAAGAGTTGACACTAGAGTCAACTTACAAACAGGTACAAAGGTGGAAAGATCGCTAGATGGACACGACTCAGAAGGCCTTTTTCTCTTGAGGTCTGCCCTGGGCCTAGAAGAGCAGCCAGCAAAATGAAGTCTATTCTCTTCTAGAATCCTGATATCTCCACATTCATGTCCCCTTCCTTCCCTCCACTTAATCACTGTGAGAGCCAGGGACAGGAATCACTTCCACAGTGTCCCCAGGCCCCCCCGAAAGTGAACACTGATGCAACTTAATAAAGCAAAAAGAGTTGAAGGCATTAATTAGAACCTCCAGAATGTTGACCGTCCTAAGGGAGGTGATTCACAGTGAAACCCCCGCCCTCCCAGTTTCCGCAAGAATCTCCCAAGCAGCCGTGCTTCTGCGCTGAGTGGTTCAGCTTTCTCACAAAACAATGGCAGAGGAGCTGCCCCAGGCCACTGGGGAAGACAGGTGATCGATACTAGCACCAGGGCCCTGGGCTCCCAGCCTGTCGCCATCACACTCTTGGGGAATTGGATTACTTAAATCAAAGCGAATGAGATTTGGCTGCTGGCTGTCTATCAGTGCCTTTCATTTTGATGTGTCTTATTTGAAAGTTCCAGGGAGGATGTGGCCACTGCCTGAAATCTCTCTTTACAGAGCCTTGCTGGGGGTACCTGGGTGGCTCAGTGGTTGAACGTCTGCCTTTGGCTCAGGTCGTGACCCTGGGGTCCTGGGATCGAGTCCTGCATCAGGCTCCCTGCATGGAGCCTGCCTCTCCCTCTGCCTATGTGTCTGCCTCTCTTTGTGTGTCTCTTATTAATAAATAATAAATAAATAAATAAATAAATAAATAAATAAATCTTTAAAAAAAGAAAGAAGCTTGCTGTTATCTGTGTGTAGATGGTAAAAAACTGTGGCCCCATACCTCCATGGAAGCTACCAGTTTAATTTTTAGTAATGAAAAGGAGGCAGATGTTGCCAACCCAAAACCAGAGGGTCTCTGGCACCAGAATGAGGATCATCAAGAAGGTCACTTTTGCATTTGGTTTGGACATTCTGTACCAGATCTCTGCCTAATAATTGCTTTTCTCATGCTTATTACATCTCTCACATTCAGAGAGTACAAGCTCAACTGTTCCTTAATAATGTCTTGTGGAGTGTATATGAAGGTGGCCATAGTTTCATTATAGATTTAAAAGTATTCCTCATGTCTATGTCTTCCTCTGTGAGATTTCTGTTCATGTCTTTTGCCCATTTCATGATTGGATTGTTTGTTTCTTTGGTGTTGAGTTTAATAAGTTCTTTATAGATCTTGGAAACTAGCCCTTTATCTGATATGTCATTTGCAAATATCTTCTCCCATTCTGTAGGTTGTCTTTGAGTTTTGTTGACTGTATCCTTTGCTGTGCAAAAGCTTCTTATCTTGATGAAGTCCCAATAGTTCATTTTTGCTTTTGTTTCTTTTGCCTTCGTGGATGTATCTTGCAAGAAGTTACTATGGCCGAGTTCAAAAAGGGTGTTGCCTGTGTTCTTCTCTAGGATTTTGATGGAATCTTGTCATGGCCAACATGCATATGAGAAAATGTTCTGCATCACTTGCCATCAGGGAAATACAAATCAAAACCACAATGAGATACCACCTCACACCAGTGAGAATGGGGCAAATTAACAAGGCAGGAAACAACAAATGTTGGAGAGGATGCGGAGAAAAGGGAACCCTCTTACACTGTTGGTGGGAATGTGAACTGGTGCAGCCACTCTGGAAAACTGTGTGGAGGTTCCTCAAACAGTTAAAAATAGACCTGCCCTACGAGCCAGCAATTGCACTGTTGGGGATTTACCCCACAGATACAAATGCAATGAAACGCCGGGACACCTGCACCCCGATGTTTATAGCAGCAATGGCCACGATAGCCAAACTGTGGAAGGAGCCTCGGTGTCCAACGAAAGATGAATGGATAAAGAAGATGTGGTTTATGTATACAATGGAATATTCCTCAGCCATTAGAAATGACAAATACCCACCATTTGCTTCAACGTGGATGGAACTGGAGGGTATTATGCTGAGTGAAGTAAGTCAGTCGGAGAAGGACAAGCATTATATGTTCTCATTCATTTGGGGCATATAAATAATAGTGAAAGGGAATAGAAGGGAAGGGAGAAGAAATGTGTGGGAAATATCAGAAAGGGAGACAGAACGTAAAGACTGCTAACTCTGGGAAACGAACTAGGGGTGGTAGAAGGGGAGGAGGGCGGGGGGTGGGAGTGAATGGGTGACGGGCACTGGGTGTTATTCTGTATGTTAGTAAATTGAACACCAATAAAAAATAAATTAAAAAAATAAAAATAAATTAAAAATAAATAAATAAATAAATAAATAAATAAATAAAGGAAAAAAAAAATAAAAGTATTCCTCAACTCTAAAGAACCAGAAAATTGTATTAGTGAAGAAATTCTCATATATCTTTTAGATAATAATCTAATTATTTTTGAAGTTGGCTTTAACTACCCTTTTCCACTTCTTTGCATTTAAAGGTATAGATAATATTTCACTGTATGGGGAAACTGATACAAACGAGATATAGGTTTAAAGATATTCTCTATTTCTAATCTGCCTTTCCCTCCAGATTTTCTAGCCAAAACTTCTCCTCAATGTTCTCATGCTCTGCAGATAAACTGGGGGAAATCCAAGCCTTGAATTTCACTTTTCAAAGGATCTTTCAAGAATGAGCTAAGCAATGGTCCATTTGCAGCAGGATTAAAAACCAAATTGCCATCTCATTCCAGTTCCACACTGTGGCAAATGAAAGCAGCTGTTCCATAAGTGTTGCCAGTGGACTCAGTTCCTACAACAGCCATGCAAGCCTCACTATGCTCCATGGCCACAAAATATGGCTCTAACCTAAAGCCAGATCCATAGCTAATGTATATGATGAATGGGTAGGGGGGTTCAGCAAGGCTGGAGCACATCCCTTTGCCCACATTAGACTCCTGCAAGCCCAGGTAAAGGGCTGCCTCCTCAGGAAGACCTTCCCTGATAATGAGTGATAACCTCATCCTTGCCTGACCACTGCCACTCAAGCCATCCCCACCAGTATGATTTCTACCCATCTTATGGTTGTTTTCGTTGGTCTTAGAAATCCTTAAGGAAACCGTGTCTGGTTCATCTAGAAATTCCCAAAAGCTCACTGAATACTTATTGACAAATGAGTAGACATGCTATCTCTAGTCCTTATTTTTTAAGATTTTATTTATTTGAGAGAGAAAGAGAGAATGAGTGGGGGCAGGGAGGAATAAAAGGGAGTGGGAGGAGAAGACTGCCCACTAAGCAAGAAGCCTGGAGGGCTCAATTATAAGACCCTGGGATCATGACCTGAGCTGAAGGCAGATGCTTAACCAACTGAGCCAGCCAGGAGCCCCTGCTATCTCTAGTCTTAAGCCAAATAAGGTTTTCATATTACTTCCAGAATTCTTGTGCAAGTAAAGAATAGTATTTAACTTTCTATTGCCTAAATTTACCTTACTTTGAAAGTTTTCTCTAAATTTTTTGAGAAGAATGTAAGCAGCAGCCTAGAAAGGGTGAATAAAAAGTGTGGGAGTAGGGGGGTAATAGTAGCTGGAGACAGGGGACTGATATAACTTAGAAATAGTATGATCCATCCAATTTAAAAACAAAATCATTCCTGGGACACCTGGGTGGCTCAGTCCATTAAGCATCGGAGTCTTAATTTCAGCTCAGGTCATGATCTCAGGGTCGTGGCATCAAGCCCTATGCTGGGCTCTGCGCTGAGTATGGAGCCTAGATTTCTCTCTCTCTCTTCCTCTGCCCCTCCTCTGCTTGCATGCACTCACTCACTCTCTCTTCTCTTTAAAAGAAAAAAAAAAAGTCATTCCAAAAATGCTATAAAAGATAAAGTATCTAGTGTAATTGTAGTGTTAAATGCTATTAGTATTTAGTATTAATAAGTAATTACCATGAGCAAATAAAAATGTGACTTAAAATATGTTTAATAGAAGTCTCAGAATTCTTTTTCAATAATCCTAAATCATACTTCACTTATAGGTGTAGAGTCTGTTTATTTTTCAGAGGGATTTTCTCCATAATGTCTGAACTATACATGATTTGTGTGAGAGAGATAAGTCCTTCCAGCTGTTGAAAATCAGCTTAGTCACCAGCCTAGTGAGACCATCCATGAAATGCCCTGCTTATTGGCAATTTGTTATCTCTGAACTCTTCAAATTAAATACGGTTGCATTTCACTCGGAGAAAGGGTCAGATCACTTAGCAGAGCACGAGAAAGAGAGGATGTGTCAGGACTACTCTTAATCACATTCTTTCACTTCTTTTAAATTCTTTTTCATTCTTGGCTTTGGTTGTCTAAATCCATCTTTCAGGTTATAAGTGGTCATTGACCGTTTATGAGAGCAGGGTCCTTCCTAAAAGGTCCAGGATTATGTTATTTTAAGCATGTATTGGGTTTCATATTACAAGCCAGGAACCGAACGTTAGCTTTCACTCAGCTTGTTTTACTTATGGTAGACCCATGACGTAGATACTGTGCCCCAATTATATGGGTTAGGAAAAAAGGTTCAGAGAGGTAAAGCAATGTATATGACAGCAAGACTATAAAAAAAAAAAAGATCCCTAAACCTTACTTCAAACCACAAAATCAAAATTTATGGGGGATATAAAAATTTCTGCATTTTTCATTAGTGCTCCAAGATGATGATGATGATTGACTTTATTATGAAAAAATGTCAAACCTATACAAAAGTAGAGAGGATAGTTATTAAACCCCTCATACTCATCACCAATCTCAACAGTTATCAACCAAAGGATTGGGTATCTTTTCAATTGTTCAGACTTTGTCCTGCGATGCTGTAATTTCTATGTCCCTTGAATGAAAGACCCAGGTGATTCTTTAAAATAATAAAATTTCAAAATTAGTGGAGTTTTGTGACTTTCTCATGCCACTTGGCTGTGGAGCAGCAGAGCTCAGAAGCAAATCCAAAATATGTAACTCCAGGTAAAGGTTTCTTTCCGTTAAACCACAGCTGTATTCATCAAGTCCATCAATAGTTATTGAGTCCCTTTATATTTATATAGCACCAGACTGAGACAAGAACATGTATAAAGAAGCAAATAATGTATAATGGAGATGGTGAAATAGTTAAGTCATATTGTGAAATGACCTGTGAGCAAGGACCAAAAAGAATTATGTAGATAATAAAGACATTAATATGTTGGAAATGGGAGATCAAAGAAAAATGAAATCGTTTTAGAAGTCTTTATAAAAGAGGTAGGATTTGACCTGGGCCTGAAGCAAGAAGGGCTTTCCAAGTGGAGAATAACATGGGTAAAAACAGAAATCAGAACAAACAAAGCTTCGTTGGAGGGCTAGGGAATAAGCAGCAGACTGGCTGGACCAGGTGGATGGTATCAGGAGGCAACACTGGATTGTTTTAAGGGGCCAGATCATGGGGGCTCTCAAAGGCGAGATAGAATAAGGGTACAGAGAAGCCACTGGGAGTTTTTGAAGAGGAGAGGAATATGGTCGAAGTAGGAACTTGGGATGAAAACTCTGACAACTGTACGTCTGAAAAAGTTAGTTTTTGGAGGCGAGATGACCAATTAAGAGGTTACTGCACTGAATGAGCAGAAGATGAAAAGGACCAAGACTGAGAAAGGTAAAGCAATGTATATAACATTTTACAGAACTGACTGGACTTGGTGGGGACAACAGGCAGACATAAGTTAATAATGACTCTCCCAGTGGCCTCTGGGTGGCTCAGTCAGTTGAGTGTCCAACTCTTGATTAAAGCTCAGGTTGTGATCACAGGGTCGTGAGATTGAGCCCTGCACTGGGCTCCACACTTAGCAGGAATTCTGCTTGAGATTCTCTCCATCCCTCTCCTTCTGTCCCTACCCACTGTGTTTGTACACTAGTTCTCTCTCTCTCACTCACTTTCAAATAATAAATAAATCTTAAAAAAAAAAAAAAAAAAGACTCTGAGGCTTCGTAACTGGGTAATTAGAAGAGTTGAAGAATACCAAAATGAGTTTTCCTGGAGACTGTGGAAGCTGTGAGATTTGTGTTTGAGGAGAATCAGGGTAGGAACACAGGGGCCAAGAGCCATCAGCTTAGAGAACAGTTGAGAGAGAGGTAAATACACGGTCAAGGGTAAGACTCATTGGACACTAATTACAGCCTGTCACTCTGTTACCAGAACGCAGGTCAGTGCCCACCAGAGGACTGGTTCAATGCTCGTCCCTGTGAGAATGCCCTTTATAACACTGTCCCCAGGGTGGAGATAGAAACCCCTGCTCTAAGCACTTCTAAGTGACTTCCAGGTAGTCATTTAGGGCCAGCCCTGAATCAATATCTGATTTACAGAGCACAAAAATGTCTCATTCAATTTGGACCTTAGAGGGGGGGAAAAAAATCTAGTGAAAAATTATTGAAGCAACTCAACAACAAAGCATACATGCGTCATAAAATATTCATTAAGGCCCATTCCATATATCTCCTACAGGTGTAGTTTTGCTGAACTGTAAGCCCTCCTTCCTCAGGGATTAGGAAATCCACTGTGAAGTAGCTACAGGCCCATCTCAATTCTGTTTTAGGGGTTATTTTCCTTATCTAGGTCCATGTGTTCCCTTCTAGGGCTCCAAATTGGTCTGTGATAATTAACTCATTTATTAAACAAATATTTATTGATCATCTAATTTTTCTAATGCTAGAGACTCAGTAATAAATACGACAGATAAAAAGCTTTACCTTGTCAGAATCTGCACTCTCCCTCTGACTTTGCTCAATGACTAATGATTTATAAAAATGTGCATCCAAAATAAAGTATGCTATTCTTAGCTGTATAAATTATATTTGCTATTCTCACTTTTTGGCCATGTGCACGTTTGAACTCTGTCCTCTCCAAATTATACTTCTCCTCTACCTGCTTAGGACAGCATCAGACCTAATGATTTATTAAAGAAAAAAAAAAAGATTGTATTTATTTATTTGAGAGAGAAAGAGAGCATGTGCAAGTGGGGAGTGGGGACAGAGGGAGAGGGAGAAGCAGACTTCTCACTGAGCAGGGAGCCCAATGTGGAGCTTGATCCCAGGACCCCAGGACCGTGACCCAAGCTGAAGGCAGATGCTTAACTGACTGAACCACCCATGTGCCCCAGATCTAATGATTTCTAGAGGCATCAGAAACTAGTAGTTTAATTAAAACTGCTACGGGTCAGTGGCATGACACCCCCAGTCCCCTGAGCAGCCTCTCTTTCTGTTAATACCAGTGACATCAACTACCCCCTGACCCCTCAATACTATTACACCTCACTGTTCTCTTGCTCCTTCCCCTATTCCTATGACTCCCAGGATTGTCTCATACTGCCACTTTCTAGAACAAATAGTCTCTAAGGCCTTCATTAGAACACTACTAGAGAGTAACATCCACCACCAATAAAGTCTTCTGCATTCCATGCCTATTTTCACCTCTTCAAACCCTTCTTGTATTCTGAGCCCATAGGAGAAAATTTAAAATCAAAGCTGCTGACCACCAACAGCACGTAATTTACTACTTTCTTTCCTCTAATACATGAGTTGCACTCTCAAAAATCAAGAAAGGAGAGAATTTCAATGACTCAAAGAACTCACCTCTACTTTGGCAGGGCTCTCCAGTGCCATCTCACAATTTCCCACCCATGCACTAAAAACTACAGCAAACTGGGGCCCCTAGGTGGTTCAGTCGGTTAAGCATCCAACTCTTGGTTTCGGCTCAGGTCATGATCTCAGGAATGAGACTGAGCTCCCCTGAGGGCTCTGAGCTCAGTGAGGAGTCACTTGAGATTCTCTCTTCCTCTCCCTCTGCACCCCCCCCCCAATTCATTCTCTCTCTCTCTCTCTCAAATAAATAAATCTTAAAGAAAAAAAAGCTACAGCAAACCATTCAATAAGCTCTTTTTTAAAAACCAAGGAAGTAGTGTTACTTCTACTCAATTGGATTCTGTTTAGCCAGGAAAATAAACTATTACCAAAAAAGTGTGGTACTTAAAAGGCTGTGTAGGGGGATCCCTGGGTGGCGCAGCGGTTTGGCGCCTGCCTTTGGCCCAGGGCGCGATCCTGGAGACCCGGGATCGAATCCCACATCGGGCTCCCGGTGCATGGAGCCTGCTTCTCCCTCTGCCTGTGTCTCTGCCTCTCTGTGTGTGTGTGTGTGTGTGTGTGTGTGTGTGTGTGTGTGACTATCATAAATTTAAAAAAAAAAAAATTAAAAAGGCTGTGTAGGGGCGCCTGGGTGGCTCAGCTGGTTAAGGGTCTGCTTTCAGCTCAGGTCATGATCCCAGGGTCCTGGGACAGAGCCTGTCCTGGGCTCCCCGCTCAGTGGGGAATCTGCTTCTCCTTCTCCCTCTGTCCCACCCTCTCTGCTAGTGTTCTCTATCTCTCTCAAATAAATAAAATATTTTTTTAAAAAGGGCCATCTACTTACCCTGCTAATATTTTCAAAAAAGAATGTTTCACTTTAGTGAGGATACATTTTTTAACCTTACACTTTTAGGAACAAGCATTTCTACTTTTTCCTAATCATGTACGAGCTAAAATTTTTGCCACTCATTTAGGGAAGCTTCCATGCTTCAGCTATATAGATATCTTTTCTTTTCTTCTAACCAGAACTGATTTAAAAATCATAGAGTCTTTCTCTATGATTAATTTCTTTCTAATTAATAATCAAACCAATCCTAAAAAATATTTCTGAAAAAAATATTATTTTACGAGGCAAAAATAATAGGGCTAAAATCCAAGTCAAATAATTCTCAAAGAATGATTTTGAAAGGAACAATATTTCCTTTGAAGAAACACCTGTGGAAAGTGAATGTTTGCTTCAAAGACCCGAAGGGAAAAGGACTGTCCTCAAACATTAGGTTTAATATTGGAAATAAATGTTGTTCTAGATTTGAGACTTTGTTCTTTTTTGATTTTTGAGGAAGTTCAGAAGCTTAATTTATTATTAAAAATTTATATGGCAATTGTTACTATCTTATTTCATTTGCTGTTTTTTTCTCATCTTTCTTAAATTTTGTATGATCAAAAAATTATTTTTCTGCTATTAAAAACTCTTTTAAAGGGATATTATCAACTACAAGAAGAGAATATCAAATGGTAAATTTCATGCCAGTATGGAAAGGAGTTTTCTCAGTGGTCAAGAAAAGTAACATACAATGGGTGACGGGCACTGGGGGTTATTCTGTATGTTAGTAAATTAAACACCAATAAAAAATAAATTAAAAAAAAAAAAGAAAAGTAACATACTTTAAAAAGTAAAATTGATTTTATTGTTCCTGTGGCTTTACAACAGTTAGACTCTCATCATGAACACGTTTTATATTAGAATTTATAAAGTTCACAGCATGAGATAAAATGTTGTTTTCCCATAGAGAAAAACCAGTGCCCAAGTTCCCACCAACACATGCCAAAAGGAAACTTTCATGGCACCATGGAATGCTTTATCTTGATTTATTTTAGACAAAGAACTTGTAACTTCAATTAAGTAAGGAATAAATATTCAATTATGAAGTGTTTTAAACCCTGAGGCTTCGATGTAGAAGAAAAGTCATAAATTAATCTTGTAGAACCATTGCTGTCCTCTGACTCCACCTAATTATCTCAGAAGATAAAATGTATCACAAATTCAACAGAGGATTATACAGAATTATCAGGATATACAGAAAATCACTCATTAACAGACTCTGCAAATGAAAGTGAATTTGATGGAGTTTCTAAGTGAATAATTATCTCATCAAAGCTTAGTCAAATTGCATGCATCATATCTAAAGTTCTGAATCTCTAAAATGAAAACACTCTCACTTAAAAATAAACTATAGTCTGTATTTATCCAAATCTGCTTACTTCTGAGAACAAACTTTAACACTGTTGACACTTCTTTTTTACATTCAAAGAAATTGTCAAGTGCAAAGTCAGTATCTGCATTCTACTCCTGCCTCTCCCATCAAAAAATGATCTGGTAAAAAAAAAAAAAAAAAAGAATCTGTTAAGTTTTCCCTAAGATGGTTCCTCTTCTCAATTTCCCACTTTAGTCAAATAGCTGGCCATGACTACAGCAAGTACCAACCATCCTGAATGTCTCGGCCTCACACACCACCCATCCACATGGCATCCACTTGCAATAATGTTTTAAGTTCCAGAGAGCATCTACTAAGCCATAGAAGACCAGCATCTGGGTAATACACTTAAACCACAAGAAAACCAGGGTTCTAGTCCTGATTGCCCACATCTGCCCATGCGTCCTAGGCCAATCTCTTGGGCCTTAGTTTTTCTTGACTAACTGGTTAAGTGAGTTGGACTAGATTTTTTTCTAAAACCTTTCAACACAAAATTCTGGTTCTAAAGGTACCCACACTCTTTCCCAGTCTATCACACTCAAAACCATGAAAGATTTGACTATATTGTTTTCATCTAAACACTTTTTGTTTGTTTTGTTTTTTATCTTACTTGCACCTGAGAGACTATAATATCACACATTCTGAGAAATAATTTGGCTCCAAATTGTCAATCCAGTCTTATTTTCTACTTCTCCAAAACAACAGAGACCATTAGCTCAGGTCACCCCCAACCTTTTATTTGCTATGGTCCCCTGTCTTGAAACTACTCCATTCCCACTCCTACCCTAGCCTATCAAATAAATATCTACATATTTTCCAAGTTATTTATTCAAGTATTCAAGACCTAGTGGCTTTAACTACTGTGAGATTGAATAGCACAGTGGTTACAAGGACTTTCAGCAAACTGAAGTCAGATTGTGTAGGTTCAACTCCTAGGTCTGTCACTTGCTAATTTTGTATCTTTGGATGTAACCTCTCTGTACTTTGGTCTGTGGAGTGGAGATAAATTAGTGTCTACTGGATTGAGTTGCTATGAGGTTAATACATTAATGTGTGTAAAATACCTGGACCAGTGCCTGGCACACAGTAAACCCCCTAAGAATGTTAGCAATCACTACTGTGTGAGCTCCCTGCAGCATGCTTGGTCAGTAACACATATTTGGGAATATATATTTGAACTGTCCTCTGCTGCTTAATTCTCTTTCTCTTGACTACTTACAAAGAGAAGGGGAGAGCAAAAGTGATGTCATTCTTATTTCCACTCTCTCCATGGGGACAAGTACTGTTCACACCCCCAGTATCCATACCCAGAGAGAGAAGGATAAAACTACAGAGGAAAACCATGATGATTAGTGGTTGAAAGTGGAGACTGCAAGGAAACACTAAAGACCAAGGACTAGTAATCTCAAAAAAGAAAAATTAAAGGTTATTTAAATAAAGGTCTTTAGAATACAAAGAGCCTTTGAAACCCCACTGGGAAGTGTTTACTGTCCATTTTCAGCCACCATATCTTTCCTCCTTCCCTTCCCTCCCCCTGACTGCTTTTGTGCCATTTCTCTCTGTGTTCCTCTTACCTGGCTTCCCTCAACCATGTGCCAGATACCCATATGCATTATGTTCACTCCTAGTCTGGGAGGTGGATTTTATTAAGCTTTTCAGTAAAGCTTTTGACAACTAAAAAAAAAACTGTCTGTAGTCACACAATCAAGCCAGTAAGTAGCAGAACCAGAATTCAAACCTAGGTCTGCCTGATTCCAAAACCCAAGATCAGCCCATGACACATGCCATGACCCCATTTCTCCTTATAAGTCCTGCTACCTTTAGCTTCTAGTTTTCCTAACTCCTCCAGCCTGCATAGTAATAGGAACATAAAATATACTCACCAAGAGCTTTTTGCTTCAAAAGAAAGTACTGAGAGTTTTAAATACTGCAATATTCAGGAAGTTGAGAAACCTTTTTTTTTTTAATGATCAACATTAATAAATCAACTAACTAATTAACTAGTTAATTGGCTCTCCCATGTGTCAGCCAGATTGAGATTGAGGGTCTCTCTAAGAGGAGAGCATCTGGCTCAATAATTTTTTAGGTATTCTTTGGAACCAAAGCTTTTACGTTCATTAAAAAATCCTAGTTGCAGAAAATTCTTTAGCCAATAAAATTCAATGGCTGAAGATGTCACCAAGTTATAAAATCACTTGAACTCTATTAGGAGTTGATAGAATTAGTAAAGAAATTTAAAATCTAAGCATTTCATCCTCAACAACAACAACACAAAACTGATGAACAATCTGTTTATGATAACTACTCATGCAAAGGTTAGTGAGTCTATGAACTATAGAACAGTCTCAGCAAATCAAATATTTATAACCTTTGTTCAAGTTTCAGGAAAATCTGTGTGACAATTACAAAAAAGAATGCCAATCTGAATATGCTCCAACATTTAAATGACTACAAAATAAATTAAATATATTGGAAAACTTGATGCTCTTTTATGATATGTGAAATTCTGAGTCCTTTAACTTCTTTATATTTAAAAGAAGATGACAAAAACCCCAACACAGGAGGTCCAGATAAAGCGAAAAGGTTCCTTGATTGCATCAATGTGTATTGACTTGATCCTTTGACCTTCTGTAAAATTGAAATTAAAATTAAATTAAATTTTAATTAAATTAAAATTGAAATGTATGTTTACATACACTATGTAAACTCAGCAGAAACCTTCCAGGCCCTACAGATATGGCCCTGTAAAAAAATCTCCTTGAGTGGAACATAGCACAAAACATAACCATTTTATTGCTATATAATCCACAGGGAAAAACAACAACAACAATGTCTTTTACTACCTTGGCTTTTGAGTATTTTCCTCCTGTATAATTATTTTAATTTTATTTTACAAAAGCTATATGATCAATAAACAGGAGTTCAAAAGATATTAAATATAAAATAATCAGGAATTCCATTCAAAGACTTTTAACATTTTAGTGTCCCTTTCCATTTTTTCTTATGATAAATATTTTTAAAAGTAAAAGTACCATTTTACTCTGCACACTATTATGTAACTTATTTTTTCACTTAGTACTTTATTAAAGGTTTCTCATATTTATATAACCTATAATTTATATAAGTATTCATTTTGTAGACTCTCTTGATTCATTTAATAGAATATTTACCAATGATTATACTTTGTATTTTTAATGTATCTTATATGTGAGGGTCTTAATAAATTATTTAAAAATACAATTAGCTTAGCAGCATCAAGATTCTCTGATTATTTATAAATACCCCATCTTGCTTTCACATCCAGGAGTCTCCTCCTTTAAGCAAATCCACATATCACAAGATGGGAAAAAATTATTATAGTCTAAACAACTAGAAGGAAAATACATTTTAAGTACAGCAGGCCAGCCTGGGGCAAATGTACACATGGAAGCCATGTGTACATATGGCTAAATATATCTAAATATTTAAAAGTTATAAATCAAACTAACAAACTGTTAAATAAAATATCCTCTCCACGTCCACCTTGATAAATGGCCTTTGTTGATGATCTGGGAGTCTAGGTTAGAATTAAGAACTGTCAGGCAACTTGGAGTTCCTCAACAAAATGTGAAGGCCCAAGGAGATCCAGGCTGGCCACTGTCTGTGGCCTATCGACTATGTCCGCTGGTCCTTCTCCTCACACCCCTGGCTCTGTCCCACCCCACAGGAGCCTCATTCACACACATGTGAACACCTCAGTTCTGCCCTCAAGCCTGCCCACAACACCTGGCCCTTGACCAGCCATCAGTCCTGGCAGTGAGCATATCAGCAGCACATCAGCTGTCAAGAAGACAGAAGAGGTGAGTCAAAGAGCCCTGTGCAGAGGAAGTTCTGGTAGGAAATTTGGAAATCCTAGGTACCTGATGCACACTGTAAAAAAAAAAAAAAAAAAAGGATGTGGGTTCCCCATAGACACATTCCCTGGCATTATGACTTCTTGATGTATATGCTGATATGGAGTGCAGCTGTAGAAGGGCCAAGAGGGCCTGCTATAACACAGGGCCTAAGGTGAAAACCTCTTCTGGGTAGTACCCATCTTTTTGAGAAGATTTCTTGATAAGCCCATCTGAAATAGAAGACAAGATCCTGAAGGACAATGTCTGGGGAGAAAAGAATAAAAGAGGGAGAACGATTAAAAGTCTGAGGGCAGAGCCAATGGAATTAGATGATAAATCACAAAACCTGTTACTCCTAAAATACTTGTTGGAAATGAGAGTTTTTGCACCACAAAGGAAACCCATGAAAGAGTTCGAATCTATTTGGTTTAGGGTTATATCAGATTGACTTAGAATTGGTCAAGAGGAAATAAGCTCTTTGGAACTTTGAAGCATCCTAAGGAAATCTTTGGAATCTCAAAGACCATGAAATAGCAGCCTGGAGGAGGGAGAGTGTTGAACTGATATTATCTGACTTAATGAGGGATAGAGACATGCCAGTAGACATCTTTGTAACATCTGTCTGAAAATCTGCCTTTGAATAAAGAATGAATGCCTTTTTACTTTGCAAATATAATCATTCTGTGATTATTTTTAAATGGGATGGTTTGGTGCTTTTAAAGTGATTACATTTTAAAATGAGGATGGCATTAGGTTATATGTAGAAATGTCAGAATCAGAGAGAAATGACTCTGAATTCCTTTGTGCTGTACTAAATCCCAAACTCACTCCTCCTCTTCTCCTTTTAGAGTACTAAAATTTTGCCAGCTGAAGCTAATGTTTTCCAGAAAACTTCAAGGAGCAGTTTTCAAGATTTAAGTCTAAGATAAAAGCCATCTGCATTTTCACACAATGGGCTATATCGAACAAGTTTTTAGGGGCACTCTTTCCTTTCATAGAGCAGAGTCGTAAAACAAAGTGAAAAGTTAGGTCAAGTGGGAAGCACAACACATTGTTCACTTTCTTTAATAGTACATTGTGATTGTAGCCATTATGGATACGAGTTTTAGAACACCAATGGCTGGGATTTCTTTCCATTAGTTCCTCAGCCTACAACCACAGCACCTATGAAAGAGCTCTTAATAAATACTACCTATTACCAAAAGAAAAAAAAATACAGGAAACATCAAATTCTTTAGAGTAAGGCATCTCAATTCAAATACTGTTACTAGTAGCTTTAAGTTCTGGTAATTACTTTGGATCTTTCATGATCTCTAGAAATTTATGTTGACTGTATTTTGCCTAAACTACTTTCCCGTTATGATCATTCAGATTTACTAAACATGCACTATTTGCCAAGGCTCATTGTCCAGTGGAGGAGACAACCCAAAGGATGATTATGAACAACGGAGTGCCGGGGGTAGAGGTAGACTCAGATTGCTACCAAGGCACAGAAGGAGGGAGCAATCAGCTGCCTGCACAGAAGTGGGTGATGGAATGGTGGTGGTTGTGAGTGAAGAGGTGGGAAAAGAAGGCGTGCACTTGGTGGGAAAGTAGATGAATGGGCTTTATAAGAATAAAACAGCATGTACAAAAACTCAGAGGCCTACGAATACACAAAAAAGTCAGAGGCCAGTAAGTTTGGTGGATGGGCAGACATATGTGTGAAGTGTGAGGAAAGGATCAGGTAGGTGAAGCTAATGGCTGGAAATGAGGGCAGAAGACAGGGCCAGATTCTAAAAAGGTCTGCAGAGGAATCTGTATGGAGCTTCCCAAGAAGCCTGTCTTCAAAGCCCATGCCTGACAGGTAAAACCACCTTAGAATAAGATTCTTTTTTTTTTTTTTTTTTTTTTTTTTAGAATAAGAATCTTTTGACATCTTGCTAATGAGACTTCTTAGGAGAATTCAAAGTTTATGCTGAATTCTATTTTCTACTGAACTGTGTCAGAATGTGTTGCCAGCCGACTGCAGAATGTATATGCTGCCCTGGCTTCTCAGAGAAAGAAAGCTGAACGCACCAACTGTTAAAAAGACCTTTGTATGGCTAACCTGGGAACACGGGGGCCCTCATGATAACAGAAATGGGGAGGCCCATGCCCAAGATCTTGGGAGAGACTCCAGAAACTGCAGTCCTTTGGTGGATTGTTTTTGGTTTTGTTTTTTGGTTTTGTTTGGTTTTGGTTTTTAAGCATAAGGCCATACTTGCCCAAGGCAAAATTACTAATGCAAACAGTAAGCCTGTGCGTGGGCACTCATGAGAGATGGAGAGGTTCAACCTTAGGCATGTCTGTCTAAACATCTTAAAGCTGTCTAAACTAACAGGATACAGAAAACTTCTGTGTGCAGCCTTGGAGTGCACAGGTTCTTACACGTTCCTGTTCGGTTATGCTCATAAATGTCACAGTGCAGCTCCACCAGCAATATTAAACTTTGAGTTAAACGAATTTATTGGCAACTTTTATTTTTAGAGAGAATTGTTTATTTTTGCTACCCAAAAAGTTGAAACCCTAGGTTACAAAGAAAACAAAGAAACTAAAGCTAAGAAAAGTTTTCATGGTAATGTATAGAGATCAAGGTATCTTCACCTGCCTTCAGTGAACATTTGTTATTTGTGCCTGGGAGGCATTCACTTCCCCTTCATCCAGGAATCCTTTAGGGTAGGTTATATTTCCCATAGCGTGTGGTCTTGGTGAGTGGTCAACAAAGATGTCCTGCCAAGGGTACATGGGTTAAGCTAGATCAGTCTCCTTCCTGAAAATTAAATATCTAGGAAGACAGAAGAGCAGGAATGGTTGGTGTTCTTGCCCTCCTTTTCCCTTTCTACTCTTTCTCCCTCTCTGGAATTTTTATGGTATTAAGTTAGCCAGGCTTAGTTTCTTTGCTCACAACCAAACATTCCTAAATAATACATTGCAGTTCACTCATCTCTGTAATTTTGTGACTCTGGTTTAATAGTCAGAAGGGCAACCACAAAGGAAAGATAAATGAAGGGGACTTGGACAGAGATACCAAGTTTATAGCTTTATGCAAAGCTCATTAGAATTTCCAAGTTGCTTCAAAATGGTGTAGGGGGAGGAGGAGGCAGATGGTAAGGATTGGGTGTGCAATGGAAAGTTCTGCAAGGATGTGCTAACAGAGGCTCTCTTGAGTGCTAATCCAGGTTGTGAGAAGCATTTTGGGCAAACCAGGACAGCCCTATGAGTGAGGGCAGTACCAAGGACCAGCTGAGTCACCGCTGAGACCAAGGTAAGGGCAGCAACAACAAGGTGGAGTCCAGTCACCAAAGAGGCATTCTGGAATTATTCAGGGCAATACTGGACACGTGAGGCAGAGCCCCCTGGACAACCAGCCACAGCAAGAGGGGAGGCATGGCAGTATTTGTTGCAGCAAGTGGCAGCAGCTGAGGGCTACTTGCTCAGCCATGGCTGGAACCTTCCTGTCATTTCTGACATGGTATCTCTACTGGCAATTTTCCCAGAGAATGGAAGACTTGTAGGGGGAATGCAGGTGTCTTGGGGGCTCTTCTGCATCACCCTGTTGCCCTCCAGTGGCTAGGAGAGACTCCAACTTCTGGACTCTTCTGGTTTCTCTACAACCCACCTATTCAGGTTTACAAAGAGCAGGATTTCCCTGTACCTCGCATTCCAGATTCTTTATCTGCAAAGGGAAGTAATACAGCACAATGGGCCTGGAGTTTAAACCCTGCCTCCCCTGTCACCAGTGTAAAGTCCAGGGGAGCACAGTAGGTATCTCCTAGGGACGTTGTGAAAATAAACGAGATAGCGCATATCAAGCATTTAGCATAGAAACCCACACACAGTAACTGCTTGAAAATGTTAGAGAAAGTGCCAGCAGAGATGCTCACTGATGTGACTCAGAGCAACTCCAGTCCTTTCATTTTTACATTCAAAGTCTTATATTCAAAGTTCTGCATGAGAGAAAAGTCTGCGGCTGTGTTCTGCATGCCCTGCGACAGTCAAGTGGTCCTAGAAGACTTCTACTGCAGGTGGAAGGGTCAGGAGGTGGTTTGGCTCTCCCTTCAAGAAGGGGGAAGGGGAGCATCTGGCAGCAAAGTCCCTTGAGGCCAAGTGGCAGCTGATTCACACAAATGGTATTTGGATCCAGGCGAGGGGAATAAGAGAGGAGCCTGCCCCTGCCTCCCGGAAACTGACTCCTCTCCCATCATCTCAGCTGCCATCTTTCATCACCCAGGCCTCCCCCAGATGTGGCAGCCAGCTTGCTCGCACAGAATCCCCTCCCACACCAGCAACATGTTGAGACTTTGCTGCCTGCCCAGCACTCTTAGGGGCTGGTCTCTGGTCCCTTGTAGAAGAGACAGAGAATTATAGAAAAAAGGGGATGGGGAAGAGGACTAATAATTGTTTTGTTTTTTCATGCATCTAGAGAAAAAAAAATACACTTCACATGTAGGCTGTTTGAATATCGTGGCAAAAAAAAAAATGCCCTTGTTCAGCAGACACTAGGACCCATATTCACAGAGAAAAATCAAAGGCTGGGACAGCTAGTGCAGGAAGGCAAAATCCTGCCACTTATACAACTGGTCCCAGTGAGTTGCAGCTGGAGCAGTGTTTGGCTCCAGCATTAATAAGACAATGATGTTTAGCTGGACACAGCGGGAATTAATTGGTTTCATTCAAAGTCTCAGGGTAACCACAGGGGAAAAAATTAATTTTCATTTAGGTATTTTCACTACATTTTTCAAAATACAGAAACTTTCAAAGGTTTTTTCTATGTTCATGTGTAATTGTTTTTATATTAGTAAAATCCCACTTGGAAATGGTTCTGCGGTCATATTGCCCTTTTGGAAGTGGTCCATGGCAAATTGGTAGTGCTAAATTCCCACCTCACTCTACAAAGTTTTCTGGAGGAACTAAATTCTGGAGGAATTCTGGAGGAATTAAGCACTCATTTCCAGTGGCTTCATACTTGGACTCCAATAGCCATGTTCACATTTGGTACATGGAAAAGAAAATAAATGCTATTATTTACTAAGAGTCCCGGATCCTATGCCAAGCATTTAGAGGCATTGCCTAATTTTGCAGATTACAAATGTGAAGCTCAGAGAGGTGACATCAGAGAGCTGGGATTCAAACCTGCCCTAGTTCCTGCAACTGTGATGTGACCTTGATAGAAGGTCATGTTCCACAGCCCCAGTCTCTATCTTACTATCTCCATGTCCAGAGTACCCAGCTTAGGCTCTCAATACGTGTTTACTTTTAGTCATGGGTTTGACCTCCTTAGGTAGGATGCACCTGAACTTAGCTCCCCCTACGGTATTCCATCTCAAGCCAACCAAAGTAAAGCACTCAGCATCTACAGTTCTTTCTAGAATTCTAAGAGTAAGATTAGAGTATAAAATGAGAATTCTATAAAAGCGTAAAATGAACTCAGTGTATTGGTTACTGAGAAAAGGAACAAAACTTCTTGTGAATTCACACTGCTACTTGGTTGTCATAGGTTTCTTCACAGCTTTCAGTGTTCTGAAACTCGAGGAGGGAAAAGGATGAAGGAAGGGAAATACATTGAATTACTAAGGATGAGGAGAACCAAATGGAAAGCTGTTTGGTCCATGTGGTTGGCTGGCTGTGAGTGGTGGGACTCAGGTGCCAGACATCCAGGTATCCGTCCATTTCATTGCACATTCTCCTTCCAGCTGCCAACACAGGTATCAGAGATTCTTCTCACCTCATCCCTGCCCACACCTCATGGCAATCCTACTGCGAGGATGAAAATATTGTTATCCCCATTTTACAGATGAAATAACTGATTTAAAGAAGTCGAGTAATTTGTCCAAGATCACGGGGCCATTGAGTAGAGGAGCTGGGTTACAACCGGTTCCCTCTGAGCTCTTAGACTATTAACTCAATTTCTTAGACTATTAACTCAATTTCAAATAAAACCTTATCAAAGTTACCCTTCAGGAACCTTCCTGAGATGGGTAATGATTACAGAGATTGCAATTCTGATCCAAATCAAACCTAGGCTGAAGGAGACAAAGCAAGGGCCAAAAACAATGATTCATTGCCTACCTTGCGAAAGATGATGGTAATTCTAGGTCAAAGTCTAATGAACGGATGTCTGCATAGCAATTAGCACTGCCAGGCACCCCGGCTGGCAGTCTTGGCAGAGCGGCCATGGATTGTCATAGAAACTCGACTTCTCTCTCCCAAAGAGGAATCCACTTGGCTGATCCAGGCCAGAACAGGCTGATGCCGAGGACTGTCCTTCTTCCCCAAGCTGGAATTCTACTCCTTTAACATCTCTGCAGAGAGAAGCAACTCAAGAAGGGAGGATCAAAGCAAGATGGGATAGCTGTGCTGATTAGTAAAAATATACATCACCTTTTTATTTCAGCCAGTTACTTGGAAACTTTGGATAATTCACATATGCCCTTAAGGACAGCTTCTCAAAAATGACTTAAAAGGGGCATCTGGGTGGCTCAGTCTATTAAGCATCTGACTCTTGATTTTGGCTCAGGTTGTGATCTCAGGATCATGAGATTGAGCCCCACATTGGGCTCCAAGGTAGCACAGAGTCTGCTTAAGACTCTCTCTTCCTCTCCCTCTGTCCCTCCATTCCTCTACATAAGGTCTCTGTCTCTCTAAAAAAAAAAATCCCGAAAAAAAAATTACTTAAAATTTAAGTAGAATCAACTTGTTCAATATCTCTCCTTCCGAAAGATACATCATTTGTTGTCAAGAATGGCAACATTAATGGAACCGAGGAAGATATCCCATTAATATTTTGTCTTTTCTATACAAATGTCCAAGTCTTCCTAATCCTTTAAAAAATTATCAAACAATATTAATCTAATTAGCACTGTAGTTGAGTCATCAATTATATATAAAATCAATGTATATATATATATATTTTTTTAACCATTATTTAACAGTATATGGCATTACATTACAAATCTACCTTCTATTTCACTGGGAAGACAGAGGGTGGAGGATTTAGGGAAGGAACTAAAATTTACAGAATGCCTAGTATGAGCTGAACATTTTATTTAATCTGCATGACAACTCTATGGGATATGTATTATCTCCATCTTACAAAAAATAAAATGAGATTCAAAAAAGTTAAGTAACTAGTCCTACATCTCACAGACAGTATAGAGCTGAGATACAAAGCCAAGGCTGTCTGACTCCAAAAACCTCTGCTCTTTCTACCAAATTTCACATATATTTATTTTACTTCATGTGCATCTATTCCTGGGATTACTTTGCAATATGCAAATTATAGAAAAATTCCAAGATTTAAACTAGTCAGAATCCACTTAATTAGAATTTTGAATTAAATGATTCCTCCTCTCCCATCCCCCAACTCTCTGCTACCACCATATTCTCAATGTGTGGGAATAACAAATGGTGACAAAACAACTATGGTTGTTTTTAATCCTTAAGGTGTTCTATAAACTTAGATTAAAATTTAGCTCATCTTCCTAAACCAATTCCATTACACTGTTGGGCAGGAATTGCTAATATGAGCCCAAGGCATTATGAGATTCTAAACCTAAACTATTGAAGGAAGATTCAGTACAGTTCAGAATATACTACTAGGCAGGGAATGGACTGATGAATTTCCCAAAGATTTTTGGTGGCAAGCTGAAGGATAATTTAGGGAGGATAAGGGGCTATCTAGAAAACTCTATTACATAGTTCCTTGACTGTGTCAGTCTCTGTAATTAAATGCATTTTAAAAGAAACTCTTATTTCCTTACAAAGGCCCAGATTTTGCCATGAAGATGAGCACAAGTGCCATGAGCAATGAAGCAAATTGCCTGGATTTGAATCCCAGCTTCATCGCTACTCAGTCTCCAGGCCACTGGCAAGGTCTTAACTCTTTGGATATGAGATTACCTGTCAATGAAATAATGGTTAGAATGAGTTAGAATAATGAAATAATGAGTGAGAATAAGATAATCTCTAAGTCCCCATCTACAGGTATGCATTCATACCGGTATTTTTAAAGACACAATGTTCCAGTATTCGAGGATACCATCTTGACATTATCACTAACATCTACATCACACATTTGTATTTTAAGCACCTACCATTTTAGGCATAGTGAATTCAAAGAAATGACTCAGTCCTGTCCAAGGAAGGAAGGAAGGGAAAACATGACACATATACAACTGCAGAAGGTAGCCCAAGGCAGGCACCAATGATTGGTGTGTGCAGAAAGCTCTACAGGATTTCCCAAGAATTATTTAAGTTTTTGTTCATTATTTCAGTAGTTAATGCTGAGACAAAGGTGATGACCTATGGAGCAGGTCATCCTTAGCCTCCACATTGGATGTGAGACTATACTTGATGTTTCCTCTGCATTTTCCCCTCATTATGAAAGGCACATATATCCAGATAGGTAACTACACACAATCATAAGTAAATGGCTATATGCACATAGAGAGTCTACAAGGGAAATGTAAATAATTATGTACTGAACATCCATACACATTTGCCTTCAATTCAGTGGTTACAGTAAATGCCTGCTATCTGTTTGGTGCAGGGTGGGCTACTGAGGACCCTGTTCCTAGGATCTCACCATTTACTCCACTAATTTGGGAAGACAGAAATATAAACAATTCCAGTAGGTGCAGGAACAAGAGTTCTAACAATAATGCTCTGGAAAAGGAGAAACACTGTTGCCTGAACAATCTGGAAAGGCTTCTCAGAAAAGATAGGACTTTATCTGGAGCACTCAAGAAGGAGGAGGACTTTGACAGAGTGGTGTGTATGCAAGTACGTACACAGGATAAGAAGACAAGGAAGACCTAGCCTTTCAGGTTGCAGCAATATATCCCAGACTGTGCCAAGATTGCTGTGGGCCAGAATAAGTAAATCCATATGACTGCAGCAGCAGGGACTTGAGGAATTTAGTGAAAGTCAAGGTTAGAAATAAAAACCAAACCCACAGGGCTTCCCTCAATATTAGGTAGCAATGAAGAGCATGGGATCTAAACCCAGACTTAAAAAAAATAAAATAAAATAAAATAAAATAAAATAAAATAAAATAAAATAAACCCAGACTTTCTGATTGTGAATCCTTACTCCATTTGATCCTGGGCAAGTTACTCAACCTCTCTGTTCTAAGTATTAAATGAGTTAATGTGTGGAAGTGCTTGGCACTTGGAAAGGGTCATAGAAATATTTGCTATTCAATATACAATGGGGAGCCATGAAAGATAATGAAATTAATGTGTGAACTGGTCTATTTATACAGTTATCCTTACCATGAAGTGACTATACGGAGGAATTGAGAACGGAGTTTATGGTTATAATTATACTACGATGTTTAGAGCAATATGTATTTAATCCATACAACTATTTAATGAGTCTCTCAGCCTTGGCAGCTCTCAGCTTGTCCAGATTCCAAAGGCATACCATAGAGGATGGTTCACATTCTCAGGAACTCTTGGGATTTGGAAGGGGCATTTCTTTTCATTATAACAGTTAGGATAGGTACATGCCTTAAAACTAAATGATTGTCCTATTTCTTATTAACTCTTCTGTTATTTTTATTAGATTTGCTTAGAAAACATCAGTGTATTGGAAAATAAAGATTATGGCTCATAAAAAAAGAAAAGAAGATGTTTAGGCAGATTGGCACACATGATTCTTTTAAGAGATGCCAAGGGCATTTTCTTCTTAGGAGAACCAGGAGCAACAGGTTTAAGGATGTTCTAGAGATTGTGTATATAATTATAAAGACACTCTTCATCCCTCTGTTCTATTATTCAAAGGTGACCAAACTTAAGAAGAAAGGACATTGTCACAAACAGCAAGAAAAGAGAAGTTAAAATTGTCTCGGAAGGCTCCAAATATGTAATTTTCTTTCCTTTGAAGAATAGTAAATATAGATATTATAATTCATAAGGGTTATTGCTTTAGAAAATTCTGAATCAAAATCCCACTATTCTCACCATCTCATTTTCAGCAAGAATTGAATTTCTGGATTATGTAAGTGTTAACTATAAACTCTGCTCAAAGTTCTGCAGGTTGGTAAGAAATAAGTAGGGCAGCATTTCTATTCCATGTGCTGAAGGAGGCCTGGAAGACGAAGCAAAAAATCCATCACACTCCAGGAACTGCAGCAAGGCAGTATGACCTAGTTGTAGGCCCAGACACCTGGCATTCTATTCCAGTCTTGCTACTATTTGGGCCACATCATTTACTAACTTCCCTGGCCCTGGTTTTCTCTCTCTGTTGAAATATATATTTAATGCAGGGGATTTACTATTGTGGTTATGCTCTTGTTGCTTTGGAAACCCCAATTAAACTAGTCAGGTTGGTTCTCTCTCTCTATTTCACTCTTTAGTTCCCGTTTTGCTTTATAAAGGCTCAGGCTAGGAAGATGTTAGATTTCACATATACATTTGCAAATATGTGGGTATAAATTTATGATGAAAGTGTACCATATATAATGATCATATTTATCATTACCACATCCTATGTATATCATATATATAATCATTTTTTAGATGGTTAGGAACCATGCTTCCTCTATGTAATGTTATCATCTAAATGCTGAGAAAAGATCATTTTACACCATGGGGATATTGATGGGATGATAGGATCCAGGTCTTTTCATCTCTTGGGTTACCGTCCAAAAAATTCCATTGATGCAGATTAAGGGAGTTCTACTCCACAAAAGTCCACCAAAGGAGCTATGTACTTCCCTTGTGTTTCCTGAGCGTCCCCTGCTCCATGAGCTCTTCACCAGCAGTGGTTCTCCAAGAGTAGCCTCTGGACCAACAGCATGACCTGAGAACTTGCTAGAAACACAAATTCTCATACCTACTTCCAGATCCACTGAGTCAGAAACTCTAGGGATGAGGCCCAGAAACCTGTATTTTCACAAGTCCATCAGCTGATTCTTATGTTTGCCAAAGTTGAGAACCTCTGGCCGTAGTATCAAAATGCACAACTAACCATTTAGGGAATACAAGAGCAGGGGAATAATAATCTGGTGGTACAAATCATTTACCAAGTAGATTATTACAGTGCATCCTCTTCAAATGTTATTGTGGTGTCCTCCACTTAAAACCAAAAATTTAATATGATTTTGTTCACAGTTTTATTTCATTTCTTAAATCAAGAAACATTTATTGAGTTCAACATAGACCAAGTATTGGGGGGATAGAAATGAAAAAGACACAGTCCCTGTCCTTAGCAACTTACATTCTCCTCTAGTAATCCAGAAGAAGTGGAGAGGAGAAGAACATAACCAATACTTATTAAACCCTCACTATTTGTTTTTTGCAAGTGTGATATTATTTAGCAAGGCAGTTCTATAAGGTTTCTGCTATCATTACAGGAAAGGAAATAATCTTGGTGAGGTTTAAAAACTTGCCCAAGGTTAGAACATTTTTTTCTTCCAGCTTTTTATTTTTTAAATATTCAACTCTACAGAAAAGTTGAAAGAATACTACAATTAGAGACCACCTAGATTCACCAGTTGTTAATATTTCACCTCTAAATACATCATCATGTACCTACTTAGGCATCCTCTTATATACCCACCACAATTATCAGAGCCAAGAAATGTATTATTGTTACACTAATATATCTCATAATTTACATTTGGCTCAAAATATCCTAGATAAGCTGGGTTTCCCCCCCAAAATTATGTTCCTATCAAGGATTATGCATTGTTTTTGATTATCATGTTACTTTTATTTCCATTTCCTTTAATCTAGAATAGTCCCTTTGCTTTCTCTTTCTTAATTTTTCATGCCATTGACTATTTTTAACTGAAGTATAGTTGACACACAATGGCACATTAGTTTCAGGTGTACAACAGTGATTCATCATCTCCATACATTATGCTATGCTCACCACAAACGTAGCTACCACCTGTCACCACACAACCTTTACACTACCATTGACTACATTCCCTATGCTGTACCTTTAATCCCCATGACTTATGCATTCTGTGACGGGAAGGTCCCACTCCCCTTCACCCATTTTGCCCACTCCACCCACCCCTGGCAACCGTCAGTTTGTTCTTTATATTCATGAGTCTGTGTCTGATTTTTGTTTGTTTATTCATTCATTTTGTTTTTTAGATTCCACATATAAGTGAAATCCTATGATATTTGTCTCTCTCTTTCTGTCTCATTTCACTTAACATAATACCCTTTAGGTCCATCCAAGTTGTTGCAAATAGCAAAATATCATCCTTTTTATGGCAGAGTAATGTTCTTGTGTGTGTATGTGTGTCACATCTTCTTTATCCATTTATGTGTCGATTGACATTTTAGTTGCTTCCATATCTTGGCTATTATAAATAATGCTGCAATAAACATAAAGGTCCACATATCTTTCTGAAATAGTGTTTTCCTTTCCTTTGGGTAAATACCCAGTAGTGGAATTTCTGGATCATATGATATTTCTATTTTTAATTTTTTGAGGAACCTCCATACTGTTTCCCATAGAGGCTGTGTCAATTTACATTGCCACCAATAGTACACGAGGGTTCCTTTTTCTCCAGATGCTTGCCAACACTTGTTGTTTCTTGTATTTTTGATACTAGCCATTTTGGTGTGAGGTGATATCTCGTGGTAGTTTTGATTTGCATTTCCCTGACAATCAGTGATGGTGAGCATCTTTTCATGTGTCTATCGGCCATCTACACATTTTCTTCGGAAAAGAGGACATTGACATGTTTGAAGAAGCCAGGGAAGTTGTTTAGGAGAATGTGCTGCGTTTTGGATCTGGCTGATTATTTCTTTATTTCGGCAAGAAGTTTATGTAGATAGTGTGTATTTCATTTTGTATCAAATCAGGTACCTAATATCAGTTTAGCCCAATACCAAACATACTAATTTTGATCCTGTGGTTCAAGTGGTGCCCACGCCTCTATTGCAAAAGTACCTTTCCCTTTTATAATATTTAAGTAATCTACAGGATAATGTTTCCAAATACTTTATTCTGTTCTTCAGAAACCTTTTATCCAATGATATTCAGTACCCATTGATAATACTTACCTGAATAATTTATTATATGTTGGCTGCCAAACAGAGATTTTTCTAGTTCTATCATTTCTTCTAAATTTATGAGATGTCATTCTTTTAAGAAAAGAGCTTTCTCTTTCCAGCTCTCACTTCCTCTTCACATGGATTTGTTGATTCCTTTTTTTGTGTGTGTGTGTGAAATCAATATGTTATAATCCAGTACCATCAGTTTTTTAGTGCTCAACTGTTTCCCAGACTGGACTTCCCAAAGGGACTCCAAGGCAGGTCCTTAGCCTTTGGCTGTGTCTTCATGATTCCTTGAGCCCTTCCCTGCTTTCTGTCAAAGTAACTGATTCCAGGAGCATCTTTCCATGTCCCACACCTGGAATCAACCATTCCTCCAAGAAATGCTGTCCCCCTTTAGTAGGCAAGGGTCTTTAGAAATCAATACCTGGTTGTCATAGCTGGAATTTATTTATTTATTTATTTATTTATTTATTTATTTATTTATTTTAAAGATTTTATTTATATATTCGTGAGAGACACACACACACTGAGAGAGGTGGAGACACAGGCAGAGGGAGAAGCAGGCCTGGTGTGGGACTCGATCCTGGGATCCCAGGATCACGCCCTGAGCCAAAGGCAGGTGCTAAACCACTGAGCCACCCAGGGATCTCTCATAGCTGGAATTTTAAACCAGACCATGGAATGCCAAAGCTTGGGCTCTAAATACTCTGTGACTATAGTTATGTATGATATTCTCTAATGAGTGAGGTACACAAAAGATGCATTGGGAATATAAAGGAGAATGGGGGTGAAAGGGAGGGTTGGGAAGAGAAGGTTTGCCTTGTTAACCCACCTTCACTGTTATTTCCATGCTGATGCCAGAACTGTGTCATTTAACCACCTACTCGTGGTGGAAGGCAGGTCTCTCTTATTTGGGTCTCAAGTCTACCCCGAGATTTGGTTTTCCTCTATTTCACCCTGGTACCCCCCTGCTCCTAAAAAAAAAAAAAAAAAAAACTCTGGAAGAGCTTCTCTTTCCTGGGCATTCAGAAATGTCTGAGAGAAGCCACTCTTCTCTCCCTCATTCCATTCCTGCTCCTTCCTTGACACAGATTCACTCATTCTTCTGGACTTCATTGTTCCTTCCAAGCACATAAATTTGTTTTCTAAGTAATTCTCTTTCTCCAGAGTCATGATTTGGGAGCTTCTAATTACCTTCCCTCCTGATAATAGACCTCTGCAGACATCACTGTCTAACACAAGAGTTAGTACAGAATTTTAGCATGCTTAAGACCCGATTCTATATTCTCACTACCTTGCCTTAGACATATAAACTATATATATTTTTTAGGAGGACAATTTTTATCACCCTGGCTAAATTTATATTTGCATAGTGAGGGAGTATAGGAGAAAGTGGGCAGGTTTCCTTAAAAGGGGCAGCAAAAACAAGCCAGCTGAGAGCTCACCTAGACTGCATAACTGAAAATATATGGCCTTGGTGGGTTTGGGCACTTCTAGATGGACTCCCTCCCCAGGCATCTTTTGTTTGTGCTGCCTTACACTCCTTAATTACTATGACTGCTGTTGCTGCTGCTACCATTAATGAATTAATAACACCATCTTGGGCTCATCAGCCATCTCAAATTTCTATCCATTTTGGCCCATAGGAGAGACAGCCAGCCTGTGACACGGCAGTTGAATAGTAATTAAGTGATCTTTCAGTGGCACAAAGGAAAGAATCAAGGGCCTATTTAAAACCATTCCTTTAGATCTATTTCAGATAGAAATCAATAAAGCATCCTTGCTTAGGATCACAATTGGCCTGGAAAACAGATCCACAACTTAGAACCCTGGCCTGCACTGCAGACCAGATCTCTCTCTGTCTGCTGACAAACTCCGAGAGCCAGGGTAACCCATTACTCACTCCTAACCTGTTTTTTTGCTGTTGCTTGACCACAAGCCAAGCAAAACGAACATTCATGTGGTGGACTTGGCAGCCACCCCACTCCAGACTATGCTTTTCCACAGGCTGAGAGAGGCTTTGAAGCAGGCCTCCCCTCCGCTTTGCCCCAAGCTGGGGAATCACCCTTGGAGGAGCAGAGATCAGCCAACACTGAGTCACACTGGTCTTCAGGTCAGGCGACATTCAGGAAGGGCCTGGTCTATTGGCCTCATGACTCGGCCTACTCCTGAAGACACAGCCAAAATGGGTCAGACATCCTGCAAGAGCCTTTCTGCTGCATCTCTATCATAAAGGGCAGCATTTTATACTCACACTTTAACATAAGAATGTCCATTCTTTTGCCTGTATGTATTAAGTCAGAAAAGTGCCCCAGTGCAAAGGTTTAGAAATGTTTTGCAAACTCACACTCAGTTTACCTATATTTAATTACAGGATATGGACTCAGATATGGTCATGTTTCCATTCACAGAGCACTGGAGTGAATGGATGGATAAATGAACAGATGAAGTTGGAATACCAAATGAGGGAATAGAATTAATGAATGAAAACAGAACGAATGTGCAGAAATCTGGATTTGGTGCCTGGCTCTGTCGCTTCTTGGCCTTTCATTTAACTACTTGGATATCAACAGCCCCATCTAAAAAATAAAAGGTTTGGGGAAATAATTACTCGTATCTCTTCCAGCTATAAATGGTTTATTATTTCGGTCACGTGCACACAGGGGTCAATATACAGGAATCAAACCAGTTTATAAGTCATAGCCATTAGTAACAAACGGCCTCCAAATAAGCCAGAATCCAAAAGCATCCCCAAATTGAATTACACTGCATGGTTAACAAATTGTGAGTTTGAATTTTGATGCTGTCACAGAGTCAAGTAATTCCATCTCTCTGATACATGTCATCACCTGTAAATTCTAGACAAATTTACTCCTGAAGTATTTAGAAAATAGCAAAAAATATATACTACTTACCCCAGGCTATTGTCCCAAGATGGACACAGATGAGCTCTTCAACTGGCTCTTGTTTGAAGACTTCTAATGCTGGAGGAAATAATGAGTTTGAGTCACACTAAAGGTCTTCCATTTAAGGAACAATTAAGGGAGTCCTTCATAAAGTGCTAGTATGCCACAGTTAGCATGAATGCTTACAATTACCTGGATTGTGGTCTCTCTACTGCTATTATAGAAATGTCACTACTTCTGGCTCTCCTTTAACCTCTATCCTCGTGCTCTGTTAATAAAAATCACTCTAGGAGTTGACATTTCAAAGAAGTTGAAAATAAGTAAAATAAGAACATCTTCAGGGTTCCAAAAAAGATCACCCATCTATAAAATGGATCACACTCTCCCCCTTCTGCCAAGTGATTTCTCCTTCTTACAAGCTGTCTTACATGTAATTAAAGAATGAGGTCAAAATGGCCAACGGCATCAAATGTACAAACTTTCTTGGCACATCCAGTTCCAATGGAAATCCAGGCAGTTATTGGGACAGATTAAGGAATGGAATTTATCATGTCTCCAGGATCAAATACCTCCAGCACTTATTGCTGTAGTAAGAATATTTTAGCAAATGATCAATTAATAAACTTTACCTCCCCTGAAATGTTTCACTTCATCCTTCCAGTTTTGACATTAAGTCCTAAAAGTCCTGGGGCAGAATAAAGCAAGCATACTAAAGGAATTTATACAGCCTCTCTTATGTCCTCACAAGGCTATAGTCATCATCAGAAGAGGTTTTAAATTTCTTTAAGATATCAAGAACCAAACCTGAAAGACCTAGATCACACAACTTCTCCAAGCCTGTATAGGATTCTTCTCCACCAAAGCTTAGCCACAAAGCTGCAGTTGGACCAAAGAAGGCCATGGAGTAGAGGGGAAAAAAAGAGAAATCCAGGGTGCCTGGGTGGCTTAGCGGTTGAGTGTCTGCCTCTGGCTCAGGTCATGATCACCGGTCCAGGGATCGAGTCCCACATCGGGCTCCCTGGATGTAGCCTGCTTCTCCCTCTGCCTGGGTCTCTGCCTCTCTCTCTATGTCTCTCATGAATAAATAAATTAAAGCTTTGGAAAAAAAAGAGAGAGAGAGAGAAATCCCTCCTCTTTGGTGGCCAAGGAATTGTGGCTGGATGAAAGAAGGCAGTTGGAGAGAGGAGATTTGGACAGTGTGGAAAAAATAATAAAACATACATTCATTGGTTGATTCTGTGTTAAAATGACAAGACTGCAGTTCAGGTAAGAGTGGTACATAAAGAGAAAATGTAGGAGGGAAGAATCCTTTCGTCACATGCACTGTATGTTCTCAAGGAAGTTGCTAGTTGTATTTTCAGAAGATAAGAAGTAGGATGCTCTACAACACTTAACGCCCCGTGCCTATGGGAGCGGAGACACAAAGAGCTCTGTTCAGACACCAGGCAGATGGGGAAACAATGCGAATCTGAACAAACCATGACCTGTTATGTTTATGGAGAAGCAAGAAGCCTCTGGAGATAATCAACTTTTAAGCACAAAGCTTTTGTTTAATCCTCCAGGGATGAACCTTCCATTGCAAAGCACAGGATAATCACAAAGCTTGTCAAACATATTGGGCATAGATGCACATTATAGGAAACAGAAGCTACTCATTTAAAGTGTAAATGTAATCGCCAGCTTGTGTCAAGTGACACACCACCATGTAAACTGTGTAGATTCTTTTGTAAATGAGAGAGCATTTCCCCCTGCAGATTGAAGGAAACAAATGTTCCTTCTAGACATTTCCGACCTTAATACATTGTGAAGCTCTGTTCTCCTTTAGTGGTTTGCATATAGAATGAGCCACGGAGGACAGGAGGCCAGATGGAAGATATGGAAAAAACTCAGAAGTTGTACCTCAAGAGCTGGGGTGAGGCCAAGTAGCTGGAATGGTCCTTCAAGCCCTGAGAGAGATGAGCAGGAACACCTGTGAGTTTACTGACATCACACATCTGCACCAGGTGCCAGGAGGAGACCAATGTGGCCCAACTCCAGCGTACCCGAGTTATCCTCTCTGCCACCTTAAGTTAACACAAACCACCCCTTGCCTGCAAAAATACTCAAGAGCCATGTATTCTTCCACTGTCTGCCTTCGAAGATGATGTAGAGGTGAAAATATGACTGAGTAAGCACTTATTCCAAAGAGGAAGACTAAAAATTACCCAAAGGGCTGCTTAAATTATTAATTCAGGCTAATTTTTTTTCAGGCTAAATTTAAAATGATTGAGGACTAAAAGTTAATTCAGTTTTTTTTCCCTGCTGCATAGTGAATGGGGATCACCAGGAAGTCTAGATCAGTTAGAGACAAAAGAAAGAAAATATATTTACTTTGCAGTTGTTGAATGAGTGAATTTGCAATTTTACTACGTTGTCTATGAAAGAAGAGATGCAATGACAACTCTAATCTGAGGGGCCCCCATGAAATCTTTATCAACTTGCTACTTATCCTAGCCTGAAAAAAAAATAATCCTCCAAACCTTTCAGGAAGTAACAAAGGTAGATGCCTTAAGTCCAGGTAGGGGTATCGAAAACGAACCTTGGAGGGTGGGGAATAAGCCCAATTAGTGAATCTGAAATTAACTCAGGAGAATTGTTATCCAGCTAGTCTCTGTGAGTCATGCCCTGGAGGAATAAAATAAAGGGAGCAATGAATCATTGAGCACTTACTATGCACCAAATGCTATCCCACAGAACATTCTTTGATGATAGGAATGACCTATATTCACATTCCCCAGTATGTTAGTCACAGCCACATGTGGCTGTTGAGCCCTTGAAATGTGGCTAGCATAACTAAGGAAATACATTTTAAATTTTAACTAATTTAAATAGCCACATGTAGCTAGTTGCTAGTGCTATTGTATTGGACAATGAAGGCTTATATAAATGTTAAGGTATTTGAGACTCTAAAGCTTTGCGGATATTCAAGTCAAGGGAATATATTGGCCACAATCTCTGGGATTCAAAAACAAAGCATAAACTAAATCAGAAATACTGCCCACTTCCCAATTTTCATAAAGCTAGCTCTGCCCTAAAGTACCAACACCTTTGGTTTGAGAAATAATTATTTAGGGCAATTGTAGGTATCACATTCTGTCACTGAATTTGGTTTGAACAGAAATGGGCTAAAGTTCTTCTCCTGAAATTGCTTGAAAATGCTTAGGGCAGTAAAATACTACAAGTAGCAAATAGATGTTTTTGATTCTGAATTTCAAATAGTTTCTCCCTTCTTTATTCCTAGTTTATTTTTTCTTACTCCTTTGCTTTCATTTTTCAGAAACTAATTAGAAATAAAATAAGAGGGATCCCTGGGTGGCGCAGCGGTTTGGCGCCTGCCTTTGGCCCAGGGCGCGATCCTGGAGACCCGGGATCGAATCCCACATCAGGCTCCCAGTGCATGGAGCCTGCTTCTCCCTCTGCCTGTGTCTCTGCCTCTCTCTCTCTCTCTCTCTCTGTGACTATCATAAATAAATAAAAAAAAAAATTAAAAAAAAAGAAATAAAATAAGAAATGCTAAGCATATAATGGTTATTATGCAGCTTCTATGTAACTCAAATGATGAAGAGGCATTTTGAATATCACCTACTTAGCCATAGTGCTCCTCTATTCTAAAGATTATATTTTACAGTCTTGGTGACTCTGAAGCTTTACAGTTCAGGTCTAGATTTTGGTAAATAAAATATGCAGTATGAGAATGTTAGCATCACGTGCGACAGGCTAAGATATGAGGAGGGAAATATTCAACAGGCAGGCTGGCATATTTTTTCCCTACATATTTAAATTGAGAACCAAAAATTGAAGTAAAAAGACAAAATAGGAATAAATGCATTTTAGAGGCAATAGTGTGTGTACTACCCTGAATATAATATTGACCATTCAATTAAAAGTCAAAGGATTTTTATTGATGAGCAAGAGGAATTGGGAAAACATATAAAGCATACATATAAAATGAATTTGTAGCCCAGTTGGGTGAAGGCTTCAATTAGACAGAAGCACCATAATGTGGCATTTGATGTTTACTCTATTTGTCAGGTTTCTGGAAAACTTCTTTAAGTGTAGATGGAGAATTTATTCTAAATAATAGTAAAAAAAAAAAAAAAGAAAAGAAAGGAAGGAAGAAAGAAAGAAAAAGAAAGAAAGAAAGAAAGAAAGGAAGGAAGGAAGAAAGAAAAAGAGCATGTGAAATCCATTTCTTACCATCTGGAGAACTTGGCCCAGTACAGATTCTAGTGTTTCAAATAGGATCATCAGCATATCCTAGACAGCAATATATGAAGAATCTTAGCAAAGATGGGGACTTTTCATTGTCTTAAGCAACAGAATCACAGGCTCCATCCATCTGTGAATTGCTTCTATTCTCCATTGCAGGCAATTGCAGCTCACGCAACCACATTTGCTCAAGATCCATCATTCAATGTGTCATTCCCAATTTTCATGACATACCCTTCATCAGGTCTCCATCAAAATGATTCAGGCAGGAGGTGATTTAAAATGGTTCATGTGGTAGAAAATTTCATGGGTTTTGAAGCCTGAGACATAGGGGAAAAACACATATACACATACACATACACATACATTTTACAAAGTATTTTCTTACACATTTTACAAAGGAAATCTAGTAGCCAATTCTTTATTTTTAATGCTCATAATACCATGGTGTTCTCAACATGTTCATGCTGCCCTAAAATTCCAGAATAATACAAGTAAAAGTTTGCTTCAAATTCTTTTCAAAAATGTAAAAGTTCAAAGTACCTACCAACATTGATCTATTTGGTTACTCCTTAGATATTCCATTTAAAGAGTGTAAACAGAGACTGGATAAAAGACAGATGGAGGACGTAAAGGGAACCCAACTGCCACATCCATGGCCCCTAACAGTGTGCATGTTCTCTTCTATTTACTTTGATCCATAGCCTATGTTTCCAGCCTAGAGACTTAAATGAAACTCTGATAGCAGGGTTGGTAGATACATTTAAAAAGGTAACTCTTTGGAGAAAACAGTGGATAAAACACCTCTAGATGATTTGATTATGAATAAAGAAATAAAACACATGGATTTAATGATAGATTTAAAAGACATTTTAAAGAAATCACGAGTAAGTATTACATAAAACGCTATACTAAAATTTTTTTTAAGATCTTATTTTCAAGTAATCTCTACATTCAACGTGGGGCTCAAACTTACAGCTCTGAAATCAAGAGTTGCATGTTCCTCTGACAGAGCCATCTGGGTGCCCCAAAACTTTTAAAAACCTTAATAAAATGGATGATTTCCTGGAAAAATTGAAATAAAAATGGACCCAAATTTATGAATCTAAAGAATAGATCCCCTACAAAAAGTTCTTGACTCTTAGTCAATGAGAAATAAAGAGAAAGTGTTCAAGATTTATCTTTTAAACAGGCTCAAGGACCATATCAATGAGTTAATAATTATATTTATTAGCTCTAATTATTAGGCACTTACTATCTGCTTGAGATTGCATTGCATTAAGTGATTTACATGCCTTATCTCTTTAATCTTCAAACAACCTCATAATAGGAGTTATTATTTTTCAAGTTCTATAAGATAAAACCCTGAGGCCTAGAGAGAGCTCATAAAGTTATATATGTCTCAACCTGGATTCAAACACAAGTTACAAAGAATGCCTTAATAGATAAATTATTTTACAACATGGAAATCTACCTAACTCACTGGATCAAATACAAATGCCCAAAAAGAATAGCTTGTTTCTGGAGTCCTCAAGTAGGCTGGCCTGAAGCCTGAGTCAGTGGGTGGGCAGGCTTGTTTTCTGGGTGAACAGGGGCCAGCCTGGGGCCTGGGTCAATGGAGATTATCATATAAGCCTGGGGCTGCAGGGAGACTAACTTCACACTGAAGTAGGCATTGAGTCTGAATTTATAAGGGCCAGCCTGGAGCCTGGGTCCGTAGGAATGGGCCTGGTCCTGAGTCCACAGGGGTAACCTGACACCACTGAGGTCCATTGGGGAGGGCTTGATGCCTGGGTCCATAGGGATAGGCCTACTGCCAGGGATCAGTTTTGGGACTAGAATCTGGGTTTACAAGGGTATGCCTAGAATCTGGGTCCAGGAGGCTGCGCATGTACATGCCTTGGTTTGTAGGGGGACCTGGTCCTGGACCTACAGCTTTGGACCATGAGGACTGGCCTAACACTGGTACACCTGGAGCCTTGGCCATGTGGATAGGCCTAGAGCCTGAGGCTACAAGGCCAGGCTTTACCAAAGCAGAACTGTTGCCTTTGGCTGCAGGGTCAGCCTGATGCAGGTACAGGCCAGGAGCTCATATCTACAGAGGCTGGCCTGGAGCCTGAGTCCACATGGACTAACCTAGTGCTGGCAGCAAATACTTGCTATCGGCTGGAGGCTCAGCAGAGATGGTCTACCGGAACGGCCTGGGCTCCTCACAGCGTGGCAGCTGGTTTCCAAGAAGGATCATCTGAAGAATGAGTATTCCAAGAGACTAAGGCAAAAGCTACAGGCTTCTCTGGCCAAGCCTTAGGAGTATCACTTCTAACACATTTTACTGGTTCCAAGCTAATCACGAAGGCCAGCCTCGATTGAAGGGGAGGGGAATTAAACTCACCTCTAGACAGGAGTAGCAAAGAATTTGTGGCTGTCTTTAACTTATACAGTCTTTTAACATAACAATTTATTTCCTTAAACAAATAGCTAATATCATACTTAGTGTAGAAACAATGTAGCCATTCCTATCGAAAATCAGGAGCAAAAGTAAGAATGTTATTACTATTTTAAGAAATTGCTCTGCAAATGATTTCTAGAGCAATGAGAAATATAATGGAAATGAGAGACATGAAAAGAGAGAGATGGAATTTATCTTTATTCACTAATGGTACACATTTTATACTTAGAAATCTTAGGAAAATCAATCAAAAATTAAATGAGAGAGTTCATTAAAGTATCTGATTGAAATAAAACGGTACTAAGATCAAAGGTTTCCTTATGTACTAGAAATCACTGATTGTTAGATATAATGGACAAAAAGATTCCAGCTCACAACAGAAACAACAAAAAATTTAGCTAAAATAATATTAAAATAAAATATATACCAAATATCAAGGAAACTCTCAATATGTATTAAAAAAGACTTGACATAGAAAAACATATGATGTTTTTATTAGGGGACATATGATGTCCCCCCCTAATTCAGTAGAGACTTAAAAGACATTAATTAATTGCAAAGTGTGATCTTTATTTGAATTTGAATACAAACAACAAAGTAAAAGTAACTAATTAAAACATTTATTATATTTAAGAATTTTTTAAAAGATTTATTTATTTATTTATTCATGATAGAGAGAGAGAGAGAGAGGCAGAGACACAGGCAGAGGGAGAAGCAGGTTCCATGCCGGGAGTCCGACGTGGGACTCGATCCCAAAACGCCCAGATCCGCCCTGGGCCAAAGGCAGGCGCCAAACCGCAGAGCCACCCAGGGATCCCTATTTAAGAAGTTTGAACCCTTACTCCATACTGATATTTAGTAAGGGTTTTAAACCTTACTCCATATTAATATTTAAAAATTATTATAAATTTTTAGATTTGATAAAAATATTGTGATTGTATTTTTTATTATATTTTACATTTTTATATTTTATATTTTATATTTTTTATTATATTGTTTGTCTTTTAGTGATACATACTGATAAATTTACAAATAAAACTGTATGATGGTAGATATACACATAATTGCCAGGAGTTGACAGTTATTGAAGCTAGGCAATGGGTACGGGTAGATTTGCATAACCCTATATGTATAGGTTCATATTTGCCATAATAAGAAGTTTCCTTTAAACTACTATGAAGCAATAATAACTATAAATGCTAAGCCCTTGGCATAAGTAAAGATAGAAGAATCAATGAAACAGAGAAAAATAGCTTAGAAACAGATCCAAGTATATATGCTGTATGTAAAAGATAAATTAATGATCAATTCTGAAAAATGAATTATGTAGTGTACTTGTTGGGAAAATTGACTGACCTTTTATCCAGAAAAAAGTCAACTTAGATCTATCATTCACTAAAAATTAGGTATAAGTGGATTAAATAACTAGGAAATCCAAATGACAGTTTATCTGATATCTGATAAGGAATGACTATCCATGTAAAAAAGCAATAAAAGAAATCATAAAAGAAAGCGAAAGATTTGAACATGCAAAAATTTAAAATGTCAGTATATCAAAGATTATTGTAACATGTCCATAATACACCCAACAAACTGAAAAGAAATGTATGGCAAATTGGCAGCTAAAGGGAAAATCTTTTTTTTTTTAAGTTTTATTTAAATTCCAATTAGCTAATATACAGTGTAATATTAATTTCAGGTATACAATATACTGATTCAACAATTTCATACATCACCAGGTGCTCATCACAAAAACATACTCTTTAATCCCCATCACCTATTTCACCCACCTGCCCACTGACCTCCCCTCTGGTAAACCACCAGTGTGTTCTCTATGGTTAAGGATTTGTTCCATGATTTACTTCTCTCTCTCTCTCTTCTTTTCCCTTTGCTCATTTGTTTTGTTTCTTAAATTCCACATATGAGTGAAATTATATATTTGTCTTTCTCTGACTGACATTTCACTTAGCATAATATCTCTAGCACCATCTATGTCGTTGCAAATGGCAAGATTTCATTCCTTTTTTTATGGCTGAGTGATATTCCAGTGTATGTGTTTGTGTGTGTGTGTGTGTGTGTGTGTGTGTGTGTGTGTGTACACATCTTCTCTACCCATTCACCTATGGATAAAGAACACTTGGGCTGTTTGCATAATTCGGCTATCATAGATGATTCTACTACATATCAGTTCCATGTATCCCTTTGACTTAGTATTTTTGTATTCTCTGGACAAATACCAAGAAGTGCAATTGCTGGATCATAGAGTAGTTCTATTTTTAACTTTTTGAGAAACCTCTTTCCATTTTCCAGAGTGGTTGCACCAATCTGCATTCCCACCAATAGTGCAAGAGGGTAAGGGAAAATATTGCTAATATATTACATACTTCATCCAAATTTAAAATGAAAACATAAAAGCATTATATTAGGTGAACAAAGTATAGACAATTCATGAAAAAGAAATTTTAAATGTCTACTGAATAAATTTTTAAAAATAAATCTCACAATGTAATCAAAGAAGTAAAAAAATTAAAACATTAAAAATCGTTTTAATTTGTCAAATTATCAAAATAATACTAATCTTGATAAGACTATGATGAAAGAAATTTCATACACTGAGAATGGAAGTCTGTGTAATTTATCCAAAAGCCATTTGGCAATATAGTATGCAGTGTCTTCAAAATGTTTCTACATTTTAATCCAATAATTCCAAACCTGAGTTTGTCATAAACAAATAATTTGAAGTGCAGACAGAACTTTATGTATAAGAATAATACACACAGAGGGGGAGGGGCAGGATGGCTGAAGAGTAGGGTCCCCAAATCAACTGTCTCCACCAAATTACCTAGAAAACCTTCAAATTATCCTGAAAATCTACGAATTCGGCCTGAGATTTACAGAGAGACCAGCTGGAACGCTACAGTGAGAAGAGTTCGCGCTTCTATCAAGGTAGGAAGACGGGGGGGAAGAAATAAAGAAACAAAGGCCTCCAGGGGGGAGGGGCCCCGCGAGGAGCCGGGCTGAGGCCGGGGCGAGTGTCCCCAGGACAGGAGAGCCCCGTCCCGGAGGAGCAGGAGCTGCACCGACCTTCCCGGGCGGAAAGGGGCTCGCAGGGAGTTGGAGCAGGACCCAGGAGGGCGGGGATGCCCTCGGGCTGCCTGGGACAGTAACAGACACCTGCACCCCGGGAGAGTGCGCCGAGCTCCCTAAGGGCTGCAGCGCGCACGGCGGGACCCGGAGCAGCTCGGGGGGCTCGGGCGGAGGAAGAGGCTCCGTGCGGAGGGGGCTGCGCGGTTCCAGCAGCAGCTCGGAGGGGCTCGGGCGGCGGCTCCGTGGAGGGGGCTGTGGGCCGGGAGCACAGGACGCTGGGACACAGCCCAGGATCCGGCCTCCCCCGGGACAGGCAGAGGCCGGGAGGGCCCAGGACAGCGAGGACGCTCCTGCCGCAGCTGAGCAGATCAGCGGCCCCGCCCGGAGCCTCCAGGCCCTGCAGACCGAGAGCTCCGGAGTCACTGCGGGGGCTGAATCCAGGTTTCCAGAGCTGGCCCCGCCACTGGGGCTATTCCTCCTGGGGCCTCACGGGGTAAACAACCCCCACTGAGCCCTGCACCAGGCAGGGGCACAGCAGCTCCCCCAAATGCTAACACCTGAAAATCAGCACAACAGGCCCCTCCCCCAGAAGACCAACTAGACGGACAATTTCCAGGGGAAGCCAAGGGACTTAAAGTACACAGAATCAGAAGATACTCCACCGTGGGTTTTTTGTTTTTTGTTTTGTTTTGTTTTGTTTTGCTTTTTGATTTGTTTCCTTCCCCCACCCCCTTTTTTTCCTTTCTTTTTCTTCTCTTTTTTCTTCCTTTTTTTTTTCTCTTTCTCTTTTCTTTCCTTCTTTCTCTCCTCTCTTTTTCTCCTTTTCCCAATACAACTTGCTTTTGGCCACTCTGCACTGAACAAAATGACTAGAAGGAAAACCTCACCTCAAAAGAAAGAATCAGAAACAGTCCTCTCTCCCACAGAGTTACAAAATCTGGATTACAATTCAATGTCAGAAAGCCAATTCAGAAGCACTGTTATACAGCTACTGGTAGCTCTAGAAAAAAGCATAAAGGACTCAAGAGACTTCATGACTGCAGAATTTAGAGCTAATCAGGCAGAAATTAAAAATCAATTGAATGAGATGCAATCCAAACTAGAAGTCCTAACGACGAGGGTTAACGAGGTGGAAGAACGAGTGAGTGACATAGAAGACAAGTTGATAGCAAAGAGGGAAACAGGAAAAAAGAGACAATTAAAAGACCATGAAGATAGATTAAGGGAAATATACGACAGCCTGAGGAAGAAAAACCTACGTTTAATTGGTGTTCCCGAGGGCGCCGAAAGGGACAGAGGGCCAGAATATGTATTTGAACAAATTCTAGCTGAAAACTTTCCTAATCTGGGAAGGGAAACAGGTATTCAGATCCAGGAAATAGAGAGATCCCCCCCTAAAATCAATAAAAACCGTTCAACACCTCGACATTTAATAGTGAAGCTTGCAAATTCCAAAGATAAAGAGAAGATCCTTAAAGCAGCAAGAGACAAGAAATCCCTGACTTTTATGGGGAGGAGTATTAGGGTAACAGCAGACCTCTCCACAGAGACCTGGCAGGCCAGAAAGGGCTGGCAGGATATATTCAGGGTCCTAAATGAGAAGAACATGCAACCAAGAATACTTTATCCAGCAAGGCTCTCATTCAGAATGGAAGGAGAGATAAAGAGCTTCCAAGACAGGCAGGAACTGAAAGAATATGTGACCTCCAAACCAGCTCTGCAAGAAATTTTAAGGGGGACTCTTAAAATTCCCCTTTAAGAAGAAGTTCAGTGGAACAATCCACAAAAACAAGGACTGAATAGATATCATGATGACACTAAACTCATATCTCTCAATAGTAACTCTGAACATGAACGGGCTTAATGACCTCATCAAAAGGCGCAGGGTTTCCGACTGGATAAAAAAGCAGGACCCATCTATTTGCTGTCTACAAGAGACTCATTTTAGACAGAAGGACACCTATAGCCTGAAAATAAAAGGTTGGAGAACCATTTACCATTCGAATGGTCCTCAAAAGAAAGCAGGGGTAGCCATCCTTATATCAGATAAACTAAAATTTACCCCGAAGACTGTAGTGAGAGATGAAGAGGGACACTATCTCATACTTAAAGGATCTATCCAACAAGAGGACTTAACAATCCTCAATATATATGCCCCGAATGTGGGAGCTGCCAAATATATAAATCAATTATTAACCAAAGTGAAGAAATACTTAGATAATAATACACTTATACTTGGTGACTTCAATCTAGCTCTTTCTATACTTGATAGGTCTTCTAAGCACAACATCTCCAAAGAAACGAGAGCTTTAAATGATACACTGGACCAGATGGATTTCACAGATATCTACAGAACTTTACATCCAAACTCAACTGAATACACATTCTTCTCAAGTGCACATGGAACTTTCTCCAGAATAGACCACATACTGGGTCACAAATCGGGTCTGAACCGATACCAAAAGATTGGGATCGTCCCCTGCATATTCTCAGACCATAATGCCTTGAAATTAGAACTAAATCACAACAAGAAGTTTGGAAGGACCTCAAACACGTGGAGGTTAAGGACCATCCTGCTAAAACATGAAAGGGTCAACCAGGAAATTAAGGAAGAATTAAAAAGATTCATGGAAACTAATGAGAATGAAGATACAACCGTTCAAAATCTTTGGGATGCAGCAAAAGCAGTCCTAAGGGGGAAATACATCGCAATACAAGCATCCATTCAAAAACTGGAAAGAACTCAAATACAAAAGCTAACCTTACACATAAAGGAGCTAGAGAAAAAACAGCAGATAGATCCTACACCCAGGAGAAGACGAGAGTTAATAAAGATTCGAGCAGAACTCAACGAAATCGAGACCAGACGAACTGTGGAACAGATCAACAGAACCAGGAGTTGGTTCTTTGAAAGAATTAATAAGATAGATAAACCATTAGCCAGCCTTATTAAAAAGAAGAGAGAGAAGACTCAAATTAATAAAATCATGAATGAGAAAGGAGAGATCACTACCAACACCAAGGAAATACAAACGATTTTAAAAACATATTATGAAAAAAAAAAATAAAATAAATAAATAAATAAAAATAAAAAAAATAAAAACATATTATGAACAGCTATATGCCAATAAATTAGGCAATCTAAAAGAAATGGACGCATTCCTGGAAAGCCACAAACTACCAAAACTGGAACAGGAAGAAATAGAAAACCTGAACAGGCCAATAACCAGGGAGGAAATTGAAGCAGTCATCAAAAACCTCCCAAGACACAAGAGTCCAGGGCCAGATGGCTTCCCAGGGGAATTCTATCAAACGTTTAAAGAAGAAATCATACCTATTCTCCTAAAGCCGTTTGGAAAGATAGAAAGAGATGGAGTACTTCCAAATTCGTTCTATGAGGCCAGCATCACCTTAATTCCAAAACCAGACAAAGACCCCACCAAAAAGGAGAATTACAGACCAATATCCCTGATGAACATGGATGCAAAAATTCTCAACAAGATACTGGCCAATAGGATCCAATAGTACATTAAGAAAATTATTCACCATGACCAAGTAGGATTTATCCCCGGGACACAAGGCTGGTTCAACACCCGTAAAACAATCAATGTGATTCATCATATCAGCAAGAGAAAAACCAAGAACCATATGATCCTCTCATTAGATGCAGAGAAAGCATTTGACAAAATACAGCATCTATTTCTGATCAAAACTCTTCAGAGTGTAGGGATAGAGGGAACATTCCTCAACATCTTAAAAGCCATCTATGAAAAGCCCATAGCAAATATCATTCCCAATGGGGAAGCACTGGGAGCCTTTCCCCTAAGATCAGGAACAAGACAGGGATGTCCACTCTCACCACTGCTATTCAACATAGTACTGGAAGTCGTAGCCTCAGCAATCAGACAACAAAAAGACATTAAAGGCATTCAAATTGGCAAAGAAGAAGTCAAACTCTCCCTCTTCGCCGATGACATGATACTCTACATAGAAAACCCAAAAGTCTCCACCCCAAGATTGCTAGAACTCATACAGCAATTCGGTAGCGTGGCAGGATACAAAATCAATGCCCAGAAATCAGTGGCATTTCTATACACTAACAATGAGACTGAAGAAAGAGAAATTAAGGAGTCAATCCCATTTACAATTGCACCGAAAAGCATAAGATACCTAGGAATAAACCTAACCAAAGATGTAAAGGATCTATACCCTCAAAACTATAGAACACTTCTGAAAGAAATTGAGGAAGACACAAAGAGATGGAAAAATATTCCATGCTCATGGATTGGCAGAATTAATATTGTGAAAATGCAATGTTACCCAGGGCAATTTACACGTTTAATGCAATCCCTATCAAAATACCATGGACTTTCTTCAGAGAGTTAGAACAAATTATTTTAAGATTTGTGCGGAATCAGAAAAGACCCCGAATAGCCAGGGGAATTTTATTTTATTTATTTTTTTATTTTTTTATTTTTTTATTTTTTTATTTTTAGAGAGAAAGAGAGAGAGAGAGAGAGAGAGAGAGAGGCAGAGACACAGGCAGAGGGAGAAGCAGGCTCCATGCACCGGGAGCCCGACGTGGGATTCGATCCCGGGTCTACCAGGATCGCGCCCTGGGCCAAAGGCAGCCGCCAAACCGGCCAGGGGAATTTTAAAAAAGAAAACCATATCTGGGGGCATCACAATGCCAGATTTCAGGTTGTACTACAAAGCTGTGGTCATCAAGACAGTGTGGTACTGGCACAAAACAGACACATAGATCAATGGAACAGAATAGAGAACCCAGAAGTGGACCCTCAACTTTATGGTCAACTAATATTCGATAAAGGAGGAAAGACTCTCCATTGGAAGAAAGACAGTCTCTTCAATAAATGGTGCTGGGAAAACTGGACATCCACATGCAGAAGAATGAAACTAGACCACTCTCTTGCACCACACACAAAGATAAACTCAAAATGGATGAAAGATCTAAATGTGAGACAAGATTCCATCAAAATCCTAGAGGAGAACACAGGCAACACCCTTTTTGAACTCGGCCACATTAACTTCTTGCAAGATACATCCATGAAGGCAAAAGAAACAAAAGCAAAAATGAACTATTGGGACTTCATCAAGATAAGAAGCTTTTGCACAGCAAAGGATACAGTCAACAAAACTAAAAGACAACCTACAGAATGGGAGAAGATATTTGCAAATGACGTATCAGATAAAGGGCTAGTTTCCAAGATCTGTAAAGAACTTCTTAAACTCAACACCAAAGAAACAAACAATCCAATTGTGAAATGGGAGAAAGACATGAACAGAAATCTCACAGAGGAAGACATAGACATGGCCAACACGCACATGAGAAAATGCTCTGCATCACTTGCCATCAGGGAAATACAAATCAAAACCACAATGAGATCCCACCTCACACCAGTGAGAATGGGGAAAATTAACAAGGCAGGAAACCACAAATGTTGGAGAGGATGCGGAGAAAAGGCAACCCTCTTACACTGTTGGTGGGAATGTGAACTGGTGCAGCCACTCTGGAAAACTGTGTGGAGGTTCCTCAAAGAGTTAAAAATAGACCTGCCCTACGACCCAGCAATTGCACTGTTGGGGATTTACCCCAAAGATACAGATGCAATGAAACGCCGGGACACCTGCACCCCGATGTTTATAGCAGCAATGGCCACAATAGCCAAACTGTGGAAGGAGCCTTGGTGTCCATCGAAAGATGAATGGATAAAGAAGATGTGGTTTATGTATACAATGGAATATTCCTCAGCCATTAGAAATGACAAATACCCACCATTTGCTTCAATGTGGATGGAACTGGAGGGTATTATGCTGAGTGAAGTAAGTCAGTCGGAGAAGGACAAACATTATATGTTCTCATTCATTTGGGGAATATAAATAATAGTGAAAGGGAATATAAGAGAAGGGAGAAGAAATGTGTGGGAAATATCAGAAAGGGAGACAGAACGTAAAGACTGCTAACTCTGGGAAACGAACTAGGGGTGGTAGAAGGGGAGGAGGGCGGGGGGTGGGAGTGAATGGGTGACGGGCACTGGGGGTTATTCTGTATGTTGGTAAATTGAACACCAATAAAAAATAAATTAAAAAAAAAGAATAATACACACATTATTATTTATGATATACATCGATATGATGTGGCTATTAAAAATTATGTTCCGGGAAATATTTACCAACACCAAAAAACTTCACATCATTAAGCTCATGTTCACACTGTAATGTTCATACTATAAACATACAGAAAAAGACTAGAAAGAAATCACCTGAATATTCATAGATAAAAATCAATGAAATAAATTTAAATTTTATGAATAATGTTTAATAAAATGAAAAAAGACTCATAATATGTAAGGTTTTAAAATGGAGTATAAGATACATCAAATAGGGCAGCCCCGGTAGCTCAGCAGTTTAGTGCCGCCTTCAGCCCAGGGCCTGATCCCGGAGACCCGGATCGAGTCCCATGTCAGGCTCCCTGCATGGAGCCTGCTTCTCCCTCTGCCTGTGTCTCTGCACCGCCCCCCTCTGTCTCTCATGAATGAGTAAATGAAATCTTTAAAAGAAGGAAAGAAGAAAGAAAGAAAGAAAGAAAGAAAGAAAGAAAGAAAGAAAGAAAGAAAGAAAGAAAGAAAGAAAGAAAGAAGAAAGAGAAAGAAAGAAAGAAGAAAGAAAGGAAGAAAGGAAGAGAGAAAGAAAGAAAGAAAGAAAGAAAGAAAGAAAGAAAGAAAGAAAAGAAAGAAAGAAGAAAGAGAAAGAAAGAAAGAAAGAAGAAAGAAGAAAAGAAGAAAGAAAGAAAGAAAGAAAGAAAGAAAGAAAGAAAGAAAGAAAGAAAGAAAGAAAGAAAGAAAGAAAGAAAGAAAGAAAAGAAAATCCATCAAATACATGCACAGAGAGATGGTAATCAAATTCCAGTCTCTAGCTAGATGCAGATCAAGCAACAATCCAAACAGCTTGGGATTCCAAGTAGCCAAGAAAAAGGCTGAAGGGGACCCAGTTACCATGTTAGGAACAGGTGAGGAGTTCAAAATATTAAAGATAGAGGTGGGACCACACTGCTTTCGAACTGCCTGACGCCACAGCAAAGGGCACAGCAAAGGGCTAGCGGCTCCCAATATATGATTTCCTGTAAGGGCAAGAATCAGGGTCTGTGTGGGCCTAAGTCTGAATCCGCAGCTGTCTGTAGAATGAGAGAATGAGAGAACCGATACTGGATAAGACACACACAAAAAAGAGGTGGTTTAATATTGCAGGTGGTCTCTGACAGATATAGAAAGCAAGCTTTAAATAAAAGGCTGACACTTTCTACTGAGAAAAGAGAGAATTATTGATACCAAACAGTTCAACAAGCCTTATAGTGCAGCCAAGTAACTCAGCGCAGCTCAGGATCAGAATGAATCAGGCCAGGTGAGCCATAAAATAAACAAATAGCCTGCATTAGACTCACAGAACTGGCTCTGTGAGGCTCCAGGCTCAAAGATGTCTTGGTGAACGTGGAGTGTGCTGACGGAGGGGCTATGGACTGGCTGCTTTTTTAATCAACAGAATAATTTTTTAATGCTCTTTGAATGCCTAGTGAGCATGACAGCCACAGGTCCCTCAGTCCTATCATCTAACAGGTAGGAAAAATCCAATTATTTTTCCTGCTGAATTACCCTGCATAAGATTACAACAGTTTACTTTGGAGTCCATCAGAAAGAAATGAGTTTACCTGTTTTGCTTGACCTTTTGAATGAAAAATGGAAATGAAAATTTCTGTAAGTAAAGAATTGCTGTTTAATGCTTTCTTCATCCCCATAGTATAGAGACAGAAGTAATTTTTTTTCTACCACATTTAAGTCTGTTCTATACCATAGTCTTATAAAATGTATCCTTGACATACTACACATCCAGGGCGTGGAGGAGGAGGTGGGCAGACTGTTTACCTTGTGAACTTGTTAAGAGGCTTTTGGTATAATACTCCGGGGGGATGATCTCTGCACCCACTGTATATAGTTGATCATGTCAGATAGTGGTTTACCTTTTACAGGACCATTTATATCATTCCTCTCTCCCCCTTATGGAATGACTTTTAACATTTCTTACGTACGGAAACTAATAGGCATCCTTGGTAAAACACCAGAAAATGCCTTGCTTTGCTTTTCCAGATCTACAAGTGGTTCCAAACCAAGACAGCAGACATCTTGGGGTTGGCTTACCCCAGGGGATGCTACAACCACCTCCTCCACCCAGAAACTTGTTTTTAGAAGTAAGCAAGTGGCTTTAACCTTATAGATGATTGACTCAGAAATACAGAATATATGGTTACACCTACTATAACCTGTCTGGTTAAGACCTGTCCGGGCAATGGAGAAAAATGTAGTAACAGAAAGCTTCAAAGTAAAATTACCCCCTAGCACTTACTAAGAGCTCATTGTACAGAGACCAGAGTAGAAGAGGCCCCATATAGCCACATAATCTTACCTTCTGTGCCCAAGATGGAGCTGAAATTAAATAAATGTAGGCATTCAACATTTAATAGGGAGTTCTGCCAAAAATTGAAATCAGGCCACCCAAAAACCTGCCATGAAGGGAATATTTCTTTAATGAAAAGGCCTAGGGTTCCATAACACCTAAAATTGGATCTTTGGTCTTCTGTGAAATATCAGCCACTCCCCTGAAAGGTGCATTCATAATGAGCCAACCGTCTTCTCTGCGTGGATTTATCAGCACCTGCATAAGAATCTGAATCATGAAAAAAAAAAAAAAAAGAATCTGAATCATGTACCCTAATTATGATGAATGTAATAGCTCTATCTTATCTACTAACCCAACATAATATCCATGACGTTTCTAGAAAGAAGGAAGTTTTATGTTTTCCCTGATCAATGAAAATACATAGGTAACTGCAAAAATCCCAGAAGTATTGTCTTCTAACCTAAAATTTCTACCTTCTCCTTGTTAATCACTAATTCACAATACATAATTCTGAGTTAAGAAGTATAAAGCACTAGTCTTATATTGCTTTACATTCACAATACTCACAGGAAAAAGGAAGTAGTGATTTTCCATCTTTTCAAGTCATTTTCTAAAATTGCCTCATTCACTCACTCGAGTATCTGTTAGGCCAGGCACTGTCCTAGTTAGCTGGCACAAAGCAGTGAACAGAACGGACACAAATCCTGGCCCTCATGGAGCTCATATTCAGCAGGGGTTAGGGTAGGTGTGGTTTATTCAACACATTGCAATGTATACCTTTTCCAGAATGCATTCACTACTCAAAGTACAAGCCAAAAATACAAAATTATCATTTCTAGAATTATAAGGGATCTGAATGTTTGCTAGACCCTTCCAATGCAGAACCAGAATTGTGGAAACAAATGGCACAAATGCTCTCAACTTAGGCATCCTTTTAACATTATATAAAATGAGTTCTTTTAACATGGATGTTTATTTCCCAGAGTTCCTCCTGGGAAAGTGGAAGCCCATACTGGATCTGAAACACCAGAATTTCTGAGTCAAAAACCAGGTACATTTCAGGGCACATAGGCGGCTCAGTCGGTTAAGTGTCTGACTCTTGACTTCAGTTCAGGTCATGATCTCAGGGTTGTGAGATCAAGCCCAGTGTTGGCCATGGAGCCCTGAGCCCTGCTCCAGGCAGGCCATGGATCACCCTTAAGATTCCCTCTCTTCCTCTCCTGCCCTCCTCACCCCCCTTGTGCTCTCAATCTCTCTCAAAAATTTTTAGTTTTTTAAAGAAAAAAGAAAAGGTACACTTTCAGGTTTCTAGCACACAGTACAAAATGTCCCTTTAGACCTTTATAAACTCTGAGCCAATTTACCCTTCTAACAGAAGCACAAGAATACCCGTTTCAACAATAGATGTGCATTCGCCAGTCCTGGATGTTTTTCACTGGATCTTTCTCATTATGATAGATGAAAATAGTATGACATGGTTCTTACAGTTTGCATATAGCATGGACAGTTGTAGATAGACATAGCTGCTGGAGAATCAGACAAATGAGTGAGCTTTGAAAATTTCAATGTGATTTTTTTCCTCTCCATAGTCTTGAGTTTTATAAGCTTTGTGTCTGTCTGAGAACATGGGGCTCCTTTGATGAGCTATCTCTGGTTCATAATATAAAGAACCCCTAAACATGCCAGGCACTTGATGCTTGAGTTCCCAAACATCTACATCTCGCTCCATTTGCCCTCTGGCCCACCTTGGCAAGTAAATTCATCGAGACTCATTTGGTTGTAAGTGATAGAAACTAGACTCTAAGTTATGCAAAGAAAAAGAAGACACATTGGCTCAAGTAACTGAGAAGTCAAGAGATAGCTCTAGCATGGATTGATTCAGAAGCTCAAAATCGATTCATCCTCTCTCTCTCTCTCTTCTCTCTCTCTCTCTCTGTTCTTCCCCTCCATCCTCCCACTTTTTCTCCGCTTGTCTCTGCTCTTCTTTATTCTTATGGTTCTCCTAGCAGCCTTCCCTGCCAGCTCCCAGAGAGATAGTCCAAAAAGAATGAGGGCCTGATTTAGGTGTATGGCTATTCCTAGATCAACAAATTTGCCCAAACTGAGCCATCTGCCCACTCCTGTGGACTTTGACTAGAAAGGTATGAGGTAGCTATATGGAATTTAAGAAACAAAACAGGACCACAGGGGAAGGGAGGGAAAAATAAAACAAGATGAACTCAGAGAGGGAGACAAACCATAAGACACTCTTAACCATAGGAAACAAACTGAGGGTCGCTGGCGAGAAGGGGGTGGGGGAATGGAGTAACTGGGTCATGGACATTTAGGAAGGTGTGGGACATAGTGAGCACTGGGTGTTATAGAAGACTGAGGAGTCACTGACCTCTACGCTTGAAATTAATAATATACTATATGTTAATTATTTGAATTTAAATTTTAAAAAATAATAATAAAAAAGAAAGATATGAGGCAGGGAAGAGATGTGCTCTGATGATAGCTTTACTCAGGCGATGTGGCGTGGAGGAGGAGGTCACCAAAGGAAGCAGACAGGAAAGCTCATTAGGCGGACAAACTACAGTTACCACACTCTGCTACAGTTACCAGCTTCATCTTCACGTCGTGCCGTGTGGGTCACGGTTCCGTAAACCACACACCATGCCACCCTAGGTCCCCTCGCCTTGGATCCTTGCTTTCTGCCTGGTCATACTTTGTGTGTACCACTCTGCTTGGGCTGTCCATGGAGACCAACCATCAGTTGACCCCTTCCAGATCAACTGCGCCAGCTTGCTGACTGAGGCTTATAAATTCTGTCCTTTTCACCCCAGTCAAATCAGCAAAGTAGAGTAAGAGATATAATCCTGATGAAGCAGCAGTTTCTCAGGCTTCTACATACCCATTCTTCATCAAACGTCTGTAGGCATTTTGAGGCAGCAAAGTCAGGGAATGCCAGGTGGGGGAGGACTGGGTTTGTTTAGGGCTGTAAGGTGGCTAATTAAGCTGTGGGGTATAGGGGTATAGATGGGATAAAGATAAGAAGGAAGATGGAGAGAAATCAGTGGGAGAGGCACTTCCCTGATGGTAGGTAGCTCCACTTGCCTTTTCCCCAAAGATCCACCCCAGCACGAGCCCTGAACACTCTTCCCTATGCTCCCCAAATTGAACCCTCCCTCCAAATTGCTTCTCTGCTTTTAGTGCCACCCCTCAGAAATAATCCTTCTCTAGAACTCCAGTATGACCACCTCTTGAACAGGTCATGAAGCAGGTTTCCATCTCCTTTATTACAACAAACAGATTTGACTGGTTCTTGAAAAGAGCTCATCATTTAGCAGAATGTTTATTACCATTTTAGTATTTACTGCATTCGTTTGATTTCATTTACTCTTGTGTCTCTTTTTTCTCCATTGTTTTATCTTTAAAACATTTTTTATTTCAATGGTTAACACACGGTGTTATATTAGTTTCAGGTGTACAATATAGTGATTCAACAATTCCATGTCCAGTGCTCATCACAAGTGCCCTCCTTACTCAACCCATCTCCCCTTAGTAATCATGTTTGTTCTCTATAGTTATGAGTCTGTTTCTCGGTTTTTCTATCTCCCTCTCTCTTTTTTCTCCTTTTGGTCATTGGTTTTGTTTCTTAAATTTCAAATGTGAGTGAAATCATATGGTATTTGTCTTTTTTCTGGCTGATTTATTTCACTTAGCATAATACTCTCTGGCTCCATCCAGGTCATTGCAAACGGCAAGATTTCGTTCTTTTTATGACTGAATAATATTCTATCATATGTATAGACCACATCTTCTTTATTTACTGATCAATTGATGGACATTTGGGCTGCTTCCATATCTTTGGCCCTTGTAGATAACACTGCTATCAACAGGAGGGGGCATGCTCCTGCATTATTTTTTTTCCTTTTTCTTTTAAGTAGGCTCCACACCCAGCATGGAGCCCAATGCAGGCCTTGAGCCCAGGACCCCGAGATTAAGACCTGAACTTGAGATCATGACCTGAGCTGAGATCAAAGGTCGGATGCTTAACTGACTGGGCCACCCAGGCACCCCTATTTCTATCCTTTTAAATGAGGAACAAGAAAGAGGCATAGCATGTATTAAGGCCATACCCTGACGGAGGGAAGCTGAATGACCCTTCTCTGGTTTCCTCTTTTATAGCCACACCTCCCTGCACCCATCTGACACTTCCAACCAGTCTCTGAAGTGAGACTTTCAGTACTGTTCAGTCGGTCAGTTAGTCACTCAACAAGTGCTATATATCTACCAAGTGCCAGGGCTGGGGTTTCAGATGTAAGCTTAGCTCACACTTATGAGGCATTCCCATTTCAGTCACTTTGACCTTAAAGACTCATCTCGGGAGAGAATCAATGATCATATGATTTGTAATCTTACAAATGTGGGAACTGAGATACAGAGAGGTTAAATAAGTTGTCTACATTAACAAACTAGTAGAATATTTAGGCATTTTTCCAAACCCCCTGCTCTTTCTCTCCACTTACCAGTGCAATCTCTTTAAATATGCAAGTTCACTGGGGACGGGTTGTATTTGGCAGGCGCTAAGATTTTAATTCCATGTTTTTCTTTTTTTATTTTATTTTATTTATTTATTTATGATAGTCACATTGAGAGAGAGAGAGAGAGGCAGAGACACAGGCAGAGGGAGAAGCAGGCTCCATGCACCGGGAGCCCAACGTGGGATTCGATCCCGGGTCTCCAGGATTGCGCCTTGGGCCAAAGGCAGGCGCTAAACCGCTGCGCCACCCAGGGATCCCCATGTTTCTTTCTTTCCAGGTTTTCTGTCTGTGATTCTGACACTGGAGGAGGCAGTCTTCCGGGCTGGGGATAACAGAGCAGCTCTCAAATCCCCACTAGGTTTTATCTAGAAATAAAAACAATCCATATCGATTTTCTAGTATTACCTGTTAAATAACACATTGATATGTATGAGTCAAAGATTTAAGTAACACATTGATAAGTGTGAGTCAGAGAAACAATTTAAAGCAATAAAAAAACTTAGATAAGGTCAATAGAAGGAGCACTGCAATAGGAATTAATGGATCTAAGCGTAGTTCTTAATTCTATCATTGCTGTGTTGGGCAATTTATTTCCACCTCTTGAGGCCTCTGTTGCAAAAAAAAAAAGAGACTTTTAATTAGATTCTCTCTAATACCCCTTCCAGCTCTAAAATTCTATGATCTTGATATACACCTTTATGAAATGTAATTTATCTTTCATTTCCCTTTTTTTCCTCTAAGGAGAGACTTCCAACTTTTTCTCACTTAAAGTACCCGGGACACTGGAAAGCCCCAGAGTTTAAGGAACCATTTCCTCCCACTGGAACTCTGTCAGGTACAGGTTTTAAATGCCCCTGGAGGGATCCCTGGGTGGCGCGGCGGTTTGGCGCCTGCCTTTGGCCCAGGGCGCGATCCTGGAGACCCGGGATCGAATCCCACATCGGGCTCCCGGTGCATGGAGCCTACTTCTCCCTCTGCCTGTGTCTCTGCCTCTCTCTCTCTCTCTCTCTCTCAATCTCTGTGACTATCATAAAAAAAAAAAAAAAAATTCTTAAAAAAAAAAAATGCCCCTGGAAAGATCCTCATCCGCAAGGCGATTCCTTGTTCCATTGTCATGTACATACGGAAGTGTTCTCATCCCAGCAGCAGCCTGCTTCCCTAAAAACATCAGGCAGTAAGATATGGAAGCAACCTCAACATCCATAGATAGATGAATGGGTGAAGAAGATATGGCATATATACAATGGACTATATTCAGCCATAAAAAAGAATATCTTGCCATTTGTGACAACACGAATGGACCCAGAGGGTATTGTGCTAAGTGAAATTAGTCAGACAGAGAAAGACAAATACCATATGATTTAACTTATATGTGGGATCTAAAAAAAAGAAGAAAGGAAGGAAGGAAGGAAGGAAGGAAGGAAGGAAGGAAGGAAGGAAGGAAGAAGAAGAAGAAGAAGAAGAAGAAGAAGAAGAAGAAGAAGAAAAGAAGAAAGAGAAAGAAAGAAAGAAAGAAAGAAAGAAAGAAAGAGAAAGAAAGAAGAAAGAAAGAAAGAAAGAAAGAAAGAAAGAAAGAAAGAAAGAAAGAAAGAAAGAAAAGCAGAATCAGAGCTATAAATACAGAGAACAAACTGATGGTTGCCAGAGAGACAGAGGGTGGGGGGAGGAGCAAAATAGATAAAGCAGATTAAGAGGTACAAACTTCCAGTAATAAAATAAATAAGTTACAAAGATGAAAAGAGACAGCTTAGGGAATACAGTCAGCGGTACTATAATAGCATTGTATGGTGACAGATGGCAGCTACATTTATTATGGTACACACTGAGTATGTATAAAATTGTCAAATCAGTATGTTGTATACCTGAAACTAATATAACATTGTATATATTTTTTTAAAAAGTCAGGCAGATCAGGGGCTCTGAATCATACGCACTCTGCTATTCTCACAGCTGTGAGATTAATGTGTAGTGTAAGAAGTGGGCTCTCCGCTCTGTCTCTCCTCCTCTTCCTGGGGAGATTGTGGGGAGATTAGAGAGACCACTGATGAAGTGTGTGGGGACTCTACATGCTCAACAAGTAGGAGTTTTTCCTTTCCTGACAAAGGGGACCTAATCTTTGGGCTTAGGGTTCTCCCTTTGATTCAGTCTATCCTAATGACAGTATAATCGAATCAAAAGTTTTTTAAAGGCTTTTAAGCCACTCATTTTCTTTTTTTCCAAACCCAAGAATTTCTGTCTCTGTGGGTTGGGATATACCACCTTCCCTGCACATGGGGGTGTTCACCAACCTGGAAGCTCTTAGAACCCTGTACTTTTGGGATTTTTATGGAGGTTTCATCATGTATGCATGATTGATTATTCATTCTATTTCTAGCCCCTTCCTCTCTCTGAAGGATGGGGATGAGGCTGAAAGTTCCAAGTTTCTAATTATGGCTTAGTCTTTCTAGTGAACAACTCCCATCCAAGAGGCCACCATGAAGAGTCACCTCATTAGAATGAAAGATATTCCCATCACCCAAGAAATCCCTAGGGATTTAGGATTTCTGTAATAGACATTCCCATCACTTAGGAAATTGTGATGTTGTATCAGGAACTGGGGTCAATGACCAAATATTAGTAGGATCTGGGGGCAGAGACAAATATATATATTTCTTATTATTTCACACTATAGTATTCATCAAATAAGCAACTTTTAAAACTGAATTAGAAAGCAATCTTAATGGGCAACCCTGGTGGCTTAGCACTGCCTTCCGTCCAGGGCGTGATCCTGGAGTCCTGGGATCAAGTCCCACATTGGGCTCCCTACGTGGAGCTTGCTTGTCCCTTTGCCTATGTCTCTGTGTCTCTCCTGAATGAATAAATAAAATCTTTAAATAAATAAATAAATAAATGAGTTACCTTTAAAAAAAAAAAAAGAAAGTAATCTTAAGTTGTTTTAAGATAAAAAATACAAATATCCATTCTAAAACGGTAATCTCTTATGTATTTCCTTTACTTCCATGTGTTTTTTAATAGAAGTATGGTTGACGCACAATGTTCCATTAGTTTCAGGTGTACAATATAGTGTTCAAGACAACATTATTACCAAACCATTGAATATATACCCTATGCTGTGTCTTACATTCCTGTGACTTATTCATTCCAAAACTGGAAGTCTGTACCCCCTACTTTCCTTCATTCACTTTACCCATCCTTCCCCTCCACTCCCCTCTGGAAACCATCAGATTGTTCTCTGTATTTATGGCTCTGTTTCTACTTGTTTTGTTTATTTGCTCATTTTTGTTTGTTTGTTTTTTAGATTCTACATATAAGTGAAATCATAAAGCAGTTTTCTTTCTCTGTCTGACTCATTTTATCTAGCATTATACACTCTAGGTCCATTTACATTGTTACAAATGGGAAGAGCTGGATCCCTGGGTGGCGCAGCGGTTTAGCGCCTGCCTTTGGCCCAGGGCGTGATCCTGGAGACCCGGGATCGAATCCCATGTCGGGCTCCCGGTGCATGGAGCCTGCTTCTCCCTCTGCCTGTGTCTCTGCCTCTCTCTCTCTCTCTCTCTGTGTGACTATCATAAATAAATAAAAATTAAAAAAAAAAACAAATGGGAAGAGCTTGTTCTTTTTTTATGGCTGAGTAATATTACACTGAATATTTATACCTTTTCTTTTTAACTCATTCATCTGTCAATGGACACTTAGGCTGCTTCCATATCTTGGCTATTACAAATAACGTAATAAACATAAAGGTGCATATATTTCTTGAATTAGGGTTTGGGTTTTCTCTGGATAAATATCTAGTAGATAAGCCTCTCATTTTCTTCTGACATTTTTATACAAACTAGCATTATACTTTAAATATAATATATAGCAGTTAAATTAGCCCAGACTTGACCAGTTATCTCAAAACGTGAGCACACTTAGGTTAAACAAATGTACACTCAACTGGCAAAAGAAAGCCACCATTTGCAAAACAAATATCTTGATGTCCTTTAACTTGAAAGGACAGAAAACGAACTGTTTTTAGGAGTAAAAAGAACTGAGATGTAAGAGATGGTTTATCTAGGGTCACAGGAGTCACCTTCAGAGCTCTGAATCAGACCTCCATATTCATATCTGCTGCTGCCTTTGCCCAAATCCATCAGTTTCTCATCTAGCAAATAACTTTCTTTTTTTGCAAATAACTTTCATATGACCTCAGAGCTCCAAAATTTGGGCACATAAACCCTCACTTCAACATATCAAAATGGATGGATCTCATAGACAGTCCCCTCAGGACCCTGCCCTCAACCTGGGAAAATGGACTAATCTGAAAAATCGAGCATGAGGCCACAATAGTGCTAAGGGCTTTTCTTCCCCTCCAGTATTTGAGTGCACTTCAGTTTGGTCAACTCAGGGCCCTTCTACATTCAATTGCTTCTATCTGGAATAATTCCCATTCCCCCAGCCTGGACACTTCACTTTATCCTCTAGATCTCCTTTAGATGTCATTACCTTCTGGAAGTCTACCCAGACTCCTCAAGTCTGGGTCAGATCCTGAGTGATCCCCTAATGTACTGGTTTAAATCTTTTATAGCATTACACAGTATTCCCTATTGTACCTGCCTTTTACCTGTCCAGATTAACGCTGTCTAATGAAAGATTCTTCAATGATGGAAATCTTTTAAACTGCACTGTCCAACACAGTAGCTGCCAGCCACATATGGCTATTGGAACACCTGAAATGTGGCTAGTATGGCTGAGTAAAAAAAGTTTAACTTATTTAAATTTACTTAGTTACATGTATAATACCATGCATGGGTTAGTGGCTGCCATACTGGACTACATAGGTTTAGACCTTATGTTTCTTAATTATAAGGGCTATGTTTTGTTTGCCTTTAAACAAAAGGCAATCACTAGGTACTGGGTAAATATTTGTAGAATGAATGAATTTAGAAAAAAAAAAACCTCTGCATTTGATTTCATTTTTTATTTTTATTATTATTATTATTATTATTTTGTCTCACCAAAAGAGCTTTCATAGTGGGACCTCTAAGGCCAGGTAGAAAGAAAAGTGATGCCTTGACTAACAAGGAGGAAGCTCTTTTTTCCTTTTAAAAGATTTTATTTATTTGAGAGACAGAGAGACCAGGAGTATGGGATAGGGGGAGAAGAAGAGGGAGAAACAGACTCCCCACTGAGCAGGGAGCCTGATGCAGGGCTCAATTCTAGGATCCCAGGATCATGATCTGAACCAAAGGCAGCCACTTAACCGACTGAGCCCCCAGGCACCCCAAGGAGGAAGATATTAAAGGGCAAATGAGATTGTCACCCAGGGGCACCGCTAGGCAAAATTCTGAAGAATGAAGGTGCCATTGGTGCCTCCCTCTTCCTCTTTCAGGACCCTTTACCCTTCTGGCAAGGTGTCTCACCTTGAGCCCTTGGTCTCCCAAGGCCAGTCCACTGCCTCCTGCCTCCCCAAGGCCTTACTCAGATACATCTCAGTGTCAGGGAGACTATTTGGTTGCAACAAGCAGACACTAACTCTGGCTTGTGTAGTCAAAAACAAAGAAAAAACAACTAGAAGAAAATGGGTTAATTCATGTAACTGAAGGAGAATTGGAGTTTTGGGCTTCAGACTGCGTAGAAACTAGAGCAACTCTGGGAATCTGAGTGGTGGGATATAATGGAGGATGCTGTTCTTGGGATGATGGGATCCAACTGTTTCTTTGCATCTCTCCCGGGATTCAAATCTAGGAGTATATATTGGACAGGGAAGTATAGACACCTTCGCTGAGGTTGTCAGACATAAATCCAAAGAGAGTCAGGGGTTCCCACTAAGAAAAATCAGAGTGCTCAAACTAGAATAGATACTGGCAGGCAAAAATAATAGATATCCATGGTGACTTCCATTGTGATTAGTGCTCCATAACAATGTGCTTCCAGATTTTTCCTTTTCTGTTTCATCTTCATCTCACCCTCCAGCCTGGCCCACCCAAAAGGAAGACCCAAACATCCAGTATCTCAATTCCCCTTAGTTCATGGAAAACTTGCTGTTCAATTCTTTGACAAACTTGTTTTTTTTTTCTCCTAGAATACTTAGGGTTAAAAATTAAACTAATTTAAAAATTAAATTAGTCAATGGTATTGTAATAGCATCGTATGGTGACAGATGGTAGCTATACGTATGGTGAGCATAGCATAACCTTTAGAGAAGTTGAATCACTATGTTGTACACCTGAAACTAATACAAATGTGTGACAATTATACCCAAATAAAAAAATGTTTAAGGATCATTTTCCCCCAAATATTTATTTATTTTAGAGAGAGAACATGCAAGGAGGGTGAGCAGTAGAAGGAGAAAGAATCATAACATAATCCACACTAAGTGCAGAACCTGATGTGGGGCTTGAACAACCACGACCCTGAGATCATGACCTGAGCCTTAAGTCAGGTGCTTAATTGAATGCTCCTCCCAGGCGCCCCTCAAATAAGAAGTTTTAAAAAGATTAATTAGCATTCTACCCACACTAACATTACTATCATTTCTGAAAATGATCCTCCTTAAAACTCAAAGAGTGATGGAAGAGTATCAGCCACTGTGCAGAGCAAGGTGAGTAAAGATATGCAGATAGACGGGCTCTCAGACCTTTCCTTCAAGTCAAGTACTTGGCCTACAAAGAGATTTCATCCCATTTCTTAGCTTCTTCATCTCCTTACTCTAAGGAGGAAAAAAAATTATATGCAACTACTTCATAAGGATAATAGCTACAAATACCAACTACAATGTTTGCTACAGCACATAGTCAATAAATACAAGGTTCTACACTTGCACCTAAATATTGGTAATCCAGTGGTGAGAATGGTTGGTCAGCTTAGGTGTCCATCACCAGCAGAGAGGGCTGAGAAGATTTAAGAAAAAAATCCAAGTAGAGAGTGACATATGAGAAACCAGAACAACTCTGGCCAAGTCCCTGGTCTCTGTTTTATCAGGCAGAAATACTCTACACATCTTTTGAGGTCTGGAGCCCTTAAAGTTGAGAAATGCCCAAAATAAACAGCACCTGCAGCCAAAAAAGATCATCCTTACAAAGGCATCCACCCAGGTTTCTGCTGAAAGTTGGGAGTCCATTCCCAGTAGAAAACAGTTCTCCATGCTATGACCAAGGTGATGGCTAATAATTAACAACCAGCTTCTTTTTTTTTTTCCAGTTCAGCTTCTGACCTTACCATCCTCACTAGGGAATAGAGGAGCAGCAGGAAAGGAAATGCTAGCAGAAGCCAATGATAAAAACGCACCAGGCCATCAGATTTCCTTACACATTCCCTGAAGATAATCATAACCCAGTTGCTTGATCTCTGGCTGGGTGGCTGGCCTATCTCTCCTACCCACAATTGTTCCAGCTGTCAATTATGGCCAGTGACTCACCACTGCAGAGAGATAAGCATCCTGCTACAGAGACAAACCCAAGTGCCATCCTGGGAATGCTTATCATTTTTTTCTCACACCACAAATGTTCCACTCAGCTTTTTTCCATCTGGCATTTCAGCACCTGAAAAGTTTCAAACTTGGAGTGCAATCCACATCAAGCTTCTGAGAGCTTTGAATCTCTCTGGAGGCTTCTGATTTTTATAGTGCTACAGGAAAATCACCATGAAGACCAGTGATCACTACACCATAGCCAACAATGTCTGCTATGGTGGGGATGCACACAGTGGTATCCAGCATTATAATGTAGTAAGGAGAGATGAAGAAAATTAATAAAACTACCTAGCAAATGAGTATTAAATGAACAATAGATATCTCATATGCTATAGAAACTTAAACAACAGGCAGGCAACAAAAGGAGTAAGAATATGACATACATTGAAACATACTTTGGCATGGGTGACCTAAAAAAAAATCACAATGAGTGAAAGAAGCCAGCCACAAAGAATCACACATTGGATGGTTTCATTTATATGAAATGTCCAGAAAAGCAAATCCATAGAAACAGAAACTAATTAGTGGTTTCTGGGGCCTGAGGAGAAAGGGGAAATGGAGACTGATTGCTAATGGGTATGGGTCTCTCTCAGGAGGAAAGGAAAGTATTCTAAAATTAGATTGTAGTGATGGTTGTGATTATACTAAAAAACATCAACTTGTACATTTTGTTTTATTTTTTTAAAAACTTATTTATTTATTCACTTATTTGAGAGAGAGAGAGAGAGAGAGAGATAGCATGAATGCCGAGAGGGGCAGAGGGAGGGAATCTCAAGCAGACTCTCTAAGTGCAGAGCCAGACTCGGGGCTCAACGTCAGGACCCTGAGGTCATGACCTGAGCTGAAATCAAGTCAGATTCTCTTCCTATTGAGCCACCCAGGCATCCCAACTTGTACACTTTAAATGGATGAATGATATGATGTGTGAAATACCTATCAACAAAGCAGTCTAAAAATATATTCTGGGAAGTTTTTAAAAAGTAAATAAACATTTGCTAATTCCAGTTGTTTTGTACTATTTGTTCATTATCCTAAAAATCAAACTGCTGGGAAAAGTCAAATAATCACAATTTTATTTTATATTCTCTTAAGCAATATAAAATATTCCCAAGGAAGGGTCTTGAGGGCGGCCCACCATCTTTGAGCACCCCATAACAGCTGTCAGTGCTGTAAGCTGCCCCTTCCCACCCATAAAACTCATTTTCTTCATTTTCTCACCAACTTATCCAAGAAATTAAGTGCTTGTAAAGCATTAGGTCCTGAGGAGATAGTGTTGAATGAGAGATAAAGTCCCTGGCCAAGCTGAGCCTTAATTTCAGTAAAAGAGAGGTGAACAGAAGCAAAAAGCATGTCAAACAGTCCCTCAGAATCTGAGGTGTGGCCAGCAGTGTCCTGAGCATATCAGGAAAGATTTTAGCATGAAGATATTCGGTAAGCCCATGAGTTGGGTTTTGGTCATCCACTGTTGTCTTCTGCTACAGATTGAATGTTTATGGTCCCCACCCTCCACCCCCTGCCGCCCATGCCAAATCCATGTTGAAACCCTAATTCTCAATCTGGTCATATCTGGAGATTGGGCCTTTGGGGAGTAACGAGATCTGGAGGATGGAGCCCTCATGAATGAAAATAGTGTCTTTGTAAGAAGAGACACAAGAGAGAGCTTGCTTTCTCTTTCTCTGCTCTCTGCCATGTGAGAACACAGCAAGAAGATGGCCATCTACAAGCCAGGAAGACAGTCCTCAGCAGAACTTGACCATGCTGGCACCCTGATCTTGGACTTCTGGATTCCAGAACTGTGAGAAATGAATTTCTGTTGTTTAAGCCACTCAGTCTATGGTAATTGTGTTGTAGCAGCCCACGAAGACCAAGGCATCCTCCCTGTGTAATGAGGAGCTCAGGTATTCCAGGGACCAAGCAGAGTTGAGAGAAGAAATGGGTGTATAGGTGCAGTGCAGAAGCCCAGGGGAAGCATGTAGGAGTCAAAAAAGGGGTCCATGAGCCTCCTTGAGAATTGGAACCAGGGCTTTCAAACTGAGTGAAAATGAATCAAGGTAGTGAGAGGGAGGAAAGCCAAAATAACTAAATCTCCCCAGTAGTCCTGTTAAACCCATAACAGTCTTACCCACGGAATCACTTTCCTCATCAGTAAAATAGGTGTAATGATAGCCCCTTGGGAACACCTTGTTGGGAAGAGTCAATGACATCAAGCACATGTAGATATCTATCAGAATTACATGCAGAAAACATGTTTAAAAAATTCAATACATTTTAGGTTTTTTATTTAAAATATTTTATTATGTGTTCTATATTAATTATAAGGTATTATTTAATTACATAAGAATGAAGCCAATAGCTTCAACTTTTTTCTCCCAAAAATGTACGAGTAGACTGCCACTTCTTACTTTCATTCCTCATCTCCTGGTAAATATGTCATTCAATTGCTTTTCAAAGTATTGCTTATCATCTCTGTATATTTACTGATGTGTAAGTATGCTGTCACAGTAGTGTGCTAGATAGACTGTTATAGGGGCCATGATATCAGAGTATGATAAACTATCTACTAAGTAGAAGAAACTGAATAAAGCAAAGACAGATCTCTGACTTATCTTGATAGGATTTCACAGCCCTGAGAGAACAATGAAGACCATGGGGGAATTCAGGGGTCTTTCAAAGACCTCAGGCATTGTTCTAGGCTGAGGGTAAATCCTGCCCTTTCAAAGAGTAAAGAAGGAGTAGGGGATGCTATTTTGGATAGGTGGTCAGGGAAAGGTCTGAGATGGCAATATTTGAGTTGAGATCTGAATGCTAGGAGGTATTTTGGTTATCAGGGGAAAGCTTCCAGGCACAGGGAATGCAGGTGTAAAGACCTGAGGCCAACATGAACTTGGGTGGTGGGGGACAGCAGAAGTGCCCACAGGGCTGGAGCACAGTGTGGTGACAAAAGAGATTAGAGAAGCAGCCAGAGGTCAGAATTTAAATGCCCAGGGTCAGTTCACTGCGGAAAACCTGACTTTAAGGGTAGGTAGAGTTGTGGATAGGTTGGTAGAGTGCTAGTGGAAATACACAGAAAATTGGCCTGGGGAAAGTGAAAAGGAGCAAAGTGAAATAGGACTGCAGGGGAAAAGAGGTGAGAAAGAGTGTAATCTCCTCCTCCTCAGATGGCAATCTCCTGGCCCGATTTTTCTCTCTCTCCAGAGGTCTATAACTTCACCTTGTTGATCATTTAGCCTGGATCTTGAAACATGTACATTTATTTCTCTTTAACTATGAAGACCCTTGAATTTGAAGGGAACCTTAAGCTACATAAATATACTTTCCTCTTAACTTGATAGAGTCTTTGGCTCAGGCTCAGCTCTAGGGGAACCCAAGTAAAGACCACATGAAAAGTGCTCTGCACAGTGCCTGGCACATGGTAAATCCGATATAAGAGCTAGCTATTATTTTTACAAAGGAGTAACTATGATAATGGGCCATGAAACTTCAGATGGGTTAGGTGAGAAGTGAAGAAATGATAGAGATGCTAGAAAGTAAAAACATTATTGGGCCAGTGGATTGGAGGTTGCATAAGGTGATGGGCTGGGGCATGAGTAGGGGTAACAGAGCAAGTGAGCTGAAAGGAGGTGGTCAGAGAGTGAGACTCCTGAAATCAAAATTTCATGGTAGTATAGTTATTGATGGTAACATAATCTAGAATATGACCACGGAAATGGATGGCTGAGGTGAGACAGAGAAAAAAATTAGAGGCAAGGAGGTCAGGGGCTGAGAGGCCAGGGTATCTTATGTACATACGAATTAGTCAGCTATTATGGCAACTGTGTCATATAATAAACCATCCCAAAACTCGATGATGTGTACCACTACTGAATATTTAGTGTCATGTTCACAGGTCTGCGAAAACAGTTGGCTAATGTAAGCTGGGCCTGGCTGGGTAGTGTGTTGGGTTTGGTTCAGGTCTGCTGCAAAGGGACTAGCAACTTGGGGTATGTTCATCTCATGCAGCCCACCATGGTGAGAGCCCAGCCAAAGCCCAGCCAAAGCCATATGCACCATGTCCTCTCACATTACACTGGTGGAGACAAGTCATGTGGTGCCAAAACACCCAGCTCAATAGTTTAGGGAAAAGGGTGGATGTTTGCCGGATGATCGATGTTGCAGTCACCAAGGATGATGACATGAGTCATTCTGAGGAGGAGGACAGTAAACTAGGATTAAGGTCATCCAAGCTTGCATTGAATAAGAGGACTCGTAAGAATAATTGAGCACAATTTCCCTTCCCCCACAGCCCATTTGAACACATTTCGTGGACCTGGATTGTTCCTTACCTCTTTATGAAATCTTAGGCACATATTTTTCAGTTATCATTTGATAATATTAAGCCCTCTATTTGCTTTTAATTGGAGAAAGTCTGATTTTCAGTCATCAATAGGTCCAATTCTGTGTAATAACCAAAACTTCAGATTTCATTCAAAATCCAAGTTTCCTTCCTTCTGATTTAGACCTGTGGAGGGTGGGAAGTCTGAGGTGAGAAAAGGGAGGTGGGGTTGGCTCCCTTAGTTCTCTGCCTCCCTCTTTTCTCACGTGAATGCTCCGGGCTGGTCCAGGACTGATGTCTGCGAGGACTCTGTCCAGGGGAGAGGACAGAGATGTGCAGGCAAGCAAGGCCTCATGTGACAGACGCTGAGGAGAGCGGCATTGGCTTCCTCTGACAGTGATGGGTGTTTAGAGCCGACTGGCATTGACAGGTGCTCAAAGTTGCCTCTTTCTGGGACACTCCAGTGGTTTCTTCAGAGACATCTCCTCCTCCTCTTATTTCCTGCAATTTCTCACTCTCAGTTCCTTTGGAAAGCTGTTCCTCTTTCAGCACTTGCTTATGAGACCCCTCAAACCTCTAATTTTACTTCACACAGAGTCTCTCTTGGGGTCCCATTGCCTTGCACAGCTAGGCTTCTTGGTCACAGGTACAGCATCAACTCGGTACCCCCAGGGGCTCCAGGGGACAGAGGTCAAGTTCTCTGAGTGATTTCCTTGGCGCTTTTCTTCCCAGGCTTAAAGAGAAGGGACTCATGCCCGCCCCTCCTCCATGGGGAAGCTTGAGACTTCATAGCCACTGTCAGTTCTCTCCAAAGAATTTCTGCCAGTAGTCTCCCACTCCTTTCTTGGAGCTGGATGGTCATCTGACAGTTGCAAACCTGGGTCTCAGCCCTTCTTTATATATCCTGCTTGGGTGACCCTATTCTGTTTGGGGAGCAATGGCATCCACTGTCTTGGGGCCACAGTATAAACTGAGGCAAAAGAGACTCATTTTAATGTCTTGCTCCTCGTGAACACAGGAGAGTGACAAGTCACAAAGGAGTGCAGAGTGGCAGCATGGGTGGAGGTAAGATTTTCCCTCTGCAAAAGCAGTTCTCCAAAAGAGAACTCATTTCCCCCTTGGGAATCCTTTTCCTAGATTCCTAGTTGTTGGATTTCTGCAGGAGGGATGAGAACAGAGCTACGTGAAGTTACAATTGAACCGCCTGGATCAGATCACGTAGGAGGCCATACTATTGTTTCCTAGTGGAAGATTTACCAAAGCGGTTGGGGGCATGGATGCAACTGAAGTCAAGTCAAGACATGGTCACATTTATATTTTCAAGTGATTTTCCTGGCTCAAGTGTGGTAGGATTGGGGAATTACCAAGAGGTAGAGAACCGGACTTCATCATTCCATGTGCTTCGAGAACATAAACATAATGATATTTATAAAGTAACTATGAAAGAAGACAGAGCCGTGGGATACTCGAATTTTCAATCATTCAGATTACATTTGCAAAAGAGGGTATGATGTCCGGTTTGTCTTTGAACCTTAGTGCCTGGTACAGTGCCTGACCCACGGTGGCAACTCAAGGATGTCTGCGCAATTGAATTGAATCGAACACATGGGATGATCAGCAAACCACAAAAAAGTAAGAGCTCAAGGTGGGATTTCTTAAAATCCTGCTCTGATGAATCGCTCTGTTTGCTCTTTTCTGACCGTGAGACCTATTTTTGCAGTTTCTCCCTTTGCCTTGGCTGCCGGGGAGCTTAGAGTCAACTAACCATCTTAGCCCCCAAGTCCAGTACGTTTGCTTCCTTCTCTCTTTGAAGGGTCTCAATAGTTCTATCTTATGAGCTCTGTAATGTTGCTTTATACAATCTTGGAAAGAAGGCAGGACACAGATTAAGTCCTAGGCCTGTGTTCTTTGCTGGAGAATGAGGGTGAGCATCGAGGTCTGACTGATGGCCGATTCCTGGGATTGAGGTGGCCGCTTTAAGACAAAGGCAGGGCGACAGGAGACAGAGGTTGTCTTATTTCTGGGAGACCTATCTGGTGCTCTGCTGCAGATCTGTCCCTTCCTACCTCAACCCTGGGGCATCCTGAGAGATGAATAAATGCTTCTCCTCTTAGGGAAACTTGGAGGCAGAAGAACGACAGGAAGACAAATAGAACGTGGGCCAATGCGCAGCGGCCAGTGTGAGGCCTGGCTGCCCTGGGACAGAAGAGAGGTGGGGGTGGGGGGCAGGGAGAAAAGGACCTGCAGTAGCAGCACAGCCCTGGGCCCTTGATGGGATGGGAGGGGACAAAACAGGAAAGAAGGAAGATGGGAGAAGGTGGAGGGGAAAAGATGAGGGAGAAGGTGGAGGGGAGAAGATGAATGGCCACTTACCGAGCACTATTAATTCCTGGAATGAATGCCTCCTTTGTGCCAGGAACTAAGGCTACTATGATAAATAAGACAAAGAATTTTCTGCTTGCAGGCAGTTTACATTCTAGCTGGGGAGGGGGTGGGGGTGCTGTGCAGAAACTCTGAACAAGTTGTTTCAGATTAGAGACCTGATCTAACTCAGTGAGTGAAAAAGAGATGAGTAGGTAGGACCAAAGAAGGAGGAGGAATCCGGTGGAGGCAGAGCTGGAGACCGCGCCCCACGGAGCACAGGGGGTGCCCCGGAGTGAGGAGGACCGGCAGGGGGGCGGGGGGTGGGGAGGCAGGGGCCGCCCAGGGCCCGGAGGTCAGGGTGAGGGTGTCGACAATACACCAGAAGCCATGGGAGGCCATCAAAGGGTTTGAGCGAGTAATAACCTGGTCACATTTCTGTGTCAGAGGATCACTCCAGGCCTGGGGTGGAGGATGAACTGAAGTGGGTGGGCATGGAGGCAGGGAGACCGAGCTTCTCAGGCCCATCAGGCTTAGTGGGTGGATGAGGGTGGGGGCAGCGGGGCTGGAGGGAATGGTCAGATTCAAGGTAGGCTGGGGAAGGATGGACTACTGATTGTGGGGGGGGGAGGGGGGGTGTAGGAGAGGGATGAGGCAAGGAGTCTCAGGTTTCTAGTTGAAGCCTGGGGCAAAGAAGGGTGAGGTCACTTTCTTAGGGAAATCTGGAAGAGAAAGTGAGGAGAGAGGGAAGGGTCATGAGCTGTTTCATACAAGCTGAGTCTGAGGATCCTGTGAAACAGTCAAGTGGACACAGAACATAAAATTGGATGTATGGGGGTGCCTGGGTGGCTCAGTCAGTTAAGTGTCCAAATCTTGATTTCAACTCAAGTCATGATCTCAGTGTCGTGAGATCAAGCCCTGCATTGGAATTTTATCTCTCCCTCTCCCTCTGCCCCCCTCCCCTCCTAGCTCATGAACTCCCCCCTCACCAAAAAAAAAAAAAAAAAGTTTGTATCTCAAAGGAGATTCTGGGCTTGAGATACAGTAGTTTGGGGAATTGTTGGACCATAGAAAATAAATGAAAGATTTAGGATTGAATAAATTCACGTAGGGAGTGTCCTTGAAAAGGGTCTAGAACAAAACCCTGAGAGTCTCTGACTTTTAGTGGTCAGGGGAAGGTGGACAATGGATACTGAAAAATAGTTGCCAGAAAGTTTTCAGCTGATGTTTGATCAGGAAACCAGGCGTTACTTTAGATAAGTAGGAAGGTATAGATACAGGAAGTTATCCTGTAACCTCAAAACCTCTCAGAACTTACAGCAAGCAGGAAACGCTGCTCTCAAGTTCACTGCTGTCAGAAAACTAGGAAGTTGCAAGAAATTGCAAAAACTCTTGAGGTGATGCCATTTACCTGCTGCACGGAGGTGCTAATTCTCAAGAGAATGTTGGAGGCTGCTATAAAACCCCCACCTGCCTTCCATTGTTGGAGGAAAAATATCTCCTGTTTCTCCTCTGCCTCCGAAATCCTGCACAGATGATTGAGTAGGTCCCATTGGTGGGACGGAAGGCACAACGCTGCTGGCAAGGGATGCCGGGCCGAGCTGCCCAGACTTAGAGTCCCTTATGACCCAGGGAGAGCATAAAATGGAGTGGGAGTGGGGTGGGATGCTCAACGCCAAACAAAAATCAAAACAAGGGCAAACACAGCAGCAGGGAGACCAACAAAAATAGCAGTAAAAGTAACAGAATCCAGCCGAGGTAGGAAAGGATAGTGTCTTCAAAGCTCCAGAAAGAGTGTTTCAAAGAGTGAACTTTGCTCCTCTGGCCTTTCCAAATGTTCCCTAAGTATCCAGTCTCCTGCCTTCAACTCCTTACTCTTTGAAACATCCAGAGCGATTTCTATTTTCCTGACAAAAACTCCCTCTCGGACAACTGCATCTCTTTTGCTGTTCTCCCTCCTCTCCACATAACATGGTTGTTACTGTTTTGCAGAAGAAGAAAGGAAGGAGGAGAGAAATGAAATAATTTGCCCAGGATTAGAAAGCTAGTCCTAGCAAAGTCGACATTTTAATCCAGACTAATCTCAATTCAAATCCCATGCTCTTGCTATCATAGAAATCTTTTGTACACAGAGTGTGGAAAATAAAGACTATGAGAGAGAGAGAGAGAGAGAGATGGGGAAGGAGGGAGGAGAGAGGAGGGGGGAGGAAGGGGAGAGAGGGGGACGGAGGAGGAGGGAGAGGAGGAATGGGTATAAAAGAAAAGAGGAAGAGACAACAGCATCAAGAAAAGAGAAGGGGGGATCCCTGGGTGGCTCAGTGGTTTAGCATCTGCCTTCTGCCCAGGGTGTGATCCTGGGGTCCCAGGATCAAGTCCTGCGTCGGGCTCCCTGCATGGAGCCTGCTTCCTCTGCCTGGGTCTCGGCCTCTCTCTCTCTCTCTCTGTGTCTCTCATGAATAAATAAATAAAATCTTTAAAAAAAAAAGGGGGGGGGAGGAAGAAGGAAAGATCGAAGTCCTTTCTGTTCTTTCCCCATCCCAAACTTGCTTCTTGTTTCTGTTCTCATTCAACAGCCCCAGGATCACCCTGCATTCCCATTCCAAGCCCACCCCCCCACCCCCCCACCCCACCCCCCACCCCAACCCCTGCACAGCCCCAACCCTGCCCTCCTTTCCTTCCTGCCCTCACTTCAGGTCTTCCTCACTTCTCCTCTGAGTGACTGCCGCTTCTCTCCGTTGCAGCCTTGCCCCTGGCCCCCACCCAGTTCATCCTCCGCATCTGGCCAGAGTGATCTCCCAAAGCAGAAAGTTGACCTCATCTATTATCCTCCAAAAGGGTCTCATCATCTTTTGTAAGAAGTTAAAATTTCTTGGCGTGGCCCGTCTTGTCGTCTTGTCCGGGCCTGCCTCTCCGTCTTCGCAGCTTCCGTTCCCCACCCCCTACCCCAGGGGCCACCGACACCAGCTCACTCACACTATTCATGCCCCAGTCGTTATTCCTTGGACTCCAAACATCTGCGATCCCGTTCCCTCTGCCTGGAATGTCCTTGCCTTGCCCCTGCCGGTCTGACTGTTACTCCTGCTTCCTTCAGGGCTTTGCTCAGGAGGCTTTTGCTGACTTCTAGAGCTGTGCTGGCTGTGTCTCCCCTCTCCCACTGGCACCTTCTCACCTCTGCTAGAGCCCTCACCACGCTCCATGGTAACTACTGGGTAGCTTTTCTGTTTTTCCACCAAACTGTCAGCTCTTTAAGGCAAGGAATCCTCTCTTTCCCAGCAATAGATATTTTCTATCTCTTTGATATTTCATTAGCGGCTGATTGGGTGGGTGAATGAATGAAGCTGTCTGTAAGGATGGTGCAAGGGGGAAAGGGTATCTGTTGCCACAGTGACCCATTGAGGTGAATAAAAATACCCTCATGAGGAGATGGTCAATTCAGTGGGTGAAATCAATGAGGATAATGTGGCATATAAAAAAGAAGTTGACCAAAGGCCAAGAGGCCAAAGAATTAGACTAAAACTCAGACTTATTATTCTTGGCCATCGATCAGCTGCTGACTCCCAAGTAAGGAGGAACTGGTGAAAGCTCAGCTTACATTCTTGCACCCTGTTTATGGTAACATAAGAATATAATGAGCTGCATATGTTTGTTTTGATTGCTTAGTAAATCTGTTTATGATTTTGTTCATGTTGTATAAATTGAATTATTGTGAAGTGATCCAATTTGTCAAAATGCTAAAGTTTAAATCCCTAACTAGGTATTGAAATTAGAAACCACTGACTCCAGATGCATCCTATCAACCCTCTAGTGGGTACATCATAGGCCAGCATAGACTGTTCTAAAGGCAGCTCCTTGCACACCACCTGGTGATTAGAGGAGCAGGTAGGGAGGAGGTAACAACATTTGTATCTGAAAAATAATAGCAGCATTTATTGAGGACTTTCTAGATGCCAGTGGGCTAAATCCTTTCTATTCATCATCTCACTAAAGCTTCATACTGATTATATGGCATTTGTGTTACTACACCCCTTTACTGAGGGAGAAAGAGAGGCTTTGAGGGGTTAAGCAAACTTCCTAAAGTCGGGGAGACACGTGGCAGAGCTATGATTCCCGTCTGACTCCTACTGCTGTGCTTTCCACCATTCACTGGCTGCACTTGCCTGCCTTTGAAATGACTCCGTCAGGGGTCTCTACAAGGGGCAGCAGAGCTGTTTGACTACGAGAAAAAGAAAGCATGATACAGCGACGTTCCAAGGTCTCATTGACTACTACCATAGGAGAGTCATCTAATGAGAACAGGATTTTGTTTGGCCCAGCAAACTGAAATTCATTCTTCAACATTTAGCTCAGGGCCGTCCACCACGGGTAGGGCCTTCCTCAGTCCTCTTACATAAAGCTGACTGCTCCCTCCTCTGTTCATACTTCTACATATCTCTAAAAGGAGGCTTTTTAAAAAAATCTTCTGTTGGTAGGGTCTGTATGCCTACTCCTTAATGAAACTTGAGCTTCTGGAAGAAAGGAATGGTGCTTCATTCATCTCCTATCCCCAGCTTCTGTCACGATGCCCAGTACATGCAAACCTAGCAAATGTTTGTAGAATGATTAAATGAGTGAGTTATATAAACAATGAAGGCTGTAGCACGATCTGAGATAAGGGGGAAAAATGAGAATGAGCATCTGCCAGCTTGTGCACACAGGATGTGACCTAGACTTCCTCTGCTTGAAAAGTAATGCTCATACTCTGAGTTGTTGCAGGAACAAAAGAAAGAGAATGGAAGAGACATCGGAAGGCAGAAGCAGGAGTGTTCCCGTTCCTGGGGCTCTCCACCGGGGGCTCCTGGCTGGGGTTAGATTAGCACCTTCCAGCTCGGAGACACTGTTGCTACACAGAGGGGCTGGTAGGCACCTTCTAGTTACAAAACACAACAGATAGATTCTGATAACAGGCCTTTAAGCAAAACCACACACACATACTCACTCATAAAATCCAAAACAAAAAGCACAACTCAAGTTGCAAGCTAATTCATTATTTCCATGTTTGCTGCTCTGTCTGTAAATACCTCATAGACAGACGACGTAGTAGGCTTGGAGTCGACTATCTTTTCAGAACCGTACATCATGCCAACTTGGAAAACTCCCAGTCACCCAAAGTGACAAAAACTCTTAAATTAGTCAGGACCTAATTTTAAAAGACAAGGAAACGCTTTCTGGACCCCATGCCTCATGGGTGTGTACTAGAAAAGCCCTTCTGTCATAGTACTTGGCACAGAGACTTGCACTTAAACTGTTTAATGTTACAACTACAATCGTCAGCCATAGACTAAACTCTGGAGAGGAAGATGAATGTTCACTACCTGCTGTCGGCTCTGGCACTAAGAGCTGGCACTGAGTCCCCTTCCCACAAGAAGTGGGAATAAAAACAAACCACTCAGACACTTTTGGCCTTTATGTGGACTTATGAGCATAATCTTTTTTTTTCTCTCTCTCTCTCTGTCTCACACACACACGCACGCACGCACACACACATATACTCCACATCATGATACCTAAGTAGAAGAGGTTCACATTAAGGAAAAGGAGTCTTGAAAGTCTGATCCAAGCAGAGAAGAAGGCCATCCCCGTCTCTAGGACTCTATACCCAATGTAATGTTTATTTCATGTGCTTTTGCCAGCACTCGCTTTCATCCAGCAAGAAGTACAAATATACACAACACCACGACAGTGCTATTTGTGAAGTCCTTCCCTTCCAGCTGAAAAGGAAATAGGATCCAGTTTTTTCTCAAATAAGTGAAATCATCTGGTTATCGCCACATGTAATTGTTCAGTCTTTTAAGGTCTTTGCCGTGCTGATGAAGAAAAAATATCATTTTCTCAGTAAAGGCTAGTGTCTGGCACAGAGCAAACATTCGGTAAATGTTCATGAATGAATGAATAAACAAACAGATGAGAGGGAATAGTCAACTATAAAGAGAAAGATGACAGATCTCATTAAAATGCAGTCATGTTATTATGGTCTTTTGTCGGCTGGAACACAGACAAGGGAGCCACTTGTACAGGATAATAATTATAGACCTGCCACAAGTTTTCAAGGTTTCATGGAAAATATTATCTGGCTCTACCAAGACTTTCTATAATGTGGGCAAAGTATTTATCTCTTTTTTTTTTTTTTTTTCTGACAAGGATGTTATAATTCATCATGTAAGTTGGTGTTTTTTTTTTTTAATTTTAATCTGTAGCTTAAAACTTTCACAGCAAAAAATCTAGCTCACAGGCAATAGCAATCCTAGTGGGGCCCTTTATATATTGGACATCAGTTCAAAAACCCCACTGTGGGTCAGGTCTCCACAGGTCGCCAGGACCTCCTTGGAGTCAGTAAGAAAATCTAGCTCAGTTCAGAACCTCAAGGACTCCCCCCAAAAGTCCAACAAATCTCAGAAATGACCATCCTGGGGCCAGGAAGGCCAACCTTCCATGATCTACCTTGCAAGGGCCATGAGAGCTTTCCCAACTTTAATGACCGTTATCTGGGATTGTCTGAGAATCTCATTACAATGCAGATTTGGATTTCATAGGTCCAGGATAGGGCCTGAGATCTCCCTTTGCTAATAAACTCCCAGGTGATGGTGATGCCACTAGTCCACAGATGGGCTATTATATCAAGAGCCTTCAGTTTTCTCATCCAAAAGTAGAAAGATATTAATGCCCAACTTTCGAAGTTGTTTGAAGATTCAGTGAAACAATGAAGTATCCCTGGCATGGGACCCATTCCTATAGTTCACATTTATTTTTTTCAACTATTGAATATAGAAATTCAAAAGAAGTAAGTCGTAAAGCTAAGCTACTCAGAGAAAGTTCTTGGAGGAAGCAGGATTGTATCTGAGTCTTAAAAGTATATAAGGATCAGAGTATAATTATCACCCTCTTCACCTAATTCTGAACCCCTGTTAAGCCTCAATTTAGATGTCATGATCTTAGGAAAAGCTTCCCTCCACAGGCCAAGCTAGCCCCTATACTGTACATTATTACAATATTTGGTACCTGCCATAGGTAATTAGCCTCCCACACTAGTCACTAAAGCCCATAATGTTGGCACAGTCTCTGCTTTGCTCATGGTTGTATCCCTCAACCTAGCACAGTGTCTAAGTGTATACTAGTCATTCTGTTCATCTTGTTTGCATAATTTAATGAAATGAATTCAGAACTCAAGTGGTCAGGTATCAAAATATATTTGTTTTTTTTTTTGTTTTTTTTTTTATTTTTTATTTTTATTTTTTATTTTTAATGTTTATTTATTTATGATAGTCACAGAGAGAGAAACAGAGAGAGGCAGAGACACAGGCAGAGGGAGAAGCAGGCTCCATGCACCGGAAGCCCGATGTGGGATTTGATCCCGGGTCTCCAGGATCGCGCCCTGGGCCAAAGGCAGGCGCCAAACCCCTGCGCCACCCAGGGATCCCTCAAAATATATTTGAAATGAGATAGAATTTCTAAAAATTATGCATGAGATGTCAGAATTTCCACTCAACAACAAGAATTACAGAGGGTCAACAGTCCTTTTGGCCTTGCCAGAGATAGAAGAACACAGGCATGAGGAAGTCACAGGCTCACTCTTAGGCTAGCGGGATGATTAATCCACAGCCACAGTGGGATAAGCATTATTATTGAGGTGTATATGAGGTATTGCTGGAGCACAGAAAAAGCAGCAATTTCTTTGTCAGGGAAGGAGTGGGAAGGAGAGCAGGCTGAGCTGCAGAGAAGAGGACAGTTGAGCTGATTTTGAAGAATGAGCAGGAGTTAGCTTAATTAACATCTAAATGGAAGAGCATTTATTTCATCCTGAGGAGGTCCCATCAGGAGTACAAATTCTGAAGCGCAGCCCTGCCATTTTACTATTTGCAAAATTAGGCAAATTATTTATCCTCTTTGGGCCTCAGTTTCCACATCTGAAAAGGGGATTAATAATAGAATATACTTCACCAGATCTTTCATTTGGATTAAGTAAATTACTCTATGTCAAGTGCTTAGGGCAGTGCCTGGCACCTGGGAAGGGTTGTAGAAGAGTTGGTTGTTGCTGCTGCTCTTGCTGTTGTAGTTCCATTTAGCTGTAACTAAAAATGATTTTCACCTGTGAACCAAAGTTTGGCTTTATACCCATAATGGGTTCAAGTCCATTGTGTGCCTGGGCACAGCAGTCAAAAACGACCTCCTCTAAAGAGAAGGGAGTACAGCCAAAGGGAGTCCGAGATAGGCGGATGTGGTATCAGCTGACTACAGTAATCCAGATGAACAGTGGTGTCTTCTCACACACCCGACACAGAGCAATCCGCCCATGCCAGGGTGTTAGGGTGTTACAGGGAGAGAGCGAGGCTAGTGCCACTTAGGAGAAGAGAGGCCCGAAATCCGTCCTGTTCATTTAAGTGCATGTGCCAGTCAAGTGAGGAGTCCTTTAAGAATGGCTTCTCCCAATGGCTATTTTTTCCCTCACAATCTTTAAGGCAGGAAGATGGCTTAACACGTCAAAGAGACATCATTCATTCTGTATGCGTTTTCTGAAGCAATCTTCTTTATCAATACTTCATGAAACAGACTCCCTAGAATGAGCAAGCAGACTGAAGGTCAAGAGAGGGTTATTTGCCGCAGACACTGGAAGGCTCGACTAAACCCCACTGATGTCACATTCAGAGGCTGTCTACAATTGAGACAAAGGATACTACATCCTAAAGCAGAGGTTTAAGCAAAGAATTCTAGAGATATCTATTTTAGAAACAAACAGAAAGCCCTGCAGTGTCTTACATTTATTACACGATCCAGTTCCCCACTCCACACAGTGGTGTTCCTCTTATTACTCAGCTCTTGGTTTTTCTTATCTCCACTCAATTAATTGTCAAATGATTCTTAGTCATAAGACAATTTTGTCACATGATAAGATGATCTGTGATTGCTACAAATTTCCTCCCTCCAGCCCCAAATTTCACCAATAAGACAAAATAATTTTGGTGAAAATCTCAGAATTCAGGACAACTTCAATCTCAGCTACAGTTCTGGTTTCTGAGTCTTCTCTGGAATAAAAACAATAGAAGGTCCATTAGAAATAAACTGGAGGATGGTCAGTTATCCATTCCAGCCTTTCCCAAGGCATCACCATGAACTTCCAAGAGCAAGGAGCCATGTCCAATTAAATGCTTAGCACCATGCCTCATGCATACTTCTATTTTTGATATTGTTTGATGATGATTGCAACCTTGATTCAGATTTTTTTTTAGAAAATCTTTATTGTATTTCAAATGCCTAAATAAATACCTCTAGTTTTAATTTGGCTTTATTAATAAATTAGGCCTGCTCTTTCTAGGTCCTCTCCAGGGAAAGCCTTCCCCAAAGCAGTAATTCCCAAAATGTGATTTTGGACTTCGCAACATCAGCATTACCTGGGAACTTGTTAGATATGCAAATTCTCCAACACCATCCAGCCCTATTAAATCTGAAATTCTGAAGGTAGATTCCAGCGATCCATCTTTTAACAAGCCCTCTGGATAATTCCGGTACATATCACTAGTTGAGAACCACCACACTACATGTATAAAAATTACTTTTCCAAACAAGTTATAGTGAGTCCCATAAGGTTAATACCAATATACTCATTTTGTTGACTCTTCCTCTATATATCAAATTACTTGCTTAAAATCCTCTGGTACCTACATGATAAAACACATATTCCTTAGCTTGACCTACAAAGATCTTAATGAGTCTTTCCTACCCTATCCAGCCTCACCTCCCTACCACATACATCATGCCTCAGACCCACTGTGCACATTCTTCACTCCATGTGATACATACTCTGGGGCCTCTCCCTAGAACACTCTTCCCCTCTCCTTTGCTTAGCAGACCCCTCTCCTCCTCAAAGACAAAGCTGTGATATCACCCCTTCCCCAACTCCCCCAAGCAGAATTAGATGCTGTATCCTCATTGTTTCCATGTCTACTTGTTCATATATCTCTACAGTTATATATTAAATAATCTTGTAATTTATCTTCTCATGGCCATAGCCCCAGAGATAAACAATAAGCAATTTAAGAGCAAAGGCTGTATCTTCTTGGTCTTTGTAGTCCCAGAGCTAAGTTCAATGCCTGACTCTATCACATGTTCAACATGTTTGTTGAATAAATGCTCGATGCCACAGTCACAGAAAGAAAATCGAAACATTTATATATTCTGTACTAAGGCAAATACAACTAAGGTCAAGAAAAGAATTAAATTCATCTGGGGCTAAAAGGCTGTATGAATAGAGATCTAACAGTAGAAAAGCAAGTGCTTCCAAATCAGAAAACATGGGTTTTGGTTCCATCCATTAGAGTTGTTTAACCTTGAGGAAATGAATCCCTGAGTCTCACTTTCCTCCCGTGTAGAATGGGGGTGGATAATACCTGCCCTGTTTGCCTTACTGGTTGTTGTGATGACGTGAGTTACCGAAAGATATTACTAATGTCCATATGGGATTTGATCTTATTATTAAACGTTGCATTAACTGAAACATTAAAGCACATTAAAGCATGAAGACTTCAGAGCATTCACTAAACATGAGGCGCTGTGATAAGAGGAAGGAGGAAAGGAAAAAAGAAGTTCACCAGTTGAAAAACACCCCTTTGAACTTAACCTAGCAGAGTGTCTCAACCCAGGAAAACTTCCTGCAAATATTTGCTCTACAGAGTAATCGTGGCTTTTGTTGTTGTTGCCTTTTTCTCTCTATGCTTCCACCCTTCAAATATCCTCGACTTCTGGTTTCTGAAAGTGAAAGCATCAAGAGCAGCATATACTTGCGGTCTCCCCCACCTCTCTTTCACATTCTATTCCCATTTTCCACCTCTAGGAGGGCAGGGGCAGTCTGCCAATTACGTTTCTTGTCATTCTCCCAAGAGCCTTCACGGTACACAATTATGCCAAGCTTCAGACTGCCTACAGTCAAGTAGTCAGGCTATCTGACTGTTTTCAGCTCCACGCTTTTTGGCTGATATAAGGAATCTGGTGGTACAGGGAAGGGCCTTAAATTCCCAGCCTGCTCGCCAAATCCGGCTAATGCTTAAATCAAGAGTAAAGGAATTTGAAATGGAGTCTGGCTTTGGAAATTCTGTTTAAGGGATGTCAGCAGTTTATAAAATTTAGTCATGTTTTAGATTAAGTTTACTGGGTTTCATCTGTGTGTGTGTGCTAATCTATAATCTCCTTTCATTGGCAATTTGTTCATTCTATTTTGATAGCCCTGCTCAGACTCCATTAATCATATGTCATGATGACTTTCCTACCTTTCAATGTTTAAGATGCTTGGAGGAAAGTCCATCTTCCCAGACACTTATGTGCTACATTGTAAGCTATTTTTGCTATGAAGAGTGTTGTAAGATCAAATATGAGCTTAACTGTGCTGACAATGAACACAGATGTGGGCCAGGCAGGCTTGACCTCTTGCAATAAGGATGGTGAGCAAACAGCCTAAGCAAAATTGAGAGGAAATGAAGCAAAAAGAGGAAACAAAAAGGTGAGAAAATAGAAGAGTTGGGGGCAGGCAGGCAATTTATGAGGCCACCACAAAAGGAATGTGTTAAGTGACCAAAGCAAGACCGCTAGAGAGGGCTCATGCGCATTAGAGAACACAGTGGGCTCTTCTCTAAAGTGAGAGGTGTGTGCTGAATGAAGAAAGAGAACAACTTGTTCTGAGAAATTTCTAGACTGACGGAGTCCAGGAAATTTACTAAAGTTTCAATAGCCATGAGGCCGATTTCAACCTGGAACCAAACTGCAGACCCAAGATTCCTACAAAACTTATGCTTCTTCCTTGATGAGAATGGATTAAAACAGCTTAGGGAAGGGATAGGAATAGGGAGAAATAGCAGTCTTGGAAGAGTCAGCATATTAATTTATGCTACCTAAAATAAATACTGATATACTATAATTATATCCCCATATGTAGTTTCTCCCATGAGCTCTCTCCAACCTGCTAGTGTTTTGATCCTCTAATAGACTGATGATGGCTGTGGTCTGCCACAGAGGACATTGGAGGGGATGGGGATTTCTAACACTAAAACGAGGGGAATCCCTCTTTCCACTGTGTGATGATGGCAAAGATGTATATAAATACAATTTGTCAACTGGTGTCCCCCTAATAAATATACAAGATTGATTCAATTCCTTGTTCCACTAATCGGGACATTTCCATGCCTCTGTAACATTTCTGAATTGCTTGTAGTCACCTCCAGCTCTGAGTTCCCACTGGCACCGAAATGTTTCAACGATCATCATAGGGCATTTCACCTGTGTGGTCCTAATTCCTCCTCATACGGACCCAGATATTGAATCCAACTCCTTTGCTTAATTTTCAACACTCCCAATCAACAAATCAACAAAACAAAACCATCAGGGAGATATTTGTGAGAATAGAAGACTTTGTCAAAGCTTGGGGCAATGCCAGGATATATACAACAGATAGGCAACTTAAAATTCCCTGATTGATATCTCTATTCCTAGAAGTCTCTTTGACCCTTCTCAGAATGGACTCCAATCTTCCACCATATTGCTTCATCCTTATCTCTGTTGTCTCTCAATCCCACACTCCAAAAAGGTCAAATATCTCTTTTTTTACTCTAGTTCTTACCAATCCATTTTATTATGGGCACATCTACTACAAGCAGCAAAGTGTTGCCTTGTGATAGGGAGAATTAGATCTCATATGTAAGCTACTCTATATTCCCAGTGAAAATGTCATTTCAAGGTTCATTGAAGAACTATTTGTTTAGTGCCTCCTGTGTGCCACAAGTTTCAATGCATAAAGTTGTTCATATGACATCTCTAACAATGCAAAACTGGAGAAACTTAAATTCCGACCAGAAAGGAATGGGTAAATTCACTATGATTCAGTCACTCAATGAAGTAGTATATTCAGTAGGGATCACAAAATATAAATCACTTTTCGACTCAAATGTGCAAAAAGCTGTAATCGTAATTCATTAAACCTCTAATTCCTCTGGTTTTACTCCACTGATTAGTGAGGGGAAGATTTGGCAGATCTGATTTAAAGTTTAGTCTGCTTTGATAATTTAGGTGGTATTCAGGCTCCCTGGATAAAAAGATTAAATCTCTCACAGCTCTCTGCTTCCCTTGCTTCTCTCATTAAGATAGCATCTGGCTATATCGGGGCATCTTATGTGTCCTTTTGGGGGCAAAAATGAAGGGGTGCCCTCTAGCACAGTGCCCTTTCCTCTTCTGGATCTCTGGAGGCGTGTCAAGGATGCTCTGTGACTTGCCAACATTCATTGATGGAGACTGCTGCTAGTTCAGCTCAACCTCATTTGCTTTGCCAAGCCCCAATGTGCACCTTGGCTGCTTAGGGCCTTGGTTTGGCTTTGACGGCTGAACACCCCCAAGCAGCTGCCCTAGTCCTCGTCCAGCCTCTGGCCTACAGTCCATGCCCAGGTGCTGCTCCTGGGTTATCCTGTTCACCACAACAAACCACACAGGCTCCCTGGCTTTCAAGTCAGTATGGATACCTCTGGGAATAGAGGGGTGTTCCAGAAAGTGACACCAGACCATTTTCTGGTGCCGTATGACCATCAGCCCTTCTTAATTTTCTTCTACCTGGTGATGCACAGAAGTCTCCTCCCAAAATCTTAAACATAAGTGACAAGGGGTGGGAGTGGGGGAGTAGGTAGGTTTCTTGGAGCTTTGTTTCTCCCTCCAGTTATAGAATGCACGGTAAACTAAAACCTCCACTTAATTCTTTCACTTTCCTCCCTTCCCCTCTCCTCTCTGTCCCACCTGCGTCTGGGGCAGAAAGAGAGCAAACTTTTATTTTGCTTCCTTTGTCTTAAACTTAGCCCTGCATATACTGCACAGCAAGCTTCATGCTTTGCTGTTGAGGCCCAAATGAGCATCTCCACACCCCAGGAGAACTCTACGGGTCTGGGTCATTCAGGCTTGATTGTAATGTGCAGGAGAGGGCTTTGGCCAAAGGAATAGTAAATCCTTTTTCCCGCAGCTTAATCCTATTTGCATGTCAAAGGCTAAGTATTACCTCAGCCTTCCTCCGGACATTACTTCCACACCAAGGAGGAGGTACCTTGGTCAATGGGAGAAGATGAAAGTCAAGTACTCAGGAAGACAGAAAAGAATATGAATACTTCCCCTTTCTGATATTTCCCACTCATTTTACATGAAAGACTCCTAACTCTGGGAAAGAACTAGGGGTAGTGGAAGGGGAAGTGGGCAGGGGGTGGGGGTGACTGGGTGACGGGCACTGAGGGGGGCACTTGATGGGATGAGCACAGGGTGTTATTCTATATGTTGGCAAATTAAACACCAATAAAAAATAAATTTATAAAAAAAAAGAATATGAATACTTAAACATGTATCTTCATTATAGAGTAACCATTTCAAATTATGCTTATAAAGTTCTTAACAAACTAAAAAAAAAAAAAACTTAATAAAAATGTATGTGTGAGGGGCAGCCCCGATGGCCCAGCAGTATGGAGCCACCTTTGGCCCCGGGGTGTGATCCTGGAGACCCAGGATCCAGTCCCACATCGGGCTCCCTGTATGGGTCCTGCTTCTCCCTCTGCCTGCGTCTCTGCCTCTCTCTCTGTGTCTGTCATGAATAAATAAATAAAATCTTTTAAAAAATGTTTATGTGAGTATGCTATCATAAAGAAAGCAGGATAGAAATTTATGGGGAAAATAAAATCACAACTATACTAAAATGTATAGAGAGGAAAGATTGACAGGAAAGGTACCAAAATGTTACCAGTGGTAGTACATCTACAAATATAGGTGTACGAAAAATATATAGTATAGATATATAGTATACAAAATACTCCTTAGCTATTAAATATAATTAAGCAATGATACAGAAACATTTTCAAAATATAATCTTTAGAACAGTGTACAGAGCGTGCTGCACACACGCATACTTGTTTAGGTATATCTCTTTCTGGAGAAATACATAAGAAACTGTTGATAGTGGTTGTCCCGGGGGGAAAGGTCCCTAAAGAAGCAGAGGACAGAGGTGGCAGGCAGGATTGCTTGTTATATTTGAATTACTTAAGATTTCTTATATTAAATGTAGTGATTCAAAGGAGCACCTGCACTCCAATGTTTATAGCAGCGATGTCCACAATAGCCAATCTATGGAAAGAGTCCACATGTCCATCAACAAATGAATGGAAAAAGAAGAGGCGATATTTATATACAATGGACTACTATTCAGCCATCAAAAAATATGAAATCTTGCCATTTGCAACAATATGTATGGAACCAGAGGATATTACACTAAGTGAAATAAGTCAATGAGAGAAAGACAGTTATCATATGATCTCACCCATATGTGGTATTTAAAAAACAAAACAGAGGATTATAGGAGAAGAGAGGAAAAAATAAAACAAGATGAAGATGAAATCAGAAAGGGAGACAAACCATAAGACATGCAGGAAACAAACTGAAGGTTGCTGGAGGGGTGGCGGGATGGGGTAATTGGGTGATGGGCATTAAGGAGGGCACCGGAGGTAACGAGCACTGGGTGTTACATAAGACCGATGAACACTGACCTCTACCTCTGAAACCAATAATGCATTATATGTTAGTTAACTGAATTTTAATAAATTTTTTTTTAAAAGTTGCTTCAAGAAGAAATTGGGTGAAGGGTACAAAGGAACTCTGTATTACCTTTGCAACTTCCTATAAATCTATCATTCCAAAATAATTTTTTAAGTTAAAAAAAAGATGTGCTTGTATTATCTATTTTAAAAAAGAATGATTTAACTATATTTTTAAAAATCCTATCTGTCCATATGAACCTCCTAGTTTGCTCCATCTTTTTGGAACATTTAAAAATAATTTTGACTATCCTATCACTCAATTCTATTTAAGTTACTTCTATGAAAAGAGTGTCAATTTACATAGAACTCTATATTTAGAGAATGTTGAATGTTCAGTCTCCCAATACAAAAAAAAACCAACTTTTTTTTAGACTTTTAAATTATCTTTGCATATTTTCATTCACCTATCCTCTTAGTAAGCTAAAACGTTCTCAACCGGGGCAAAACAAAGTCACCTGGAAGGCCTGAAAAACAGAAACCGAGCAGAAGAGGACTCTGCAGGGCATGAAGTCCCAACCTCAACCTGCGGTCGTCCGTGCTCTATACACGTACCACAGAAGCTCATTGTCCCCTGAGAAGCCCCGCGTGTCGGGGTCAGCTCCGGCTACCTACGGCCGTGGAGGGGCGGAAACCGTAGGGCCCGCTGACCTCCTTTCTCTACCTGGACTATCCCCGCTAATGCCCCCTAGTTCCCCAGCCTCGCCCCGGGGGTCTGCTCCTGGTGCACCTGGTGCTTCGCAGGGGAGCCGGCGCAGGCCCGTCCGCGTCCTCACCGCCCGCAGCTCCCCTCGCGCCGCGCAGGCCCCGGCCGCCGCTCAGCAGGTGGGGACCGCGCCGCGCCCTCGGCGACCGGAGACCCCCGGGGCCCGCCCGCCCCAAGCCGGGGGCGCGTGCCCGCCTGCGCCCGGGATGAGCGGGATGGAGACGCAGTGTGGCCACCCGCCAGCTACACGGATCCGGAACCAGCCGGGCTGGGACTCACCGCTTCACCTGGAGCGGGTGGGAGCACGCGGCTGCCTCGGGCCTGTGGGACGGGAAACATCCCGGAGCGCGGCCGCGCCGTGGAGGAGGCAACGGGAGCCGCTCGGGCCTGGCGCCGACGAAGCCTCCGCGCGCAGCTTGTCCCGAAGACCGTCCTCTGGGCGCCGAGCACTTGCGGTCCCTGAGCCCCGAAGCCCAGCGCTCTGTGCCCAGAGCGGACCCCGGGGTGCCTAGGACCCCTGCCCTCGGCTCCCGCCCGGCCGCGGAGCCGGCGTATCCACCACCAAGCTCGCGACCCGCCCATGCAGCGCGCGCTCTCCCTGGGAGCCCCCGCCCCCGCCCCCACCCCCACGCCGCGGTGCCCTCCTGTGAGGCCGAGACCCCCCCTGCTCACCCAATCCAGGCTTCACCCGGGCTCCCATCTAGGCCATGCCGCTCCCCGCCAACGGGTCTCCCCTCGTCTTCTCTCCACCCTCTCCAACCTTTTCTCCATACAGTTGCCAGAGGGTTCTGCTGAACCATAAAGCTGCTGTGACACAGATGCACGCACTGTCCAAAATACTTCAGTGTCTCCCCACTGGCTTTTGCATAAGAACTAAAATCCTGCCAAGGTCTTGCATGGTCTGGCCCCACCCGCCTCCCCAGTCTCATCTTGTACTGCTTTCATTTTGCTCTTTGGGCTTCCTTCATGTCCTTGGACAACATATGCCATCCTACCCCAGGGCCTTTGTATTTGCTGTTCCCCCAATCACTGTGCATGTCATTTTTTAAAAAAGATTTTGCTTATTTATTCATGAAAGACAGAAAGAGAGAGAGAGAGAGAGAGAGAGGCAGAGACACAGGCTGAGGGAGAAGCAGGCTCCATGCACCGGGAGCCCGACGTGGGATTCGATGCCGGGTCTCCAGGATCGCGCCCTGGGCCAAAGGCAGTCGCCAAACCGCTGTACCACCCAGGGATCCCTGTATTTCATTTTTTTAAAAATTTATTTATGATGGTCACAGAGAGAGAGAGAGAGAGAGAGGCAGAGACACAGGCAGAGGGAGAAGCAGGCTCCATGCACCGGGAGCCCGATGTGGGATTCGATCCCGGGTCTCCAGGATCGCGCCCTGGGCCAAAGGCAGGCGCCAAACCGCTGCGCCACCCAGGGATCCCCTGTATTTCATTTTTTATTAACTCCTGCCCATCCTTCAGATTAAGCCCAGATACTTTCCTGAACCCTTGGTTTCTTTTTCATATATTCTTAACCATGTACCTTTCAAGCCATGCTTATATCTAGATGTACATTAGTGTTTTTATTTGAATAATATCTATCTTCATAATAAACTATTAGGACAATCACCAGCCCATGGGAGGTGCTCATTAAGTGTTTTTAGAATTAACCCATAGAAGACTTACATTTATTTAGTGATTCTACCCCATATATTACCCCCACTTAACCCTCATGCAGACCTTTGAAGTCAAGTATGATTGTCTCATTTTAACAGATGAAATCCCTGAAGCTGAAAGACTAGATGATTTGTTCAAGATCATACAGAAAGTAAATGGAAGAGCTTCAGACTTTTCAGAAAAAAAAGCCTCTTCCTACAAATACTTTGACAGCTTGTCTTAAATAGTCCTTTTTCATAGAACAGAACCTTTGGTTAGGGAGCTATTCATGTCTGCACTGAGATGCTGGACTGGTCTCAACCAGAGGTTCCATGTAGCTCAAATCCCTGCCATCTCTCTGGCAGCTCCACCTTGTTGCACATCCTGGCCCAGGGAACGAAGGAGAGAGAGAGCTCCTGCCAAATGGAAGGCAGGGCCTCTGCTAATTCTCACATCATTGCCCAGGGAAAGAAGTTCCCCACATGCCCCTCCAGCCCAATCTCCAGCCTCTAGAGACTGGAAAAGGAAAGGAAACGGGATCTCCCCTAGAGCTTCTGGAAAGAAGGCAGCCCTGCCAACTCCTTGATTTTAGTCCACTAAGACTTATTTCAGACTTCTGACCTCCAGAACTGTGAGATTCTAAACTTTTGTATTGTTTATGTCCCAAGTTTGTGGTAACTTCTTACAGAGGCAATGCACGTGGTGTATCCCTTCTTCCCACACTGCAGTCTCTCCACTAGCTGAACCCAACTGGGAGCCAAGTGACAGAGAAGCCAGGGAAACAGGCTGCAAGAGAAGGACAAGGAGAGGATCTGGGGGGAGCGGGCCGAGGACCACTGCAATCACCTTACAGCCTCTTTGGGAAGCAGGAGCTTCGCTGCACATCTGAAACTCATTCTTCCAAGTCCTATGGGTATAAATCATCTGGTCGAGCTTGCTCTAATATAAGTGGGGAAAAGACTGACTGGCATACTGAAACCTGTGCAGGGATGGAGGCATATATATCACAAAAACAAGGCTTATTCTCTCCTGACCCGTTCAATCATCATTAATCGTTGGAACCAAGGAATAACATTTGGTCAAGGAGGAAATTTCACGAGATGGTCTGGTAATTTTATGGACTCCTTTTGATTTTTCCTATTTTACTGGCATGTAAATCAAAACATGACATCACCTTATCTTTCTCAACTGCACTGATAACAGACTGCAATCTATAAAATGACAGTATTCCATAAAAACCAAGCCCTAGCTGGGTTATCATGTGTGCAGGTTGCTGCCCGCTGCCCCTGTCCCTGAGTCAGTCCCCAGTGTGACTTGGCAGCCCATCTCCATCAGCTCTGTGGTTGAAAAAAAAAATGGGTCATTGCACTGTGACAAAAGAACATTCACTGAAAATACAGCAATTAAGAAAAGTTTGAGCTCTAACGGTCTCAAATGCCCAAAGGAAGCTTGTACTTGCCGTGTGTGGGTGCCAGAAGCAGACAGACTGACAAAGCAACACAAGCTCCACCAGCAGCCCACCAGGGACACGTTTAAGAATCTAATCAGACAGAAGGAAGTGGCTGAAAGCCACTGATGGAGGGGACATGAGGCCTTAGAAAAAGGCTGTTTTCTACATTACTAGCATTTAATTGAAACATTCTGGAACAGCCAGTCCCAGGACCTAAAAATAGGGCATCACAACCAAAGACTCGGTAGTAAAGTTTTCACTTATGAAATCCTATTTTAGCCTAAGCGATATGGAAAGACTAGAACTCACAGGATGTCAAGCAAAGTGGCTCTCACACCAGCCCGCAGAACGGAAGACGTTCGTGAGAGAATCTAGGGAAAACCAGACAGCACTTGGAGCTCCGTGATGGGTACACGAGTGTTCACCATGTCCCTCTGTGCTCAGTCTTTACGAGAGTTTTTAAATTTTCCACAAACAGAGGGGAAAAGGCAGTTTTGATTTCATTGGATGCAGGAGATTTTTCATAGTTACTTTTCCTTCACAAGGCTCATTTCATAAATATTCTCACCAGGTTTCACCACCCGCCGAGCCGGGGCCGAGCTGCCAGGCCCATGGGGAGCAGAGGCCTGCTCTGGCCCAGGGCCTGGGCATCCAGGGGCAGCAGGCTCGAGGGGTGAAAGAAGCCGGGCAGCCCCTCCCCGACAGGCCCGGGGAGCCCCGCTCACCTGCACCCCGAGGGACCCCCAAACACTAGCTCGAGTTCAGCTTCCAAAGCATTTACTGAGCACTCGTCATGAGCCAGCTCTGGGTGCTGAGCTCAGAGCAGAATGAGAGCCTCCATCTGCAACAGCAGTCGCTTCATTGTCTTGAAAAGTTGAAGAACGTTGACTGAATTGTCTGCAAAGACACTCACCTTAGCAGCTTTCACTTTAATCAAGAAAAATCTGAGAACACAAGTTCTCCAAATGCTGCTGCTCAGCACCAGCTCCACCTACGAGCCGAGCAGGTGAGTTGAAGATAGACTAGGAGCCTCTCTTGTCAGCATCGCTTTTCAAACAGCAAGGCAAAACTTGGCTTCTCTAGAAAGTCCCAAGATGGGCAAGATGTACATCACGGAGGGGCTGACTGTACATAGCAATAAAGTGGAGCGCGGTAAGAAGGAGACCCGTGCCAATCCCATTTTGGAACAAATGTCTGAAAAATCACCAGGGTCATTAGCTCTGGTCCTGCTTGGCTCTGTCAGGGTAGGGAATGGGAAATGGAGCAGTGAGGAAATAAGCCAGGAGTGATAATGGGCAGTGCAGGGCCTTATCCATCTAAAGCAACGTTCCCTTCCCCCTTTTTTCCTTCTTAACAGCTGGCCCAGCGGACCTAAACTTAGCAAGGGCGAGGTGTAGGAAACTAGATAGTGCATTCTGCAGTTGGATAGGAAATACTGGGCTCAATGTGTTTAAGGTTAAGATTAATTCCTCACTTCCTCTGAATCTATTTTAGAAACAGAGCAAAGGATGGCATATGCTTTCTTCTAACAAAATGACAGATGATCAAAGGATAAACATGATCCGTATGTCAAACCCTCCTACTGACGTGGCCCTTTGCCTACAGAATTAAAAAAAAAAAAAAAAAAGTATTTTATCATTGTGGTTAAAATGTGGTTGCCTGGGTTTATTCAGAAAATTCAGTATGGCAACAGCCAGAAAAATAGTGACTCGTGATTGGCTGGACTGACACAAGACTGTAGAACAAAGGAAAAATCTAGTGGTATTGTTCTTAAACATCATCTTCGCAGCAATAAACAAAGACCACAAGGCCTCTCTCTCTCTCAAGTCTGAGACTTGGTGTCTGAAAGAAGAAATCTGCCCACTGTCGAGGTAGAGAATAATTTTTTCTGATTTGCTGTAACAATCCTAATTAATGTTGGCTTGTTATTGTTCCCTGTGTTCTGTAAATAAGAGCCCTCTTTCTGCATAGCCACTCATTAGGGCTGAGTTAATTGAATTTCAGAAGGAAGGGATGGCTGCCTCAGGAAGCAAAGGACTGAAGGCTCTGAAAGAGCAGTGTTTTACAAGTGACACACAAGTCACACTATGTCAGAAACATGCAGAGGGAGAATGAGCGCAGACCCCCTCCCCTCCCCTTTTCTCTGCAGAGTGGTTTATATGGGAGATTTTCAGTCTCCCTTTGCCTTGTTCCTCAGAGTTTGTCATTTCTTATGTCCCTTGAGCATGGCCCGCTGTGAACTTTTCAAGATCCCATATATCTGGGAGAAATGCCATTTAATCCATGATTCTTATTTTATTTTATTTTATATTCATTCAATTAATTAACATATAGTGTATAATTAGTTTCAGAGGTGGAGTTCAATGCATAAATAACACCCAGTGATCATAATATCACTTGCCCTCCTTAGTGCCCATCACCTAGTTTTCTCATCCTGCCACCCACCTCAATAACCCTCAGTTTGTTTTCTACGATTAAGAGTGTCTTATGGTTTGTCTCCCTCTCTGATTTTGTCTTGTTTTATTTATCCCTCCCTTTCTCTATGCTCCTCTGTTTTTTCTCTTAAATTCCACATATGAGTGAGATCATATAATTGTCTTTCTCTGATGGACTTATTTTGTTTAGCATAATCTCCTCTAGTGCTTTCCATATTGTTGCAAATGGCAAGAGTTTTTTGATGGCTGAGTAATATTCCATTGTGTGTATATATGTAACGCTTCTTCTTTATCTATTTCCGTTGATGGACATCTGGGATCTTTCCATAATTTTGGCAATTATGGACATTGCTATAAACATTGGGGTGCAGGTGCCCCTTCAGATCACTACATTTGTGTCTTTGGGATAAATACCTAGTAGTACAATTGCTGGGTCATAGGGTAGCTCTATTTTTAACTTTTTGAGGAACCTCCATACTGTTTTCCAAAATATCTATAACAGCTTGCATTCTCACAAGCAGTGTAAGAAGGTTCCCCTTTCTCCGTTTCCTGACCAACATTTGTTATATCCTGACTTGTTAATTTTAGCCATTCTGACTGGCCTGAGGTGGTATCTCATTGTGATTTTGATTTCTATTTCCCCGATGCCAAGTGACGTTGAGCATTTTTCCATGTGTCTGTTGGCCATGTGTGTGTCTTCTTTGGAGAAATGTCTGTTCATATCTCCTGCCCATTTTTTGAGTGGATTATTTGTCCTTTGGGTGTTCAGCTTGATAAGTTCTTTATAGATTTTGGATACTAACCCTTTATCTGATAAAACATCTGCAAATATCTTCTCCCATTCTGTAGTTGTCTTTTGCTTTTGTTGACTGTTTCCCTTGCTGTGCAAAAGCTTTTTATCTTGATGAAGTCCCAATAGTTCATTTTTGTCTTTGTTTCCCTTGCCTTTAGAGAAGTTTAAAGGCAAGAAGTTGCTGTGGCTGAGGTCAAAGAGGTTGCTGCCTGTGTTCTCTTCTAGGATTTGATGGATTCCTGTCTCACATTTAAGTCTTTCATCTATTTTGAGCTTATTTTGGTGTACGCTATAAGAAAATGGTCCAATTTCAGTCTTCTGGATGTGGCTGTCTAATGTTCCCAACACGATTTGTTAAAGAGACTGTCTTTTTTCCTCTGGATGTTCTCTCCTGCTTTGTCGAAAATTAGTTGACGATAGAATTGAGGGTCCATTTCTGGGTTCTCTATTCTGTTCCTTGATCTATGTGTCTTTTTTTGTGCCAGGACCACACTGTCTTGATGATCACAGCTTTGTAATACAACCTGAAGTCTGGAATTGTGATGCCAACAGCTTTGGTTTTCTTTTTCAACTTTCCTTTGATTATTCGGGTGTTTTCTGGTTCCATAAAAATTTTAGGATTATTTCTTCCAGCTCTGTGAAAAATGTTGATGGTAGTTTGGTAGAGATTGCATTGGATATATAGATTGCTCCGGGTAGCACAGATATTTTAACAATATTTGTTCTTCCAACCATGATCCTTTTAGTATAAAGAAAAATCAGAAATTGGCCAGCGCTGAGATTCTATTGATTCCAAGTTCCATCTTTAATGCTCCAACTAAAATGCTTTTTCAATCAAGGCACTTTTTAACTGTAGGTAGGACCTGATCTTTCTTAGAATAGGGTGTAATTACAAAGATTGTTCATTCCATCTTTCATTCACTTATTGTACAAATAGTTTTTGAGCTCCTAGCATGTGTTGGGCTCAGCTCTGGATCCTGGGAGTTAGTACTGAACAAGACACAAAAGGTGCCTGCTGTCAGGAAGATTATATCCCAGTGCAGGAAGATAGACAGTAAGCATGAAATAAAATAAATGTTCAGAAGGATGGTGCCACAAAGAAAATGGGGCAAGATGATGCAATTATAACTGTCAGGTGAGTCACTGAAATTGGGGGTCAGGGAAGACTGTCTTGAGGAGGAGCCATCTGACTGAGGTACAAGGCAAGAACAAGCACAGGAAGGTCAAGGAGCAGCAGATAGGCCATTGGGACTGGAACACAGGAAGGCGGTGAAGGGGGGGCTGCCCATGGAGGAAGCAATGCCAAATCCAGCCGGGCCTTCTTTCCAGACCAGGGTGAGGAGTTTAAACAGGAGAGTGACACATCAGGTTTGAATTTTTAATTTTCTGGCTGCTTTGTGGAGAATCTATTGGAGAAAGAGGAAGAATAGAGGGAATGAGACCAGTTAGGAAGCTACCTGAAAAATAATATAAAGATAGTAATATAAGAACAACAAGTAGCATGTATTGAGCACATGTCAGGCATTTTGCTCAGCCCTTTGTATGAGCTACCTCATTTATTTCTCCTGAAACTCCAATGAGAAGTTAAGAGACATTAAGTAACTTGTCCAAAATCATCAGTGGTGGATCTGGATTCAAATCCAGGCAATCTGATTCTCACTTTTGCCTGCTTTGGAACTTCAGCAATGAACACTATATGAACCCTGAAAAAAATCCATTTAAGACAACCATACTTATTCCCTTTCTTATATCTGATGAAATCTTGATATTAGAAATTATCTGCTCTGATATTCTGGTTTAACTATTGTTTTATTGTCTGTCTTTGTGGATATGTGTATAATTAAATAATTTGCACACTTTTCCTGCCTAGGGACAGCTTTAGCTTTGAGTATTTCCTCAAGTGACTTGATTTGAACCTCTGATGGAACAGACGATCACAGCTGGAATGTCAGCCTTCTGTAGCCCAAGCACTCATTTGCTTAACAGTCTCTAGCTAAGTAGTACCAAGACCACAGTGCCCACTTTGGGGTGTACCCCAGGTATTCCTGGGGCTCTCTAAGGACAGAACACATTCCATAATCCCTGTAGGCACTCACTGGTCATGTTTCCTAGACATGTGCACTCCAAAAGGTGACTGCTATTCTCAGCTCTCTTGCTGCTCTCTCCCTTGCCTTGCCTACACCCGTTCCCCTCCACAGCCATCAGGACCTCAACATCATCTAGGGCGCCTAGCTCCAACACTCCAGGGGGCGGAGAGGGGTCCCTCTCACAAAGAGGAGACCCAGAGTCTCATCACCTGGAAGACAATCTCCATAAAGATAGTAGTTATCCAATTTAGAAATACTTACCATCTGAGTCTGAAGCATTTGTCTTTGGTTTACGGTACTAACTTCTGGGTTTTCCCAAGAATAATTACTGAACATTTACTCTAAGATTATGTGACAATTGTGTGACAGAAAATAAGTAGATGGGTTCCTCTGTCACTGACCTGCTCCTTCTATAGCCAGAAAATGCTGGCATCTTTAAATGTGGCCCTCTCTTCAAAAAGCACTTCCAGCTCCCTCTTAGGCAAGCATTCTACCTCATTTACAATAGAAAAATGCAAAAATCCTGCCCAGTTAGCAAAGACTGCAAAATAAATTAGGGTATATACCCTTATAAGAAAATATTAGTCCATCACTTAAAAATTGTCACAGGAGAATATATAATGACACAGTGAGATGTTTATGACATGCTGGAAAGTGGAAAAAGCAAGTTACGAAAAAGCAATATATACCTTCATGTATGTGTGACTCCTGGTCACTTATTATTTTATGATCTGCATTTTCTAATATAATGAAAATGCTTTACTTTATTATAGTTTTTTTTTTAATCAAGACTTTTTTTTTATTCATAAAAAAAAAAAAAAAAAAGCCTTAGCCAGAGCATCGAAATCACCAAGGAACTGAAGGAAGACTAGCAGGCCCGAGTCTGATATCCATAAAGGACTTGGCATGCTTAGGTCAGTGTCAGTCAATAGAAATATAATGACAGAAGACACAAATAGAGGCCATTTAGGTCATTTAAAATTTTTCAGTAGTCATATCTGTGAAACAAAAGGCAACAAGTAAAATTATCTTTAATATTTATTTTACCCAATATATCCAAAGTAGTCTCATGTTTCAACATGTAACCAATATAAATACATTGAGACATATTATATTTTCTTTTCCTAAGACCTGGAGAATGTTCACACTTACAGCACATTTTAAGCATTTTGGCACATGTGGCCAGTGAAGATAGGGGAGTGTGATGGGAGTGTAAGAGCCTCAGAGAAAGTCGGGGTTTCCCAAGCAAGTACCAGAGAAAAGACATGAAGTAGCAGATGGGGCTGAGAGGATGCTCCTGTTGCCTTCCAACTCTTTGGTCCTTGGGGCTGGGGAGAAAAAGCAAGTTCTCTTTGCAACCCCTGCCCTTGGGGGAGAGCTGGGTTTGGGTGAAGGTGAAGAAGCAGAGGGAACATTCTATGACAAACAAGTGTGGGGGTGTACAGCTGAATGGGGATTGCAGAGGACACATTGGGAAGACTGGCAGAAAACACAGCAGTGGGAGGATGAGTCAAGGGCTAAAATGCACAAAACAACCCAGGAATGAGCACATGCAAGCATGTCCAGGAGGGCTTACATTTTGGATGTTGGCCAGGTCTCAGATGAGAAGCAGGAAGCTAACAGAGCTTGTGGTTCCAAACAGAACTTTGGCCAGTGGGTCTTGCCCTGCCCTGTTGCCGGAGGGCTCGAGACTTGTGGAAGCCCCCATAGCCTCTGCGGTTCTGTTGCTTACCTGCCACATGATGCCAACATTGAGGTGACACATATAATTTATACCCTTGAGATAGTCAAATGTCCCAAAGAGCTCTGTATATAAAATCTAAAAATCTCAAAGTTGAGCTTTTAGGGCTAATCCCTCTCAAAGCATTTCATGTCTTCCTCCTCTCTGTATAGGCCTATATGGATCAATAATTTCACCACAGAACAGGAACCTAAACTTAATTTGGAAGGTATCACCAACTACACAGGATAACCGAGAGCAACGGCATAAAATGGAGTCAAACATTTTTTTTTTTTTGCTTTTCTAAAATATAGATCCACATAATTGCCACCTACATTACCAATTTTCTCAATTAATTCAGGAACTCACATAGTAACTTAAGGGAATCCTAGCACATATCAAGTTCTCAACACATATTTGAAAAAGGAATAAAGTGAACTTACATATGTTCTATGTCTGACTGCATCAAATGACTACGTTGGTGTTATTACAGGCTACTGCCATTTTATTCAGGCATGTTATAGAAAAAAAAGTCCAAGTCAAGTAAACAGCACTTTTATATTTGTTAACAAACTCCAGCAGAGAACAATGTTCATTGTATGGTTCAATTTTTCTTAAAAGATCCCCCAGAGAATTGTTCAGAAATTGACCCCCAAAATCTAGAACTTTCTGGCAGAACTAGTATTCTTCCTTTGTGATCAGAAAAACCTCCAAGTGAAGGACTTAGTTTAATGTTTAAGTGAATTACTGCACAGTGGAAGGTGCACATGACTCTCACTGCAGAGGACTGACCACGAGACCCAGTTTGCCAGGCACCAGCCCAGCAACCAGCTTTCTTGTCTGCAGACTAGCTGTGTCATCTCCCCCTTACAAAGTTTTGAAGCTTAAATGAGGTAACATATGTTCTATTCCAGCCATTTATCCACCCAGATTATACCTCAGAACCAAATTCTGCAGCCCTACTCCAGATCTACTGAACCAAAACCCAAGGGGTGTGGCTTAGGCATGTGGGCTATTCATATATTTTCCTAAAACAACCACCAGAAAACAAAACAAAATAAAACAAAAAAACAAAAAACAAAAAAAAAACAACCACCAGGATTTTGTGTGTGCCCAGGAAGGGGGACCACCTAGAAGCCTTTTAATACACATTTGATAGCCAAATCCCCACAGCAAAATTAATAATGGCTGCGCTTTGGCTCTCCTCAGGACTTCTAGGGAAAATGATGTCTTCTATTTCAATCTCCCTCTTGGGTAAGCAACGGTCTTCAAAGCTGTAGCCCAGCAAAGGTGTTAGGACCAAGCCGCCACTGCTAAGTATCATTGCTACAAGGACTCCCTGATGGCCCCTATCCTCCTCCCCATGCAGTGTAAACTAGGTGCCCCTTCTAAGTGCTCACCTGCACCTCGTGCCCGGTTCTGTCCTCATGCTCCTCAAACCTCACATTCTCTGTCCCTACACCTCCCTTCCCAGACGGTGAGCTCCTTCAGCGAGGAGTGTGTCCTAACTCACCTTAGAATCCCTAGCACATGTATTACAGGTGTTCAGCATATGATAAAGGGGCATCCTCCTCCTTCTATCTTTTCATTTCTGATCATCTTGTCTTAGATTACTGGTTATACTCTTCCTAATTTTCTGGGGTAGAGGTAGGGGATGCTCCAAAATAGAGGATGAAGTCATTTTGCTGAGAATCTTGGGAAATGGTAATTAGGAAGAGAGCCAAAGGAGGGAAGGAAACTAACATGCACTGAGTGTGTGCTACATGCTAAGAAACACAGTAGGAAGTCTTACTAGTGTTTCTCGTGTATTTCTTCCGGCACTTCAGTCCTAAAAGCTTGTGCTCTCATTAAAGCACTCACACATTAACCCACACAATGACTTCAAGTCAAAAACTTGACCAAACTTGAGCAAATTACATGAGCAAATCAATTACATGTTACAGGGATACCAAAATAGGTTTTTAAAATAGAATGACACTCATGCTGCTGATCCCTAATCCCAAGAAAGCAAATTGAACATCAGAAGTCAAGAGCCCATTATTTGTATCTGGATCATCCACCCCTGGGCAATAGGTCAGAGAATTGAGATAATTATATGCTTTCTGGTTAATTATCTGAGATGAAACATCCTACAGATATGTAAAATGTGTAATATGTCAGTGGATCTTGCATTTTGGTGCGTAAGAATCAGTTACAATTTTTTCTGCTACTCAACAAGAGTCAAGCAGAACATATATCAGGATATAGAGGACTAGAGAATCCCATACTCTGCTTGCAGCCCTTCTCCTACTACCATTAGTTTCAGCCTCCCTCTCAACCTCCATCTGGGCCTCTACCCATTCATTGTTTCAGTGTGGGTCCTTGTCCCTTGTTGTTTTGTTTGTTTTTGATTTTGTTTTTGAGGGAGAAAGAGCACATGTGCTTAAGGGTGGGGTAGAGCCAGAGGAAGAAGGGGAGAGAGAATCCTAAGCATGATCCATATCCAGCACGGAACCCAGCACAGGGCTCAAGCTCACAAAATCATGACCTGAGCTGAAATCAAGAGCTGGACACTTAACCAACTGAACCACCCAGGCGCCCTTCCTTGTCCCTTGCTCTTACATCACACCATCTATAGGCTCAGTCTCACCTCTATCCAGAGTCCTTGAAAATTAAGGGTAGTGGGCCAAAAGCATGAAGAGAGGAGCACCCTAGCACCCCTATGTATACACATGTGAACAAAATACTTTCTATACCTTCCCTTTCAATTAGATCTTCTGTCAAATTTTTGGCCAGAGCAGTTGAGGCAGACATTACTGACTGCCCTCTCAGTGTATTCAGACCACCTTCTCCTTTGCTAACAGGCTATTCATGAAGCCATGGACTCAGTGATGTAACACAGTACTAGCCTGTAAGAGAATGTCTGCTGGAGGCTTCAAGGAAAGATTTCCTCCATAAGAGAAAGAGGATAAGTGAGATGAAGTATCCTCTCTGCCTTTGGACATTGTTGTGTGAGGACACTATGCTTATAGCTGCTGTAGCTATTTTGTTCCCAGGAGGGGAAAGCCAAGAAATCTGAAAGAAGCTGACCTGGAGCCCAATTAACCAATTCTACTACTATGTGAGAAATTAATTCTCTATTGGTTAAGTCACTTTTAGTAGGGTATTTGCCAAAAGCACCCTCATCTGTTCAATGGAACAGCTGAGAACATCTAGTCCGTTATTCATACTTAGGGCCTGGATAGAGGACAAGACAGGAAGCAACAGGAATGCATCTCTACTTCTGGCATTTCATGTTTCACAGAAGGTTTAAGAGTTGTTTGAGGAAGAAAACCATCCTTAGACCAGGTCCCTCAAGTGAGCTTGTGGAAATTGCCACAACAAATCCTGAGGTTTTATTAAAGATGTATATTAACCATGATCAGCTTCTGTCTGGCAACCTCAGCATCTGGGAACCCTGTGCGATATGGGGAGAAAAAGATGCACGTGTGACTTACAACACATTTTTCAGTTGGGAACAAATTCTGTCCCACAAGCACCAATTATATTTGGTTTTTTTTTTAATTTTTATTTATTTATGATAGTCACACACAGAGAGAGAAAGAGAGAGAGAGGCAGAGACACAGGCAGAGGGAGAAGCAGGCTCCATGCACCGGGAGCCTGACGTGGGATTCGATCCCGGGTCTCCAGGATCGCGCCCTGGGCCAAAGGCAGGCGCTAAACCGCTGCACCACCCAGGGATCCCTATATTTGAAGCTAGATTTGAGACTCCAGAGTCCTATGATTTTAAAGTCGGAAAAAAAGTTGGAGATCATTTATATCAAACACTTTATTTTACAGTTGAGAAAACAAATTGCCTGACCTATTTCCTAGCAACAATTACTGAGATTAAAACTAACAAAATTCTCACTTTTGAGGATGAGGGAGAATTTCTTCAATAACTCCCAGACCATCTATTTCAAACAAGACAGCTTATTTCCACTAGGGGCTTGGCATGGAGGATTCTCTTTTAAAGCATCTGTTGAATAGCCTGAAATAACGAACTCATGCAAAGGGATAATAATCTGGCTACTGTATGCTCTCAAGATGTCATGTGATGGGGACCCCTGGGTGGCTCAGTGGTGCCTGCCTTGGGCCCAGGGTGTGGCCCCGGGGTCCTGGGATCGAGTCCCGGGTCAGTCTCCCTGCATGGAGCCTGCTTCTCCCTCTGCCTGTGTCTCTGCCTCTCTCTCTCTCTCTCTCTCTCTCTCTTTTTCTCTGTGTCTCTCATGAATAAATGAATAAAATCTTAAAAAAAAAAAGATGTCATGTGACATGTTTGTGAATGAGTGTGTCAGGATAGATTTATTCCTTCAAATGATTAAACCAGGATGAGTAAACTAAATTTGCATTTGTGCATAGTTTACTCCTTCCTTTCCTTCTAGTATTTTACAAACATGTGAGTGTATGTTTGTTAACCATACATAGAATGTTGTCTTTCTATATCTATTTTACCAAATAACTTATACCTCCACTCACAGGGGAGGCTTTGTGCCCTTCTCCTCTCTAATTCCAAAATGAAATGATCTTGTCTTAAGTCATACTCAGTTGCCCTTCTCACCCTGGGAAACTATTAAGAGAACAGCTCCACTCCCAACTCTGTTTCCTGCCTCCTCCCTGTGTGGCCAATGATTTAAGCAATCATGCCTGAGTACTGAAGCCCAGGAAAACCCTGGACCCAAGCTTGGAGAAACTTCTTAGTTGATGAACATATTGATGTGCTGGGAGGCTCATATACTAGGATTCCATGAGGAAAAGACACAAAGGAGCTCTGCAGTCCCTTCCCCATACCTCACCGTGTGTATCTTCCACTTGGCCATTTCTGAACTTCATCCTTTATAATGGAACTATAATGGTATATGTACTCACTCTTAGTGAGTTTGGTGAGCTATCCTAGCAAGTTATTGAACCTGAGGTGGTCATATGAACCCCAGTGGTTATGGCTTCTCTTCAGAAGCAGGGGTGGCCTCTGGGATTCGTGGCTGGTGTCTGAAGGGGGGTAGTCCTGTGGAAGATTGAGCCTTTAAACCTGTGGGGTCTGGTGCTAACTCTGGGTGGTTAGTGTCAGAATTAAATTGAAGGACACCCAGTGGGTATCAGAGAATTGAAGTCAGGATAATAGAGAACTGTGTCATTTAAACTCTTTTCCCAATTTTTTTTCATTTTTTCTATTGTTCTAAGTGTACAGTGTTCCCTTCTTAGAAGGAACATTCCTCTGAAATTGTTTAAGGTTCTTCAGACGTACAAAGTGAAGCTGAGTTCACGTTAAATGCAGCTGACTAGATGATTTTTGTGGTTTCATATGAGACCAAGTATTGAAAATAAAATATCAATTCTGGATTATTTTGAAAATTCAAACACTAATAGTTTTTTTAAAAAACGCTAATAGTTTAATATGAATAGAAATAATATTTACTATTATATTAAAATTTGCTTATGATATAGTGGAATGGTCTTATGACATGGAAGTCTCAGGTATACATTTCACACACTCTACAGCCTTCTTATGATATTGCCTAAAGTTTCATGATAGTACTTGTATCATTTTTTTTTTCTAGATTTGGCTTCCGATCAACATGGTGGGAAACAATAGATTCTAACTTTAATGTTTATTGTTTTATTTTGAACAATAAAGTAAGAATGCTTAAAAACAGAAAAGGGATGGTTTTAGACTAATTAAAGGCAGAAATTATGCTAAAAAGAATTACTAGAGACAACAAAAGATCTAGATTACTTTGTAAAGTATGTGAGATAACAATACTATTAAAAACTTCCTTCTAATCATTGGTTAAACAGAAGTTTAAAGTCTTGAGATGGAAAGAGGGAATAGAGTTTGAGAATGACTTCGATGAAGCATAGAAAAGGACTTACGTTTAGAAAGATAAACCACTTTTTTTGAATAATGAACATGACAGTCTCACCCAGGCATGGGGTGAAGTTCTCTGTGAACCTTCACGTCAGCCAAAAGTAGAGAAAAACAGGAAGAGAAAAGGAGAATACTAACCGGTTGTACCTCCCAAACACTTTTTTTCTTTTTTTTTTTTTATAGTCACAGAGAGAGAGAGAGGCAGAGACACGGGCAGAGGGAGAAGCAGGCACCATGCACCTGGAGCCTGACATGGGACTCGATTTCGGGTCTCCAGGATCACACCCTGGGCCAAAGGCAGGCGCTAAACCGCTGCGCCACCCAGGGATCCCCCAAACACTTTTTATAAGTAAAACGCTTTGCTCATCCCAACAACCCAAAATGCAAATAAAAGCAACAAAGTCCCTAACTTTAAGATTTTTGCTGAACTTAAATTTTCAAGTGAAAGCTGTGTGAGTTTGAGAGATAATTTGTTGCTATACAAAATGGGAGAATTAAAATAAAATTTCCAATGCTTTCCTTCCTTGAAAGCTATACTTTTGTTATTTTTAAGGTTGACACTGATAGTTCTAATATTTGCCAAGAATTCCTAGAGATAGCAAGAAGAGCACTTATGATTCCCTTAGCAGAAGCGAGAGCAAAACAATTGCATAAGTGGATTTTAAGTAAAATTATGTCCAAATTCTTTTCTTCTGGGAAAGAAAGCAGCCAAAATTTGGTGTGGATGTGGCACAAATGTGAAATAATAAAAAGCATCAAGATCCAAGTCATTACTCCTTTAGTCTCCTAGCCTGCAAACATAGCTAAAGCAAGCTGGAATGGGATTTTACCCCAAATAAAATGAGAATTAAGTGTTTACTTTCTAGGAAACTAGTTAAGAAATTAAGAGGAATGTGGAGGCTATGGCTACTAAAATAAAATTTATTTGAAATCAATCATGTGTTTAAAAGATAACAGCAATTGTTTACAAATGTTCTTTTTTTAATAAATTAATTTTTTATTGGTGTTCAATTTACCAACATACAGTGCTCATCCCGTCAAGTGTCCCCCTCAGTGCCCGTCACCCACTCGCCCCCACCCCCCGCCCTCCTCCCCTTCCACCACCCCTAGTTCGTTTCCCAGAGTTAGGAGTCTTTATGTTCTGTCTCCCTTTCTGATATTTCCCACACATTTCATCTCCCTTCCCTTATATTCCCTTTCACTGTTATTTATATTCCCCAAATGAATGAGAACATATAATGTTTGTCCTTCTCCGATTGACTTACTTCACTCAGCATAATACCCTCCAGTTCCATCCACGTTGAAGCAAATGGTGGGTATTTGTCATTTCTAATGGCTGAGGAATATTCCATTGTATACATAAACCACATCTTCTTTATCCGTTCATCTTTCGATGGACATCGAGGCTCCTTCCACAGTTCGGCTATTGTGGACATTGCTACTATAAACATCGGGGTGCAGGTGTCCCGGCGTTTCATTGCATCTGCATCTTTGGGGTAAATCCCCAACAGTGCAATTGCTGGGTCGTAGGGCAGGTCTATTTTTAACTCTTTGAGGAACCTCCACACAGTTTTCCAGAGTGGCTGCGCCAGTTCACATTCCCACCAACAGTGTAAGAGGGTTCCCTTTTCTCCGCATCCTCTCCAACATTTGTGGTTTCCTGCCTTGTTAATTTTCCCCATTCTCACTGGTGTGAGGTGGGATCTCATTGTGGTTTTGATTTGTATTTCCCTGATGGCAAGTGATGCAGAGCATTTTCTCATGTGCATGTTGGCCATGTCTATGTCTTCCTCTGTTTACAGATGTTCTAGTGAATAAGAAGGCCGCAGTCTATAGTGACCTGAAGCACATCAGATATTTAAAACTGGGAAAACCTTCAGTATAACAAGATGTCTTCCAACTCCTTTAATGGCATTGAATAAAAATCAATTATTTGTAATTTACCTTAAAATGAGTTGGGCCCCCAAAATCAGGTATGTATGCCTATGTTGCTCAATCTAGATTGTGGCTAAATGAGTAGTCACTGAATAATTCATTCTACTTTTCTGTGTTGAAATTTTTTTTATGATAAAAAGTCTCAATATCAGTTAATCAAACAAGAAGAATTTGAAAAAAAAAAACTGTACAACAGCTAAATAAGTCAAATATCCCATTAGCTGGTACCAAAAAGAACCAGATCATTAAGACTCTTCCGAAAACTTGCTTAAAAGGCACTAATGAAGACTGCTTTCTATCTTAGGCTAATTATAAGAGCCTACATATTTTTTTCTTCCAAGATTTTATTTAAATTCAAGTTAGGTAACATATAGTGTAAAATTAGTTTCAGGAGTAGAGTTTAGTAATTAATCACTTACATATAACACTCGGTGCTCATCATAACAAGTGCCCTCCTTAACGTCCATCACCCACATAGCCCATCCCCCACCCACCTCCCCTCCAACAACCCTTTGTTTGTTCTCTATAGTTAAGTCTCTTATGGTTCACCTCCCTCTCTGTTTTTATCTTATTGCATTTTTCCTTCCCTTCCTCTATGTTCATCGGTTTTATTTCTTAAATTCTACATATGTGTGAAAACATATGGTATTTGTCTTTTTTGGACTGACTTAGTTCACTTTGCATAATACATTTTAGTTCCATCCATGTCATTGGAGGTGGCAAGATTTCATTATTTTTGATGGTTGAGTAATATTCCATTATATGTGCATACGCCACCTCTTCTTTACCCATTCATCTGTTGATGGACATCTGGGCTCTTTCCATATTTTGGCTGTTGTGGACATTGCTGCTATAAACATTGCAAACGACAAGAAGAGCTTACATATTTTTATTACATGTTGAGAACTAGGAAATGAGAAAAGTAAATAAATTTTCACTGTAGTCAATTAAACATAAAGGTGTTTGGGTGTTTGTGTTTACCCCAAAAATACATACAGCATTTGTCAATGAAGAGAATGAAATTCTAAGACAAATAGGTATGTGCCCAACTCTGCAGGTGATATATGTCCCCAAAGGATTTATACCTGGGCAAGAAAATAAGACTTATACACAAAATAATTAGAAATTATATAAAATATAGAGCCAAATTAAAAACAATTTTGGATTAAAATGTATTACAGGTACACCGATATAGGGTCTATATGGTAGATAGAATAACAGTCTCCAAAAGACATCCATCCGTGTCCTAATCTCTGAGAATATGTTACCTTCCATGGCAAAAGATAATTTGTAAGTGCAATTAAATTAAGGATGTTGAGATGGAGAGGTTACCTAAGATTATTCTGATGGGATTGCTGCAATAACAAAAATCCTTTTATGAGGGCAGCAGGAGAGTCAGGGATGTGACAAAAGAAGCAGAGGTTAGCACAATATGGGACAACAAGCCAAAGAATGTAGGCAGCTTCTAGAAACTAGAAAAGGCAAAGAAACAGATTCTTTCCTGGAATCTCTATTAGGAACACAACCTTGCTCACTCTTTTTAGATTTCTAACTTCCAGATTTCTGTTGTTTTAAGCCGCCTAGGTTTGTGGCAATTTGTTTAGCAGCCACAGAAAACTAATACATCATATTATAAATGAGATGGCTGTGGCAGTCAGGAAGGAGAGAGATTAAGATTTATTAAATAGAGAGGGCTTCATGGGGGAGATGAGATACGTGAAAGGCTGTGAAGACTATGTTGGGGATTGTCTTTGTTTGCATGTAACAGAAAGCTATCATAATGTTGTAAACAAATACAGCCATTTATCTTTTCATACCACAAGCTAGAATGGTAAGTGATTCTATGATGTCAAGTCTCGGGCTCCTTTTAACTTTTGGTTCCTCCATCCCTAGCATGTGGCTTTCAGCTTTATGGTTGCTTCATAGCCACAAGGTGGTTGCTCCTTCTCCAGCCTAACATCTTCAGCCCAGATAGGAAGAAGAAAGCAAAATGAAGAAAAAGTGGTACCTACATCAGGAAAGCAAAAGTTTCCTGACAACCTCTGGCAGATAAATTCAAGCTGTGACATATAACCTTTCCTAGACCCCCAAAAAGCTCGCAAAATATAAATGCCTCAAACAAAACTTGGATTCCGTTGGTAATGAAAAAGAAGAGAATGTACATTAGGTGGGCAACTAGTAGTATCTGAAACCAAGGACTTACAAGTTTTGAATAGCTGCAGAAACCAAGATGGCATTCTAAATAAGACAGAGCATCATGAACTCAGGTGGAAGTAAACTTGGAAGGGAGGAAGAAAGAAGATCATCGTCACCTCCAATATGTGATTCTCCTTCCTATTGTGGCACTGATGCCTATCAACTTCCTGTAACTACCTTACTCTTTATGGTATTGTCAATAAGACAGTACCTCACTTTCTACTTCCCCAACCTGTTAAAACTCCCTAAGCTAGAGAAACTTCCTGGATCCTCTTCCCTCTTCCAGGTCACATTCTTCCCCAAAAGTGAGGGTATGCTGATATGGGCAGGTGAAGAGTCAAGATATGTATTGGGCAAGCATTTCAGGAGCATGGTCAGAGTATGATATATGTCCCCAGAGGATTTATACCTGGGCAAGAAAATAAGACACAAAATAATTAGAAATTATATAAAATATAGAGCTAAATTAAATACAAATTTGGATTAAAATGTATTACAGGTACACAGATATAGGGCCTATATGGTAGATAGAATAACAGTCCCCAAAAGACATCCGTGTCTTAATCTCTGAGAATATGTTACCCCCTCCAGCTCCCAACATTCCCCTCTGTCTCTTGTTCTCTCCCTCTTTCCTGATTCTAGTTTAAGGAAGTATTTTTTTTCCCTGGTGATTTCCCTTAGGGATAACTGGAACAGATAGCTTTAACCAGATATGTTTTAAGTCAATAGGAACTCCCTTGCCTTTCCTCCATCTGCTTGTTAAGACGATGTCAGAAGAGATAGGTAAAGAACTCATGCATTGGAGTTTGCCATCTCCTGCTGCCGGGAACCCCTTGGCCACCGTGCGAATAGCCCAGGCCACATTCTGGAGGAAGAGAGACAATGTAGGAAGGGGCACAAGCTACCTGCCCCCACCCTGGCCAAATCCCCTGACATGTGAGCAAGGCCAGTCTAGACAATCCCCTCCAGCGGAGCCAGCCTAGACCAAAAGAACTGCCCAGCCATCCCACAGAACCCCGAGGAATAACAAACGTTTGTGGCTTTAAGCCACTAAGTCTTGGAATTGTTTGTTATGTGGCAAAAACTAACTGATATACTGCTTCTCCTTGCATTCAACTTTCCCCACTAGCATAATAGTAAGATGCTTAGAGCTGAGGAAGGGTTGGTGTGGCCACAGAGGGAGAGAGCCCAGGGGGGCTGCTCATAGACCGTGGACATCTGCAAAGGGGCTTCTGCACAGTCTGTTCTTCCTCTAGAAAGCAGTTTGCAGTTTGAGTCTGAAGCTCAGAACATTAAAGAGGGTCACTTCCCAGCCTTGTACGAGGGATTTGGATTAAGGAAGAGGACTGTAGCATCAAAGCATTTAGGTATTTGGATCCCAGACCAAGATTAATGGGAGATAAGATTAGGTAAGTAAAGGGTGCCTGGGTGGCTCCGTCAATTAAGCGTCTGACTCTTGATTTCGGCTCAGGACATGATCTCAGGGTTGTGAGATGGAGCCCCATGTCAGGCTCTGTGCTGGGCATGGGACCTGCTTAAGATTCTTTCTTTCCCTCTGCCCACCCCCCAACTCCTGTTTCTCTCCCTCTTGAAAAACAAAAACAAAAACAAAGACAAAACAGAAATGAACCCCAAACCAAACAAACAAAAAACAGATTAGATAAGTAAAATGGATCCAAATTACAGAGAAATTATGAAGAACTGGGATGAGGAAAGACAGGAAAAGGACATGATGGACATAGGATTTTAAGAAGATACATCTATTGGGGCTCTATAGGGTATATTGTCAGAAATAGAAACCGAAAACAAGGAAGCCACAATGATGTTGTCACTATGATTCAGGCATGAAAGGGAAACATAAAAGGTCACCAGAAAATCGCTTTAAATCAAAATGGAGAACTCTCAACAAATATTTTATAGAACTATATAAATTAAACAAAGCAGAGACTGGCTACTATTTACCAATTCTGTTTCTCTTTCTTCCTGGGCCCATAGCTAGTCTACATTTCCCAGACTCCCTTGCAGTTAAGTACAGCCGTGTGACTGTGTTCTCACTACTGTCCATACCATGAGGGCAAAAGTAATGTAATCCACTTCCAGGTCTAACCTGTAAAAACTTCCTGTGGGATTCTCTGCCTTCTCTCTGTCTCTCCTTATCTACTGGCTGAATGGACAGGATTCCAAGAATATAGAAAAGAGAAGAGCTGCAAGATGAAGGAGACTAGGTCTGCAAACAACCACATGGAAGGCTACCCACTAAGCAGAAACATCTGCTTTGAACTCTGTGAGAGCAAGAATTAAAGCTTTATTATATTAAGCCACTGAGATTTGGTGGTTTGCTGACATAACAGCTAGCATTTCTTACCCTACATAATACAGCTATTAACTTCAAACCTAATGATTTATAATATTTTAACAACAAAAAAAAAGTGGAGGGAAGGGTGCTATATTTCAAAGCCCAGGGAATAGAGAACAGGCCAACTTAACAGGAAATTTTAATGGAGTACAGTAAACACAATCTGAGACTTGTAAAGATGAAACTTAGAACCCAATATTGGAAGGGCTTATCTCATTAATAAAAAGCAGATACGCAAGAAAGGAGGCAGAGAAATGGCAACACTCCAGAGTAAATCACTCCAGAGTAAAGCCCTGTCTGGGAATCCAGTATTCTGATAATACATGCAAATCAGAAAGTATTTAGTTGGGGATAAAAAGAGAAAGAAGACTAATTAAATGGCTATTGGCATGCTCCATAGAGTACCAAGCTAGACGAGAGTCACTGCTTTCCTAATAGAGATTAAAAATTCAGGATAGAGTACAATTATGCTAATGACATCAACAGTTTCTAAAAGTCCCCTTCTGCTGAAAATTAAGTATCAAACTCAGTCTTTACTTGCCCTCCCTGTAATTTCATCTCTTGGAAAACACAGGAAGCCACAAAGGGAACTCATGTTCCAACCTTAATTCTGAGAAATAAGGGAAATATGGTTGGTGATTGAATATAACAGGAAGTAGCCATGTCACTTGGAGTTTTTAAGAGAGAAGGAAAAGAAAGTTGCAAAATGTTGGACATAAACTTGAGGAAATAGGATATTTGATTATTTTAGAGAAAAGATAGACATAACCAGCAGTCCAGAAGAGGAATTTGGCACAAGAATGTTCTGATATTTTCAAAGTATGAAATTCTAGGTATATAGTCCTGAAAAATCCTGTCCTTGTTAAGAGAAAAGTGGAGAGACATTTAAAGAAATCAGTGAGATTGCATAAAAGCTTTCTGATTAACTCAGATTTAAAGCTATACATTGGGGAGAGGTAGGAATGGGTAGACATATAGACATAAAACCTGAATAAATAGCTACATGTATAGACTTTGTGAGGGTAGAAATGATACCTGTTATCCTTAATTCTGTAAAAATTATATCAGAAAATCTAAAAACTTCCATAAGTATACCTTATGACTAAAACCTCCATAAGACACATACTAAAAATGTGTCTTAAAGCTTTTGTCCAGAAATTAAAATATTATAAATCATTAAGTTTGAAGTTATATAGCTGTATTATATAGGGTAAGAAATGCTAGCTGTTATTTCAAACAAACCACCAAATCTCAGTGGCTTAATATAATAAAGTTTAAGTAATATAATGTAATCTCGGTAGATGATAGAAGACATCTCGACTTTTGCTCCTATATTTTCCATCAAAAAGAATGATCTTCAAATATTTAAATTGGAATAAGCAAGTTAAATATTGTAATAAAGGGGAATGATTCTTAAAGTAAATGAGAAGATAGTAGGAAGTCATCCAGATGCTTTTCAATATGTTTAATTCAAAAACAGTTTGAGAGGACAGACTGGGCATATGTTTGGCTTCCTCTCCACAAGGTCCCATTGAAATAGAATAAAAATAATACATATATAAACTAAGTAAATGTCTGAATTCTTAGTTATAGACTCAACATGGTATCTTCTTCAAAGAAAAAATTCTGACATGTATGTAAGACAGTGAGGAGTACATTCTTAATTAGCAGCAAACATCTATAATGTCCTCTTCTTCTCTCACTTCTCTATCTTCTCCATCTAAGCAGCATCTATCCCTACAACTCTCAATGTGCCATCTCTCTCTCTCCCCTCTCTCTTTTTCTCCACGTGTGTGTGTGTGTGTGTGTGTGTGTGTGTGTGTGTCAACTTGCCCAAATACCTACTCCCTCAGGTTCTTGTCTTTCCTCCCCTTCCTCATCCCTGCTGTAATATCTCACTACTCTGCAGCTGAAATGTCTGTGTTTTCCTGTGAACTGCATCAGGTAGCTTCAGAATTTCTGGAAGACCTAGTGTCTCCACTTTTCTGCTCAAAGAAGGAAATGTGTGAAGTTCCCTGGGAAATATAATTTTCTCACACTAACACATTTTCAAATCTTTATGTAGAATTTGTGATGAATAAAATCCTTGTTACCCCAAAAGACTAAATCTATAGATGTGATGAAGACAAGGTGGCATTAGACAAGTGTTTTTGACAGTTTTTGATGGAAAGTGAGTTGAATCACACCGACAGCCAGAGTTGGAATAAAATTAATGAACAAGCAAACCAAAACCCCAGAAGCCTAGAATACCAGAGGCAGCAGACTTATCCTTCTTTACAGAACCAAGAGAGGTCCAACTCAAGGATGGCAAGTAGAGAATACAGCATTAAATCTAGGGTAGCAATCAGGTAAGAAGACAATGAGATGCACTACTGCTCCTGTCAGGTAAAAGCAAACTGCTCTGCTGGTCTTTGCTACTCAGTTTAGAGGAATAAAGTATTTTCCAGATCAATAGCTGCATATCAGAAGTGAGAAGGTGTGTTGGTTGATTTCAGCAAAAAGAAAATATTAGGAACAATAGGTGCAATTCAACTTACCACTTGATTAAATTTATGATATTCTACTCTCATCATCCAGGACCCATCTGTCTTCTGCACAGACCAAACAGACAAGATGAATGAAGAAGATTACTTCATCATCCATGCATCTTTCAAGTCCTTGATGGTAGCATTAATTTCTGCAGTTCCCCTAGAGACTTAGTATTGTTTTGGGTTTACGAATTTGTCCTTTCTACTGGAATAAATCTTAAACTACACACCAAAGTGAATATTTTGCTATTCACTTACATGAATAGCAAGAGTCACTATATCACTCTTAATATGTCTATTCCAACTATACATTCAGGTCCTGAAGAAATAACCACAAACAGATCTGTGGATCCATTGGGCCCACTGTGACTGAGATTTGGGGCAAAACTCCATTTAACACCTGCACTGGTCAGGATTGTCTATGTTATGCAGCAATGACAAATAGCCCCAAATATTGGTGCCTTACAAAAACAATGCATAATTTCTTATTCATATTACATGTCATCATTGATTGGGTATGGGTGTATCCTACTCTGTCTTCATTCCAGGACTCAGGCTAATAGCTGCTGCTGCTATCTGGAGCATTACCTATTTTAGGATTAAGGAAAAGAAACATGACAAAACATTTTAAAAATGTGTCTTAAAGCTTTTGTCCAGAAGTGACATATGTCCCTCATGCCTTCTTTCACAGGTCAAAGCAAATCACTCAGCCAAACATGGGATAATTAATCCTGCCATCTTAAATATACTTCAGAGAGAGAAAATGGAGAATTTGGAAAATAGTAATAAAATACACTATATCATCTGACCTGTATGGACTTCCACCCTGACTGATGGATCACAATGGCATTTTGGAACCCTAGGAAGTAGTATCAGCTTAGAGGCAGTGGACGATAATCCCAGAAAAGTCTGGGAATTTTTCAGTAAAAGACATATATTATATAGTTACAGAAAGGACCATAGGAGTTGTCCTCCAGGAGACAGATCTTCCCTTCTAATCAATGGGTTTCAGATTCGAGAATGAGCTTGGGTCTAGAATAGCAAATAACATTAGCTCTCCATTTTAAACCTTTACTTATAGACCTAGAACTTTTACATTTTACAGATGAAGCAAAATCTTGTCACATAAAAGTCAAGTTGCCCATCTATATCAGTCTTAGGGATCAATTTTTCATGTCTTCATGATCACTTAGCCATCTTTTAAAATGTGTATAGATTAAACCATTCTAATTATCACTATTCAGTCTCAGTCTCACCTTGTCACTATCTGCTGCCACTCTGTCACTGAGATCCATCATCCACAATGAAATCAAAGAACCTATTTCTATGGCACCATCTTCAGCTGTCACCTCCAGTCTTCAAGGACAGACACTAAAGTGCTTTCAAAGAACACTGGTGCTCCTCTAATGTCTTTCCTCAAGTTTGATATAGGTAAAATCCTCTGAGAGGATGGTATTAATTTATTAGGGTTGTTATAACAAAATGCCACAGATGGGGTGACTTAACCAACAGAAATTTATTTTCTCACAGGTCTGGAAGCTAGAAGTCCAAGATCAACGTGTCAGCGGGTTTGGTTTCTTGCATCCCTGGTGTCTCTTCCTCTTCCTAGAGGAATACCAGTCACATTGGGGTAGAGCCCCACCCTTAAGACCTCATTTAACCTTAACTGCTTCTTTAAAGGCCCTGTCTCCAAACACAGTCACATTGGAAGTTGTGGCTTTAACACATGAATGGGAAGAAGGGCACAATTCAGTCCATAACACACTCTTTCCTAATATGTCCTACCTTCCTTCACATATTAGAGTTCTTGAGATAGCAAATTCACTTGTTTTACAATTATTCAGTGTGCAAGATCAAACCTTTGGTCTGGCTTTTTGTTGCATTGCTCCTATAATTCTAAAAGATAAGATTTTATTTGGGGGCAGTCACCAGAAGTACTCTGGTGTTCTGAGACTATCTTAAGTAGACATGTTACAACCCTGGGGTTATCATTTCTTTCTATAATCTTTACAGTGCGCGTAGAAATATCCAACCTACTAGTTCCTTCATCCTCACTCAAACAACATCCAAATACTGCAGCAACTACTTGGTCTCCTAAAACTGTACCTTTAAAGGTATTTTAAAGGTACTTAAAGGTATTAATACCAGGCACTTCACCCTATGCAAGTACAGGTCATAATTTATGCAACTATTTTGTTAATCATAATTACTACCAAGTAGATCATCACTACTTCAATTCTTAGCAACTCCAAGTAACAAAGCTTAAATTCCTTTTTTTAAAAATGATTTTATTTTTAAGCAATTTCTGTACCCAGTGTGGGGCTTGAACTCAGAAACGGTCCTGAGACCAAGAGTCATATGCTCCACTGCTGAGCCATCCAGGGATCCCCTAAATTCCTCTTTTGAAGGTATTTTTCTCGAAGCCCCTCTTAGGAAGTGTTCAATCAGAAAAAAAAAAAATCTATCATAGGCAGTCTAAACAGGAAATGATCTAATATAGTCATCTCACATTGTTGAAAGGGCTAAAGGATGAGAGGGAGCTACAGAGAATCAGGAAACCACATAAATCTGCTGGTAAAAATACAACTTCTAGGTCTAATAGCAAAACGTAAGAAAGCCACCGCAGAAATTCGTGTTAAACTGTCACCATTTCTGATGGGAGAAGAATAAACCCTGTCTTGCTTCCTCCTTCGGAATTTCATGAGTACCTTTAATTGCTGGCAAAGAATTCTGGGAAATGTCATTTCCAGGCTTCCAGCCTCTGTCATGCAAGGGAATACCATAAAAGTTACTGAAAGCCAGTAGATATACCTAGCACACATTTCTTCCCAGAAGCTTTTGAAGGATATGCTCCATAAAAATGAAAAGTAACCAAAAAGAAGGAAATCATGAGATCCCAAAGACAGAATTCAGAACAGAAGAGAGGCAAAAGAATTTTTCAGGAAGATTGGAACAAGAAGTCCTAGGATGACAGCTGTGTTAATTGCCTATAGAGCAGTCTATCCAGATTGGAACAAGAGGATATAGGATTTTAAGAAAGGACTCCAAGGAAAACAAATGAAACTGATCAAATAGTTTGACTATATTCAGAGGATTTTTACAGTACTGTTGGAGAGATAAGGAAGGATTAGGTCTAGGTCTAGGTACATAAAAATCTAAACAAATTAACAAAGCAAGGCAATAATTAACTCCAAGAACAATTTTAGAAATATATTATTTGTTTTAACAAATAATGTTTATAGCCATAACACTATAAACACTAAATATTAGTTTAATCAAAATTGTATTATAATTATGTTGAATGGAGGGGAAAGAAGGAAGGTCAAAGTGGTTGTGTAAAAAGTCAAATTCTTACCTTCTGTGATAGGAAGCACAGGTTGGTTCTAAAATAAATAAATCTATAAATAGTAATGTGATCATCTTAATTTTCAAGTTAGAGGTAACTATTAGAAGAAATAGCTGAAAGAGCTAAAAGTGGTTAATTTAGGAAGTGATTAGTGTAAATGGAGAGGGACAGAAAATGGGTCTGCCATTTTTTGTTAGGAACCTTGTAAAATTATTTGACTATTAAAACTATATACATGCATTAGTTGGTTATAAAATACCATTAGTCGGGAGGCCTGGGTGGCTCAGCGGTTGAGCATCTGCCTTCCGCCCAGGGTGTGATCCTGGAGTCCTGGGATCGAGTCTCACATCAGGCTCCCCGCACAATGGTTCTCCCTCTGCCTGTGTCTCTGCCTCTCTCTCTGTGTCTCTCATGAGTAAATAAAATCTAATAAAAATAAAATAAAGTAAAATAAAATACCATAAGTCTTCTTAAAAGACCGAATGGAACTTAAAGAAATGGAGCACAAGTGGTAGGTAGGCTTGTGCTTCTCCAACTATCTACACACAAATGACCTGGGCCCCTTGCTTCAGATCTGGGTGGGATCTAAGAGTCCACATTCCTTCCAAACTCCTGGTCCTTGGACCTTACTTTGAGTAACAAAATTGTATACCATTCTTCACCTTAGGGAAAGCAGGAGAGAGAGAAATAATTAGGATACTAAGGATACCTTTTAGCTGTGAGAGGTCCTAATATACCCCTGTTACTTTCTCCCCACTCTACCTTTACCACCTGAAAATCTGATTCTTTAAGACCTACTTCACATATCATCTTCTCTATGAAACTTCCCTGATCTTTTATCCCCTCCCAGACTCAAGCAAAATTAATTACTTCCCAGTGTAGGGACTTCCGGAAAAATCTACACCCATAGGAGCATTTGTCTCATTGTATCACTATAATTGGTATCTTGTCATTCTTCTCCCACTACTGTGTGGGAAGGAAATCATGATTTCCCTGCCTAAATCTGTGTAACCCTGAATTCAGGGTATTTATAAATATCAAAGTTTGGTATTAGAAATATCAAAGTTTGCTTAGAAGGAACAAATCACAATAGATGAAGAGAGCAACAAATCATAGTCACTAGAAATGTTTGGAAGACTGGTGCATGCACATTGGCAACATCATAGAAGAGATTTTTTTATTCCATGGGAGGAGGAGGATCCTATAAATCCCCTCTAGGACTCCATAATTCTATGCCTTCGGTATTATGAAATAATAATAATATGAATATATGAAATAATATTTCCAAAGGAGATATGTTATCATACTTTCAATAATTTATTTGGCAGAATATTTTAAGCTTTTAACATATCTGGTTACAGCTGATGACCTAAGTAATAGGAAAAAATATCCTCTCATATGGTAGAAATCGACAACACAAAGGTTTAGCCGTCAAGGTCACTTTGGTAAGATTCAGATCCCAAAAACAACACTGACCTCAACTTGGCAGCTTCTGCAACCTAAATTATAGGACTAAAAAGAAAGTCAACACTCACTCTAATTAGAGTGATAACCAGCTGTTAGCAATGAGCAAATGGCCTGGAGAGGGTCTCCTGCCAGCGCAACTTTTAAATAGCAGGAAGTTCATTAAAATGATTAGGAAAGAGCAGTAAGAGACTGACACATTGTTCCAGCTAGTCCTGGGAGGTGGGAAGTACAGGCCCCTGCTGGACCTATCATTCCAGATCCTGGATTTAAGGCTACAGGTGTCTACTGATACAGGATCATCTAATTATCAGAATTAGAAAAAAATTAACAAAAATAAAGTGTCACAAAATAACAGCTGATGGCCTGTCATCTGCAAAAATTTAGGTTTGAATTTACACCCCAAGGTCTAGAAGGGAATTTACAGATAAGTTGCTAGTTAGGGTTCTCATACGTGGATGCATGTGAGAATCACCGGGATGCTTCAAAAAAATTACTGATGCTCAAACACACAACTGGAGATTCTAATTTATTTGGTCCTCACTGGGGCCTAGTCTCAGGGTCATTAATTTACTCAAGATCACCCAGTTTTGTGACACCAGGTGGCTCAGGGGTTGAGCGTGCGTCTGCCTTTGGCTCAGGGCATGATCCCAGGTCTGGTGATCAAGTCCCACATCGGGCTCCCTGCATGGAGTCTGCTTCTCCCTCTGCCTGTGTCTCTGCCTCTCTCTCTGTGTCTCTCGTGAATAAATAAATTAATTATTTTTTTAAATCACCCAGTTTCTAGTTAGTTGCAGACTATAGATGATCATTGTTGGTACCCAGGTCTGCAGATGCTTTCTCCTACCCAGCTTCTGTTGTAACTGTCCCCTGATAGGCCACAGATGCAATGGATAAACAGCCTCACTCAACATTACTAGAACATCTTTCATTGAGATCAAAAGCAAACTCAAAACCATGTGTGGCTCAGTCCAACCAGAGAGACTATGTCAAAAGAGCTTGTTTCTATAGGTAGAACATTGTCCATTCCTCTTTACTCCTATCACAAGCCAATCTTGCAGAAGCCAGGAAGTTCTGAGTAAGATCTGGGTAAAGAAATAATAATTCTAAAATTCCCAATTGGCCTGCTTCATCCTGTAACCAAACAACTGTTGTCTGTTTGCTGAGCATGTGTGCCCCCGCCCCCCCACACACACACAGACTGTAACTCACCATCAGCTATAGCCAAACAGTTCTCTCATGCCTCTAAAATGCCTTTTTTAGCACGGATGTATTGGCACATTCCTCCAAAATACCAGTACTTAATTCCATCTAACCCTGATAATACCTTGACATCCATATTCTAGATAAAGAAATCTAGTTGGCCAATAATATTTAAATATATTCCAAATGGGCAAAAGCACCTCATGGGAACTGACTCATCATGTCACCATTACTGTGCCATGGAACCTGTGCTCCCTCTCCAGATGGTGGTACCACGCCCTGCCCTGCACTCATGGCCTGAGGACTCCCAGACTGTCGGCTGGATCACCCCAGGGCGCACCTCAGTTCCTTCCCATTCCTCAGGGATCACCGCTCCTTGTTAACAGATGTTTCAACGTCTTGAAATTTCTTATTTCCTATATTTTGTTCCATATTTTTTGTTGTTTCAGAAAAGGGTTAAATATAGTCCCTTTCATTTTAACTTGACCCTAAAGCAAGAGCCTTGGATGCAATTTTACTTTTAAAAAAGCAAACATTAAATGTATCATGCTTAGAATTTGATGAAGAGTAAATAAAATTGCTTTGTAATTGTCCTCACTAGATTCACAGGGGAAATGATTCAGAGGCTGTTTTTTTCACCTTCCATAGATGTTCTGACGGCCAGATTTTCTCAGCTGTATGGTGGGTCAACTGTAAGACACATCATTAATTTAAAAGTAATTTTAGAGGGTTTGGTGAGAAACACCACATTGAATGTATACACCAACTGTAAGGCATTATCTTTTTTTCAGAAATATTAAGGTGTGGGAAAGTATTCATCTTAAAATTGAGGAAATATGGTGATTTCCTTTTAATCTTGAATTTTGGTTACTTATTACAGTCCTTCGTTCATTGCAAATACACCTCTGGAAGGCTGCAGCACTACTGACAGAGTAAATCGACAGGACAGGACTCTGGAATCCCAAACATTCTAAATGGTGACTAGATGGTATGAGTGTTTCAGTCATATTGTGGGTAAAAGAATCTGTTGTGGGCCTTCCTAAGATCCTTTTTTTTTTTTTTTTTTTTTTTTAGATTTTATTTATTTATTAATGAGAGATACAGAGAGAGAGGCAGAGACCCAGGCAGAGGGAGAAGCAGGCTCCAGGCAGGTAGCCCGACGTGGGACTCAATCCCAGATCTCCAGGATCAGGCCCTGGGCTGAAGGCAGCGCTAAACCTCTGGGCCACTGGGGCGTCCCCCTTCCTACGATCCTAATCAGCATATGTAACATTGTTGAGTGGAAAAGTAGTTTCTGGGCAGAGACAACCACGTTCTTCCCCCATCCTCACGAACTCTCTTGCTTGCTTAGATGGCAGGAAGGAACTAGTGGTAGTAAGAGCATTTCTCCCCCACCTCCTGGATTAGTGGTTCTCAAACTTCAGTGCAGGTCAGAATTATCTGGAAGGCATGTTATCACAACACATTGTTGGATCCTACTCTAGAATTTTAGACATGGCAAGTCTGAGGTGGGGCCCCAATACTTGCATTTCTAGCAAGTTCCCAGGTGATGCTGATGCAAGTGGTCCTGGGAACACCCTTTAAGAGTTAATGCTTTGGAGCTCTGCAAGAGGAAGAGAACCCACTGTCTTAAGGAATACTCTTACCTTTTCTAGATTTAGTAACAGGCACAGGTTGAGCTTCGTACATAAGGGCATTTGTAAGTCAGATGTTGCCACTTTGGGTCCCATCCTTAGGGACCCGAGATTGTTTGTCCTACAATTTTGTCACATTTTACCTATTTTACTTTTTAAGGAAAGAAAAAGAATCAATTTAAGTGCCATTTTCCATTACAATAACGCAGGGGAAAATATACAAGGCTGTCTTTACCCAAGAGAAGATGCCAAGCCATTATTCCTTCTAAACTCTTCCAGTTTTGTTATCCTGTAATTCAATAATCAACAGCCAGTAGTGAACATGGAAATTGTCAACCCTCGGAAGTCAGCGGTATCTTTATTACATACTGCTGATGACAATTTGAATGCAAATCTCACATGGTAACAAATAGTCCCACCAGCTGTCCCTAACCCCTAAATTGTTGGAGGCTCAAAACCTTCATGTCTCTCTCCATCTCCGCTCTGTGGAGCTGTCATCTGCTTCGCCTTCCAGCATCAGACAGCTTCTTGCACCTGATGAACCCAGCTGAGGAGACAGATGTTTGTTTGTTTTTTATTTTTTATTTATTTATTTTTTTTTTTTTAAAGCAAGATTCACTAAGATCTTATGTTTGCTTTTTAGCATGTTAAAAAATATACGCTGGGCAACCTGGGTGGCTCAGCGGTTTAGTGCCACCTTCAGCCCAGGTCGTGATCCTGGAGACCCGGGATCGAGGCCCACGTCGGGCTCCCTACATGGAGCCTGCTTCTCTCTTTGCCTGCTTCTCCCTCTGCCTGTGTCTCTGCCTCTCTCTCTCTGTCTCTCATGAATAAATAAATAAATCTTTAAAAAAATAAAAAATATATGCTGACCCAATAAAAGGCCTGGAATTCAAGCCTTCTCCTGGCTTTGGAGCATTTTGATGATAAGTAGTTTTCATACTTTGATGTGTATCAGAATCACCAGGGGAGGGGGAGCTGGGAATGTGTATTTTTAAAATTGGTAGTTTTATTAATAGACTTCATTTCTTTAGAACAGTTTTAGATTTACAGAAAATGAAGGCAGTAATACAGGGAGATATCTGTGCTCCCCTTTACACACTTTCCCCTATTAACATCTTATATTACTATGGTGTATTTGTTACTATGAAGGAACCAATACTGATACATTATTATTAACTAAGACTGCAAAGTTTATTTAGATTAGTTTTTACCTAATGCTCTACTTCTGTTCCAGGCCATATTATAATACGGTTGTCATGTATCCTCAAGCTCCTCTTAGCTATGACAGTTTCTGAGACTTGTTTTTGATGCCCTTGGCAGTTTAAAAAAGTATCGGTCAGCTCTTTTATAGGAAGGCCCTGTACTGGAATTTGTCCAATGTGGATAATGAGTTTTGGGGAGGAGAATCACAAAGGTAAATGCCCATTTTCATCGCGGCATGCCAAGGGTATATACTATCAACATGATTTATGACTGTTGTTGACCTTGATCATCTGGCTTAAATAGTGTTTGTCAGGTTTCTCTACTATAGTTACTCCTCCCCTTTGAAAGGAAGTCACTATGTGGAGCCCACAAGTGAGGAGGGGGACGGTATGCTCCTCATCCTTTAGGATGGAGGATCCACATAATTAATTTGAAGTTTTTCTGAATGGAAGATTTGTCTCTTCTCCCCAATTCATTAATTGCTCAATAATTTATTTATATCAGTATGTACTCGTGGATATTTATCTTATACTTTGGGTTATAATCCAAAGCTACTGTATTTTGTTGCTCGAAACATCCTGGCTTTGGCCATTGGGAGCTCTTTCAGTTGGCCCCTGTGCATCTTTGACATACTCCTGTGTGTGTGTATACGTATCCATCAATAATGCTACGTTAACCATCTGTATCAATAGTGCCATGAGATTCTACTGAAGCCCCCAAATCTAATCCATGACCATGTGGGTCACTCTCTCCCTTCTCAGAGAATTCCCACACCAACAGTCAGAAACTTGGAGCTACCAGCCATCATTCATTTCCTGTATTGGTCCATCCCAGCACACATGTGCATATATGGCAGTATCAGAATTGTCAATGCTTGCCTCTGTCAGAAACAACTCTCTAACCAGAGCCCAGTACTTACGTGCACTCTCTTTTTGCCTTTGGTCTCACAGACTCCACTTGCTTCCGAAGCTACAAGGCCTCACTCCAGGGAGGGTGTTGTATGCATCTGTAACGCACTTAGATTGTCTTGTCGTGGCTGGCCTTCTTTCCTGGGACCTCTTAACCTCCTACGTGAATTTTTTTAAACTTGCATACGTTAGGGTTCACTCTTGTGTTGTAAAGCTCTCACAGGCCTTCACAAATGCATAATAGCATGTAAAAATCATTACAGAATCCTATGGGCCGTTTTTACCACCCTAAAAATGCCCTGTGCTCAGCCATCCTTTTCCATGTCCCCAAGGCCCTGGCAACCACTGACTTAGCCTGGCTTCTGTCACTTAGCAATGTGCGTTAGAGGTTCTCCAATGTCTTTTCATGGCTTGACAGCTCATTTATTTTTTTACTGCCAAATAATATTCCATTGTATGGATGTACCATAGTTTGTTAATCCATCCACTTAAAAAATACCTTGGCTGATTCTAGTTTGGGGTGATTGTAATTCAGGCTGCTATAAACATTTGTGCACAGGGGCACCTGGGTGGCTCAGTGGTTGAGCATCTGCCTTCAGCTCAGGTTGTGACCCCAGAGTCCTGGGATCAAGTCTCACATCAGGGTCCCTGCAGGGAGCCTGCTTCTCCCTCTGCCTGTGTCTCTACCTCTCTCTCTCTGTCTCTCATGAATAAATCGATAAAATCTTTTAAGAAAATTTGTGTGCAGGTTTTCATGTGGACATAAGTTTTCAACTCCATTGAGTAGATACCTCCTCAGTTAAGTTGAAGAGTGTGCTTGCCGAATCATATGGTAAGACTATTTTTAGCCTTGGAAGGAACTCTTAAACTGTCTTCCAAAGTGGCATTTTTGCATTCCTGCCAGGATGAATGAGAGTCCCTGTTGCTCCGCATCCTCACAGCATTTGGTGTTGTTGAGCTTTTTTAAGTCTGACAATTCTAATAGGTATGTGGTGATATCTCATTGTTGTTTTAATTTGCAGTTCTTTAATGATAAGTGACATTGGGCATCTTTCACTTGGTTCTTTGCCATCTGTATGTCTTTTTTGGTAGTGTCTGGGAATGTGTATTTTTTAACAAGCCTAAGTGGTTCTGATGAACACTACGTTCGAGGGCCATCACTCCATACCCATCATTTGCCACTCTCATCTCTACTTCACTGCTTGTCCCTCATTACGTCATCCTTGACAACAGGGAAATTTTCCCTTTTATCTGATTTCACAGCTAAACATTTTTTGTCTTTGAAAATTTACCACTTGCCTGTTTATTAACAGTCTAAATAGAAGAATGATCAGCTCCTGAAATCCTGAGATGGAAGTAAACATGAGGATGCCTATGCCTGAGGATGGGCTTTTCATGTATACTTGTAGCTTAGAGACACACTAGTTTCTATAGTTTGATGAATCTGTACCCAGAGAAGTGTGATTCCATGGACCCTGGTAACCTGGCCCACCTGCCCAGGATCTCCCTAGGTGCACATTTCTGGTGCCATAGCTTTCAGTTCACAATTCAGGACATGTGGTTTTTCTGCAAATATATAACTTTTTAATAAAATAGAGCCTACATGTCCATTTGTGAACAGCATGACATGCAATTTAGAATAAGGCTTAAAACTTAAGTAAGAACAAATAGCTTCGCACACTATAGACATCAATTGTTAAACAATGGCCACTGAACCTAACACTGTATTTTTTATTTTAAGAAGAACTTCCTACTTTCTCTTATGCTTTGATGTCTATAAAGTCAAGACCTGTGTGACTCAAACTTTCTGGGGATTCATCGTTTCATACACTGTTCTCAGGAGCTTCAGAGGGTATTATGGTCTTCTAGAGGAGAGGCTTTCACTTCCTTAATTTTTCTTTTTTAATAAATTTTATGTATTTATTTAAGAGAGAGCAAGAACACAAGGAAGATAGCGGGCCAGCAGAGGGAGAAGCAGACTCTTCACTGAGCAAGGAGCCTGACTCAAGGGCGGGGAGGTGGCTTGCTTCCTGCACTGTACCGACTGAGCCACCCAGGTGTCTCCCTCCTGACCTCTTCTAATCAACAGCAGGCTGTCCTTATATCTGGGTGGATATAAGGATCCACCCAGATCCTCCCAAAAGGGATTAGTAATTTGCCTTATGGGTTCTATTTATTCTCTTTAAAAGGTGAGATCACAACAAAATAATAGTCATCACCTGGTTACCCTTATGCATGCCTAAACATTGGCCAGTATCCCCAACCGCCTTCTCTTTGCACCCCCAGAAAGGGCGGGTCTGCATTCTTGAAGACCAAGTTCCTACTCTCAGTTACTACCCCCATGTCTTGCAGTTCTGGGCAGCTATGAATGTTTTTATATCTAATTCTTTAAAATTATCTGCTAGTTAGCCCTATCACCTCCTCCTAAAGCCACCTCTTTTGACCTCTTATTCCTTAAAACCTTTTTTTTAATCTCTCAAAAAACATTTTTTTTAGATCTTTCTAAAATTTTTAACATGTCAGAGTAGAGCCATTTTTAAAGGGTTATAGTGTAATTTCTTACACTATAAGAAGATAAAGTGGAAAACAAGGTCATATCTACTACCTTTCCCTGAGGACCACAATCTACTTTCTTTCTGTATTGTCATCGGCTTTGGTTTATGTGGAAATCCATCTGTGCTGAGACTATATTATGTCTTTGCTCTGTATTCAGACCGGGCTCATTGTTACAGATGTATACCTGTCAAATTATGGCAATCGGTTATTCTTGGCTGCAACGCTGACTTCAGCTGTAACCTTTCTCAAGTCGCATAGATTTCTCTGTTTTTCAAGTTTCTCCTCCTGTAAAAATACTGACCTACTTAAATAGAAACACCCTGAGGCTTAACCAATAGATTGTTCTGAAAATGTCAGGGTCTATAAATATTGTTATTAATGTGTTAAGCTATATATATATATATATATATACATATATATATATATATATATATCCTTATATTTTTAATTTCAAAAAAACCTGTCAGCTCAATGTTGTTACCTATATTTCCCAAGTATAATGCTAGATTAAAAAAAAAAAAAAAAAACTACTCACATTTTGCTTTTCCTGGGACAATGGCCAATACATGCCAAGGATTTTATTAGTTGCCTTTTTCTTTTTCTTTCTTTCTTTTTTTTAAGATTTTATTTATTTATTCATCAGAGACACAGAGAGGGAGGCAGAGACACAGGCAGAGGGAGAAGCAGGCTCCCTGCGGGGAACCTGATGCGGGACTCGATCCCAAGAGACCCGGATGACTCCCTGAGCCAAAGGCAAACTCAACCACTGCACTGGGTGCGGTGGTTCCCCGTGTGCAGCCAGGGTAAGAGCCAGCGAGGCGATCGGGTCCTTCCTCAGCCGCCCCCTCCGGGGACCCCCCCCCCCCCGGGCGGCCCGCGTTCCTCCGGCCGTGCTCCACGGAGCCCTCCACGTGCCTGGCGCCGTAAGCGGGCAAGCCCAGGGCCGCGGAGCCCCACGCCCTGCGGGGCGCTGAGCAGGCCCCCTCCCCCCGCTGCTCGGCGGCCCCGCGCTCAGGCGGCCCCCCCGCCCCCCGCCCCCCACACCTGCCTGAGGCACGGCAGGCGCTGGCCACTGGGCTTCCAGCTGTGGCCCTGGACTCCCTGATCCCACCCGGGGACTCCGCCTTGCACCCCCGTGGCCCCCTCCGAGGTCCCCATGCAGACCCCGTCGTCACTCGGAAAAACTCCCTCGGTGACTTGAGCCCCGCCGTCTCATTCTGACCCTTCTCTACTCAGTTCTCATACTGTTTAACTCCTATCCCAAATGTCTCTTTTCTTGCACAGCCAAGATTTTGAAGAACGCAGTTTGCACTCATCAGCATCCAGCTTCCCACCCTCCGGCTACTCCCAATCCCCTCACCTGGCTTCTCAGGCCAAGGGTCACGGAAACTGCTCTTCCTAGGGACACTGCGAAGTGGTCATTCTCTTGAATGCTTCACAGCAGACAGCGCTTCTCTTGAAACCATTTCTTTCCTCAGTTTCTAGAACCACACTCTCCTGGCTTACCTGTTACTTCAGTGACCACTGTCTTAAGTGTCCTTTCAGACTCCTCTTCCCCTGTCAGACTTTTATTAAACATTACTGGTCCCTAAGGCTCCAGTCCTGTCTCCTAATAACCTTTGAACTCATTTAAGCATGCCCGTTGCCTCAGCTACTGCTCTTACACAGATGCCTCCCAAAACTAAATCCCCAGCCTAGACCCCGGAAGTGAGTTTCAGTTCCACTACATATCTCTGAAAGAACATCACACAGTCTCTTCAAATTCTGTTATATTCAAAGCAAAACTCATTATCTTCTCCTTACCCTTATAGGATCCTAAGGCCAAAAGGAACAGCAGAGGCTGTCGGGTTGAACCTCCAATCCCACAGCTTCGAGAGTCTCTACAAATACAGGCATTACTGCACAAGAGCTACCTGGTGGTTCATTCAAGTCCATATCATCCTGGGAAGAGCCCTTTTGGAAAGTACACCTAAAATGGTCCCCTCCCAGATTCCCTAGAGTATGACACCAAATTCACTGAGTTGCAAAGGGCAAAAAAAAAATATGAAGTCCTGCTAATTGTACCTTTCTCTCTCAATTCCACCCTCAGGCAATCACCAAGTCCTATTAATTCTGCCTCTCAAAGTTCTCTTAATATTCATCCTCTCCAGTTGTTTCATTTAAAAATATATATTTAGAATCTATTATGATCCAGGTATTGTTCTAGACTCTTAGGACATAGTGATAAACAAGAAAGTCACAGCCTTGCCCTCACCATCTTCAGGCTCAGTATCAATCAGGGCTCAGTCAGAGAAGAGAACCATTCAGAGTGAAGACACCTATTCTAGGGATTTGACAGCATGTAATTTTTGGGATCCAGTTAAAGAGTTTATGTACAGCTGTGGCTTCTTCATTCGGTGCTGGCCTGAAGTCAGCAGGGCAGGCAGCTAGTAGGGAAAGGCAGACAGGAAGTGGGGGAGAGCAGGGACAAACTGGAACCCGCAAGGGTAGGTTGGAGCCCTAGAGGACAAGATGAAATTCTCCTCATCTCCCAGTACCTCCAAGTTTTCACCCTTTATCCGGACTCTAAACCACAGTTGGCCCAGAGGCAGAGGAGCTGAAAGAGAAGATCAACAAGAGTTGGACTAGATGCAGGCCCAGCTGCTGCCTAGAGCCAAGAATGTGAACCAGCAGATTCCCGACCACATGTGAGCTGCAACAATGCCCAATCCTACATCCGCTTCCCATGTAAACGTTGTTGCTACTCCTCTCTTCCCTTTCAAGTCTTGGGAAATTTCTTTTGAGGACAGTTCTAACTGACAACCACACAGGGAAGGGAAGTTTAATTCTAGTTTAGCTTGTTTGACCCAGTACAAAGCCAATGCATCATAATTGAGTGACTCTACCCACCCCTGCCCTCGTGTATCCCCCTCTAATCCATCCTTCACGGTGTCCTCAGGAGATGGTTCCCTTATGTGACTCTGACGACGTTGCTGCCCCAACTTGCAGCATCCCCATTCACATTTCCCACTACGTTTCCATCAGCAACAGCACAAAATCTAAACTCCTTTGCATAATGTATTAATTGGGATTAGGTATGTTTGCAAGAGACAGAAAACTCAATGTAACAGTTGTTTAAACAAAATAGAAATGTGCTTCTCTCTCATGTGGTATCCAGCGTAGATGGTCTGGAGCTGTAAGATTACCCATGGCATCAACGACTCAGGCTTTCTATCTTGTTCTGTACTATTGGCATTATTTGCTTTCCAGAATTTATTTATTTATTTATTTATTTATTTATTTATTTATTCATTCATTCATTCATTCATTCATGACACACACACACACACACACACAGAAACACAGACACAGGCAGAGGGAGAAGCAGGCTCCATGCAGGGAGACCAATGTGGGACTCCATCCCGGGACTCTAGGATCACAACCTGGGCTGAAGGCAGGCACTAAACTGCTGAGCCACCCAGGGATCCTCTGCTTTCCAGAATTTAGATGGAGGAAGGGGCAAAGACAAAACAAACAAAAAGCATGTTCTCCTGCTCACTGTCTTTAAGGACCTAAGGGCAGACTCCCTAAACCTACCATGTGATATTCTATTTATAGAACTTAGTCACCAGGCCACACCTAGCTTCAAGGAAGTTTGGGAAATGTAGTCTTCAATCTGAGCTGCTATGTGTCCAGCTAGTATGTCTATCACTAATTGAAGAAGGGAGGAAACAAAGACTGGGGCACAATTAATACTCTCTCCCACATGTGACATATGAGACCCTTCATCACCTGTCCCCGACTACTCCTCTGTCCTCATTTCCTGCCCATCCATCCTTTATATTTTAATACCAAGACTGGAATACTAGATGTTTTACCCAACACCTCATGAACTATTAAAATTTCATGACTTTGCACGTGCTGTTCCTTTGCCTGGAATTTCCTCATCCACTCACCTGCTGAGCAAACACCTATTTATCCTCCAAGAGAAACTCATTGGCTCTTTGTCCAAAGTGTTCCTTCCACACCTTCGGCCCTTTGAAAAATATCCATGAAATAGTTATAGCATCATATGATAACTACTTATTGCCATATTTGCCTCTCTTCTGAGTTCCTTAAGTGTGGGTGGTGTCTTTTCAGCCCTGAATCTCAACATTTGGCCAGGTGTCCAGCGCATAATGCATAGGAAATGTCTGCAGACAGAAGACTTGAAGAATACAAAGGGACTGGCATTTTATTCTGTCCATATGCTGTATTTCTATTAACGCAGTCTACAGTTGCTGGGGTAGCAGCCAGCCACAAGCTTCTCTGGTGGTGGAATTGCCGCTTTGCTTCTACTGTTTACTAAGGAGAGATCAAGGCAAAGCTTCCTGACAGAAAATGAGCTTGCCTGAGGAAAGAAGCAATTGCTTCTTTATCTCTTAAACACAGTTTTGAGAGCAAGCACAGATGGTTCCCTAACGCTCCCTGTGCCTTCAGAGAAAAAAAACAAAAACAAAAATGTCACAAGTCTAGAGCCAACATGCTACAGGGTATATAAGGAGGTTAGAAGAGGGTCCCAGGAGACAAACTAATAGTCAAAATGACAAACATCACTCATTATTAGGACATAGTATTCTTCTTAATGCTATAATCTGATGGGGGAGATAGCCAGCCCCATCCCCACCAGGAAATACTTACTGACCTCCCTAGGCATCTCCCCAAGAACAGGGAAGCCTTTGAGATGCAACTTTGTCCCCACCCTCACCCCCACCATATCTGCTGTTCTTTTGGAAGGATATAAATGCTTTTCTTTTGACACACAAATCCTCAGAGCATTAGGGAAAACCCTTCCTGGCAATTATTAGTATTACAGCTGTCATTATGTATTGCTGAAAAGCAAATATTAAAGATATATTCAATAAAAGATATTTTAAGAGAGAGCAGTTAACTGTACTATCTAGTTTGTCATTTGGGGACTCGGAAATAGCTGTTGTATGTGAACAATTCTAAGCTTTGATTGCATTCTCCTATGGACCATTTAAAAGAAAAGCCCTAAGAGAAGGTCTCCTGAATTATTTTCTGTGACTATTGGCAGACAGACCTTTGCAAAGCCCCATACGCTGCTGGTGTTCAAATATACTGGAGTGCCCTTTTACCCAGCAAATTCCATTTCTAGGAAATCATCCCAAGGAAATAACCAGTGATGTACACAAAGATGTTTGTAAAAGGATATTTATCTCATCGCTATTCAAGATAATGAAAAAACTGGAAATATATGTCTAAAGTCGTTGTAGCAAGATGTTCATGAAGTTAAGTAAGAACGTGAAGGTCATAAAAGAATATTCAGTGTGATCCAAATTTTATTTTAAAATCCAAATTATTATATCATATATTATAAGATACTTTGGCTGAACAGGCGCCAGCCCAGACTCAGAACAATGGCAGATTTGCATAATGCCCCTCTGAATATATCCATTTGTGTTAAAGCTTAAGAATTACTGACAGTCTGACCACAATATTTATGTATCCAAAAATTAATAGAGGGAGTAAACATTTCTGGAAGACCTCAAATCCTTCCCTTTGAGATTCAAAGTTTTTGTAAATTGTCTGATGGGTTAGAAATGAGAGGGTCTGAGTTTGAACTTTAAGGAACAATAGTGAGAATCCTAAAAGGAACTTACCATGTAGGTGGGAGGAATCAAGAACAGAGAACTGGTCTTGGCACCAGGGGCTAAGGGTCAGTATAGCCTCTGTCTCAGAACTCCCCTCAACTAGCTACACGGGAGGTAGCTTTAGCGCTTGAGGTCCAGGCATATTTCTGTGGGGCACAAAAGGTGAGGCAGAGAGAAGATGAGTAGTTCCTCACCCAAGGAAGTACCACTGCAGTCATCTCCCAGGGGTGGGTGGATAACAGAGGTGGGTAAATGGGGCCAGCAGGAGTGGGGGTCCAGCTAGCCAGACCCATAAAGGTCAACCAAGATCTCCATAAAGCTGGCAATGACCACACAGTCACTCTGTAGGAGTAAGAGCTATAGAAAAAAAGATGCCTTAGGGCATAAACAACCTTGCCTAGAGGGTCCCTTCCATCACCAGCTGATTCTCATTTAATTGAGCCTATAATAGAAACTTTCCCTGTGAGAATGAAATTTGGATTTCTCTATTAGTCAAAACCAACATATCTGTCCTGCTGGATGTGGACTCTCTGGAGAACCAGCCCCATGACCAACAGTAGACTCAATGTTGGATCTAAGTTCCTATACTACCTGTACGTAGTAGAAAGATCAAGACAAATTTTTGGAACAAATTAGCCCCTATGGTAATTCCAGAAAAACCAGGGAAGAAAAAGGCTAGGACACGCTGGCCAATGGGATCTGGGAGTCATTACCGCTTGAGGTGTCAATGTGAGGATGACTGTGGGAAAAGGGGACAGGACACTGCCCAGAATGATAATGGATCTTTGCCCAGTATACACTTACCCCATAGACTATCTAGAACAAGAATTATATGATATTGGGAACAACTGTATGTACTTTTAAGCGTGCAGGAAAGACTCTTAGAGGTGACTGGTGGACCCCAACGAAAATGAAATTAAAGGAATATTACCAGCTTTTCAAAGGTTTATTTATAAGAGGTTCAAGAAAAACAAAGGGGGTACCAGGATGGCTCAGTTGGTTAAGCATTTTCCTCAGCTCAGGTCATAGTCTCAGGGCCTGGGATTGAGCCCCATGTCGGGCTCCACACTCAGCAGGAAGTCTGCTTTTCCCTATCCCTTTATCCCTTCCCCTGCTTGTGCTCTCTTTCTCCAATAAATAAATAAATAAATAAATAAATAAATAAATAAATAAATAAAAAATAAATAAATAACTTTAAAAAAGAAGAAGAAAGAAAAGAAAAACAGGGAAGAAAGTTAGTTTTATTAGAAAAATAGAGGTAAGTAGGTACTCTAGAGGGCTCAATTGCAACAAATGACCACAATTTTGAAATCATCCTGATGACCACCTAAGGCCCTTCTGTTACAAGCATTGTATGGATTGGGACTCCATACCCAAGTCCAATTGCCTCTCTCTACTTCAACTATATGAGGTGGGATCTCCTGAAGAAGGGGTGGGGATTAAGGAGATATGGTTACATTCTTAGTTTGGGGATGGGATGGTTCACCAACAGAGTATAACCCTAGATTATCTGAAGTTCTTGCCCAATACTATAGGGAAAGGCTGGGGAGCTTCTGGATATTCTTCTGATCCTTGTCTTGAGTGCAGATTCTGCCAAAAGATAGAAACTACTTTACTTTACTTCTCCTAAAACTGTCACAACTGAGTCACCTTGTTTAAGTCTTGAAAACTTTTGATTTAAAGACTCTTTAGCTCCAAGATCATGGAAGAAACAACAGGAGGAAGATACAAATAAGGAGTAAGATTATGTCTTTCCTGAGCGTAATAGAACCTGTTTTCAGAGTAACAGCATAAAATAGAGAGAAGATATAAGAACCTTGACCCTGAAAATAACACCATAAAAAGAGTGCTCTGCCTTTAGTTAACATCTGGTTAGAGCTAGCAATCAATGACATCATCCCAAGGGTGGTCATACTTTATTATTTAAATGAGAATAACTTGAACATGAAAGGGGACCCTATTAATGTTTATACCCAAATGATGGGCATAAAACCAGGGCTGTCTTAGACCAACCAGAATATACGGTCATCTAATTGTTTTTAAGGCTTATTGTCCATATATTTCTATTGGGTTATTACAGAAAATCAAGGCAAAACTTGGAGATAAATAGGAACTACTGCATTCTGAATAGATGCACCAAAGGAGATCTGTGTACCAAACTCACAAGGCCAGGATACTCTAGACAAAATGTTAGGAAGCCAGTTGTTTTCAAAAATTGTTTGAAGAAGTATCATCAAACACATAAGACTAACCAGGATAAAGAAAAGATAGTATTCTTCTATCCCATAAGAGTCCAATATAAAATGATGACCCAAGGGATCTTGGAATAACTGCTATTTTCTAGAAACTGATGGTAAAGTGATTAATGACATAAATTATATGAAATTTTGCTTATATGACCTAACATTATTTGACAAGACCTTGGACGATCATGAACATGATGACTCTCCATCTGGAAGACACAGGCTTACAGTTACACCTTGACAGATACGCACCCTGCTAGTATAGAATTACCTCAGTGATGAAAATATCTCTGCCATCACTGTCAGCCTAAGTCTATCAATGACAGAAAAGCAAAAGCCTTTTTCAAGTTCAAAGGCCTGAGTCAAAGCGATTAGGTCAGAACTGTGGCACTATTGTTGAAAGGTGGGCAAAAGGGACAGACCGAGGAATTTCTAGAAGCCTACCACCCCAGTCCTCCTGGAAGAAGCACTGTGGGGAAATATTTGTAAGCATGCATTCAAGGCTGCAGCCAGCTTCTAAATCTGAATTCCTCTTTTATTTTACACCCTCGTTACTACATCTGAGGCTTAGGAGCTGTGTTTCATCCAGATAATTCAAAGGAAAAGAAGCCCAAGGTTTCTGTCAACAAATCTTTCCAAGACTGAAACTCAATATGTTCATCACAGATTAACCTTCCTGCTGCTAAAACGCAAGTACAACTGAGAGCCAGGAATGTGTTGATGGAATGCTTCTCTGGACATGGAACGATAATAATCTCCTAATATAAGAAGCTATTCCTAGTGTCAAACTACATATTACTGCAACATAGCCGAACACACCTCAGGTGAAAGGTGAAAAAGCTGTTTTCATAAACATAAAGTCGAGTCTGAAAATTTGCTTTCAGACTCAGCTAAGAATGTCTGATGCCACAGTCAGGGAAGGGATTCTCTCCACTTCACGTTAGACTAGATGGACTGTTGCCTCTGGAGGACATGTGAGGGGCCTCAGCACAACAACGCATGGGCAAGGGAAGCGGACCGTAGTGGGAGGCCGCACCTGCCCAAGGCTTGCTGCTCACCTGAAGCCCAGGCAGCAGACGGCACCCTGGGAAGCTAGAGCCAGGGCAGAAGAAAAACATGGCCTAGGGAATTTTATAGACTAACGGTTGTCCTCCCAAAATTCATAGGTTGAATGAATCCAATCTCCAATGGATGGTATTCATGGTTGGGCCTTTGGGAGGTGATTAAGTCAGGAGGGTAGATCCTCATGAGTGGGATTGGTGCCTGTATTAAAGAGATCCCAAGGGTGCCTGGGTGGCTCAGTCGGTTAAGTGTCTGACTCTTGATCTCAGCTTAGGTCTTGATCTCAGGGTTAGGAGTTCAAGCCCTGCCTTGGGCTCCACATGCAGTGGAGAGAGACAGAGACCCTAGAGAGCTCCCTTGTCACTACTGCTATATGAAGACACTGCAAAAAGACAACTATCTATGACCCAGAAACGGGGTGCTCAGCAGACACCAAATCATCCAGCACCTTGATCTTAGACTTCCCAGCCTCCAGAATTGTGAGAAACAGAATTTCTGTTTATAAGCCACCCAGGCTGGGGTGACTTGTAGCAATTCAGACTAAGACAGGGGGCATGGCTGCTGAGCTTGATGGCTTCCCAAACACCTAGGAGATGTCCCAAGGGCTCCAAAAGCAGATGTAACCTTCTTTCAAGCAATGAAAATTCTGAAAGAGCAAGAGGGGTAAGTTTTTTAATTTTTTTAATTTTTTTTTTTTTTTTTTTTTTTTGCGGGGGACTAAGTTTTTAAATGTTGTGCTGATGTAGCTTGCTAAATGCAGTTTCCATAAATAAGGCACTCTGCTTTCTTTTTTTTCTCCAACTTGTGTGATTTTATGAATAATGTTTTTAGTTACAGTTAGATTCAAAAGAATTCTGTTTTGATTATGGTACTTGTTATTTTATCTCCTATTGCCAAAACAAAGAATATAAAACAAGATGTGCAGTGTTATTACAACTATCTAAAAATATGCAAGTGCAAGGGCAAAGATCAAAAGGTAAGATACAGAGAAAGAAAAAACTGCTTTTTAAAACTTAGAGTTGTGATAATTAAAACCAAGATTTGTTGTTGGTATATATATTTCTGGTTATAATAATTCTCAGTTACTGATATTTCAGAACAAGTTTTATTCAAAAATCTTTTATCAAAACAGTTTAGAAATAAATAGGATTACTTTTACCATAAATATATCAGATTTGGCAATTTATACTAATATTTTGGTGAGTCCTCCCTATTTTCAAAGTTTTGGATGCTAGCTTAAAATGTGTTAGGAAATAGGATATGCATCTGAGTGAGGAAGCAATGATTCTTAAAAGTCTGGCTGGCTCAGTCAGTAGAGTGTGTGACTCTTGATCTCAGGGTTGTGAATTCGAGCCCCATATTGGGTGTAGAGATGACTTAAAAATGAAATCTTTTAGGAGTGTCTGGGTGGCACAGTCAGTCTGGCATCTGACTGTTGGTTTCAGCTCAGGTCATGGTTTTGGCTCAGGTCATGATCCCAAGGTGGTAAGATCAAGCCCTACATCAGGCTCCTAGCTCAGTGGGAAGTCTGCTTGAGAGTCTCTCTCTCCCTCTGCCCTTCCCACACTTTCTAAAACAAATAAATCTTTTAAAAATGAAATATTTTTTAAAAGTGTTTGAAAAGGGAAATGAGGCTTTCCTCTTGGAACGTTAATCAGCTTAATATTGATGGTTACAAAAGTTTTATCTAGAAATTGGTTTTAAAAATGTGACTCCAAGTCCACTGATTATTAAGTGAAAGGGCAAAGCTATAACTCTGACCTCCTATCTCCTTACCCAGCACCATTCCAAACCTCTTCACTGCTTTGAAATACAGTTAAACTCCCTGTTCTTGTGCTATCAGAGCAGAAACATCCTTATTTCAAAAGATGTATACATTCCTTATTGGACCGTGCCAAACTTGATGGCCAAATAGTACACAGGAAGTTCTTGTGCCTTCCACAATGAGAGGCTTCTAGAAACAAAACATATCCATTCAACTCTAGTAGACTAACTCCAGTGAGAATGGATGGACAATTTTGAATATTAGCATATTTAGATGTACAGGAATTCTCCGGAGATGATGAAATGGCAGAAGGGCTTTACTAGGAAACACATCTGTTTATAATATTAGGAATCCAGGACACTGACTTCATGAGAAGCACCTTATACCATTTCTCACTTCAGCAAATAGCAAGGCCCAAAGGTTGGGTCAACAAATGGGACTTGAAGGAATTGTTTTACGTGGGTGCAAGGTCACGGCCTGAAGACAGCAAGCCATCAGCTGGATGTTGCACTTGGAAGTCTAGTGTGTAAGCCAGAAGGAGTCCCAGTTCCCTTGCCAAATAATACTACGTGCTCCTTCCCTGATAGTCTGAGTTTTTCTGTATCTGTTTGAATATCTGATTCAGAAAATTCCCCCCAAAATCAAGAATTTAAGACAAAATAAAGCAATAGATAAATGAACTGTATTTCATTGTGTTCAATGCTTGCCAAAAATACAGAACCTTAAAGAAATGGAAAGCATTCATATAGGAAGGGAATGCAAGATTGGAATCAAAGTTATTTTCAGGCATAGTGAGTGTCAAGGCTCACTTTCCTTTCAATAGATAGGTGAGCAATGACCCAGAAAGGCAGCTGGAAGGATGGGGGAACCAAAATATTTTTATGTTTATGTATAAATTAATCCTAAACCACCTCTCTATTTGAATTCCCTCTCCTTCTTTTACCATCCACCAATGTTAAAAGGAAGAGTGGAAGGGAGTTAAAAAGTAATATTTATTGTATACCAATTAAGTGCCAGAAACTCTAATAAGTGCTTCATTCATTCACTCAAAAATATTATAAAGCATGGTCTGAATGTGAAGGACACAACCATGAATGAGAATGAGACACAACCAGTGGTCTCAAGAAGATTACATTGTAAAAGAGATAGGAAGTAAATATGCAATTACAGCACAATTAATGGTTGCTTTTTTGGAGGTATATACAAACCATGGTGGAAGCATAGGGAAAAGAATACCTGAACCCTAATAATAATTAATAGTAAAATAGATTATAAAACATCTACAAATACATTTTAAAAGATAAGTACATAATGTTTATTAGAAAATAAAAACATGAAATTTCCCCAAAAATATAAAGGAAGACCCAAATAAATGGAGATTCAAGCCATGCTCTTGGTTAGAGAGCTGTGATATAATAACAATATAAATTACCCCCAAATTCATCTATAAATTTAATGTAATTCCATCAAAATCCTAGTGGGATAAAATGTGTAGAGACTACTAGTTTTCTACCCCAATACATGTTTTTTAAACTTACTTTCTTAGTAATAAATCTTCGAATGTAGGCTGAACACCTGGCCACACAGAACAAAGAATATATTTCCAGGCTTTATGACCATTAGGTATAGCTATGGGACCAAGTTTTGCCAATAAGATGTAAATATAAACATTGTATGGCAGCTACTAGGAAACCCCCTCAAGGCAACTAGAATGCTCCCTTTGCATCTTCATCCTCACTTACCTCTTACTCCACGTGTTATGGCAGGAGCTTGAGAGGTTATTTTAGACCATGAGGTCAAAGCCAAATGTTGAGGTTATTGAAACAACATGATAGAAAATACTGGAATCCTATTAATGTGGTACCTACCATAGTGTCCCTGGACCAAATTTTATCTGATAAAAAAATACACTTTCATCTAGTTTAAGCCACTGTTGGCTTTAGGTTTTTGGCTAAATCTGGTCCTAATCAGTAGCATGCCCAAGAGTGAATGGACAAGAACTGCCAAAAAAACCTTTCACAAATATGAATGAAAGAAGACTTGTTATCTCAGATGTTAAAACACACTCCAAAGTTCTAGTAATTAGACGGGGTGGCTTTGGCATAGGAATAGACAAAAGCTCAATGGGACAGATTTTAGGGCCCAGGAATGGACCTATGTGTAAAAGTATATGACAAAGTAAATATCTCTGAACAGTGGGGGAGAGAAAAATAATCCAGTGGAAAAATAATAAATAAATAAATAAATAAATAAATAAATAAATAATCATTAAATCACCATCTTACATGATACAAAAGAATTTATTTCTGATGGATTTAAAAAAAAAACCCTAAGTATAAAAATAAATGACTATAAGAAAACATAGAACATTTTAAGTTGTCAGATAGAAAAGGGCTCTTTCAACGAAACATGAAACTCAGAGGTCATAAAAGGTTAATAGATATCTCAGTATAATTTTTTAAATTTTATATAGCAAAAGATGTTATAAAAAAGTTACTAGACAAATGACAGACCGGACATAAAGATGTGCAATATGTTTAAGAGACAAAGAGTTAATATCTATAATATATGAGTTTCTGTAAGGTAATAAGAAGAAATTCAATAGAAAAGTGTACATAGTACTTAAAAAGGAAATTTATAGCTAAATAATGGTGGCCAAAAAATATTTGAAAGGATAATCACTCTTAGTAATGAGGCAACTTTATAACTGAATGTGATATTTTTTGCCCTTCATGACAGCAAATATTTTTTAAAGATTTATAGTAATCTGGAGAAATTTGGGCTCACATACTATTGGTAGGAGGGCAAATTGATAACCTTGTTTGGAGAACAATTTGGTTTTTCCTTTTAAAATGTTCATATTTTATCCCTATGAATTTATGTGTCAGAAATACTCCCACAACTGCCCAAAAACATACACCTAAGACTCTTCTTTACACCACTATTTGTGATTACAAAACTTGGATATTTGGATACCTGGCTAGGTAATATTCATAAGTATGGAAATAATTAAATACACTTGAATTTATGCATACCATGAGCCATGTGTTCTAATGTAGAAAGATGCTTGGGAAACATTACTTAATTTAAAAAAGCAAGCTACAGAAAAAAGTATATAGAATAATCTCACTTTGACAAATTATAATATGTACAGAAAATAACTGGAGGAATGTAGGCTAAAATGTTGACTATGTATTTCTGCGGTTGGATTTGTTGAGACTTACTTGGCTATTTTGCTAACGTTTGAATATTGCCTGTGTACTGTACTTGTAATCAGAGACAAAACAAATGTCGTGGCTTAGGAAATTCTTCATTATCTGGAAACTCTATCTCTCCAATCATTTTCACTTCTCCTTACCTACTAATGTAGGCCACACAGAATTACGGAATTACGTACAACTTGTTTCTTACTTCTTTGCCTTTGTTGATACAATAACTCCCAACCCCCTGAGGGACAAAAGACTCAGACACAAAAACATATCCAGTTCTTATTCATCAGTTCATATTCAGCTGAGCTGTCTCCATCTCCAGAAACCCCCCTTAGATCTCCACTCTCCACTCTGGCTGGCCTAGGTGCTCCTCATCAAAGATACCACAGCACATCTTCTTTGTTATATTCAACATTATATTGTAATTATCATGTAATTATCATTATCCCACTAGACTGGGAGATCTTGAAAGTAGGGATTTACTCAGTACTCAGGGCTCTTAGGTCATAAATTCCATGAAGGCATGGGACATGGCACCATTATTCACTAACCTAGTATCTGATAGGTAGTAGGCACATTGATAAATGAATAATGAATCATGAATGAATTAACTGCCCACTTACCTGACTGTACCTTTGTAGTCATCTCTTCAGTTGGCCTGAGTCAATGCCAAACTCCTATTCAAGAACTTGAGTTTCAGGAATTTATGCCATATACTTAATTCAGCAGAGGTGGGAAAAAAAAAAAAAAAAAGCTGTGCACAGTAGTTCACAGCTATATTTTAAATAAAAGAGGGAGAAAGTGCAGGTAACCAGACAACCAGAGTATCTAACTTTAAACATGGATCTTAACCAAGGAAATATTTACCAAGCATCTACTCTGTAGGAAAAGAAAAATGAGATTTAGTTCCTGATATGGGTTGAATTATATTCTCTAAAAAGGTATCTTGAAGTTCTAAACCCCAGTATCTCAGAAGGTGACCTTAAATATGAGGGTGGTTGCAGATGTAGTTAGTTAAGATGAGATCATATCAGAGTAGGGAGGATCCTAAATCCAGTCTGCTTGGTGTCCTTGTAAGAAGAGAGAGACACACAGAGAGAAGGCCATGTAATCACAGAGGCAGAGATCGGAGTGCTACAACTGCAAACCAAGAGCACCAATGACTGACAGCCCCCGGGGGGCTAGGAAGAAGCAAGGAAGGATTGCCCTACAGATTCCAGGGGGAACATGGCTCGCTGACACCAGGCTTCCAGACCGCAAGCCTTCAGAACTGCAAGACAATACCCTTCTGTTCTTTTCAAGCTACCCAGTTTGTAGTACCTTTTTACTGCAGCCCTAGAAGAAAACTAATTACAGTCTCTATCTCCAGAAACCCATAAGAGACACACATATAAATATTTACACCATGGAGTGATGAGACAAAAATAAAATAAAATTGTGTGCAACATTCAATTGTAGTAACAAGTAGTGGTTAACTCTACTGGGGACCTAGAGAGGGGAGGGAGGAAGTCACACAGGCTTCACAGATACGGTGATGTTAATTTGGGGTGAGGATGATGGCTGCAGGAAGACAAGGTAGGGGTAGGGAAGGAGAGGATATTCTTCTGGACATAGGGACCAGCCTGGGCAGAGCCTGTGAAGTGAGAAATGGCATTGTGGGTACAAGAATTGCAAGCAATTCATTACTTCTCTAGTGCAAATAGAATGGAGAAAGAAAATATTGACCAAAGAAAAAAATTGCAAGAAGCCAGGACCAGATCCTGCAGCACCTTGTATGCCTCGTCAGGGAAACTGAAATTTATCCATTGTATGATGGGAAGCACTGAGGTTTTGAAGGGAAAAACAGGGTGAGATTAGAAAGGTTACTTCATGGGGCAAAGTGAAGAAGGAATTGGGCAGGATATGGAAAGTCACAAGACAGACAAATTGGTAGGCGATTTTTTTTTCTGTCTCCCTCATGAGGACTGCCAGTCCTGAGTGACCACTGTTCATCAGGTTTATATGTGAAAAGGATATTACTCATTTTTCTCTGTGGCCACAGGTCACAATGAAGGCTAATTGGTCTAAGTGAGAGAAAATAAAAAAATTAAAATTTCTTTCATTATAAGGAGCTTTATGATTCGTGCAGCATCTTCCAAATATGTCTTCAGATCACTTCTATGAAGAGGTAGAAAAAGTTCCATGGCCAAATGTCTGGAAAATTTTGATTTAAACAAAATAGTTTTCTCCTCTTGATTTTGGCAGAGGTCTTGTTACTCTAATTTACATACTGGCTCTCCAAGAGAGGGCAATTCTGTAAAATATTTTCCTAATGCATTTGACCTCAGAACCTTTTTATGCAAATTATCACTTTCCAAAGTGGAACACACTTTGGGAAATTCTGAGTTAGAATTTTCTAATGAGGTGGGAGTCACTGCTTGACTGCATTTCTTATGAGAGATCAGCCCTCTTAAGGATGATGTAAAAGGAGATTTCTCCATTGAGTGGAACCTTAGATTAAACTACTTCTGAAGTCACTTTCAACTAAACATACCATTTTTCTGTGGCTATTGATGATTTCCTCATGCCTGAAGTCTGATTTGTTCTATCTTCAAGATTTCATTGTATTATTGATTTTTTTTAAAGGGAGGGAAATCTCACCCATTAATTAAATGGTAAACATAACTGAGCAATGAAGATTGGATTTTTTTTCCCTACATGAGGTCACATACTCCCAGGATCAGACCACAAGAGCTTCCTTAGTGAAGAAACCCAATGCTTTCTGCCCCAGAGAGCCACCCAGCTCCAACACCATGCCCAATTGTGTGGCTTCCTTTCAGACATGCACCTCTAAGACTCCTAGTAACTTAAGCTATTTTTTAGTTTTCCCAAGGAAAAATGAGATTTAAGTACTTGACTGCCTCAAAGGAATGCTGTCATCAATAATGTGAGAAGGACTGAAGAGAAACAAAAAGAGCCACTGTCTAAGGGCATGCTGGCAGGACATACCTGCTGCCACCAGAATAACCAGAGAGGCTGTATGGAGTGGAACTGAGGAGGTCAGGCAGGAACAAGAGAATGAAGAAATCAAGGAAGAAAAATAATTTCTTTGCTGACTAAAGAACTTGCTCTAACACAATTCCAGTCAGCCGAATGGAGGCTTCAGACCCTGACCCTCTTTCTACTTAACTCAGTTCTAAGTTACAAGTGCATCTGATTGGCAAAACCTAAATTACAACCAGAACCTTAAGGGAGCCTTAAAAATGTGATTTTTAGCTTGGTAGCCTCTGATGTATAGGAAGGCATGCTAGAAAGACATTGCAATGGACATGAAGAAGGCCAAACACACCACAGTATGTGCCACACAACAGATAGATATACTTAGAGAAAGTAGGTATTTTCAAAAGAAAACAAAACACAAAATAGAGCCAGGTGAGCTCTGATGACAAGTCATAATCTACTTCAGAAGGTTCCGGGTGGTTCACTTACCCTGCTGTCATTAATAGCCAGTCACACCTTACTCTGAGTAAGGATGAAACACACATAGCAAATATCCTTCCACTTTCCTTTTCCAATCCTGTGGCAGGCATTAGTAATCAATCATATCACTTTTGTGCTAAACCTAGACTCAACTTCAGACTCCTCTTTGGAACAATGCATTAGGCAGCTGGTAACATCAATCAGAACAAACAGGCAACTTGGAAATTGTCATCTTTCACTCAGAGTCTTTACAATATTTTACTTTTAAAAATAGTCTGTCAGCTATTGCCACAAAAATTATATGCAAAAATGAAACAAAATAAACATATATAAAACAAGTCTCCAAAATCCCATGGTTTACAGCAACATTCCTTTATTATTGCTAATGCATCTGCCATGTTGGCTGACCTAGGTTAGGCATGGCTGGAGCAGCTCTGCGCCACCTGTCCCCCATCCTCCCTGGACTAATGGGCTAGTTCAGGCACAAGAGGGGCTACAGAAATGCACAGCCCAGGCTGGTCGCTGGCACACTCTCATTTCTATGCACAGGTTAAGATTAGCAAGAACAAAATACAAAGTTGAGCCCAAAGTTAAGGGCAAGGAGATACAGTTCAGCTGCTACAAGGCTCCAGCAAGAGTGCAGAAGCAAGGGGTGACAGAAAATTGGATACAACAAAGCAATTTACCACAGGCCCTTGTCAAAGGTCATTGTCAGCTCACAATAAAATTGAGTGTAATCTCTAAGTGTCATTGTCAACAACCCCAAGAAATTCTGTGCTACTTGGTAAAACATTAGATCTTGTCAACTAAGAAAGCTGACCCACATCAGAGGCCCTCAGCCACAGCACTGTCATCTAAAGGCATCGATCTGCGTCCATTACTCAATGCTATTCATGAAGGAGGTTAATACATTTAAATTTGTAATTTAAAACAAATACAGCCTGATGGTAATAATAAGCCCAAGAGTATATGGGTGCTATAAATTTTTGGTTTATTGATGCCATGACTAAAAGAGTTGCTAACAAAATGTGTTTTAACCATATAACATTGTGAAAACAGGCCATTTAACTATAAGTCTTCACAACATGAAAAGCAACTATGTAATTTGGTGTTACACATTGCACTCATCACTATTTTGGCACCAGTTAGAAGAATACTATGAATACATTTACTGAATCCACCAATGCTATAAATACCTTTGAATATATATATATATATATATATATTTTTAATCAAGAAAGCTACATTTCAAAGCGCTTTGTGTTCCTGATTCCTTTTAACACAGCTTAGTCTTAGCACTTGCATTAAAGATTTTCTTTCCTCTTTCTCCCTTCATGCTCAAATCTATAATCACCAGTGATCATGCAAGGTGGGTAAAAGGGAAGGAAAAGATGTTGGTTTTAAAAACTGTGTGTGAGAGAATATTTTTAAGAGAAAATGATCTTTTATTTATAACATCCTGATTGGCCTTTTGTTGTAGAAGGATATCCCTTAAGATTATGCAGGCTAGGCCAAGAGTGAAGGAAAAAAGAGAATTAAATTGTTCTATGCAATAAGTAAGAAGCTTTTGCAGAGGGCAGGGGTTGGTATTTGTGAACATAGTAGAAAATGGGGGAAGAAAAAAAGAAGAAAATGGGGGAAGAGATAAAAGAGGATAAAGGGAGAAAAAGAGGTATGTGTCAGGAGAGCAGAGAACAGATGGCTATGCAGAGATCCAGAAGTGTGGGCATAGATATTGATCTTAAAGAAAAGGGGTAGCTCATATTCTAAATTGCTTGCTGGGTTCTGCTGCAATATCGTACAAACATGACGTCAACCTCCAAGTCCTTGGTAAAAGTCTGCAGTATATTTCATAGAAATAAGAAAAAGGGACTCTTTCCTTCAGGTTAACTAATACAGAGGGGAATATCCATGAAAAAAATGAAACAAAGAAAAAGCAGAATTTGATGGAAACAGAAAAACTGAGCAAGAGGGGCCTAGCAGGAATGAGAGCAGGGTTTTCAGATAAAATAGAGGACATTCACTTGAATTTTAATTTATGATAACAAATTTTTTGGAATAAGTATATCTCAAACATTGCTGGGACAAACTTATACTTTAAAAAAATTAGTATTGTTAGTTACTAAATCTAGGACCCCTGAATGCAAGCCTCTTCTAAAAAATCCTCAGCTCTATTGAAGGAAGTTTTTTTCTATTTTTAACTTGCAACAAGGTTTCAGATCAGTTTTATTTAAATTCATTGAACATAATTCCCCACCTGCCAGCAGACAGGAGGACCTGAGGAATTCCAGGCAAGTGAATAATAGCTAAACTTATCCATTTACCTTTTTACTAACCATGAATCTGTACCTAGTCATCTATTTCCCATGTCTTTTTGGTATGGTTAAAGCATTTTAAAATGGGGACTATAGTCCCAGTGACTTTTTCCTCCTATGTGACAGAAAGGATAAAGACTAGAAGTAGGCTTCTTTTTCTGGCATTACAGACAGATTAGACACTCTGAACAACCTTCACAACTGAATCAATTGAAATGCAGGATAAAATGTTTCTTAAAATATATAAATGCATCACTGAGCTATCACAAAGGAATCTTATAGAATCCAAAAATGAAATGAGAGCAGGAACTCTAGGTGGTAAGCAAGTATGAAGCTTTGCATGGACAGTTTGTACTAAATCCTAAAGACACATTTAATAAAACTGCAGAGTGCATGGCTGGTGGGGGGGTGGGGGGATGGAAATCCTAGCCACTACCCAAAGTAGGGCATCAAATGGAAGACCCCACACAAGCCTGAGCTCACAGAGGCCTACACCATCATAAAAAGTTATAAAAAACAAATCCCTCCATGTGAAAGGACACATCCTTGACACTGGATGGAACGGGAAAAATATTCTCCTTGAGAACTCATAACTACAGGGTATTCTCATGGGTTTGCAGTCTAAAGTCACACAAACTCAGTGGCTCAAACACCCAAGCAGAGAATTTAAAGTGGCCCTGGGGGACTTCTGAAAAAGAATGATAACAGCAGCGTGAAGTTGTTGAATCTCCCCCAAACTCACCCTGAAACCTAACCACACAAAAAGGCCGCAAAGTCTCACCACCAAAAGAAGACCCATCTAGAGGCATCTGGGGGGCTCAGCGGTTGAGTGTCTGCCTTGGGCTCAGGTCATGATCCTGAGGTCCTGGGATAGAGTCCCACATCAGGGTCCCAGCAGGGAACTTGCTTCTCCTTCTGCCTGTGTCTCTGCTTCTCTCTCTCTCTCTCTCTCTGTGTGTCATGAATAAATACATAAAATCTTTTAAAAATAATGAAAAGAAGAACAAGACCCAACCAAGTAGAAACCTGGGAAGCTGGGTATGAGAGCCACCTGGGGAAACTGAGTGGAGCCCTGCCAGGCTTTATGTCTCAGTGAAAGAACTATCTGGGGGAATGGGAGAGGAACAACACTGTTACAGTGGTCTCAGCCGTCTCAGATTCCTTTCAGAATCTCAGAAGTGCCCAGTCCTTTCGCCCAAGTGCCTTCCACTGGCAAACCTTGTGAGAAGTCAGCTGACATGGGAAGCTGTGTCAGCTTCCTACATTACAAAGCAAAGCAGGGGAAGGATAAAGAATGGGGCCGCGAGCAACCAGGCAAGCTAACACTTTCCCTGCTCCTGTGGGGCAACACTTGTCAAAGAGGGACTATGACGGGCACAGCCTCTGGCGACCTACCTTGAACTCATCAGGTTTGAAGTCATTTGGTATTGCTGCACAATCCTGACAGGCAAGAAATTGGTATCAGAACAGGGACTCTGCTAATAAGAAAAATACCCTCAGTGGGTGACACTGGCTTTGTGGTCAGTTGGTCAGCAGCAGGGAAAGTGACAGAGGCTAGAATGGCAGTCCGCTTTAGACATTGGGAAGCCTTTGGAGGACTTGTCGCTACAGGAAGGCAGCTCATGTATCTAGGGAATTTATAGCCCTAGGGAAAAGTTCAAAAGACAAAATGTCAGCCATAAGTCTTGGTTACTATTGGCTGTGTTCAATCATTTGTCACAGGGAAGAAAGGAGTGTGGAGAAGATTTGGTTGGCTTTCAGAAAGGAGTGAAAGGGAGGACAGTCTACAAATTCAGGGATGTGTACAGCACAGTAGGAAACTGCCTCTGAACCCCAAAGAGTAAAAGGTAACATTGAGGAAGGGTTGGTATGACAAAGGCCAATTAAAACTCAGCTTTGGGGATGCCTGGGTGGCTCAGCGGTTAAGCGTCTGCCTTAGGCTGAGGTCGTGATCCTGGGGTCCTGGGATTGAGTCCCGCATGGGGCTCCCTATGTGGAGGGTAGGGAGAGGGTAATGGAATAATAATGATAATATTAATACAGGTAGCTTCGGCTTATTGGGTATCTACTCCATGCAACTCATCTCATATATGTCATAACCTTAACCTCTCAACAAGCCTATAAGGAGGGCCATGTGATCTGTGTGATCTAAGAGGGGTTGCGTGACCATACTCAAAACTACACATGCCAGACAAAGGTGCCAGACAAAGATGCCTGAATTCCATCACCAGGATCATAAACTGCTGGTGCTATTTGGAAGACATGTTATTGGAGGCAAGAAGGGGCCTCAACTTCATGATTCCGGCATCGGGTTTTATTATTATTTATTATTATTATTATTGGGTTCCAATAATAATAACCCAACAATTCCATTGTTTATTATTCCATTTATTATTATTATATAATATATAATATCCATTATATTATTATTATAATTCCATATTATTATTCCATTCTCCCTCTGCCTGTGTCTCTCCCTCTCTCTCTCTCTGTGTCTCTCATGAGTAAATAAATAAAATCTTTTTAAAAATCTCAGCTTTGAGGCAAACATCTGGTCAAGGTATGGACATTTGAATTCAGAGATCAAATCCTTCAAAATGATAATGGTGGTAGGGAACAGAGGTTGAATTAGCACTGTGGCAATCAATAAACCCTTTTGTTGGAAAATTGGCTCAGGGAAAAGATACTGTGCCAATCTGGGATTTGAATTTTGGTTTTTTAAAACACAGATACAAAGATTAGAAAAAGGTGACCAACTTTTTGTAAATTTGAAAACCAGATGAAACATACTATTCCTAGGGGGGAAAAAGTCCCCACCAACAATAACTGAATAGAAAATCTGAATATTTCTACAGCCATTATGTAAATTTAATTAATATTTAAAAACATTCCCCAAAAGAAAAGTAGACCCTGGGAGCTTCACAGGCAAATTCTACCAAATATTCAAGTAAAAAATAACTCTAATCTTACATAAACTCTTCCACAAAACATGAAAAGAAGAAATGTTACCCAATTCATATTCTGAAGCTGCCAAAATTCCATACCCAGAGTGAAAGTTTGGCTTAAAAATAAACATCAAGCAATCTAAATGATCATTTCAATAGATATAAGAAAAGCAATCAATAAAATTCAATACCCACTCATGATTTTAAAAAGAAAACCTTAAGAAATTAGAAATAGAAAGTCTCCAACTTATCAAAGGATATCTAAAAATAACTGATAGCAAAGCATACTTAAATGTAGTGCTTTCAGCATTTCACTATCTGGTACAAGACATGGATGCCTATTCAATACTGCTTCTACTTAACATTTTACTGAGATCTTAGCCTGTATAGTAAGACAAGAAAAGATACCAAAAACGGTCTTAAAAGGAATAAATATGTCAATGTTTGCGTCTCCTATGATTGTCTACATAGAAGTCCAAAACAGCTGCAAATTATTAGTAATAGAGCTTAACAGTTCCTGCTTACAAACCCATAGAAAAATGCCAATGGTCTGCAACTTCATCAATCAGTCAAGAAGTCATAAGTTCTTAAGATACTTTTTTTTTTAAATGCATTTGGCTAGGGAAAGAAACTAACAAAAGATGTAAAACATTTTACTGAAAAAAAATAAAACTTTATTGCAAGACTGTGAGAGACCTAAGTGAAAGAAGAGATATGCAATTTTCTTGGATAGAAAGATTTAATATAATGAAGTTAATTCTCACCAAAATGATCTTTAGATTCACTTACATACTTCTCAGAGTCCCAAAATATTGTTCCGAAAAACTAAAAAAGGAAAGTTAACACAAATGTCAGGGTAGTTTCCTTTGGGTGGGGCTGAGATGAGAATTAAATTAGGAAGGGGTTCACAGGAGGTTTCTGAGCTCTTAGTTTCTGTTCCTTAAACTAAGACAACAGCTATGCACGTCTTTGTTTTATTATTTTTCATTAAACTTTACATTTGTGTTTTATACACTTTTGAGTGTACGTTTCAAAATTAAGATTTTAAAAAATAATATTAGTAAATAATTTGCCCAAATTGTCTACCAGCCTATGGTTCCCTAAAAAATTCCTGGTAATACTAACCCATTAGACTTAGCAAGTACCAAGAGGGTCGACACTTCTTGTTCTTCATCATATTTTCCATTGTCTAGTAAAGTACCTGGGATGGCAAAATAGCTCCATAAATATTTTTTTAATGAGCGAATAAACAAAGCCTCATTAATCCTCTATACTGGCATGCATCCATGCCAAAGCCAATTATTCTCATCCTTAGAACTATGCTTCATATTCATGTATCTCTAAGCCCTGCTGCTGTTCCTATTATTTCCTGCCCACTGTCTACTGGATTTCCTCTCTGCTGAAATGCTTGATTCACTTCCTCATATATGTTTAATGAAGTTGTCAGCAAAGCACTTTCTCATCAGACAGCCTGGCTTACATTTTATTTAAAGTCTTATTAGCATGCCTAATTCTACTTCCAGAAAACACAGTTAATTAAACTACCAAATCTGTGAGTGTGGCCTGGCATCACTCTTGGCATTCAGTAGCATTTACACACCAAGGGAAATTGAGGAACCCAACCCCTCTGCTGGGACTTGAGTAGCATGGCAAGAACTGGGGCTTGTCCAGGAAGAAGGAACTGAGGCAGTAGTTGGACCACTCACAAGCTTGGGCTCAGATACCAGCAGCAGCAGTGACAGGAGCCCGTCCATTGTAGCCCCTGGCAACAAATACCTGAGGCTCAAGGCTCTGGGTTCAGTACCCACGAAAAGCTACCATTGCACAGTATTTCTCCCTAGGAGTTTAGCACATTTTTAAAAGGAGACTTATGGTACCCTCCATACTTCCCATGGGCTCATGTTCATAAGGGTTTTGGGATGATGACCATGGCAGAGTAATCTCAAGCAAGTTTGGGGGATTTCTGGGCCTTTTGGGGATAAACTGGGGGTCTGGGGCAGATGAGGCAAGTTGACACACATCCAGATTAGCCCACTCTCAGGTAGCCCTGGAGACCTGACTCTATCAGAGGTTCCTCCTCCTACCATTCCTCCCCAAGCTTCCCTCCAGGGTCCAAGGCTACATATATAAATTGAGTTCCTGCAAGGCCCAAAACTCCCCAAAAAAGATATGCAGATTAAACTCTAAATGTGGTTCTGGGCTTTTTAGATATAGAAACATAACAAATTCAGAATAGGAAAGTAAACTTCATAGAACTCTAGTCCTCGGGTCTCAGTTGCTTCCCGAGGTGGTTTATGCCGGAATCATGAAGTTGAGGCCCCTTCTTGCCTCCAATAACATGTCTTCCAAATAGCACCAGCAGTTTATGATCCTGGTGATGGAATTCAGGCATCTTTGTCTGGCACCTTTGTCTGGCATGTGTAGTTTTGAGTATGGTCACGCAACCCCTCTTAGATCACACAGATCACATGGCCCTCCTTATAGGCTTGTTGAGAGGTTAAGGTTATGACATATATGAGATGAGTTGCATGGAGTAGATACCCAATAAGCCGAAGCTACCTGTATTAATATTATCATTATTATTCCATTATCCTCTCACTTTGCCTTCTGGCCTTGCAGAGATCATCTCTTCCTTCCTTCCCATAAGTGCTCAATGAGACTTAAGCATTGACTTGACTCTCAAGTCAGAATATTCTGGGTTCCAATTATGACTCTGCTAATTAATAGGACTATGTCCTTAAGCAAGTCACTTACCTTCTTGAAATCCACAGGAATAATATTAGCACCAACCTCCAAAAATCCTCATCAGTTAATTCATGGAATCAGTTTGTTTAGTTCTCTGTAAACAATAATCAGTATTATTATCTCCTCAATCCCTCAGCTCAAATTCCTAGTATCCCAATGCAGATAATTTATACTAAGAAACAAATTATGAACAGATTTAGGCCGAAGAGTAGATTGTTTGTTAACCAAGAAAAAACTCTTGTTAGTGGGAACACCAGAAAGACACTTTTGAACCGGAGGCTCTCCTGGCCTCCTAGGTCCCTCTCTCCATACCCATGTGCTTGAGAGCACAGCCTCAGAACTGCTCCTGATGTCCAAGAGGAGCCTGGTGCCTGCTCTGAATGCTTGGAGACCAAAAAAGACTATTCCTGTTCATATTCTTAGATGAGTACAACAAGGGTTATTAAGCAATTATTTCCTTGATATGATACTCTCTTCACTTTTTTTTTTTTTTTTTTTTTTTGGCATTTGTTCCCTCTTTTCTTACTTTGGCAATTTAACATCTCTAATTAAAGATAATTCTGTAACCCAGAACCACTCTGAGTGTATCTTGCACATCTACCCTGGGGACACATAGGGTATTGCCAAGGCTCACTTTGCACAGTGCCCCTGAGCCTTGTGGGAACGGGATGCTGTGAGGGGTAAAAGGGGGTGTCTTTGACACTGTTTAAGGGCAGGCAGATCTGACTGAGCAGGAACGACTCTTATTGCACTTTTCTTTCACAGTAAAATTCCTTAACTTTTGTAATAAACTAATTGAGGGATCATCTGTTTATGGACTACACACAAACACACACACACGATATTGCCTCTATGGATTTAGTCGCCACAACAGGTCCAGCACCTAGCACCATACTGCCCTCCAAGTATGTATTTAATAAAAATATATTGAGTAAATGAGCAAATTTAAAGTTTCCAATGGAAGGATATTCTTTATGTCACTCTTTTCTTTGTATAAATTCCATTGTTGGGTTAAGACTTTAGGGGCCAATAATTCAGAACTATTGAAGAGACGGAAAAAAATAATCAGACAGCGTTATTACTTACATAACTGGATTGAGGCATGTGGACTAGATGTGTAACTATGGTGACTTACCAGCACCCACCCCTCATCCCCAGCTGAGCCAACAGAGGCCTTCCTGATTGGCTCAAGGCTACTGGTATATAGCAGAACCCTGATCAAAATAAGCCTGTTCGATAGACAAGTGGTTCCCAAAGAGACTGAAAAGTGGAGGGTGGCTGGCTGAGCCACAGATATTGAGTGCCGCCCAAAGGCTATCAGTAAATTGCCTCCTCCCACTCCCCATGCATGAGGAGAAATAATGGAGTGATGGATTAAGAACAAGGCTGGATGCATCATTTCAAACTAGAAAGACCTGCCTCCATCAGATCAGCAGTCAGCATGGGTCCAGGTAGCGCCAGACCGCAGTCATGATGTTCAGCCTCCAAAGGGCCCGCAAACTCAGTGGGACGGGTGACCAAGAGAGGGTCATCCACACCTGGCCTGGGCTGTCCCATCAGGAGACAAGGAGGATGAGGCTTTCATGCTGTGAGCCATCAGTGCCATCAGATATGGGAACACACACACGCACACAAACACACGCACACACAGAGCACTACCACTTTTCCTAGAACTCTGTCTAGCCAGCTTGGGAAGTGTCCTCAGGTTTGCGTGTGAATAGCACTGGAGCAGTTGCGAGAATGGCCACAACCTGAAGGTCAATGACAGCTTAAGCTTTTCTGGAAATGGGACTCTTATCAAAGATCCCTGAAGGGGGGCAGGAAGCAGGGCAGGTCGTACATACTTCCAGAGGCATTACTCAGCCCATTTTTCCTGTACTTCTCTCTCATTTCCTCCCTTCCTCTGGCATGAGGCCTCCCCAACAAAGTTCCCAGTTCTCTCACATTTCCTCTAGCTTCCCAGAGACCACTCAGATCTGATCTCCCTGAAGTGTCCCCCAAATCACAAAATTAAGTCACACTTTCCCCATCATTATTCTCATCCTAAAAACTCAGTCTCCCTCAGGAAAGCTAAACCAGGTATGGGGATTAAAAACCTCTCATTGAGTTTAATTCACACAAAAAGCCCCCCTTTTTTGTCCAAACACAACTGAGTATCAAAGGTATGTCTCTTCTTTGCCTCTGCACATAGTCACCTCTGAATGTAATTCCTAGAATGCCGTCACAATTTGCAATCCCATGGGAAACTAGCCTTGGGCTGAAGCTGATATGGAAGACAGCAGAACAGAAGACGAAAGGAATCTGGGTCCTGGAGGATACAACTGAGCCAATGACTGTCACATGCCTGGGGCCGGCCCTTTTCTTTCTATAGATTTCTCCTTATGTAATATAGGAATTTCTTATTGTTTAAGGGCCAGGATTAGGAGAAAGTGAGTAAATCAAGCAGATACAATTTTGTCCTGTCCTTATTAAAAATTTTAATATTTTGTTCATCATGGATTTTTTGCATTAATGCTGATATTTTAAAATACTACATTAAAATGGTATAAATCTGCATTACTGTTTTTTGGTGCCCCACCCCTTCCAACTGTGCACCAAGCCAAGTCCTCAGCTGCCTCACTCAAGTCCTGACCCTGCTACCTTCAGCTGCAATTTTTGTTACTTGCAGCCAAAAATCACTTTCAAGGTGGAAAAAAAAAAAATGAAGAGTTTGAGAAAAAGCTTTTAGGGAAATTGGTTATCCATATGGGAGAAATGCTAAAGATGCTAACCTCAGACAGACCCCAGGAAAAGCCCACAAGCTAACACTGCTTTGTAGGAGAGAGGGAGAGCACGGAGGGGAGTTACTCAGCTGGCCACAGCTTTGCAACCAACACAGCTCATTGCTTGGTCTCAGAGTGTCTCCAAAGGCTATCTTGGAACTTCACAGGAGGAGGACAGGCAAGCAAACTAAAGGTTGACTTTCCCCTAACCCTCTTCTCTTTCTTGACAGAAGTCTGCCTGCTAGGGCTTCAGCTCTCTTACACTTCCTGGTCATGCTCCCTCTGGGCAGCCACTGGAGAAATCTGAGCCTCTATGAGTCCCATCTACCCAGGGAGCAGATACGATAGACTCTCCTTGTCAGTCAGTGCTGCACGAGGGGCTCCTCAGGCTATGGCATGGTGGCCATGGCTTTATGACCATGAGAGTGAAGTGAGTCACTGCCAGCGTCCCTCTGGTCAGGAAGCAGGGCAGGTGGCCAGTATCCTGGCTGAGCCTGACAGAGCTGGGAAGCACAGAAACTGGCTCTGCCTCAGATCCCCACCTCCCCTTTTATGGAAAAATAATTTCCAGGGCATTAAAGACCTAAATACTTTTTTAAAGAACAATAGACTATGAAAGTACTAGAAGAAAATTTAAAAAGCATGCTTTTATTATTTGGGGGTAAAAAAAGTCTTCCTTAAACAAGACACACAAAAAAAGCAAAATCGTGAGAAAAAGCCTTATTGATATACTGCAAATTAAGCTTTGTGTAAACAACAGTTCTTGACTGGGGGCAACTTTGCTCCCCAAGGGACATTTGGCAATACCTGGAGACATTTTTGCCTACCAAAACTGGGGAGAGGAGCTTGGACACTACTGGCATCTAATGTACTGAAGCCAGGGTCTCTGCTAAACATCCTGCAGTGCACAGCACAACCCCCACAACAAAGAATTCTCTAGCCCAATATGTCAACAGTACAGAGATTGAGAAAGCCACCCATCAACAAGGTTAACAGACAAGTGGAAGACCAAGAAAAGTTGTCTGGCATTTATACCCCCAATAAAAGATTAGAGTCTAATATATAGAGAGAATTAGAAGTCAATACCCAAAAAAATTCAACAGAAAAAAAAGAGATAATTTCTCATCCTTGCAACTGGCAAAACATTTTAAAATCCAGTAAATACCAAGTGACAATGAGAATATAGGAAAAGAAGACTCCCATACACTGCTGGCAACCATGTAAATAAGTACAACTGCCCAAGTTATTCAGCAGAATTTTTTTGTAATCTGGGATGCTCATATGCCACCAACTGAACATCAGCAAAAGTGAGGGGTGCCCCTTTTAGGTCTATTCCTCACAACACCAGGTGTGAGGTCCTCCATGCGTTTACTCTTTTCCTGATGATGGAGTTCAGAGCTACCTTTGACCTAGCTTCAATCATGCCTAGAAGGCCAAAACAGAAGGAAGGTCTGTGATGGATTGTGTGGACAAAGCCATCTTTCTATCTGAACTGTTCACTTTGGGACCATTAGGTGAGAGAACATGAATGCCAGTTTTCTTTAATAAACTATATTTGAGGCCCCCTTTGCTGAAACAGCGTGCCTTTAGCAAATACATTGTAGAAGTGCAGTGTGTGTAAAAGCACAGGAAAGATCTAGAAGACTACACACACAACTCAGTAGTTTCCTCTTAGCTCAGGGATGAGTTTGGGCATCAGCAAAGAACTGTTTCTGGGATATTTTTCTTTTAAGTAAGAGAAGATACTCATACACAGTGCATTTTAAAAACCATGCATTTTTAAAAACAATTGACCAAGATTATGTTGCCAAAGCACATTCAACAAATGGTAACAACTGGTAGTAAGAGGCAGGTGCAGGATAGTAAAACCATATGTTTGCAGGTCTGCAGCTATGTTCCAATGTCTTTTTGCTGCCAGACCTTGGCCAAGCTGCTTTATCTCCGAGGCTGAGACTTTTCATGCATAAAATAAAGACAGTTATACCTCCCTCACATGACCGTTGTGAGGAATATAGAGAACAGTGTACATAAAAGTCTTAGAATGGTGCCTGGTATTTGGAAAACATTTAATAAATGAAATGTTTGTTATTATTATTATTAGAATATGTGTGAAAAGCTCTCTATTCTGCTTAAAACATATATGTGAAAACAAAAATTTAAAAGACATATATGTGAAAATAAAAATAAAAGCAAAAGCAGGAAGGAAAGAATGGAACAAAGCCGGCCTTGTTTAACGTGCCTACACTGAGCAGCTGTCAGGTGCTGAGGTGTCAGGACAGGGCGGTGCAGCCCGGCAGGAGGCACGTGCAGACACGTGGAACAGGGAGCCGCGGCCGCTCGAGGACCCTAGACATGAGCAGGAGGGGTGAGAGGTGGAGAAGTGTGTGTGGGGGGGTGAGGGGCCAAAAGCGGAGGGGCCTTGAAGGCCGCTGTGGAGGGTGGATGTGGAGGGGGCAGGGCCGGGAGGTGGGAGAAACGGGGGAGGCGAGGGCTGAAGTCCCATCAGCGAGCAAGCAAGAGCTAAGGGGGCCCGGCAGAAGGGCTTTGGGTGGCCAAACCCAAAGCACAGATGACCCCTGGACATGGAGGAGGAGGCTGGGGATGGCTGGCGACCTGGTAGCCCCAGTGACTGGCTGTGTCTCGGAAAGCCGGAGTTCAGGAGGCGGCCGCCTCCCCGGCTGCAGGAGAGGGCGGCCGGGCTCTGCTCCTAAGGCCAAGCCTGGCCGAGGTGTGGGTGCAGGCCGGGCGGGCGGACGTTGGGGGGAGGGGGGCACCTGCTGGCCTCTGGCCTCACAGGCCCCGGAAACGGCACCCATCTCCTGGCCAGTGACCTAGTGCTGACCCGTGTTCCAGAACGGCCCCCCTCCGTGTCTCAGCTCAGCTCGGTCCTTCTCGGGCATGTCTATCCCCGTTTGCACCTTATAAGCTGCAAGGGCTAAAGAAACAAAAGATGGAAATGTGTTATCCTGGAGTACACTCCCCGGTATCTGTGTGCTTAATCTTTCATATTTTCAATTAAATCATGAGGAAATAATTATGCAAGCCAGAATTTCACCATCCACAGGGAGATGATTAGTTTATTATCCTTGAGAGGTTTGTACCAGGGCATCTAAATCTTTAGATAAGGAGCTAATTTAATTTTGGTCCCCCTTCTGCTAAGATTTCATACTCTGGGGTAATATATCCAAAAAAGAGAAAACATGTGAGATCTCTGGGTCAAGAAAATTAACATGATTATTAATAAATAGAAAGTTGGCCATTTTACCTCAAAGGCCCACCAAGTTCTTTCGCACATACATTTACTCTTAAAGAATACACATTTATTCTTAAACATGATATAAGGCAAAAAAAGTTCCAAAAACAAAACAACCAAGTTATACCTGAGGCCAACTGTTTTAGGAAAAGTCTTGGTTTTATATGGTTATGTTACCAAGCTTACAACACCTTGAATCATAGAGTTTTCGGCCTGAAGGAGACCACTGTACAGAACTCCACTGTTTCAGGGGTGAAATGAAGGCTCCAAGCAGAGCAATAGCTTGGTGAAGCTCACTCAGCTGGCTAGTGGCCCAGCCAGGGCGAGAACCAGATTTTCTGCTCTCGATCCAGCATTTTCTCCTCTACATTATACTGTCTCCCCTACTGACATCTAATCATTTGTTTAAAAATTAAATTTTAATTGAAATTTAGATTGGGGTGCCTGGATGGCTCGGTTGGTTACGCGTCTGCCTTCAGCTCTGGGCTCCCTCCTTAGTGGGAGCCTGCTTCTTCCTCTCCCTCTATGGCTTGTGCTCTCTCTCTCTGTCAAGCAAATAAATAAAAGCTTAAAAAAGAAAAAAGAATAATCTAAAAATTAGGTTCTAGGGGCACCTGGGTGGCTCATTGAGTTAAGTGTCTGACTCTACATTGGGCTCCACAGTGAACGTGGAGCCTTCTCAAAAAAAAACTTTAGTTTCTAGCATTTCTCCTGTTATATGGAAATGTTTGCATTTTCATGTCTTCCCAACAAAAAGTACATATCATCTATTTTTTTTTTACATACGCCTAGTGCCTCACAAAGGTTCTATCATGTGGTTAGCACACAACAACGAACCCTTGCTGAATGGATTACTGTGTTCGGAGTGGTACCATGAACACTTGGTGCTGGTGCTTCCCATCAACATCTAGTATGTTCTGGTCCGATTTCTTATGTCTTTACAATTGTCTACATCTCACTACTTCTTTTCATTCTATTTATGTACTTCAAATGGAAAAGGCAAAACCTGACCTCTTTTCGTATCCCTCAGGCTCTTCTTTATTAAGCTGAAACTGAAAATATTAAACCACAGAAAGATTTTTGCTTCACGCCCCTTCTCCTGTAGATAGCAATGAGGACAAATGTTCTTTCACTGGATTTGATTAATTCTTTCATAATGGAACAAAAATTAACTCCACAGCCACAGTACATACAGCCAGAGGTAATTCAATGCCTAATGAATGAAATATTACATAACCAAACAGCTTAAGTGGCTATTCTTGATTCAAAAGGCACAGCCTCCATATTTTACAACATTTAATTTCCTTCCATTCTTTCTAATTTTGTCATTGTGCAGTAATTACTAGTCTTTGAAAACCGTGCCTTCCGCTCCTCCCGCTCCCACCCTAGTGAATGAACCAGGCCCACCCGCACTAGACTTCGCAGCCTTGATCCAGAAAGAGCACGAACCAGCAGGTCCTTGCTCTGTGTCCGGGTCGCTCCCGGGCCCCCTCCTGCTGGCCCATCTTGCCATTGTTCCCACTGCCTTCCCAGGTTCCCCCGCACCCTGACAAAGGGGGTTTGTGCCATGGCCCCATACCTTCTTAGTAACGTGGACTGATGATTCAGTTTGGACTTGCTGTCCCTCCAGGCTGGAAGCCCTCCATCTGCCTCCTTGCCCCCTTCTGTGACAGCCAGTGGGCAGCGCTCCACCACTGGCCACAGCACAAGCTCCAGGGGGAGCCCCCAACTCCCGGGGGAGGCTGGCAGGCATCAACACTGCTCACATTCCTATTTCCACTCATCTTCCTCTCAGGTCTTAAATTCTCCCCCTCGTCAGCCTCCCTAAAACCTTAGCCTGTATAGCTCTATACCCCGTGCCCCACCTCTCTCATGCCCCCTCTTTCCTTCTAGAGCCTACCTCTCCCGTGAGGACACCCCTGGGCATCTGCAGGGTAGGGGGTGGGGAGGCGTGCTCCTCACCGATCTCTTCAACTTTGAGACCATTGCCCACATGCACCCTCAATAAAGCTCTGCTCCTCCAAGGTGCTGCCTTCTGACCACTTATTCCTTTGTCACCAACACTTTTTGCCTCCTTCCTGGTTACTCCCTCTCATTCAGTAAAGACTTTCAGTAGCTAGCTCACTGGAAATTGTTCTCACCCCACACTGTCTCTCTGTCAGGGTTACTACTCAAAATCTCAGTGGGGCCCAAGCCCTCTCCTCCCAGGTAATCTGCAATCATTCCCACCACCTCTGTTCTTCAGGCCCTGTAGGACCTCTGGGCCATCGACCCACACCTTTCTCTATACAACAGTCTCCCCCCTTGTGCTACTCTGATTCCGGGGTCCTCGGGGGTTGCCACCGTCCCTTCCTCTCTGTGCTTTCATACCCTTGCCTGTTGAATCCTAGGTGTATGGAGCTATCTGACGTTTAGGACTGCGGGAGAAAATCCGGTGTGGCGTGGTAGGCTTTGCTCTTGTGTCACACACTTGTCTCCCTCTGGCCACCTCCATGGAGTGAAAACCAAGGGTCCACTCTCAGCCTTCGCCTTACCTAAGGTGGCCTCCAACACACCCCCAAGTTCTGGCTTTCTCCCTACCTCGCCGCTGCTCCCTCCTCACCTCTCTGACCTCTCACTGGAGGCTGCACCGGGCCTTGGGCCTCAGTGAGCAGCTCCTCCCCCTTATCTACTCTTGCTGCTTAGGTAACCATCAGATCTCCCGGCTTTAAATACCATGTCCATGCTGAAGACTACCAGACCCAGACGTGTGTGTCTAGCCTGGCTTCCAGAACTGCCTTCTTGAACTTTTGCCTAGGCTACCTCCTAGGCATCTTAAATTTCATGTGTCCCAAGCCCAGTTCTCCACGTCCCCACTCGGCCCCACCTCTTTTGGGATTCATGCAGTCTGCCCATCTCAACAAGAGGCAGCTTCATCATATTCTCTCTCTCTCTCTCTCTCTCTCTCTCTCTCTCGTCAAAAACTTGACTCAACAATTTTTGTTAAACCTTGACCTCATCTGTCAGCTAATCCTGTCAGCAATCCCTCCCGTCTCCTCTCAGTAGGAGGGCTCTGGAGAGCGTTGCCCTCCTCATGTCCTTTCATCTCAACCGTTCATAACATCATGTATATGCAGTGGTCACGAGGCAACCAGTTTTCAGTGGTTCCCAGCCTTGGCTGCACACTGGGATCACCCGGAGGGGCAAGGCCCTTACAAACTCTGGTATCCATGTCCCACCCCCAGAGATTCTTATTGAAATGGTCTGTGGTAAGGTAAGGCCCTCCTGGGAGAGGGGTGGGCGGTGGGCTAAACGGGGAGGGGCATTAAGAAAGACACTTGTGGTGATGAGCCCATAAGAGATGAATCCCTAGATTCTAGGCCTGAAACCGTTACACTATATGTTAACTAACTAGTATTTAAATACAAATTTGAAAGAAAAAAAAAACATAGAAAACAAATTGTTAAAAAGCCCCTCCTGGCCCCCACCCAGGTAGTTCTAATGTGGGGCTAAGTTTTCTAGCCCCTGTGTTAGGGCTTAAAAAAGAGAGACCTGGGGAAAACCATCAGTATTAAGCAGTGTTTATCAAGTAGATTTCAGAATCAGCATCACACGCTAAAAACAATATCCCCCATTAAAATAGACAAGAATTAAAACTGGGAAGCTTTATCACTATGCTCTATTCTTGTGAACAAAGACTTATCATCTTTACTTTTATTTTATTCTTTCTTATTTTTATAAGAATCTTATCCGTTTTAAATAGTGATCATTTGGTGAGAAGAGCTTACCACTGGCTAAAAAACTGGTCAGATTATCCCTAGATCTCAGCTCTGGATTCTCTGTTTTCTTTTTGAGCACAGCCACTTTTCTGTGACTTTTGAGGGAAATGCGCTGAAAAGCTCATCGCAGTTTTAGGCAGGCTCGATGAAGCTTAACGATTCGACAAGGTCGGTTTCACGACCTTGACTTTCTTTTTCAATTTTTGCTCACTTTTTTGGCAAAGGCATGCAGGCCGTGCTGGCCTGGCTTCTCACAGGTGACCTGTCTGCGGTTTTTTAATGCTAAGTTCACGAACAAGAGGGAAGAGATAATTGGGAAGTCTAGAAGGATGCTAAGGACACAGGAGGAGTGGTGTGCGGAGGAAGGAGAGAGGAAGAGGGAAGGAGGCCTGCACCGGGGCCTCTCCAGGGGCAGGAGACCCTGGGAGAGGTGGCCTCGCCGTCCGGTGGAATCTAACAGTTCTCTTCCCTAATTTCTATTTTTCTCTGATCGAAATTTGGAAATGTTTCCACCTGTTTAATGGAATTCATGAATACTCCAGGTTAACCCCAAAATACAGATTGAGTGGTCTGGTTTTCTTATTAAATTCTTCTTCTGACGCTCATTGTTCCAGGGATTCACCAGAGCATGTTTATCTCAATCTCAGTCTGAACCCTGAATTGTATTTCTTTCAAAACATGTCAAGCAGAGTATACCACGTGAATCCATGAAAACAACTTCTTGTAAAAAAAAAAGAAAAGAAAAGAAAAGAAAGAAAAAAAAGAAAGAAAAACTCCTGAAAGAGAATGGAGCAAATTCAAGTCTGTGAATTTCGCTTGTTTTGTTATTTTTACACTTATTTTACTGCCCTTGCACTTCAAGCTGGAATTATGAGGACACTTCTCAAATTATTTTAAGCAAATGAAAAAAAGATCCGTCACACTCTGAAAACAAATATCTCTCAAAATACCTCTTATGGTTACAATGTTCATATCTGAACACCTGACTACGACCCTGGCTAGGACCCGTGATACTTGTTTGTTTTTCAATCATTTGTAAGTTGATTCGCAAAGCAGTTTTTGAAAAATTGTCTAAAACATGAGAATAAGCCTTTGTGTGCAGGGCTCCGTATGAAGGTCCTCCTTTGGTCACCTTCTGTCCCGGCATCTGACGGACCGACCCCCTTCCCTCCTCTAACCGAGGCAGAGGCTGGGCCCGCGGAGGCGGCGGCGCCGGGGACCTGCGCGGGGCAAGGCCGCCGCCCGCTGGAGGACGCGCCTGCCGCCAGCCCGCCCGCTCGCGTCGCCGCCCGCCAACAATCCGCAAACCCGAGACACAAACACTGCTTCCCGCGGATGCGGCGCGCGGTGGCGGCCCCCACAGAAGCGCTCCCGCCGCGGGGCCCGCCGAGGCTTCTGCAGCAAACGCCGCACACCAGGCCCCGCGCGTCTTTTCCTACACGGTGCAGACCCGGGTGGGCAGCACTTCCCCCCGTTATCATGACTAGAGTCGTACTGTGGGTTTCCTGTGAGAACCATTTTCAGCGGCCCCTCCCCAGGCAATAATTGATCCCAGCGGAGGAGCGCGGGGCTCGGACGCGGGGCTCGGGCTTGGGAGCCGCCCCGCCTAGGCCGCGGATGCGCTTGCGCGCTCCTCTGCCGACTCCGTTTGCCACGGGGTTCTGGGTGGCTTTAGGCTTGCTTTCTTCTTCTTCTTTCTTCTTCTTTCTTTCTTTCTTTCTTTCTTTCTTTCTTTCTTTCTTTCTTTCTTTCTTTCTTCTTTCTTTCTTTCCTTTCTTTCTTTCTCTTTCTTTTCTTTCTTTCTTTTTCTTTCTTTTCTTTCTTTTTTCTTTTTTTCTTTCTTTTCTTTCTTTCTTTCTTTCTTTCTCTTTCTTTTCTTTCTTTCTCTTTCTTTTCTTTCTTTCTTTCTTTCTTTCTTTCTTTCTTTTCTTTCTTTCTTTCTTTCTTTCTTTTTTCTTTTCTTTCTTTCTTCTTTCTTTCTTTCTTTTTTCTTTCTTTCTTTTCTTTCTTTCTTTTTTCTTTCTTTCTTTTCTTTCTTTCTTTCTTTCCTTCTCTTTCCTTCTTTCTTTCTTTCTTTTCTTTCTTTCTTTCTTTCTTTCTCTTTCTTTCTTTTCTTTCTTTCTTTCTTTTTTCTTTCTTTTCTTTTTCTTTCTTTCTTTCTTTCTTTCTCTTTCTTTTCTTTCTTTCTCTTTCTTTCTTTCTTTCTTTTCTTTCTTTCTTTCTTTCTTTTTTCTTTTCTTTCTTTCTTCTTTCTTTCTTTCTTTTTTCTTTCTTTCTTTTCTTTCTTTCTTTTTTCTTTCTTTCTTTTCTTTCTTTCTTTCTTTCTTTCCTTCTCTTTCCTTCTTTCTTTCTTTTCTTTTTTTCTTTCTTTCTTTCTTTTTCTTTCTTTCTTTCTTTCTTTCTTTCTTTCTTTCTTCTTTCTTTCTTTCTTTCTTTCTTTCTTTCTTTCTTTCTTTCTTTTTCTTTCTTTTCTTTCTTTCTTTCTTTCTTTCATTCCTTTATTTCTTTTCTTTCTTTTCTTTCTTTCTTTTCTTTCTTTCTTCTTTCTTTTCTTCTTTCTTCTTTCTTTCTTTCTTTCTTTCTTTCTTCTTTCTTCTTTCTTTCTTCTTTCTTTCTTACTTTCTCTTTCTTCTTTCTTTCTTTCTTTCTTTTCTTTCTTCTTTCTTTCTTCTCTTTCTTTTTTTCTTTCTTTTCTTCCTTTCTTTCTTTCTTTCTTTTCTTTCTTCTTTCTTTCTTCTTTTCTTTCCTTTCTTTTCTTTCTTTCTTTCTTTCTTTCTTTCTTTCTTTCTTTCTTTCTTCTTTCTTCTTTTTCTTTTTTTTCTTTCTTCTTTCTTTTATTATTTTTTCTTTATGTTTTAAATGCTTGTTTTTAAATTTTATTAAAACAGCACATGGGGATGAGCACTGGGTGTTCTATGTTGGCAAATCCGATTTAAATTTTTAAAATAAATAAAGTGGCACATAGACCGGTACCCATTTGAAGGCGTCGGCCCCCCCGTTTCCCCTCCGACGCGAGCCCTGTCCCCTAGAAGTAACCACTAGTGGGCGTGTAGGGGCTTCCTGCGCTACGCAGCACCCCTGATCTCGCAGCACACCGCGTCCGCCGCTGTGCGGCTCTGTGGATGGTGGACTGTTGTGGTTTGGGTTCCCTCCAAAGCAGCCCAGGAGGTACGGGGTCCTGGGCAGGAGGGGGACGTACGATGAAACAGGGAAGGAGGCCAGGAAAGGGCACAGCCCCAACCAGCTGCCACTGCGGGCACCTAGAGCCAGCGGAAAAGGGAGCCCGGCCTCGGTAGTTTAGGGCTGCTCTTGTCACCGGGGCAGCCGAGTGAGCTCCAGCAGCAGGAGAAACTGAGGCATAGAAATGCACAAGCTGTCTAGTCGGACCCAGAGCCACTGTGCAGTCGTGGTCAGGGTCAGGCCCCCCGAAGGCCATCTTACCTAGATGAGCAGGTCCCTAGCACACGGCCACCCCCCCTTCCCATCTTCCCGATTCATCATTTTTAGTCCTTCCTTGGAAACCTACTTCACTTTAAGGATTCACTAACAGCTTTCTTTTTTGTTCCATCCACAATAAGCAGTATGTTTATCCTCTAACATGAAGACCTTAGGGCCCCCACACCTCCCTGGGGCCCCTCCTCCTCTCTCCTACCTCTCTTCTGCTTATGTTTGCCTTCTCCTTTACCTCATTCTAGAGCTATATTTAAGTCCCAGATGCTCAGCCTAGAGTTTGACTCTAAAAACACACTGATGGGACAGCACAGGATTTTCCACCACAGAGCTAGTGTTCACTATCATTACTTTTCTTTTGCATTTGAGCTTTTTAATGTTTCCTGAGATTTCTAACTACCTTTTAATGCTCTCGAATTTTTGGCCTGTATTTTATATTTACATTTCCCCCTAACCTCTTGTGCCAATCAGGGATGGAGTGTTCTTTTGAGCCCCTTGCTCTCCCTAGAGTTTCTGTGCATGTCCTACAACCTCCTGCTCCTTTCTGGAGTCCTTCTCTGCACCTACTGTCATCCTGAGACCTCCTGGCACTGCTTCCCCAGGCTGGAGCTGCTGTTGCCTGTATCCTGTTCCCTCTTTTTTCTTGTATGTTTACTCTTCATTTTGCTTGAATATATCCTAAGAAGCTGTGCAGGAAGTAAATTTCCTTTCCCTTTGGACATTTATTTTTCTTATCTTTCACTTAGCAAATTAATGCTTTTACGTCTAAATTGAAAATCACTTTTCTACCTTCTAGGGATATAGTTGCAAAATCTGATGTATTTTCGTATTCCTTTGCAGATGATTTATGTTTCTGCTTGCACCTCAGAGGCTTTTAAGATCTCTTTATCCTTGGTGTTCTGAGTTTTCCAATCATGGGTGTAGACATGTGTGTCTTTTGTTATTTATTGTGCTGGGCAGCAGGGGAAAAAAATATCCTGGCTTCTCCCTTCCTCTGCCCTTCAATCTCCTGCTAGTGCCTCCTATTGACCAGCTCCAGCTGCAGGCAGCAGACCAGGAGCTGGAAAATATAGTTTGGAGGAGTTGGCCTCAGGATACAGAGCAGGGTATGGGACAGGCAAGGAATGAATCTGGGAGCAGACATGCCCAGGACCAGCACAGTTAAGAGGACAAAATGTCATATAGAATATAATCTAATACTGCTTTTTACAGTTGTAAAGATTATAAAAGTAAAACATATGTAAAAACATTGCTTTTTATAGTTTTAATGACTATAAAAATAAAAAGATTTAAAAAGTAAAACATGTAGAAATATGAACAATATGTAAGTCTGTATTTAAAAGTGTAAGTTCTTGGGGCACTGGGGTAGCTCAGTGGTTGAGCATCTGTCTTTGGCTCAGGGCATGATCCCGGGGTCCTGGGATCGAGTCCCACATCGGGCTCCCTGCATGGAGCCTGCTTCTCCCTCTGCCTGTGTCTCTGCCTCTCTGTGTGTCTCTTATGAATAAATAAATAAAAATCTTTTAAATAAATAAAATACAAGTGAAGGTTCTCATGTACACCCCACCTATGGCTATGCCCTGCCCCAAACAATGATGCTGCTCTGAGTTTTTCACCAGAGATTCTTATCTAGGCATTTACAAACTTTAGAAATACATGGATATGCAATAGCTATACATAATATGTTCTCGTTGTTTCTTTTACATCCTCTTTGCTCAATTTTGTTAGGCTGGTTATATTCCCATGTTTGTGCTCTTTTCTTTGAGAAGATTAGAAATTATACAGCTATTTCCAGCCTTATGGTTTTGATTCTTAAATATTTCAGTGAAATATTCTATATGAAAAAATATACGTATCTTTAAAATCTGACTGGGTCTCCATTACCCAGCCTGAGATACCACAGTATTACTGAATATTCAGAATGCCCCCTAAATCATAATCCCCTCCCACTCAGCAGTACTCAGTAATCTGAATGTTGCTTTTCTTAAAATTGTATTTTCAATTATTTTAAATACTATATTTGTAACTGATTGTGGGAGTTCTTTACAGTTTTTAAGATTATAAAAGGAAAACATACGTAAAAACAGTTTTTTACATACAGTTTTTTACAGTTTAAAGATTATAAAAATAAGGTTAAAAAAGTAAAACATGGGGGAAGCCTGGGTGGCTCCATTGGTTGAGCATCTGCCTTCAGCTTAGGTCATAATTTCAGGGTCCTGGGATCGAGCTTCATATTGGGCTCTGCTCGGTGGGTCTGCTTCTTCCTCTCTCTCTGCTCCTCCCCATGCTTGTGCTCTCACATTCTCTCTCAAATAAATATATAAAATCCTTAAAAAAAAAAGTAAAACATACAGAAATTGGAACAATATATAAATCAACATTTAAAAGTAGAAGTTCTCATGCACACTCCACCTATGGCTATACCTTGCCCCAGAGAATGACCCTGCTCTGAGTGTCATATTATAAGCATTCTTCTGCAACTTGCTTTTTTCACTCAATGTTATGGGCCTTTGTTGGCTTCCTACATATTGCTATCAAACTATCAAACACTACTGGGAAATAAATTTTTTAAATTAATACATGGAAAGGTATGCATTCTTCATGGGTCAAAAAATGTTATTTCTCTCCAAATTTATCTATAGAGTCAATGTAATCCCCAACCAAAGTTTTCCACAAGCTTTATCGTAGAGACTGAGAAGCTAATTCCAAAATTCATATGAAAATGCAAAGGACCTAAAATAGCTAAGTCAACCTTGAAAAAGAAGAACAAAGTTGGATGATTTACAGTACTTGATTTCAAGACTTACAAAACCACAGTACAAAGACTGTCACGCTGACTTAAAATACATAAATAGATCAACAGAACAGAGTAGACTCCAACAATAGAAGCACATTTCTATGGACAAATAATTTTCAACAAGGTACAAAGGTTATTCAATAAAGAAAAAACCTCTTTTTCAACAAATGGTATGAGAACTGAATATCCATTTTCAAAAGCATAAACTTTAATCCACACCTTGGACCGTATACAAAAATTAACTCAAAACAGATCGGACTTAAAGGCCTTTAAACTGCAAAGCTTCTAGAGGCAAACACAGTAGGAAAATTTTGTGACCTTAGCTTTAGCAAAGCTTTCTTAGGTGCAATACTATTATTCATAAAGAACAAATTAATAAGTTGGATTACACCAAAATTTAAAACTGAACAAATTGATAAATTGGACTACATCAAAATTAGAAACTGTTCTTCAAAGACATAGCTATGAAAAGACAAGCACCAGACTGGGAGAAAATACTTGCAAACATGTATATCTGATAAAGGACTTTTATACAGAATAAATAAATAAATAAATAAATAAATAAATAAAATTCTCACCATTGTTAGTCATTAGGGAAATATAAATTAAAACCACAAGAAGATGGCACTACTCCTATTAGAATGGTTAAAATTTTAAAAGACTGGCCACAAATCAAGAATGTGAAATAACGAGGACTCTCACTGATGGGAATAGAAAATAGTATGAAAACTTTGGTAAACAGTTTGGCAATTTATTAAGAAGCTAAACATACACTACAAGATGATCCAGCAAGGCCACTCCTAGGTATTCACCCAAGAGAAATAAAAACGTATGTCCACACAAAGCTTGTATGTGAATGTGCATAGCAGCTTTATTCGTAATAGCTAGAAACAACTCTAACATTCTTCAACAGGTCAATAACCCATAAACAAACTGTAGCATAGCCTGGAATGGAATACTACTCAGTGAGAAAAAGGGATGGATTATTATTAGTACTTTCAGCGACATGGAGGAAGCAGTACACAGAGTCAAAGAAGCCAGACATTTATGTGAAATTTATTAAATGCAAGCTAATCTATAGTGATTTCCTAGTGGTTTCCTAGTGGAGTAGGAAACTTTTAAGGCTAATGGTATGCTCATCACCTTGATTGTGTTTATGGGAATACACATGTCAAAACTCATCAAATTATACACTTTAAATATGTGCAGTTTATTTTATCTCAATTATACACCAATAAGGCTGAGAAAAATATTACTTACAAAGACCTGTTACAATGTCTAAATGTGATTCTTGGGAACCCTGGGTGGCGCAGTGGTTTGGCGCCTGCCTTTGGCCCAGGGCGCGATCCTGGAGACCCGGGATCGAATCCCACATCGGGCTCCCGGTGCATGGAGCCTGCTTCTCCCTCTGCCTGTGTCTCTGCCTCTCTCTCTCTCTCTCTGTCTCTCTGTTACTATCATAAATAAATAAAAAAATTAAAAAAATAAATAAATAAATGTGATTCTTATAAATATTAATTCATTTTTTTCTTCCAAGAAGTTATATTAAATTTATAACATCCTCATTAATCTGCATTCTATAATGTACTATAAAGTATAGTAAGTACTATTACTTCCCCCTTGGCCCCAGGAGATATGTTCCAAGGCCCTCAGTGGATGCCAGGATCATACCGAACCCTATTTATACTGTTTTTTCCTATCTATATGAATGTACATGTGATAAAGTAAGATATTAACAATAATAACTTATAATAAAATTGAAAAATTGTAACAACAGATTATAACAAAAGTTATGTGAACATGGTCTATCAAAATATCCGTTGTACTGTACTCACCCTTCTTGTGATGATGTTAGAAGATAAAATGCCTACATGCTGAGACGAGTGAGGGGAATGACGTAGGCGTTGAACGACGTAGAGTTAGACTACTTATTGACCTTCTTATGATTTGTCAGAAAAGGGATCATCTACTTCAGAACTGCCTTTGACCATGCAACTGAAACTGCGGAAGGCGAAACCACAGCTAGATAAGGGGAGACTTACTGTGCATATATTCTATGTGTAATCGGCATGATTTACATAATTCTTGGCTCACGTTGGAAGTCCAGGAGGTTCAATAAAAATACCTGTCTGCTCTAAACGGAAGTATGCACTGCAGTGGATGATTCCTGACAGTGGGGGGAGCCTGGACAGTAGTACATCCTAACTAGATTGGCAATTACGTATACCCATTTGATCTCCCCAACCAAAGCAGTCAGTATCCCTGTGAAAGCTGCAGTCAACAAGGATGCAGAGATATCCCCAACCTCCACTCAGAGGCACCATTATATTGCCTGGAAAAAAAAAAAAAAAGACACTTTTTGGAAGCAGCATATAGAGTTTGGATTAAAATTTATGTCAGTCAGAAGTATCATCTTTGGACCCAACGAGCAGAGGTAAACTTGGCCCTACCTCAAGTTTGCATATCATCATAATCTGGATCAACTAAAATTTAACAATCATATTAGGACTATGTGGAAACAAATACAAGATAAACCATGGTGTTGAAAATTAAAAAATTGGGGTTAAACAGTTTATACGTTCTAAATGGTGGTCACTAGACTGCTGTGGGGAAAAGTCCCATGACCAGCACCTTCAAAGTTTTGCTGTTGTAAGCCAGGTGTCATTATTTTACTGGTCCTGTGCTATTGCCACAATAGGCGAAAAGCAGCTTTCCTATTTCATTTTGCATTGGATAATAGGAACTACTTAGAATTTTGTAAGTCCTCTGTAGTCAGTAAAAGAAAGGGTAGACCATGGCAAGAAAGCCTTGGAAAATTACTACCTCTGGGCTGAGGCTCTGGGTCATTTGTCATGTGACTATCCATCCA